>NW_022111372.1:19964470-20027855 GCF_000313985.2 Echinops telfairi
AACAAATGTATAGATGTGCTTTACACAATTGATCTATGTATTGTGATGAATTGTATGAGCCCCAATAAAATGATTAAAATAAAATAAAATAGAGCTCTGGACATTGTGGGAGAAAACACCCCATCAATATATTTATTTCTCTGAAGATAAACCTGCAGCAATAAGGAGAAAACAATTTTCAATGTCTCAAAAGGTTTCAATGCTTGGTTTGTAACACAGGTCGTTCAGGCAGGCTTGCCTATGAGTTTTAGATATCTACTCTTCTCCCTTTCTTTTTTGTTCTAATTAATTTCTCTTAAAATTCTGTGTGTGTGTGTGTGTGTGTGTGTGTGTGTGTGTGTATAATGGGAAAATGGAAATACCCTTGCTGTTGCTGCTCTTAGGTGCAGTGGAGTGAGTTTTAACTCATAGCCCTGCCACATACAACCGAATAAAACACCACCTGGCCTTGCACCATCCTCACATTGGTTCTTATGTTTGAGGCTAGGAAAGACCCCAAGAGATAGAAAGTTGGCATCTTATTTCCTTAACTTGCATTGTTAGTTTTACTTCAGATTAACTTATCTTTAAGCATCTCTTAGAGGAAATGTTTCTGTAGTGCTGGGCCAAGCCATCTCACTGCTATGTCATTACATGATGATGTTTAAAGGAGAAAGACATGCTTTCCTGGTGCCCAAAGGTACCAGGCACTTCCATAAGATCATATAGGAAAAAAGATAAGGAAGAGTTAATGAGTTTTTAAATTGGACTATGCAATGGGGAAAATCTTGCTCAGAAAGCAGAATATTTAGGTGCTAATTCTGGGTAGTGATGGGTAGGCAATTTGTTTAAAGTTGTGATTTAAGGGAGTAGCTATACAGAAGAGGGAATTAAACAAGGAAGGAGATGAAGACATTGTCAAAACAGATTGCATGGTGGCCGTCACTATGAGTAGATGGTGTTTGACTCCACTGGAAATTATTACAGACCCTTATTGAGTGGTGTTACATAATAGTCCGCCCAAGGCATACAAGGGGGAAGCAATGATGTATCAGTTTCCACTGTCATTAATTAAGGGTGGTACCCCAGGTGTTAACTTATCAACACTCCTTGGCTATATGGACATATATGCAATGAAGGATCTCCCACCTGAATCAAACCCTGCAGATCAGAAGAGCCCAGGCAGGAAGTGAACGGTGGGTGACACAGTCTAAAAGGAGAGAATTACTGAGTGGCATATTTGGTCCCCTAAAGACAGGTTAGAATACTCTCTCATCATTAGACAGACTATACTCTCACCACTGGGATTCTACGTGGTTTGTCTAGTGTGCTTTCTCCTTCAACTAAAAATCACCCAAACAAACTCACTGCCATCGAGCTCATTCTGACTCATAGTGACCCGCTAGGACAGGACAGTACTGCCCCTATGAATTTCTGAGACTGTAACTCTTTACAGAAGTAGAAAGTCCAGTTTTTCTCTGGAGGAGCAGTCGGTGGTTTTGAACGGTTAATGACTACAATCCCCAGTCAAGCCTGGCTTTCCAAAGAAGCCGATGCCAAAGGTGGTAACAGTTACTCCTCAGCGAGCTGCTTGAGGGATTAAAAGAGACATGTGTGCAAACTGTTTAATAAGCATAGTCTCAGGTATGGAAATAGTGACCATTAAATGATTGCATTTTTAAAGTTACTTTTTTATCTTGGTATTTATTATGTTTATTAGATTAGTTTGTACCAGGAAAGCACTGACTGTCTATTACTTATTCATGAAGTGCCTCAAGGTACTTCATAAATATTTGAATTAATTTAAGTGTGTAGGTGAATGTTTGATGTCTGAGAATAATTTTATTTTTATACAGCTCATATATACACACACATACAATTATACATTTATGTATGTATATGTGAGGTCTAGAGAAATTTCCACATGCTTTAAAGTTCCTCCCTGGCCTCTTAATGCAGGGAAATCTCTCCAATTCGTTAATGCTGTTGTTGCTACTTGCCGTCCAGTTGACTCGTGGTGCATCTACACACAACATAACAGAACACTGTCTGGTGCTGGTCTCTCAGTATATACAATCTTCTCCTTTCACCTGAAACATATCATTTGTAGTGCTCAGCTTCCCAAGGGGAACTTTTAAATGCCCTGCTTGTTCATAAAGGCTTACATCATATTCTCAGCAAGTGTCTTGGTCTAGGTTCAGCCATCTTGTATTCCAGCCTAATATTGGTGTAATCAAGGGAGAAGATTCCATGGGCATCAATAGTTCTAACAAGGACCCTTTTCAGCACTTTCCTTGAGATGTATGGCTGCAAACATTGAGCTTGTGAAGGTCTTACGTGGCACAAAGACTATGTAGCTGACCACTAACCAAAAGGATGGGAATTCAAATGCTTCCCGAGGCATCGCAGGTGAAAGGCTTGATGACCTTCTTCCAGAAAAAGCAGTCATTGAAAACCCTGGAGAGCCCATTTCTACTCCAACACACATGGGTTTATCATGAATTAGGATAAATTCAAAGACGAGTGTTGTTTTTTTTTAATGTAGAATTTGCCCAGCGAGCCATTACATACTTCAGATAAGGAGTTGACTACAGAGTCCCAGGCCAGCATTTAGACACACCCGGTCTCTGGACACAAACCCATACTCCTGACAGGGTTTTAATACCTGTGCCCCACATAAATTCAGTTAATGTTCAGATGAGTTAATGCTCTCATTGCCACCTCTTACTCCAACTTGTCTTGTTAAGAGGAACAGAAATGTCTTATTTCAGTAGTACTTGTTTGTCATGAGAAATTCAGAAGGAAAAATACTTGCATGTTGGTTCCTGGTAGTGATTGATGCAGAGTGGAGCAATTAGTATGACTTTAACTTATTCCAGTGTGAAACAGAAAACAGTTATTTTCTGTTTAATAACTCTTCTAAATTAGTAAGTGAAAATTAATCAGGAAGGAATTACTGACATGAAAATATAAAACTATTTTAATGAATATGGATGTATTGGGAAAGTTTTAATTAAATATGGTTTCATATTACACCTTTGCCTGATAATTTTATTAACATGTTTGCACATGGAATTCCATCAAAGTCTAGATAGAATTGTGCTATTTAAAGTTGTTGAGATTTTAATATTTTCACGTTGTTTTGATCATTAGGTGCCATCTAGTCTATTTTTCATGCGTAGAGATGGAGTAGAACTGCCCCATTGGGGTTTCTCAATTGTAATCTTTATGGAAGATCACCACATCTTTCTCCTGCAGAGCCATTGAATGGGTTCAAACCACCACCAATCTTTCAGTTAGCAACCACATGCTTAACCACTGCACCACTAAGGCTCCTTATTAATAAAACAACAACTAAATTAAAAGTAATGCCAATCTTTTATATAATAAGTGCTTTTACCTGCAAAGTACTTTGAAAAATCTAAAATTCATGCCAACACCCTGTTTAGAATGGCCTCTGTTATGGATTGAATAGTGTCTCTCAAAAGCATGTGTTATAAATTCTAACCAATTACAACTGAGAAGAGGGTGTACTTGATTATGCTAATTAGGCTAGCTCAGTGTAGGGTAGGTCCTATGCTAATCACTGTTGGATGTAAACAAGTCATTTCAGCCCAGAAACTGGAAGCACATTTGAGCGAAGGTAGACATCACATCTATGAAGATCTCCACAAAACCAAGAAACAGTAGCTGAAGAGACATGAGCCTTGGCCCAAAGCCAGTAGGTGGAGAACTCTCTTGGAGTCCTGAGTTCAGATTGCTCATCTTCTAAACTGTCGGAGAAAGAGAGAGAAACCCTTTTTGTTAAAGTCACCTCCCTAGTGACATCTCTATTATAACACTACTAGATAACAAAGACACCTGCCCTATCACTACTCCAGTCTGCTGAGTCCCTCCTGTGGGGCCACCTGGGTTCCTTTCTTTCCAGCAAGTGAAAGATTAGCCTCTAGCAAGCAGAGGCTCTATGGCCAGAGTTCTGTAACAATCAGGTTGATTCCTCTTGGTTGATGTAAACCTATCAGTTGTTATATATTGAAATACTATTATATACCATTCCTAGGTACACAATATTAACCTAATACATTGCTCATTCAAATATCTGTTCCCAAAGGTCAGTGCATTTTGTGGTTAAATTTTTTTTTAATCATCTTGAAAAACATGCTTTCCCCCCCTGGCATATGATGGCTCTTTCATGCCATTAAAACTTTCTATATGAGAATATTTAAATACTCTTGATGCTTTTTTTGAAATATGTGTCCAAGTCCATAAAGTAGGTAATCAATCTAATGCAATTTTGTTCATTATTGAGAGCAGCCTTAAGCCATGCTTTAAACATATTCGTTGCCCTTTTGTCTTTAATTATGAAAATATAATTTTAGTTAAAACTTGTTTTTGAAAGCATATGTTTCATCCTTAATGAAATTAAAATATTTGTGAATGAACCTTTCCTGAACATCAACTTAGAGCTTATTTACAATTTTTCAGTAAGCTGGTTTGAATAACTTCTTACATACAAATTTAGGAGAGCCAAAAATCAATGGTGAAATGTTGCAAGCTATAAGGGCACAGTCTTCCATGCAACCAGGGGCAATGCTTTAACTTTCATATTCTCTTGGAGAGGAATACAGTTAACTACTTGTCACCCTCCCCCCCCCCCCCCGCTTTGTTTTTAGCAAAAACTAATTATAGACATAAATGTTTCCCATTAAAAAGGGTACTGGTGAAAGCTAGATAGTAAATTTTAATATTTGTAACCCAAGGAAGAGGTCTTTAAGAGGTTCAAGTACTAAACATGTGAGAAGAGTCATAAACAAATTAGGCAGAAGAAGCTGGCACAGTAGGTGGGCCCATTTGCTTTTCCACTGTAATATTGTGTTGGTTTTGTTAATTATATGTTCCAGAGGATTTTTTTTTAATTCATATTTTTGCCACCAGATATTTTATATCTTCTGTTTTGTCTGACCAACTATCCAAGATTTAAATTCCCTAGATACTAATGCCATCAGCTATCTGTCTTTGGGACTGTGGTGGGATTATGATGCTATGATGTTAGAAACTATATGACTGGTAACTTAAATAGCGGCAGGATCAACCGTAGTAGACAGGTTTCACTAGAGTTTCCAAACTAAGACTAGGAAGATAAGCCGAGTGCTCTACTCCTTAAAACGAGTCAATGTAAACCTATGAATCACAACTGGCCCAACTAATGTAGGAAGAATTCTCTAGGTTGGAAGGCACTTAAAACATACTGTGGCTGCAACAGTGGAATCCAGTGTAGAGTACAGTGATTGTGAAGAGGGTGTAAGACCAGGAATGTTGCCATGAGTTACTATGAATCAGAGTTGACTGGATGGTTATTCACTGCCACCAAGTCTATTCTGACTCATAATGACCCTACAGGACCACCTGGACCTGCCCTTGTGGGTTTCTGAGACTGTAACTCTGTACGGGATTAGAAAGCCTAGTCTTATTCCTGAAAAACAGCTGGTGGTTTTGAACAGCTGACCTGACAAGGCCTCCTTCAACTGGATGGTAACTAACAACAATTGCTCCATTTAAGGATACTGAAGTAATGTGAGTGAGGGGAGTGGTAATGATTTTGATGAGGAAGAGCCTGATAAGAAGCTCACAAGAAATACAAATGGCTACGAGCATTTGTTTGCATTCCTCAACAAAAGTCTAGGCAAAGGAATGCTTTCTGGCCTTCTATGGAAATGCCTTTTTATATTACTTACATTAAGACAAAGCATTAACGAGCAGGGCTATTCATCTCTTCTGCATCCTTGATATGTCACACTCTGGAACATTCTGCAAGCACGTGAACTGGTGAAAGATAAATGTGAAGGACACTGTGGGCTTCATTTCCTCTAGTCTTCAGCTCTCTTTGTTGATGGAGAATGTACCTGAAATATTTCAGATGAGCACTGGCACATGATCAACAGCCAGGATGGCCTGGCTCTTCACCTGTGTCAGGTAATCAGTTCCTTCCTTTGGTGTTCACAAGCCTCCTCGTCCACTAGAGTTATGCAGGCAATTCTTTATGACATATGGCTCCCTGTCTTTTACCAAGGTAAACTCATGAAATGTTTCCTCTCTCTTCTTTATCACCCTCCACAAAGAGCACAAGCTACTTTATCAAACATAGGTATTAACTAGATAATCCCACGTGAGCTCCTATATATCCATATGAGCCATAGGCAGCAATTTCTCATCTCCTACACACCATAGCACATCTACAAAATGATAAAGCTGTGTACAGCACTCGGGTAGAGGGATGAGTGGAGGCAGCCAGTATCTCCTCACATTTGTAACACACTCAAGAGGCAAGCATGCACCTGCTAGGGAATTCTGTCCTAAACAAAGACACTTTGGACTGTATTCAGTCTCTGTAACAATAGCAAAGTACCATCCATTCCAAGTTTACCATCATGTTTTCCATCTAAAACAACATGCATTCAATCTAACACATTGTTAGGCTGGCTATAGCTATGCTCTCTGCCTCTGTGCCAGATTAGGCATATGAAGAAAAGGATGTCACCTTTCCCCTGATTTAGGGGTTTCAATAGTCCTACATAGTAGCTCTACCACTGAGCTGTTCATTTTCTCCCTTACTTCCTCCTCCACTTTTCAACTCAATCTTTCTTTTACAGGGAACTGTAATATGCCCACCACTTTCTTGCTTTATCAACAGAAAACATTTTTGTGTCCCTGTGTTACTAAACCAGAGCCTGTTTTTCTTTAGCTAAACCAATTTAATAGTATCCAACATATTAAACAACTCAAACTGTCTTAGGAAGCTAGAATTTTTACATGGTCTAGATCTAATTTCTGGAGCCCTGGTGGTACAGTGGGATGTGTTGGGCTGCTAGCCCCAAGGTCCTCACTTCAGAACCAGCAGCCATTCTTTGGGAGAAAGATGGGGCTTTTGACTCCTGAAAACCGTTAAAGTCTTGGAAACTCTCAGGAGCAGTTCTAGTCTGTCCAATGGGGCTACTATGAGGCCAAATGGACTGTGGGCAGTGAGTTGAGAGAGATAATTTTTTTTATGCCAGACTCACAACTGACACCTTTTGGAGAACCAGGACTTGTTTCAGGAACACCCAGCCAGGGCCAGCCTAATCACCTTGCAGTCTGTGCAAGGGTCCTATACTTGATAAGGATACCACACTTGGCTGAATGTTCTGCATGGTCACACCATGAGTGGTGATCTACATGGTCGGCAGGGTTGGCAGTTTGCAACTACCAGCAGATACATAGGAGAAAGAATGGGATTTCTATTCCTTTAAACCGTTACAGGGTTGGAAACACACAGGGGGTCACTATGAGTCAGCATTTACTCAATGGCAACGAATTTGGCTTGTTGATCAAAGTTGATTTTTGGATAACTTACTGTTATAGAGTGATTTTCATTTGTGGCCACCTCATATATTGTTAGAGTTGATTGCTCCACAGTGTTCTCTATAGTGCAATTAACCCACATCAGCACGTCTTTCCTTGCTCAGTACGACTCACCCACAGCTATCAAATCAAGGCTGATGCACCAGTGACCACCTAGGGTGGCGGTTCTCAACCTGTGGATCGCGACCTCTTTAGGGGTTGAATGCCCCCTTCACAGGGGTCTGCGACTTCATAACAGCAGCAAAATTACAGTTATGAAGTAACAACAAAAATAATTTAACAGTTGGGTGTCACCACAACATGAGGAACTATATTAAAGGGTCGCAGCATTAGGCAGGTTGAGAACCATGGCCCTAGGGGTTTCTGAGACTGTAATTGTTAATGGAGTAGAAAGCCCAGTCTTTATTTTTGCTCTCAGTTCTACTGGATATGTTAAAATTGTTTACACCATCCAGGGACCTTTGTTGAATAAAAGTCCCACATTTCTGAATGATTAAGTTAATTAGCCATTGTCTTAATGAATTTTGAATTGATTCAAAAATTGAACTTGGCCTTATAAATTATATCATGGGTCAATCCTGTAATATGGTGCTCTGGGTTTATTGATCCTTTGACTTTACTCCTAACCAACCCACTAAAACACAAGGTTGTTAAAGCATCAGAGAGCCTGGAACTGTTAAATGGCATCGAGACTGTGAAGTCTGAGATCTAGGTACTGCTGCACTGTGGGTTTACGGTACCCCAGCTGAGAATCACCTCTTCTGCCTCCTCTCCTCTGAGCCATCAACCAGTTCCGTCAAAAGTAGAGGTATATAGTGCTTACCAGGCACTGCCTTCTGCTACATCTGACAAAGTCCTGGGGGATCCACCTTATCGGTGGTATTTCTCTGCCAACCCTTGTCCCTTGAACTGTTATTCTTCCAAATAAGAAAATAAAGAAAGAGAAAAATGAAGAATAGAGAACCCTAGACCTCTGGTCCCTGAAGTATGCTGTAAGCCCTGCCCAGCTGTGTGGCATTTTACTCTCAAATAAACTTCCGTTTACTTCTGTTACCAGGGTGATTGGGTGCTCTCTCTCTCTCTCTCTCTCTCTCTCTCTCTCTCTCTCTCTCTGAAAAGTCATGTTTTTTGTTTTTGTCTTTTACTTTCTTTGGCTTCATCCAGAAATTTGCATTTGGTAACTTCTTCTGCTCACCTGTTCTTGTTAGCTTCCATCCTCAACCTCAACACAGATGAGCAGACTTCCCTTTGGGACTTCATAGAGCCAAATTTACCCCTTGGCTAGTTTTAACCTCAAATTGCACAGGACTTTGAACTTCAAAACCTCCAATACATGTTTCCATAAGATATCATCCTTCAAACTGTAACATACAATAAAATATTTTGGCTGTATTAAGGCAAATTCCGTCTCAGGGGAAGTATAGCCAGAACGCTCCTTAGAATGGAAGATGGTGAAGCGTCATCCCACACATACTTTGGCTATGTTCTATAGACTAGTCAACAGAACGGAATCACTCTTCGTAAAGTAGGGGGTCAGGGAAAACAGAGGAAGTCCTTCAATGATATTCATTGCCACAGTGGCTCTCACAATGGGCTCGAACATAACCCACCACAAGCTCAAGCATAGCTCTAACTGTGCGGATGACTCAGGCTTGACCAGGCCGAGTTTAATTGTGTTGTACAGAAGGTCATGATGAGTAGCCGAAACTGGCTCAATAGCACTAAGCAACAACAACAACAGCAAGGTGACTTCAACATGCTTGTATCAACAAAGCATTGTTCATTTAATTGACATATAATTTAATTTGCTATAAAAACACAATACACAATGAAAGGATTTTGGGGGATGGTAACCAAAAGAAGGGGAGTTTGTCAAATGTTGTTTTTGAAGTTGAAATTTAATGTGGTGTCATTAGCTACCATCAGTAGGTCCTCAACTCATGGCAACCCCAGGCACATGGAACAAAATGCTTTGTCATTGTGTACCATCCCCACGATCAGCTGGGGATTCAAGAATTATTTTACAGAGGGTTTTCACTGGCCAAATATTGGAAATAGGTCACCAGGTCTTTCTTCCTCATCTGCCTTAGTCCAGAAGCTTTGCTGAAATGCATTCAACATCAGAGCAAAATACAAGGATACACTATCAAATGGGTGGTGGCTACACATGAGGTTGGGGATTGAACCATATGGAAGATGAGGAATGTAAACAACCAGTGACCTCTTACAGCTCTGCAGAGAGGAACAGCATTCATTCCCTAAGGTAAACAGCTAGATGTTCTTTTATTACTCATGGCAAATAGGAGACTATTTTTAATCTTTTAACTCTCGGTTGTTAAAAATAGATGAGCCTGAATTTTAGAAGAGGTTCTTAGAGATTCCCTAAGGAAGCTAATTTTTTAAGTACAATCTCCCTTTTGCCTGCCCTCTGCCACCCCCTCCCTCAAAGTATTTAGAGATGAAGTAGTGAGCAGGGGAAAGATCTTGGATGGCCTTCCAAACAAAATGAAGGAGTTTGAACTTCATCCTTCATCCTTCATCCATGAGGACACTTAAAGAAGGCTTTTAAGTAGGAAGATGTAAAAATCAGGTCCTCATATTGATACATTAATACAGGATACAGCACCTGACTAGACACGACATGGCAGCAATCCTAATGGCTGAAGAGATGGGGAAAAGTAAACAAATTTAGGGGAAAATCCATAGAACTTAAAAAGTGGATAGTGGTGGTGGGTCAAGGAGAGGGGGGAAATCAGGGTGAATGGTTGGTGTTGTTCTTGGAAAACTAGGTGAACCATGGCCCATTAGGCATGATATGGAACAAAGAAATGTCACCAGTGACATACTAGCTGTATAAATTCCAGCTGAATTTCTGTCTTGAATGTTGGATTCCTCATCTTTAAAGGAAAAATACAAAGATCTAAGCTATAGGATTATTGGGGGTATTAAACAGGGCCAAGGATAAATACTTAACATATTTACTTCTTGGAGGTACTGGGCTTTTCTAATGATTAAATGTTTGAATACTAATTGAAAGATTAGCAATTAGAATCCACATAGAGATTCTTTGAAAGAAAGACCCAGCCAATATATTTCTGAAAGATCATAGCCTTTGTGTTAGTCCAGGTAAACTAGAGAAACAAATTCAATGAGACTCATAATTGAATAAGAAAGAGGTTTATATACAAGAGCAATTGAATATTGAGAAAATATCCCAGTCTAGTCCACATGAAGTAGATAAATCCAATCTTGGCTCATATGCCCAATGTCAATCTATAAAGTCCTCTTCAGAGTCAAGAAATACGTGCAATGATGCTGAATGCAGGATGATCACAGGCCAGTGGGTGCAAAGTCTTAGATCCAATGGTGGTAGAAGCATCTCAGTGCTGGCAGGGGTCTCCATGTGCTCTTTCAGTTCCCAGGGCATGGAGTCTATCAGTGCAGTGACATCTGTCTGCTCAGTAGAGTGTCTCTCAGGGAGTGAGTGGAGCCTCTCCCGCCTCCAAGGAGGAAAAAACAGATTTCCCAGAATTCCCAGGAGAAAACACGCCCACACAGAGGCCTCATTAGCTATGATCAGATTGACAGACTAGACTCTATCCTTTCCCTCTTAATTCTTTCAAGTTCCAAATTGACACCAGATTATGTAACTACCACAGCCTTGAAAACTTTATGTGGAGGACTTCTACTCTGTACACGTGATTGTCAAGCCACTGACAGTTATTGCCTAGAGATGTGGAAAACTAAAATTGAACATTACAGTCCACTGCTTGTCCACTTGACACCTATACACAGCTCCGTGAACCATATATAATCTTCAGATACAGACAATAATATCATAATTACACTTCGTATGATGTAGCTAACATATGTACAACTAAAAATTAACTATCCCATTTTACATCTTGTATTTTGTAATAGGTAATGACATAAAGAAGGGGGGGAAGAAAGATAAAATTATACACATAAGATAGTTAAAGTTTATTGTGCCAGCCTGGCCAATAAACACATGTGGGGTTAATTGAAGGACAGAGAGATAAATGGCTCAGTTCTTGGGTCTCTTATTTTCTGATGGTCAGACTCGGGTGCAGCTGCCTTAGCCAGTTCCCTGTTTCAGCTGGCAAAGTGCACTTCCTGCAAGACATCCCTGAGGAGAAGCAGCATGGACTTACCCCAATGCAGCCCTGGGTTCTGGAGCAGCCGTGTGGAGACTTCTGCAAGCACTGAGATGCTTACATGTTCACTGACTCAGCTTTCCTCCTGAAGTCGGTGTCATGTGTTTATGAGATGGAGGAGGACTTTGTGGATTGGTGTCAGACATATGGGCTAATGTTGGACTTGTGGGCTTGGGCAGCACTGGGTTGGGATGTTTTCTTGATGTGCACTTACCCTTTATATAAAACTCTCTTTTATACATATGAGTTTCTGTGGAGTTGTTTCTCTAACACAACACACATATATAATTCAAGAGAAGGAAGAAATATTAAAATCAATTATAGTCCTCATTTCTGCAACTGGCCACAACAAATAATGTTTAGAACTAAATTCTTCCACTACCCATTCCATATTCTCTTTGCCATAAAAAAAATATCAGTATAGTTCTCACACTTCCTGACTTCCCAGTTTATTCTTCATTCTTTGTTTTTACTGAGAAAGCACACATATCTCTAAGAAAATTAGTTTATGTCTCTAATAAGGATTTTCAGGCAGAAAATTTTCACCCCTTCTACTTAAATAAATATATACTTTGTATTATATTATACTTATATATTATATTTATATTATATATAGTCTCTATAATAAATGTTTACGATATAATTTATATAAAATATATAGCATCTTCATCTATGTTACTATCTCTATGAGTCTGTGGGTGTGGTTTTAATCATAGTTAGATGAACACAGAAAGAAAAGGGATAGTATCACCACACTAGAATCAAAGCAAAAGAAAGAGTAAGTCCTTTGTTTTCTCAGTTTGCATATTTTTCCAAAATAGATGAAAATCTAAAAAAGTAAATTTTGGGTCATATTTGAAGAAACACTCAAGTCTAGTTCCCTAGGAAGTTTATTGTTTTGTGTACATGCCAGGAGCCCTTTGTAACAGATATCTGATGGACAAGGCTAAAGTCTGCTTTACATGCTAACTCTTACCAGGATTTTTCCGTGTGCTTAAGCTTCAGAGAAAATTATCTGACCTCAGATAGGACAAATCCATCCAGTACTCAGCAGTGTTTAATAGGGTTTTATTCTACATGTGCTTCATCAAGGATGCAATCTGTTTCCCATTGCTCTGCTCCCCTCCCACCCCCAACACACACATGCAATAATAGTGTAACTATGTATTCAATTGGGCAAATCTTCTGCACAAACCCTTTTTTAAGTGTTAAAGAGACAGTATGTCATTTTGAAGACTAAGGTTCACCTGACCCAAACCATGATACTTTCAAAAGCCCCATATTCATATGAAAGCCAGGCAATAAATAAGAAAGAGAAGAGCATAAATGACATATCTAAATGATGGTTTGGGCTAAGAATATGTAAGAGTCATGGAGTATTCAACAGGAGAACGCACAAATATATTTTGGAAGAATTACAGCCAAAATGGTCCTTTGAAGCAAGGATAGCACAATTTTGTATCAGATACTTCAGATATGTTATCAGAAGAGACCAATTTCTTTGAAAGGATATTAAACTTGGTAGAGTGGAAGGACAGCAAAAAATAGGTGAGACCCACTATGAGATGAGTGGTTGCCAACAGTGTGCTCAAACATACAATTGTGAGAATGGTGTAGGAACAATAATGTTTCATTCTATTGAATGTAAGGTGGATATGTATCAGCGCTTACTGGATGACACCTAACAACAGCAATAGAGCAACAAAGTGTTTAGTCAGGTGGATGAGTTCACTGCAAACAGATAAGGTCTCCCAGATGGAAATCCTTGACAGGAGCTTCAACGTCAAGTCTATCTTGACATTTGGGAGGGCTTGCTAGCTCCTGGTACTTTGTGTAGTTCCCTGAGCAGACATTTGCATTCAATTACCTAAAGGTTTGTGGTTCAAATCGACCAAGAGGTACCACAGAAGAAAGACACCATTATTGTTACCATAAATATTACAGTGAAAATAAAATCCTCTGGAGCAGATATACTCTGTAACACAGGGAGTCCCCATGAGTCAGAATCAACTTGACAATACATTTTGTTTTGTTTTGGTGCTTTATGGCTTGCTACTCTAACACTTTTACTTATATTATTAAGTTAGAGGTCATTAAAGCAAACAGAATTATTAGAATTCAAAATAACTTGGAAAATATTGACCCTCTTTATTTAAAAAAAATTCTCATTTTAAACGGGAAAATAACGATGTCAAGGAAACTAGCATTTCTATTTGGCTGAGTACATGGCAATGAATGATCCTACGGACACACCATCCTCCACTGGCCAACCACAGGGGTGGGCTCCAGCAAGATAGCAGGTATTTTCTAATAGAGAACAACGTTGATAAAGAAAACATATCTGATTTCATTCCTAAATCAATGAGCAATGTAATGCTTTTATGATAAAAAGTATCAAATTTACTCAGCTCTTTATGAAAAACATGCAATAAATCAGACAGAAAAATAATCTTTTTATTTTCCATAAATAAAATATCATTAGGGCAATTATGTGTGTGTGTGTGTATGTGTGTTTGACAGAGAGAGACAGAGAGAAATTTCTAAAAGTTTGTGGAAGAATTCCATTATCTTTTAATTAAAATTTGTTCATGAATTCTTGAAGTCTTCTTTACTTCCATTTATCCATGAATTTTTTAAAGAAAAGACTTAAAATATATATTGTATATACTCTATATATTGTATATACAAACACAAAAGTCCAATCCAAACTGAAGTAGCTGTTGTTCATTTCTCCTAATCCTCTCTCCCACCACACAACGAAGAGTTAGATAAACTCAGAAGTACTCAAGAAATTATAGTAGGGAATATTTGATCATCATAAATATCTATGAACCTGAATGAATGTTCTCTCTTCAATAGCTTTTTTCTCAAACAATTGAGGGATACAGAGTCAAATTAATGGGGCTCTGAAAGTTGCACTAATTCACAACTATAATATCTTTTTAAAGACCCGACCTCATAAAAAGCTACATCTGCTTGAAGTAACTTTTGCTACAGGTATTTAGCTGACAAAGTGTAGTGGTTACTCTAATTGGCGAAGGTTAATTACTTACGTGACTGTGACCTACAAAAAGCAAGAAAAAGAAAAGCCCATGTCTGGATTTCCTCCTTGGAACTCTAAATACCATGCAATAATTGAATTTAAACGTCAGCTTTGGCACTCATTAGCTTTGCAGTCTTGGTCAAGTTCTCTCTTATTTCTATGACCTTAAATTTGCTCATCTGTAAAACTGGACTAATTGTATCTATCTCATAAGTAGATGTTACTGCTTAATAAGAAGGATTCAATAAGATAGAATATGTATCGGGGGTGAGTCAATCAGGGTGAAGTAGATCACTAATGGGTCACGCAATATACCTCTGTTTCCTGGAGGTCTCCTCACCCCCTGGTATCACAACCTCAGTGCCCCTCCCAATCTAGACTAGAAGGGAGAATGTGCATAGGTACAGGCAGGAGATAAAACTCCTAACGCATGGAACCCAGGAACTGGAATGGGACTAGAGATACCGAAAGGGTAGGGGAAGGGGGTGGAGAGGTGGCGAGGGAGGGGCCAGCGATTGCAATGAATGACGCATAACCACATACCCCCAACCAGGGGAAGAACAACAGAAACCAGAGGGGAAGGGAGGTGGCGGAGTGAGATTTGAAAATAATTAACAATCTATAATCTATCAGGAGGCCATGCGGGTTGGGGGAGGGAGGGAAAAAAAGAGGAGCTGATCCCAAGGGCTCAATGGAAAGTAAATGTCTAGAAAAGCACGATGGAATATATGTACGAACATGTCGGGCACAATTGATGTAGGGTTTGTAACAAGAGTTGTAAGAGCCCCAATAACATGATTAAAAAAAAGATAGAATATGTAAACCGTTTATTAGTTAATAGCTACTCCCTATTTACTTAAAAATTTGAATCACAATTTATTAAACCTTACTATTTGGAGACCACCATTTTCAGTAGCATCAATTGCATCACACTTTTCCTAAAGATTAAATCCAATTGCTGTACAGTCAGTACCAACTCACAGTGCCCCATTGTGTAAGAGGGGAACTGAGCTTTATAGGTTATTAATGGCTTCTTTTGGGGAAGTAGCTTACCAGGTCTTTCTTCTGATCTACCTCTGGGTAGACTTGAGCTTCGAACTATTCAGTTAGCAACGGAAGTCATAACTGCTTGCACCACTTAGGGACTCATCCAGATTTTAAGATTTTGATATCTTGGATTTCAACTAAATATCCATTTTGTACAAGTTTATCCATTATCATATATTCACATCACTGGCATACACGTATTTACGTATTTGCAAAATGAGAAGCATAGAAAACTTCAGTGCGCTAGACAGTTCAGAAAAATGCATGGATTCTGAAAAAGCAGGTGGGTGTTATGATCTGAATTATTCAGGTTGTCAAATGCCCCAGAGATCGCCCAAGGCTTCATTTCACTTTGCCAGGGTAACCCTGCCTGAAATAGTAAAAACTCTGCTACGAGCGCCATGCCAGCAATAATAGAAACAGAAGCAGCTCAATCAAAGGAGGCAGCAGAACAAGCAGCTGCAGGGGAATTCAGGCGAGAGTCCCTGGTGGGCTCAGCATCATCTTGTTGCTTGGATTCAAGCCAGGACACTTGTTTCTGATGGGCAGATATTGTTTTTAATTACAGGAGAAGCATCGTATAGATTTCCTATCTATCTTAATAGCACGTTTCAATATTTTGTAACTAAATCATTATTTCTTCTGCCACGTTTGCCTTAGGTTTGACACATTGGCGGATGAGGAGAAATGATTAGAGATGATTTTCTATGAAAGTAATGTCAGGAGAGCAAGAGAGGTGATCTTCCGTTGCCTGGATGCATACTTTTTCTTCCCCGCCCTCAATTATGCTCTTCCTAACTCCTGGATTACAACTCTAAACATTCTTCTCTGGAATAGCCACACAATGCAAAATATGGAGTAACTAGAAAAGGAAAAGTCAACTAAAGCCTTATCCCCAAAGATATTAGAGAATAGTTTTTCTGAGTGTCCTTTCAAACATATCTTTGTTTGTATAGACATGCATACATATGCACATATGCACACAAGTGTATGTACATGCATACACAAAATTTTGCATAAGTGAGCCTATATTATATATACGGTATCCCTGGTAGCACTTGTTGGTGCCGTCAGGTAAGCATGGGACTGCTGAGCTTAAATTTAGCAGTTCAAATCCACCAACCCTTATCAGAAGGAAGTTAAGATGATCTGTCTGGTAATGATTTTCATATGGCCTTTGACACCCCAAACCAGGTCACTACTGGTTGGAATTGACTCCATAGCAGTGGGTAGTTGCTGGGCAGGCTGACCTTGGCTTATGTTTCTCTCCTTACTTCCCCCTTTGTCACCCTCCCTTCTTGCCTTCATTCCTCTTACCTGCTTCTCTAATCCTCTGTTCATTACTTTTTTTCTTTTATCCAACTTTCCTTCCTTCTTTAACATATGGTTTTGGTCCAAATACAGTGTTAAATTGTATGAAAATAATGCCTTTCGAGAATATTACTGCTTTAAGCCTTGGGAATATGCCTTATGGGTATGCGGTATGTATGCACTTCATCCTCATTCCCCACTGAAGTTTCCCTCCTTCTACCCCCACTTGGTGACCATTCAATTGGTTTAATGCATATGTCTTCCTTTGTACCTGAAAGATGCATTGGCTTGTTTGGTAAGTATTTTCAATCCACGCAAATGTTCCTGTTTTACAGTTACTCTTCTGTGGCAATGCTGTGTTTGCATGACATCAGCCTTTCTGTTACCGAGTCCCCTGCTTCTAATAGTTAACTAATAGTCCATGGGTTGCTTCCTCTGCTTCTATTCAGCAGTGAGCGTTTGCATGGCGTCAACTTACTGTTCCGTGTACAGCACTGCAGCAAATATTTTCACAGTTCTTCCTTCAAGTGATTTTTAGAAGGTCCCTTGGAGGATATATAAGATTCAGAATTGTTGAGTCATGAGGTGAATTTCTATTTAACCTAACTAAAAGTGCCACGTTGCTCCTGGGTCTACTTCAATAGTTCTGAGGTTGATGGAGTCTCCGACCTTATTACACCGTCAGCGTACTGATTTCTCTGAGTGGCTCGATATTGTTGGTCACGTGAGACTGCGCACCATGAGCTCTGTGATTCCCTGTGGGCTTCAGGAAATTGTTCTGATGGACCAGGCTGGGAGACAAAGACGGATATCTGTGTCCTCCATTAGATCTCATTGATATTGAACGTTTGTGTGGGAATGACTGCTCATGAATGGCTCCAGATTTCTCTGTGGTACAGATAGAGATTTAATCCTGCATTTCTTCACTGTGGTATGACTATCCTTCCCAGTTACTGACCCCAACTAACTCTACCCTTGAACGGCTCCATAAAATAAAGTTAAAATTTTATTTTCATTCAATCAATTCTTTAGTGTTATCTTGAGATTGCTGAATGAATGTCTTTACTCATATATCATGGGGTTTCAAAAAGGTCAGGAAAAAATTGCACTACCTTTCACCTTTATTTTTCCTTGAACTTTTTGAAGGTCACCTACATTCCTCAGTATAAAATCGTAAATATGAAGGGGATCCTGCAAAAGCCACACACATTTTATTTTGTGGTGGGCATTGTGAGATTAAACCACAAAGTGGCTATGTCTCACAAACACATGGAAGTGTCCATTTGCTTCATTTTTGGCAGTACTGCATTTATCCCTCTGGATGCTATTTCAAGGTTCTTTTCATAGTTATTCTTTGATTTTTACAAAACGGAATGCTTTTTATGTTTATTGAATTTTTCACATACATTTTTAGTTGTCTCCTTGTACTAGAAACAAATCAGAAGTATTCCCATTAGTGTTTATGTGCTCTCCATCAGGCAAAACAGTTCCATCATAGTTCACAGCTACTCCCCATTTTCTAGCACTTAGTAGGGATTCAACTAGTGTTTGTTTACTTAGTCACATATTTCAGAATTTCTGCCATTTTCTTTTACATTTTATTCTAATCTTCACTTAAAATTTTTTTATTTAGAAAAGCTTTCTATGAATATTTATACTTTCATATTTTAATGCAATCAATGTGTATTTTTCTCTGGAATGTATTCCTGATCTTTTTTTATTCTCAAGATCATATTTGCATTGACACCTCTTTTCTGATAGGATTTTATGATTATGTTTTTGAACAGTGAGTTTTCTCAGCCATGTGGAATGAACTTGGATGGAAGGAGTGAACTAGGAGTTTGGTTTACATTTTTCCAACTGCTTTTTTAACCAGTCTTTCTTATGCAAAGACTGTCATATTTGACATAGTAAATTCCAAGTGCATATTTTGGTCCATTTAAACATTTTTCTACTAATCTGTTACTTAAAACCAAACTCACTGCCATTGAGTCAATTCTGACTCATGGTGTCCTGATGAAGGTAAGCTAGAACTGCTTCTGTGGGTTTCCGGGACAATATGTCTTTTTTTAATCAAAATTATTTTATTGGAAGCTAATATAGAAATCATCATCCCATAGTTCAATCATATCAAGTAGTATTATACCATTGCTACCACCATCGGTTTCAAAACATTCTTTTCCCTTTTGAATGTCTGGATAACAGCTCCGTTCCCGCCCCCCACCCCTTAATTGTAACCCCCAGAAACCCTCTTTATGGGAGTAGAAAAACCTCATTGTATTTCCACAGAGTGGCTGGTTTCGAACTGCTCACCTCGAGGTAGCAGCTCAATGCATAACTGCTACTCCACCAGGCAGCCAATTTGTTGCGGAGCATGTGTGTAGACTGATTTCCTAGAAGTGTAATTGCTGGGTCAAAGGGTAGACACGTTTGTCTTTCTGTTAGACAGTGACACATTATCTGCCGTGGAAGCTGTACCATTTTTGCTACTGCTTTCCTTTCCCTATCAGCAATGGATGAACGTCTACCTCTCTGTGCAAGTATCGTCTGTTATATTTGGTAGTTTGAAGCTTTCCCCAGACTATTGGGTAATTCCACTAACAACTTTTAAAATTTGATGCTTTGGAACTATAGTTTATTTTATTTTGTTGTCATAGAGATTATATACAGCAGTGCATGTACCAAGTGGGCAGTTTCTACACCTACGTTTCCTTGACTTTGATGACATTGTTTTGAATTAGGAAAGTCTTCTCACCTTCCTTTACCAAGTTGCTCTTCCATTATGAACATGAGCTCATATTCCCTTAAGTTTTCTACCAATTCTCTTAAATTGCTGTTGTTGATTTGAGACCATAGAGACAGGTCGTAAAAGAATACAATGCTCAATGCAAACATTAATTAGTTAAGTTAAACTAGAATTTTGGATCAAAATGTTAGCAATGCTTGTTAAGTACCATCTAATTCTTCCAGTCTCATGACAGAGGAAGCAATTGTTCATGGATACAGTTAGCCATGAATATGGCTATGAATTGTTCATGGATACAGTTAGCCTCTTTCATTTCTTCCTCTTATTCCTGATTCATTTTCTTTCTCTATTGCTCCAGGAAAATAGAGATCAATTATATCTTGGATTGGCTGCCTGTTAGTTTTTAAGATTCTGGCACTAAAGGCAACCAAGTAGGAGGTAGAGTAGGAGACTAAGCCTGTAATTAGGCTAATCAATATGGATGTCTTATGAAACAATGGGTCTAAAGCTCTAGCGCATAGGAATCAGACCCCATGATATATTTGCTTGTTTCCTATTTTAAACATAAAATTTATTTATAGACATGGAAATAAAATTATATACAGGCTGGTCATTGCTTAATCGGTAGTAGCCCAAAATTATTTCTGATAACATAACAAATGTTTAAAAAGTTGAGTTTTAACTATGAGAACTCACATGTTCACATATATTTTATTAAAGCAGAGTGCAGTTACATATACAGACTTTCCTAAGTTGCCTGATTTTCAATCAAAGGGTACTCTGTAGCTTATGAGCAGAATATGAGAGGGCCCATATAAGGGAAAAAATAGACAAATTCTATTCAAGACAGGTCATCATTCAAATACAGTTCTAACAATTATTATAATTATTTTAAAAAAGCAAACACAAGATTATTGGTCACAACACAAGTACTTAGAAAAGAGCTTCTGTGTTAGTTACATAATCTGGTGTCATTTTGAGGATGCAGAGTGAAGGGATGGTGTCTAGCCTGTCAATCAGGCCATAGCCAATTAGGCCTCTCTGTGGGCATGGCCTTCTCCTGAGGATTCTGAGAACACCTGTTTTCCTCCTTGGAGGTGGGAAACACTCTCTCTCTAGGCTTACTCCCTACGAGAAATCCCTGTGGAGAAGACACATGGAGAGAGGCTGATGGAGTCAGACCTCTGAAGCCTGAGAAGCCACCTGGAGAGCCTGCCAGCACTGAGATGCTGACAATACCATTGGATCCACAAGACGTCCCATCCACTGGCCTGTGGTCTTCCTGCATTCAGTGTCATTGCATGTGTTTCAGGGTCTGAAGAGGATTTTACAGATGGGTATCAGACATATGGGCTAATATCTGATTTATGGACTTGATCTGGATTGGGCTGGGATGTTTCCTCAATATTCAATTGCTCTTGTATATTAAGATATTTTTTAAAATCGTTTTATTAGGGGCGCATACAACTCTTATCACGATCCATACGTACATCAATTGTGTAAAGCACATTTGTCCATTCATTGCCCTCATCATTCTCAAAACATTTGCTCTCCACTTAAGCCCCTGGCATCAGGTCCTCATTTTTCCCCTTCCTTCCCGCCCCCCCCTCCTTCATGAACCCTTGATAATTTATAAATTATTATTTTGTCATATCTTGACCTGTCCGATATCTCCCTTCATCCACTTTTCTGCTGTCCATCCCCCAGGTAAGAGGTCATATGTAGATCCTTGTAATTGGTTCCCCCTTTCCAACCCACCTCTCTCTACCCTCCCAGTATCGCCACTCACACCACTGGTTCTGAAGGGATCATTCGCCCTGGATTCCCTGTGTTTCCGGTTACTATCTGTACCAGTGTACACCCTCTGGTCTAGCCAGATTGAAAGGTAGAATTTGGATCATGATAGTGGAGGGGGAGGAAGCATTTAGGAACTAGAGGAAAGCTCTTTCTTATACCCATATAAGTGTGTCTCTGGATTTTTTCTCTCGTCTACCCAGACTAACAGAGCTTCCTTTAATAGCAAGTTTTTCTAGTATATTTTAAAATGTGCTATTATATTATACATTTTCCCTTGCAAAATAACAGTAGTATAACCAATTTACAAAGCAATGTTTGCATGATTACTCACTGCTGATGGAAGATACTAAAACCACCAAACCACTGCCATGCAGTTAATTCCATTCCTAGTGCCCCTATATAAGGTTTATGATTCTTTTAATCTTTATGGGAGCAGATAGATAGCTTTATCTTTCTTCAGTAGATTGGGTAGGGGTTATAAACCATAGATTTTATAGTTAGTAGCCAAAAACCTAATCCATAGCACCACTAGGGTTTGTATCAGAAGATACTAATTGAAATATTAGAATAAACTTTATGTATTTAACATTTTAAATTATCTCATTTTATTTCATTTTATTTGGCACTGAGGTATATTGAACACAGTAAAATCCATAAGATGCACCCTGATGAAGGGCTTACTCTATGCACCATGATAACTACCTCCCCGTAAACATTTGAACATTTCCTATACTCCTTAGAATTCTCTTGCATACCCTTCCCATTGATACTGCCCCAGTTTGCAGTAACAAGAGCAACCACAACAAAAATACTGCTGCTCCCTAGTTGAACCTGACTTACAGTGGCTTTGTAGTGTGGAGTAGAATCTCTCCATAGGGGGCTCAAGGCTAAAAGTCCTTAGGGAAGCAGATTGCCACACTTTTCTTCCCTGGAGCAGCTGGTGGCTTCAAACTGCTGACCTCTCAATTAATGGCAGAGGATTTAACCACTGTGAGGGAATCGCTTATATCAGGTCCCGAGGATTGCCATAACAAATAACCATAAACTTTTTGACTTGAAATAAGGGAAATATATATTCTCTCACAGTTCTGGAGGTTTGACATCTGAAATTAAGAGGCCAGCAAGGCCACTCCGTAGGTTCTAGAAGACAACCCTGTGTTGGCAATACCAGAGTCCAGCAGTTTCAGGTCTTCCTTGGCATGTGTCTGTATCACTCTTGTCTCTGCCTCCAACTTGATATCATCTTTTCTTCCATCATCTTGTATCTCTCTTATATGAAATCTTTCCTAAGAACACTGCTGACTTGATTTAGGAACTGTGATAGTTAAGGTTCTGTGTCAACTTACTCTTCCAGGATTCGGAGTGATTTGGCGGTTCAACTATAGCCATAACTTATGATGAATTCTCACATAATGTAATCACTTTGATGAGAGATCTGCTGTGAGCAGCCTTGCAGCCCGTTTCCAATATGCGGACACTCCAAAGCTGGTTTGCATTTTGGTGGGTCTGGCCCTGTATCTGGCTCATCATCTGATCTTAGGTTTTCTAGATGTGGGTCTGTGGCATTCCATATTGGCTGCCCAGCCTGGATGTTATCAGTGACCTGCCTTCTTGTATGCCAACTGTGGATTCATGAGCTATGAAGCCAGAGGCTTGCCATCTGACGTGCCGATGCTGATTTCATCAGTCCCTGCCACTGTGTAAGTCAAGAGAAACCTCCCAGTCTGACTCATGGACTTGGAACTTGCCAGTCGGTACAACAATGGGCTCAAGCACAGGAAATGGTGAGGATGGCACAGGACCATGTGGTGTTTCCTTCTGTTGTGCCTAGGGTCCTGATGGTCAGCACCCACTTGGTGGCACTTACAACAACAACTATGAAAGACATTCACTTAAGATAAACCTCTCTGTGTATATACATATTTAAACTTAACTGGTTTTGCTTCTCCTGAAAACCCAACCTAGGACAGGCCCTATTTGAGCGGTGGCATCTGCAAAGCTCTTTTGGTTAACTAAGTCACAGTCACACGTTCTTCACCAGGGTAAAGACAAGGATATTACTTGAGCTACAACAGCCCTAATAAGAATCCCATCCCCAGAGTTGAGGTTGGCTTGTTTGGATCTTCTAGATGGATACAGTATGACCTAATGTTTATCTAGATTCTTTTGCTGTTTTGCTTTTTAAAAGGGAAATCTACCTTGAAAAGGATTATAGAGTACATTCACAGCCCCACAGCCCTACTAATCAAAATGGCCTGAGCAGAATAGCAATGACTCTGTAAAAAACAACAACAAAAACCTGGTGCCATCAAGTTGATTCTGATTTTGGAAACGACATGTGTTGCACAGCCCCAAATCACTGCAGCCGAATCAATGCCAACTCCTAGTGACCCTATAGGACAGCACAGAACTGCCCCCGTATGTTTCTGAGACTGACACTGTGGAGCTGCTGGTAGTTTCAAATTGCTAACCTTATGGCTCACAGCCTAGTGTAGAACCACTATGCCACCAGGGCTCTGCGTTACAGAGTAGAACTGAGTCCTAAAGGGCTTCCTTGGCTTGGAAGTAGGCTGTCAGGCCTTTCTTCAAACTGCTGATCTTTTCATTAATCATTGAGGCAAGCTACTGGTGCCACCTAGGGATCTCAGTGGCTCTGGACTTGGATGCTAAAATCAAGTAGCTTCTGGGAAGCACTTGCTTCAGTCCAGTCTTCCCATGCAAGGTGCTGCACAGCGAATCTACATTTGATTCCAAGGTCTTAACCTAAGATTTTTCAGTTCTAAGAGACACAGTGTACAGAAATTGAACCCACACCCTTTAAATCCTCAGACAAGAAGACACTAAAGGGATCAGCTGATAGAGAGCCTTCCTCTGAATAGCAATATCCTCAACTCCACACCAAGGAGAGACCCGTTCTTACCTCAAAATTCAGGTCCTTTCACCTATGATTCATTGTAATGCATGTGTTTCCTCCTCTTTAATGAATGGATATTGCTTTCCTAAAATTTAAATTTAGTTTCAAATACATATTTATGATATCATTGTCTGTGCTCAAGCAGGCGATTGTAAGATGATCTATAAGTATAAGCAGACAAATTCACTGCTAAAATGAATTCTACCACGACATTTCTCATTAATCTTGGGAACACTGCAGGTGTGTTTATTAATACAGCAGTCTTTGTGTTCGAATGCTATGATCCCCTTTGACATATTAAGCCATTTTTAATTTGCTCTTATCATCCAAAGCCTTCTTTTTCAAAGATAAGAGATAACTTTAGGGTATTAAGCAGCCTAGAGTGATTTGGGGCAAGAAGGGGACTAAAAGGAGTTATTAATCTTATGCAAATGCCTACCTAACTTTCAAAGGACTCAGGCACCACTGAAACTGGTAAGAACCATGGGCTATCTAGGGGGAGGATAATTTCCTCTTTATTTAATTGATCCTCTGAAACTTCTCTCTTGGCAGGTATAGCTCACTAATGGATTTTGCACAGTGCAATCATTATTAGAAATGTCAGTGTGACATTTGATTAATCCAGTCTATTTATATTTGGAGCACAAATCGTGTATTAATTACTATTTCTCATAATTAATTACTATTTCTCGCTATTGGTTTTCCAATAGAATAAGAGATTTCATTTTCATTTTCATCATTAGCTTACAGAAAGCATCATTCCTTTCGATAGATTAGATCCATTTTAATTTGATGCTGTATACTGATCAACTGGTGAGTGAATCAATACACCAGAAACTTCCATCAATATTTTTAGTAGCTTCACTGAAATTTTAATAAACTATACTTTTCTTTTGCAATTTCTATTTTTGGAAATTGATTTCAAGATTTTATGGCTCTCTTGATTTTAGGAACCCTCATTTTGGTTTTCATTTCCCCTGAATTGCTTAGAGAAATCATGTCTTAAACACCATAGATAATATTTAGGTTGTTTCTCACTCTGAGATAATATATATAATTCCATTCATCCATTTATTCATTTAGTCAGTCAGTCAATTTAACAAATACCTGTAGGTTTTAATGATATATCATTGAATAAAAGAGACAAATTCTTTGTCTCTAAGAATTTCCATTTTTGTTAAGGGAGACAGACAACACAACAAGCCCCAATCTATAAAACACCAGATTCCACCAAGCAAGAATAAAATCAGTTGGAAAATGCACTATTTTTTAAGTTGGTCAAGCTAGACTTCTGAAAAGATAACATTTTATCATGCACCTGAAGTTAATGATAATTGGGTGGCTATGAGAGAAAAGATCATTTCAAGTACAGAAGTATCAAGTTCATAAACCTTATGCCTCATATGGAGGATCCAGGATGCCAACACATGAACGTGAGATAGGACAGAATGAATCAGACCACCTATATTTGTTGTAGTTATTCAAAACTCAGACTTAAACTCACTGCCATACCAATCTTATAGAACAGTGTCAAGCCTTTCCTGTGCATTTCTGAGATAAACAGTCAATCTTCATACGTGTAGAAAGCCTCATATCGTGGCCCCCGCCACACCCGAGCAGATGGTTGTTTCAAATCTCTGACCTTGTGGCTAGCATCCCAACTCATAACTATTACATCACCAGAGCTTCTGTAGTTGTTAGATACCATCAAGCCAGTTCCTATTCGTGGCATTGTCTGGACTGGGTCATTCTCACGGGCATCGCTAGGCTTGAGCCAGTTGTTGCAGTCACAATGTCAATCCACCCCATTAAGGATCTCTGTCCCTTTGCCAGCCATCTCTCAGGAATGGTGTCTTTCTCTGGTGACTGGTCTTTTCTGACGACCTGTCCAAAATAAGTTACCCGAAGACTCATCACCTGTGCTTTCAAGGAACATTCGGCTGTGCTTGTTTTAAGGCTGATGTTTTCATTCTTCTGGCAGTTCCTGGCACACTCAATATTCTTCACCAATGCAAAAATAGTAGATTTTATTTTGAGTGAACTGGGAAATCACTGCAGGTGACAATGCTGGTCATTTTCTGAATCTTGTTATTGCCCTGGAAATATCCCCATTCTTTGTGTTCTGGGAAATGCCTTACTGTAAAAAAAAACAAAAAACTTTTCTCATAGGACCTAGGTCATAGTTCTGAACAACTCCCCTATTTACCCAAGAAAAGGCCACACACCAAAAAAAACCCATACAAGTAATCATACAAAACACAACAAATTCCTGGCCATCATGTGGATTCATGGGACAGAATAGAAATGCCCCATAGAGTTTCCAAAGCTATAATCCTTTTATGGAAGCAGACTGGCATATCTTTCTTGTATGGAGTAGCTGGTGGGTTTAAACTACTGACTTCTCAGTTAACAGCCAAGCACCTTACCAGTGCTGACAGAGAATTATAAATTCAAAGTCTTTGTTTAACTCAATGCTTTGTCTTCGTTGATCAGTTGAGGAGGAAAACGTCCATTATTTTAATTAGACTAAACTTTAGTTAAATTTATTGTTCTCCCAAAGGTTCTTGAACTTGGCTCACATGTAAGGTAAACCAAATCTAAACAAAACAAACCCCAAATGACAAAAGCCAAACCCAATGACATGAAGTCAATTAGGATTGATGGTGACTCATGTGTTATTGAGTAGAACAGGATCTGGTTGGCTGTAATCTTTATAGAAACAGATTGGCAGGCCTTTCTCTTGTGGTGCCACTGCATGGGTTCAAGCCTTAAGAAATTAAACAGTCAAGCAAGCTATTGATTGTGATCAGTGCAGAAAATCAACCACCATCCACAAGGAATTAACTACTATCTACTCAACCAGCTTCTAACAAAATGTGTAAGGACCTAGAATTAGAAAGGCAAAAGGGAAGAACATGCTCAGTATGTCTGAAAATGAAAGAACTCAAGAAAAATTCAAGCCTCAAGTTGCAATTTTGAAAGATTCTATAGGCAAAATATTGAATGATGCATGACACATCATTAGAAGATGGAAAGAAAACACAGAATCACTGTATCAAAAAATAATTAAATTACATACCACCATTTCAAGAGGTAGCATGAAAGAACCAATACTGGTTAAGGAAGGAGTTCAAATTACACTAAATTCATTAGCCGAAAATAAGGCTCCAGCAATCGATAGAATGTCCATTGAAATGTTTCAGCAAAATGAAGCAGCACTGGAAGCGCCCACTCACTTATGCCAGGAAATGTGGAAGACAGCTACTTGACCAACTGACTGTGCCCATTCCAAAGAAAGATAACCCAACAGAATGCTCAAACTACAGAATGCTATCATTGATATGCACACAAGCAACATTTTGTTTAAGATCATGCAAAACAATTGCATTAGTACATTGACAAGGAATTGCAAGAAGTTTAGACTGCATTCAGAAGAGGATTTGGAACCAGGGATTCATTGTTGATGTCAAATGGATCTTTGCCCAAAGTAGAGAATACCAGGAAGATGTTTGCTTGTGTTTCATTGACTAAGTAAACACATTTGATTGAGTGGACCCAAATAAACTGTAGATAACTTTGAATTGAATGGAAATTCCAGAATACTTCATTGTACTCATTTGGAATTTATACATGGATCAAGAGGCAGTTGTCTAAACAGAACAAGGGAATATTTTATGGTTTTAAATCTGGAAAGGTGTGTGTCAGAGTTGTATCCTCTCAACATATTTGTTCAATCTATATTCTGAGTGAATCAACAGAGATACTGGATTATATGAAGAACAGTGTGACATCAGGATTGGAGGAAGGCTTATTAACAACCTGCTGTATGCAGAAGAAAAAAACTTTGCTCGCTGAAAATGAAGAAGACTCGAAGCACTTGCTGATGAAGATTAAATATTTTAGCCTTCAGTATAGATTGAAACTCAATGTAAAGAAGATTCAAATTCTCACCATTAGAACAGTAGGTAAAATCCTGATAAATGGAGAAAAGTTTGAAGTTGTCAAAGACTTTCCTTACTTGGATTTGCAATCAATTCCCATGGAAGAGGTCAAAGACATATTGCATTAGGTAAACCTGCTGCACTGACCTCTTTTGAGTATTGAAAAACAAGGAAGTTACTCTGAGGACTAAGGCATACCTGACCCAAGCCATGGTATTCAACATTGCATCATATGCATGTGAAAGTTAGACATTGAATAGGGAAGACCGCAGAAGAATCAATGCATTTGAATAGTTGTGTAGAGAAGTATATTGAAAGCATCCACCTTCCTGATACAATCACTGAAGACAAACATGTGCATAAGCAAAGGTGGTGAAGAAAGCAGATGGTGCCCGGCTATTAAAAGATATAGCGTATGGGGTCTTAAAGGCTTGAAGATAAACAAGCGGCCAATTGGCTCAGAAGCAACAAAGCCCACATGGAAGAAGCACAACAGCATGTGTGACCACGAGCTGTCGAAGGGATCAGGTATCAAGCATCCAAGAACAAAAAATCATATCATTGTAAAGGTGGGTGGGTGCAGAGTGGAGACTCAAAGCCCATCAGTGGGCAACTGAACACCCCCTTACTGAGGGGTCGGGGGGAGGAGACGAGCCTATCAGTGTGCATGGTAGCACCTATGAAATATATAACTTTCCTCTGGTTCTTTAATGCTTCCTCCCCTCCACTATCATGATCCCAATTCTACCTTACAAATCTGGCTGGACCGGATGATGTACATTGGTACAGATAGCAACTGTAAAAACAGGGAATCCAGTCTAGATGACTCCTTCAGGACCAGTGGTGAGAGGGGGCGATGCCTGGAGGGTGAAGGGAATGTGGGGTAGAAAGGGGGAACCAATTACAAGAATCTAAGTATTGCCTCCTCCCTCGGGGATGGACACAGAGAAGAGGGCAGAGGGAAACATCAGATAGAGTAACTTATGAGAAAACTATAATAATGTATGAACTATGAAGGGTTCATGAGGGAGGGGGGAGAGGGAGGGAGGAGAAAATGAGCAACTGATATTAGGGGCTAGAGTGGGAGGCCAATGTTTTGAGAATGATGAGGGCAACAAATGTGCATATGTGCTTGACACAATGGATGTATGTATGGATTGTGATGAGAATTGTATGAACCCCCAATAAAATAAATTTTTTTTTAAGTATCATGGACTGATAAAAGGACAAACCGATCTTATTGGAAGAAGTAATGACAGAGGGTTCCTTAGAGGCAAGGATGGAAAGACTGTTACTTGCTTTGGGCATATTGTCAGGTAAGACCAGTCTCTGGAGAAGGACGTCATGCTGTGTAAAGCAGATGGACACAGAGAAAAAGAGGTAGGTCCACAAGAAGATGCATTGACAGAGTGGCTGCATCAATGGCTGAGGCACAGGAACAATTGTGAGGATGGTGCAGGACAATGCAGTGTGTCATGCATACGGTTCTGTGGTGCATAGGGTAGCGAAATGACTCCCTGGTACCTAAAAACAACAGCAATTCAAATATCGAATGCATCTATCTGCCCCCTCTACTTCCCCTCTCAAAAATGTAATTGCTAGTCTGAATCCTGCCTCACTATAAGATAAAAGCTCGTTTTTTCTTGTGAACGCTGAGTGTTTGCCAATCCCATGGTGGGCACTTCCCTCCTATTGCAATAGCCTTCTCCTCGTCATTGCACTCCTCGAGTAATATCTCTCCTTACATAAAAGTCTGGGTTTATTGGTTTGTTTTATTTGACAGAATTGTTGAACAGAGGCAGGACATGAACAGAGAGGGTTTAAATTTTATTAGAAGACTCATTGTGATGGGAAAGGGGAGAAAAGAGTGCAGGAACACCCAAGGAAACACAGGAGAAGGGAGTGTGACTGGCATCTATTAACTTGGTAGGAAACTTTGGAAGCTATGCTTTAAGTTTCCCACTTATTCGATAAGATGCCATTCTTATATAGTTCACATTTTCTCCTTGCCAGTCAAATCTTCGTGAAGCTCATGGACAAAGGGTGATTGTTGTACAGAGCAAACAAGCAGGGCCACAAGCTTACTAAGTCCCCTTTTACCATATTTAAGATATATATTATGTGTTGAAAGGCCCAGGAAACGCTGTAGGTTAGGATGCAAATCATGTTTTCATCTTCAGTTTAGAAACATTTGTCTTATTCACCACTTTATTTACATAATGTTTGGTGGATATATATTTTGCAGATATTCTTGCACATTCTGGGATATAGTTGAAATTGAAGACTCATCACTTTGTGAGAAATGCAATTCAAGTTGGGGATAAGGATTCTAAATACAAAGTTTATAAGAGGTATGGATTTGGGCATGAAAGAAACAAGGTGAGTGGATGATGGGGGGAGAAGGACTTCTTTACATTGAGCAGTCTGGCCTCTCTGAGGAATTGACAAGAGCTGAGAAGCATTCAAAGAGAGTGCCAAAGTCTCTGGTGTTGGGCAATAACCCAGAAGAAAGTGAAGTTACTGTGACAGGATCTGGAGGATAGTGTGGCGGGACATGTTGACGGAGAGGGAAACTGTGGACAGTCCCCTAAATCCTCAGAGGACAGTTAAAGAGCAATCAGAGGTTGCCTTGGAGTCATGCTGATGCACAGTGGATCTGTGGGTCTGAATCGAATTGTGCCCCCTTAGCATTTTCAGTGGCTGGTTTTTCTAAAGCAGATTAATTACCAAGTTTTTATTTCATGGTGCTTCCAGATAGACTTGAACCTCCAGTCTTTTGGGTAGCAGGACAGCATGTTACATGTTTGCCCCTCCAGAAAATTCATTAAAAACAAGCAGAGGCTCTATGGGAGGAAATATAAAAAAAGTATTCCAAACTGCTTCCATAAAGATGACAGAAGAGAAAATCCTATAGCTATGGTTTCCATCAATTGGAATGAGTTTGAAGGTACCCCAAATCTGTTTACATCCAGAGAGACAAAGGATAAAAGAGAGGCTTTCTTTGTCCCACGTCTGAAATACACACATACTTTTTTACATGGTTCGCTTCGATACTTGGAAACAGAACTTCGGAATGTCGGTATCGACTGATTAGATTTAGTTACTCACATACAAGAGAGGAAGAGAGAACAGGAAGATAGAGTTGAAGAGGAGGCATGAGATTTAAATAGTTCAGTAATTCAATGAGCCTGAAACTGTCAATACATAATGTTGAACTCTATAAAAGGAAAGTCTCACAGTTTTTAATGGACTAAGCCTTGGCAAGAAAGGACATTCATTCTGCAGATGTGTTGGCAATTGGTTAATGATGGCTTCATTACACTCTTCTAAAGCAATTGAAAGTCCTGGTAAAATATTAACTAATGCAACTTTGGAGGGCTTGATTAAACAATTTATAGGAGAAGAAAAAGATAAATGTAAATAATAATAGGCAAGTTGGTATCTTAATATATTCACTGAAATTTTATAATCAGGAAAACTCTTAAACACAAATTTCTGAATAAGAGCTCTCTTCTTGGAGTTATATATTTATTATATTATATATGTAATAAATACATGCATATTAATGGTCTAGAATATATGAAAATCTATATATTTTAGACTTTGGGGTCCTTTATAAAACCTTTAATGATTGTACCCAAGGTATAATCTGTCCGTTTATTGTACTGTAGTAGCTTCTTTGTTACTGTGACGCTGAAATCTAGCCCGGTAGTATTTCAAATAACAACAGGGTCACTCATAGTGGACATATTTTATAGGTGCTTTCTAGACTCCCCAAATCAGACCAGTCAAAAGTTAGTGATTGAATATCATCCTATAAGGAAGATCAGTTAATACAATTAATATTCAAATTTACACAGAAACCACTAAAGTTAAAGATGTGTATATCAAAGATTTCCTTAACCAACTTGTACAGTCTGAAATTTAGTAAACATGCAAACAAGATGTACTGATAATTACTGGTGATTAGAATGCAAACATTGGGAGTTAAGTAGTATCAGCAGTTGGAAAACATGAGTATTCTTTAAAAAGTTCATGGAAGATTCATATAAGGAAAAAAATATATACATGAATTTCAAAAATTTTGGTACTAAAATTCACATTAACATATTATAATATATATGAGCAGATTTTTGTTTGAGGCATTACAGATAAGACATCTGCTTAAAAGAGGTTTTATAAGAGAAACATGAATTCTACTAAATTTGAAGCAAGAAAAAGTTTCAGAGTTGTAGTGAGAGTGGTAAAATTACTGGTGCTTTTAAAAACAGTGTATGGGAGGACAATACCCCAAAGAAATGTGTGCTACCAAGGAAGCTCAATTTAAGAAGGAATGAGACAATTTTGAAATGAAGATGAAACCTTCAGTGGCAGACAGCCATTTGTGAAGAAATGGCTTTGTTCTTACCCTAGTTGAAGCAGATCTATGATTAACAGCAGCAAAAATAGCCAACACTCCAGGGACCTTAATTGGTTCAGATTGCACAATTCCAATGGGAAAATTAGGTTGAGCAAACTTTGCTCAGTAAGTGCTCAAACTCTTGGGCCAGATCAGCTGCTGCTAAGACCAAGTTTTCCAATGGAAATTGGAAATAAGTGGAAGCAAGACCCTGAAGCACCACTTCAATGATTGTGATAGAAGAGATGAAATATGAGTTTACCAGTAAGCTCCTTAAGACAACCCAATACCAAAGTAATGGCTACCAGAGTGGCCTAGGCAGAGCAAAACCAGGCCAGTCAAACGCAAAGGTCAAGGAATCTTTTCTTTTTCTTTTTTTTTTTGATGCTCAATGCATTTTGCTTATCGACTTTCAGGCTTTTTATGAGAGTGTTTTGAGAAAGGTAGCCAAAGCTTTCTCAGGAAAACTCCCAGAAAAGCTTCACTAGAGAATTCTTCTCCACCCCCTATTGCCTGTTGATTTATGTCATTAAACAAAGTTTAAAGCAAAAGTTTCCACAAGAAATCATTAGACATTCACTTTACTGTCCTGATTTCCTCTGATTTAATTTTGCTTCTAAATCTTAAAAAAAAATTAAAGGACACCAAGTTTCATTCATTTGATAATGTAAAAAGCATTGAATTACATTTTAAATTCCTAGAATCCTCAGTTCTTTAGGGATAGAGTAAATGGCTGGTATTGTTGATTTCAAACATTTCTTGAACTTGGTGGAATATATGTTGAGAAAAAAGTCAATATTTTTTACTTTTATCATTTAATTCTATTTTTCTACTAAGTTTGTGAATAACTTTGCATGGTCTTGGTGATAGGAATGACACCTGGAACTGCATACCAAATTTTGCAAGGCCAAGAATTAGTCATGGCAAATTCTATATTCAACAATATACATAGCAATTTTACATATGGACTCATCTAGTGTAATATATGGGAATTAACTTGACTATATCTATGGAAAGAAATAATGGAAAAATGTAGTATCATCACTCAGAAAATGGTCAGATGCTGGCTGTCTAACTGACTACCAATTGTTCACATGCAAGTTCATATTAAAACTGAAGAAAAAGAAAACAAGTCCACATAAGTCAAAATGTGATCTTGCATCTATCCCGTTTGAATTTGGAGATCATTCCAAGAACGGACTTGATGCATTGAACATTACCGACCATAGATCAGATGAGTTATGAGATGGCATCAAAGGTGTGCATGAAGAAACCTAAACAAAACTGAAAATACAGAAAAGGAAGTCAAGACCAAAATATATCAGAAGAGACCCTAAAACATGCTCTTCAATATAGGTTAGACAATGGAAGAAATGATGATGTAAAATAGCTGAATTGAAGATTTAAAAGGCAACTTGAGAAAACAAAATATTACACTGGAATGCACAGAGACTTGGAGTTAGAAAAGCAAAAGGGAAGAATATGATTGACATTTCTCAAACTGAAAGAATTGAAGAAAAGATTCAAGTCTCAAGTAGAAATATGGAAGTATTCCATCAGTAAAGTATTGAATGTGAACTGCCATTGAGTTAATTTGGACTCATAAATCCTTAGGAGTGGCTGATGGATTTGAGCTGTTGATGTTATAATTATCAGCCCAATATGTAAATCACTATGCCACTTTTGTTCTTTATTGAATGACCAGGGAAATGGCCCAAGATGAAAATAATATACAGAATCAATGCACTGAAGGGTAGCACATGGTCAAGAATTGCTGGTACTGAAAGAAGAAGTCAAAGCTACACCAGATCTCAAACTCACTGTCATTAAGTCAATTCTGACTCATAGCAACCCTATAGAATAGGATAGAACTGCTTCTGTGGGTTTCCAAGATCGTAACTCTTTATGGGAACAGAAAGCCTCATCTTTCTCCCCCAGAGAAGCTAGTGGTTTCAAACTGCTGACCTTTGGCTTAGCAAAAAATCCAGGAATTGATGGAATACTCATTGAAACAGTTCAACACATTGATACAGCACTGGAAGTGCTCAATTACTTATGCTTGAAATATGGAAGACAGCTACTTGGCGAACTAATTGCAAGAGATGTATATACCTGTGCCCATTCCAAAGAAAAGTGATCAAACAGAATTATCAAATTATAGAAAATATCATGAATATCACAAGGAAGTACATTTTTGCTGAAGATAACTTTAAAGGTTGCAGCTGTGTAGTCATAGGGAACTCTCATAATTTTAAAGCTGATTCAGAAGAGGACATGGAACAAAGATATCATTGCTCGTGCTAGATGCCTCTTGGCTGAAATCACAGAAAGCCAATATGCATCTCAACTATGGAAAGGCTTTAAACTTTGTGAGCATAACAAATTATGGAAAACGTAAAGAACAGGAATTCCTGAATCCTTAAATTTGCTCATGCATTACCTGTACAGATATTGAGAGGCAATCCTTAGAATAGAAGGAGATAATGCTTAGTTTAAAATCAGAAAAAGTTATGCTTCAGAATTGTATCCTTTTACCATAATTTTTCAATTTGTTTGCTGCAGAAATAATCTGAGAAGTTGGACTGTATGGGGAAGAATGAGCTATGGTAAGTGAAGAAGCCTCATTCATACTGAAAGTGAAGAGAACTTGAAACACTTTCTGATGAAAACCAAACACTACAGGTTTCAATGCAGATTACATCCCAATACAAAATGACAATCCTCACAATTGGTACAATCAGAAACATCACAATAAATAAAGAAAATACTGAAGTTGTCCAGGATGTCATTTAACTTGGATATACAATCAATGCCCATGGAAAGAAATGGCAGTGAGTCAATCCAGTGGCATATCCCACTGGGTGCAACTGCTGCAAATATTTCCTTAAATTGCCAAAATGCAAAAGTATCACTTGAAGAGTAAGCTGTGCCTGGCCCAACCCATAGAATATTCCAAAGCCTCACATGCATGTAAAAACTGGACAGTGCATCAGAAAGAGAAGCAATGCATTTGATTTATAGTGTTGGCCAAGACCACGAAATACGTTATGGAGCCCTAGAAGAACAAATAAACCAATTGTGTAATAAATGCTGGTGAGATTTTATGGGATGTAATTTGGACATGACAACAGGAGGGAACAGCTACTGGAGAAGAATATCATGCTTGGTAAAGTAGAGGATCAGGAGAAAAGGGATACCTTCGGCAAGATGGACTAACATGGTGGCTGCAACAACAGGCTCAGGCATAGGAAATATGTATTGTGAGTATGGTGCTGGCTTGGTCGATCCTTTGTTCTTTTGTACATGGTGCTACTGTGGTAGTTACATAATGTGGTGTCACTTTGAGAGGATTATGAGTGAAGCGGTGGAGTCTGGCCTGTTATGGTAATCAAAATCTAACCAATGAGGCCTCTGTGGGGGCATGGCCTTCTCCTGAGAATTCTGGGAACACCTGATTTTCCTCCTTGGACGTGGGAGACACTTCTTTCTCATGAGTCACTCCTGGAGAGATGCGCTACTGACAAGACACATGGCACTACGTTGCTAGACCCCATGTCCTGGGAACTGGAAAAGACACGTGGTAGACCCCTGCCCGTGCTGAAATGCTTACAATGCCATTGAATTCACAAGACTTTCCACCCCCTGGTCTGTAATCTTCCTGCATTCAGCATCATTACATGTTTCATGAGTCGAAGAGGATCTTACAGATTGGTATCAGACATATGGGCTAATATTGGACTTATGGACTTGATCTGCACTGGACTGGGATGTTTCTCAATGTTCAGTTGCTCTTGTATATAAAGCTATTTCTTATAGACATATGAGTCTTTAGGGATTTGTGTCTCTAGTCCACCTGGACTAACACAGTCACTGTAAGTCAGAGTGTATCTCATGCCACCCACAACGCATACACACTTTTTGCTTTATACTCTGACTTAAAAAATTTTCCTCATATATTGCAATTGTGATTTATAATATTGCTGTTAAATTTTAAGTTTTAGGATTTAATAAAATAATTTACATATATTTTGATCTTTTAAGTGTTTTAAGTTGAAAGTTAACTGTGAACACAAAGGTAGTATACATCACATATATACATATATACACAAACACATATATACATATATTTTTTTGAGTAGACAAAATAGTTGAGTCTTTCAAACTCAATTCTTTTTTGTGGAGTAGAAAGTGACCTCTTGCTCCCACAGAGAGGTGGGTGGTTTCAAACTGCTTTCCTTTCAGTTAGCAGTCTAACTCGATGTAAATGAACACATCTCCAGAGCATGTCAACTCATCAAAATCTTTCCCTCACTCAGATTGTGAATGAAATCCGGCCCACACAAAGGACACACAGAATTGAAACTGGAGGTCATTTCTCTTCTTATATGTACATACCACATGGTGGTACTTTGACATGACATGTCATGGAATGTTGGGGGTCAATGGGGTTTAGCCAAATAACCTGAACACAAAACTATTGCTTATGAATAGTCTTTGGGACTGTGTTTTGTGTAATGCAAACATAATTATATTACTATTTAGGGCTCAATAAAATATCACTGCCTTTGAGTCATTTCTGGTTCAGAGGCGGCCTGTAGGACAGGACAGAATTGTCATTATGGGCTTCCAAGGGAAACCTTTTACAGGAATAGAAAGTCTCATCTTTTCCCCACAGAGCTGCTGTTGGTTTTGAACTGCTGAGCTTTTCATTAGCAGCCCAATGAGTAACCACTATGTCACCAAGGATCCTGCTACGATGCAGTTTCAGAAGACATCACTTTCATACAGTGTATATTATTGGGGCCTATTTGAGGGTCCTTCCTTCAGCCATAAATTGTAGTTTTCCTACAGATTAAGATGTTTTGCATCTTCGGTGGCAATCAAACCATCTCTTTGTCTCTTTCTTCCTAATTTTCCTTCTGCTCTCCCTTCTCGCCTTCTTTGTTACCCTAACACAGCTCCTCTGTCTTAAGCAAAGCGGACGGTCGAACAAAACACTTAGAGAAAAGAAGGCCGTCTTCCTCTACTGGGAGAGAACAAATCTAATGATTCAGTCATTCACTCCGTGCATATCTAATTCAGGTTAACTAGATAGGGGTAAGAGAAAATCAGTGAATTAGCGGAATTATACAAGTTTCAATGCCCTTGATTTAAAATAATTACAATAAATAGAAGCTTAGAACATTTGACGAAAGCTGGCTTCAGGGAGACTGCTTTTAAAATGTATGTATAATTTTCTCATAATTATGCATTAAACACATGTGTTTTAAGATAATTCGAAGATTCCATGCCCTTTAAAAATTCCTCACAAATTTTGCATAAGGGATGATAAAAGGTCACTTTTAGAGTGACTCAAAATTATGGCAATTATTGGAATGTAAGTCTATGTACAGCACATAAACATGATATACCGAGTATAGAATCTGGTGGTGATGCTGGTTAGGTATTGGGCTGCTAATGTCAAGGTTGGTGGTTCAAAAACACTAGCTACTTGAGGGATAAAAAGAAGGTGGTCTCCTCCCTTAAAATTTTGCAATCTCAAAACCCTCTATAGGGTGACTATGTGTTGGAATCAACACATTAACAGGGGGTTTCATTTGGTTAATGATAACAGAAGGGAAGAATTGTACTCCCATATCGGGAGACCAACAGCAAGAATTTGTCTAGTGTTAATGTAGCTTTGATTTACAATTTAATCTTTCTAAGCATTAAGTTTTGTTGGTTAAATAGAGATAACTGTGTTGTTCTTAGAGGGTGTCTAGTTGATTTTGACTTGCAGAGACCTTGCTATGCACGGTGAGACTGTCTCATTGGGTATTCCAGTCTCTGGACGTTCAGGAGCAAGTCACCAGGCCTGTTTATAGGGTGTCCCTGGCTTGGTTTGAGCCAACATTTTTGTCAGAAATAGAGTGCTTAAGCCCGTAAGAGCCTTAGGACTTTTTCTGGATTTCAGCATTCTAGAGATTTTAGCATACAAGACTCAAAAATAATGATCTATATGAAAATGACTTTTATAAATCACTATGAAAATGTAATGCACAGCAGCCACAATTATAATACAACTCATGATATAACAGGTGTTATTTTTAGAGATCAATTTTTAAAATCTGTGTGCCTGATTAAAATTCAGTCTGTAGAAAATACTGCCTTTACAGAAACATTTACTGTGGAAAGTCAGCAAGTCTTTTCATAAACTTAAAATATTCTCTTCGGAAGTAATTTTCAGTTTAGTCTCTACTATTATTGTTTCATAATTATCAAACTCTGAAGCATTACCATTAGTTATAGGTTATGTAGAAACCACATGTCTCAAGTTAGGTGTGAATCCATGAATCAACCAATGGGACAGAATGGCTTTCTGACTAGCACCTTGGCAGTTGGGTAAAATACATTGTTTTCCTTTCAAAGTTGTGATTGTTTCCAAAAACTGGAAAATGCGTTTGAATTTATTAGTTTTTTAAAAAAAATTTGGTGGGGGGGGCTGTTATACATCTTTTCTTGGCTAGTAGAATGCTTCAACAGCAACAAATAAAATTGTCTCTAAGTAACTAATTAAACTGGCTATTGCTAATTGTTTTATACAAGGTTCTAGTGAAAGAAGGCCTTCCTCAGCATTCACTTTTCTGGAAGTCTGGCTACATAATCTCTCCTCCAAACGAGAACACTTTTAAGGGCTGGTTAAATGGTCATAACTTGAGGCTGGGTCCTGGACAAACAGAATGTAAGGTCACTATGCCTCTTGGGAATGCCTTGATTTTCCTGATTCTTTGCATCCTTGCACTTGGGCAATCAACTCCAATTTCTGTTACTCTCTGATATCTTACCTCCAGCACAAAGCAATATGAAACACCTTTCTCATTGAGTTACTTTCTCTGTCACTTTTCCTTTAACATTACTAGCATTACTGTTGTTCCCTGCTTCCAAGTATCTCATGATTAGGCATCCCTTGATCCATCTGCCTAGTTTCTCATCATCTCCACCTTGGAACCATTTGCCATCCTATGATCAGAATCAATTCAAGGGAAACTGGTTTTTATTATGTTAATATTACTTTATAGTATGGAAAGCACCTGGACTGCCAAAAGAACAAAGCACTCTGTCCCGGAAGAAGTACAGCCAGACAGTTCTTTCAATGCAAGGATGAAAAGACTTCATCTCCTGCACTTGGGATAAGTTGTCACTAGAAACCTGTGCCTGGAAAAGAACATGGAGCTTGGTAAGTAGCGGGGCAGCGATAAAGATGGCGGCCTTCAATGAGGTGGATTGTCACAGTGATGGCACAAGGGGCTCAAAGAGAACACGTGTGAGGACGGCACGGGGCTGATCAGTGTTTCCGTCTGCTGTCCACGGGCTCTCAAGGAGTCAGAACTGGCTCAACAGCCCCCTAGGCCAGAACTCCGGTAAATCTCTTTTTGACTCATTTTCTAGATGCTAATCATTTAACTCAAGTTTTCAAAGGAAGGACATTTCCCACATATTCTTTGATCGTGCTGCTATGTTTTCTGCACATAGCTATTTTTGACCCTCCTGTGCTTGAATATACATACAGTACACATTGGTCATCCATTCAATAATTCATACATATTTTGTTTTGTGACATTGATCACCATACCCAGAATGTAACATCATTCTTCCCACTTCATTATTGTTTACTCTTTTCATTTCTTCTTCTTTCCCGGCTCTGCCTGCCTTCAGAGATTTATCCCAGGACAATGCTCTGTCTTTTGTGGTCATGCTTCTTCTTTCAATGGCCTCGCCTCATTCCTTCTCTAATTAATGATGCCCAGTCTCTTTGCCTTGTCTGGATGCTGGCACATTCCTACTGTCCTAAAATATTGCCAGGTGTACACTTAGTTATGTTGGGTAATATGACCAAATTAACTGGATTTTTATTTATTTATTTTCTTATTTTAACATTTTATTAGGGGCTCATACAACTGTTATCCCAATCCATACACATATCAATTGTGTAAAGCGCATTTGTACATCGTTTCTCAAAACATTTTCTCTCCACTTAAACCCCCGACATTAGGTCCTCATTTTTCCCCTCCCTCCCCGCTCCCCCCTCCCTCATGAGCCCTTGATAGTTTATAAATGGGTATTTTGTCATATCTTGCCCTGTCCAACGTCTCCCTTCACCCACTTTTCGGTTGTCTGTCCCCCAGGGAGGAGGTCACACACAGTTCCCTGTAATCGGTTCCCTCTTTCCTACCCACTCTCCCTTTACCCTCCCTGTTTTGCCACTCACACCACTGGTCCTATAGGGCTCATCCGCCCTGGATTCCCTGTATTTTCAGTTCCTATCTGTACCAGTGTACCTCCTCTGCTCTAGCCAGACTTGCAAGGTTGAATTTGAGTCATGGTAGTGGGAGCGGGGAGGAAACCTTTAGGAACTAGAGGAAGATTGTATTTTTCATCGTTGTTACATCGCACCCTGACTGGCTCATCTCCTCCCTGAGACCCCTCTGCAAGGGGATCTCCATTAACTGGATTTTTAAATGCTTTTATTTTCCTAGAGATTTAACTGCAAGAGGGTTGTGAGAAAAGAAAGTGAGATTCGGAGTCTACAGACTCTCACTTCGCTAGTGAGGAATTAGAGACTAGAGAGGCCAGCAGGCCTGCTCTGAGACACAGACGGGCGCTTGGCTTCTATGGAGAGAAGTTCTGGATGGGGAGACTCTAAGAGAATGATAGTTTGCTATAGTTCCAACTCTCTTCTTTCTTTAGGAGTTACTCCCTACAGAACTTGATTAAACACCCCAAGAATCATTTTTCAAGGACCTCTCTCTTCCTCATTGTATGTTTCCCCTTCTTAGAGAGGTCTCTTAAAATCCAAGGTAGTACTCAAGCTTTACTGTTTTAAACTCTGCATGCATTTCGCAATTGTAATCATTTATTAAATAGTTTTCTGTAACACATATACATCTACAAATTTCAGGAGTTTGAATTTAGGTCATGGATTCTCAGTCTGTAAGAATTTAACTGTAATCAGCACATCCCAGGATTCATTGTAACCCCAAAGCTTACAGTGGTTCTTAGATTTTTGCAGCCCTTCCTTCATGTTGGTTTATTGATGGAGATAAAAAAAAAAATTAGGGAAATTTACAGACTTCCCAATCAATTTAGTGGTAAGATATAGATATATATTATTCTTTAAATTTTATTCTTTTAAATTGTTAGGAATAAATTTAAATGAATAAAATTTAATAAAAACCTCTCAGGACCGGGGGTGACGGTGGCGATACCAGGAGGGAAAGGGGAGGTAGTAAGGGGGAATGGATCACAGGGAGCTACGTGTGGCCTCCTCTCTGGGGGACAGGCAGCAGCGGGGTGGGTGAGGGGAGGCGCCGGACAGTGTAATATAAGATACAATAATAATTTATAAATTATTAAGGGTGCATGGGGGAAAGGGGAGGAGGAAGGGAAGGGGAGGGGGAAAAAAAAAAAGGAAAATGAGCGGATTCCGGGAACCCAAGAGGCAAGAGAATTTTGGGAATGATGAGGGCAACAAATGCATAGATGTGCTTTACACAATTGATCTATGTAGTGTGATGAATTGTATGAGCCCCAATAAATTGTTTAATAATAAAAAAAAAGAACTTAGCAGCATAATTCCTAGCGGTCATTACACACAGCAATAAACATTCAACTAATTGAATTATTAAAAAAATTTTTTAATTGTATTCTTTTATTTTATTTTTTAAAGTTTAAAGTTAAGTTCTACTTGTAAGATGATAAAATTTTGTACATTAAATATGTATTTACTTGAGGACACCTAAGGACAACATATTTATTTTATACTATAGCCTAAAGAGCCCTGATGGTACTGTCTGGTAATCATGGAATGGTTGCTTGAGAGGTCTGAGGTTAAAACCAGTTGTTCTTCTGGAGGGAGATGAGGCTGTCTGCTTCCTTAAAGATTTACAAAGTCTCAGAAAATTGTATATAGGGTCACTGTGAATTGGAATTGACTAGATGGCAGGGCTTTATTTTAAATCTTGTATAAAATATTACATGAATTATTTAATAATTTCAGTTACTAATCGGCAGTTGATCTGATCTTTACTATAGTGAGTATGGTTTATTTATTTATGGGGGGGAGGGGGTAAGTGGGTAGGGAAGGTTAATGCATTTATGGCCTCCGGGTGGTGTTAACAGTTTGAGCTCAACTATCAATAGAAAGGGTGGACAATTCAGACAGAAGCAGCAATGTTGGCACCTCATCAGACTTGATCAGAAAACATGCACAAGCATCAGCAGACAGACCTGGAACTATTGTTTTTGTTTTTTGTTGTTTGGTTTGATTTTGCTGTTTTCCTCCTGTTCTGTTTTGTTTTGTTTGTTTTTCCTTTTGTTCCACCCTAGGCCTATCTATATAAGATAGGCAGGATGGACAATCCTGAGGAGAAAATAACAGACTGGCAGTCTGGGGGGACATGGGAGAGGAGGGGCAGAGAGGGGAAATGGGGAGCCTCAGAGATAAGGGAACAACAAGATAACTAAAATTGATGGTGGAGAGGGCATATAATGCTGGGTGTGGTTTGATCAAGTGCAATGTATCCGAGAGGAAATACTGAGAGGAAAATGGGGGATGAGCATGATAGTGGGGCAGGAGGAAGGTGAAAGAAAATAGAGGAAAGAAGTAGAAGGCAAACGTTATTTATAGAGGTATAGATAAAGACCTGTATATATGTAAATATATTAATTTATAATGAAGTGGATAGAGGCCAATGCCCATATAGTTATATGTTAAATATTAAGACAGCCGGTGGACTTTGGGCCTCTACTCAAGGTCTCCCTTAACACAAGAACACTTTGTTCTGATAACCTGGCACTCTTTGATATTCACTGTGGTACTTACATAACCTTGTATCAATTTGAGAGGATTATGAATGAAGAGTTGGAGTCTGGCCTGTCAATCAAGATATAAACAAGGATGCCTCTGTGTACGCATGGCTATCTCCTGAGAATTCTTTGAATTGCTGTATTTCCTCCTTTGAGACGGAAGACACCTCTCCACTTGGCTCACTCCCTTGGAGACCCTCTACTGACAAAACTCAAGACTGATTCCCTATGAGACCTCCCTGAGGAGAAGCCAATTGGACTTAACCTGATGCAGCCCTGGAAGCTGGAGAAGCCACGTGGAGATGCTTACACAAGTGCTTATACCACCAATGAATCCAAAGACTTTCTATCCACTGGCCTGTGATCTCCTGCACTCAACATTGTTGTATGCTTCGTGAGTCTGAAGATTCGTATATATTGGTATATATTGGTATCGGACATATGGGCTAATATCAGACTTATGGGCTTGGACTGGACTGGGTTGGGATGTTTTCTCAATATTCAACTGCTTTTGTATATCAACCTCTTTCTTATACACATATGAGTTTCTATGGATTTGTTTCTCTAATCTACCTGGAACAACACACACATCTTCCTGACTTGGATCAAGCACTGAAGACAAAATAGGTGCATAAGAAAATGTGGTGAAGAGAGCAGATGGTGCCCAGCTATCAAAAGATATAGAGACTATTGTCTTAAATACTTGAAGTCAAACAAGAGGCCACGTAGCAGGGAATCAAATAGGCACACATCAAAGAAACAGACCAGCCTGTGTGACCATGAGGTGTCAAGGGGATCAGGTATCAGGTATCAAAAGATTCAAAACAAACAACTGTATCAAAGCAAATTAAGGGGGTTAGAGTGGAGACCCAAAGCCCATCTGTAGACAATTGGATAACCCCCCCACAGGAGGGTTATATAAGGCAGGGATGATTCCACCAAGGTGTATATCACTGACAAGTCACACGTTTCCTCTAGTTTCTGAATACTTCCTTCCCCCACTACTTTAAAAATGTGGTTGACTCTCGGCAACCCTTGGCTCCAACCTAAAAACAAACTTAATTAGGTTCTCCCTCTTAACATCCCAGGCTATAATTGCTAGATGTCCTTAAAACAGGAAGAAATAACTTACTAGTATCTAAATTTTACATGTTTTGGTGAGTATATTTTTAGAAAATCTAATCACAATGTTGATAAAATTGACCTCTGCTAATTAGACAAAGTGTGAAGATGCCGTGGGACCGGTGTGTTTCCTTCTGTTGTGCGTTGGAGCTATGGCGCTGCACTGACTCGATAGCACCTAACAACAAGGATACAAGGGTTATTTTTCATTTCTTCACTGTCAAACTGTAAATGATTCTAAGTACAAATGTGTTACTTTAAATAAAATGCTTCCTTGTCTTACACCTGTATTGCTTAGGGTCAGGAGGTGATTGAGATTTTGACATTCTTATCTCCTCTTGAAATCTGTGACTTGAATAAATCTGAGGACTTCCGGTGGCATCCATCTGGATGTTCTACTTAACAAAACTGTTCCAGATACATAGACAGCATGTAAAGTACTATTTTGGGGCCCCACTTGCATTGTCTTATTCAAGTAAAAGCTAGAATATCTTCTATTTATCAGACCAATAGAACAAATGATCAAAGGCACTAGATGACTTGTCCAGGATGACACTCACAACTCCAAATTTACTGCCATTGAGTCCATGCGGACTCAGAGTCACCCCCTGTGGGTTTCTGAGACTGTAGCTGTTCATGGGCGTAGAAAGTCCAGTGTTTCTCCCACAGAGCTGCTAGTGCTTTCGAATTGCCAACATGCAGATTGGAGCCCAACGTGCAACCACTACACCACCATGGCTCCTGTGCAGTATCACACAGCTAGTTCAAATCTAGCTGATGTTTGCACTTTGATATATTTAAATATTTCTCTTTCCCTCTAGTGGTATAAAATGTATAATATAATACATATATAGGTGCATATATATTGATGTTAGGTGCTGAAGAGTCCGTTCTGACGCATGTACAACAGAACACAACACGTTCTGGTCTTACTGCATTCTCAAGTTTTTGTCTGAGCTCAGTGTTTTCTCCACTGTCAACCCATCTCCTTGTAAGGCATCTCTTTTATGCTGACCTTCTGTTTTACCAAGCATGATGTCTTTTTCACACACATATATGCACATACATAGGGAATTATATTACATACATGATTATATACCTATTCTATAGGTCTATAACAAGTAATGTGATTTTATATGTGTATAATTGTTATTGATATTTTGAAGAAAGGCCCAGTGATCAGCTGTCAAGCATCAGCCAATGGGGACCTTGTGGATTACCACAGTCAGATCCACTGGTGCATAGGGTTGCCATGAATTAGGCCCAATTCAGGATGGCTAACAACAACAAGAATAATTTTTCTCTTTGCGAAGAACATTTTGTTATGAGATTAATTAAAAAGTCATTTTAAATTTAACCAATTAAATTCCCTATCTTAAAATATGAAAGTTTGGTTAAATAGAAAAGTCTATAATTTATCACATTATAGGGGACTCTCAGAATTTATTCTCCAAATGAGGTCATTGTACCAGAAGGTTTCCTAGGTCAATTCCCACTTGAAAAGTATAAAACTTTCTTATCACATGTCTTGAGAACATAGACAAATCTATTTTATGTGGATATGTGAGAACAAAATCGTCGTTAAGTTATCTGGGTCACAAGAAACTAAACATGAACTGCTTTTCTTAAAGGGCCCAGCACTAAAGGCACCACATTTCTGGTAGTCTTTCTATACATGCAATAATTACACATACGTAATAACTCAATACTACCAGTTGTTTCTCTCATGGGGGTTAGAATCTATCTCTAAAATCAGCAGAATGTGATTTCATAAAAGAAAGGATGGCAGCCTGTCTCCAGCATATATGTGTATATACACCCATGCTACCACCCATTATACCTACTCCTGCTTAAAATATTAAAAAATAAGTCACCTTGATCATGTAAATATTAAGTAAGAGCTAGTGTCATTTTACTTATATGATAGAATGGGCTATATCACACTTCTAATGCCAACAGAGTGATCCTCACTTTAAACTGAGTATTACAAGAGATCCAAGATTCAAAAGACTATGGAAAGAAACACCTGAACTCTTCCACTTCACAAGTGAACCAACAGAGGCCAACTGGTATGACATGCTTTGTCCAAGACCACATAGCTGATTAGTGACAGAAATGGAATACAGGGCTACTGACTTCTTCAAGAATGCTTTTAAATTGAAACTTTTTTCTACAACTGTCCCTCAATCCACTGGTGTTGTTTTTGATTTATTGCTCAAAAGAGTATTAGTCCTTTTAAAAATATAGTTGACCTGTTTTAAAGAGTTGGAAATTCATGAGTCATTTATTTTTATTTAGTTTATTGATCAAGCACTTGAATTAAGTGCCCAAGTTGAATTCAGACTTCACTAATTTACTGAAGCTTGAAATGGAACAAACTCTTGTTTAGCGACACCTGAATTGTCACTGGTGTGCATTCATTGGCAATATTTTCAATTTAGTTGGGATTAAATGCATGCTTCTCACACAACTGCCTGAACATATAAAACTGTGAAGTTCAATAACCTTATGGGCAGATTTTCACACACACACGCTCTTGTTAGTGCAAATGGATAATGCACACAGCTTCTAAATGAAAGGTTGGAGTTTTGATTTCCATTGGAAATGTCTTGGAAATTTAATTTGTGACAAAAGGCAAACATAAGAAAAGATGCTAAGCGTCTTAGTCTAGGTTATCTAGAGAAACAAAATCATGGAACTTTATGCATTTATAAAAAGAAGTTTATACTGAGATGACCCACCTGGGGGTAAAAATGGGTAAGTCCAAGTCTAGTCCATAAGTCAGATGTTAGGGAAAAGTCTTCTCCCAATTCGGATAGTTGTAGGGACTGTTGAGACCAAGATTGGTAGGGAGATGACTGGTTGGTTGGTGACTACAGAAGCGGATAAATTCAAGGTCTGCTGCTCAGGTTTATGGCTGCAGAAGCAAATGATTTCACATTGACAGGTCAGCTGGTAGACTGCTGATACTCCCAGGATCTGCAGGCAATATGGCAGGCAGTTTGCTCAAGTCCAAAGAACTAGAAGTCAATGAGCCAGACACGGAATCTAGTACAAGCAGAGAGTTAGTGAAATTTTCTACATTATCTACAGAAACTTATATTTGAAGCACATCCCACTCCTGAGGAAATGTTATCCATTCAATTATGATCTGAGGGAGCATGCCTCATCCCACCAGAATCTTCTTAACATCTAATTGGTTGCTCATAGCATATCCTATTATGAAGGTGAATGTATTATATCATATCATGGAGGAATAGTAAGTCTTCACTCTCAATTCACTGGGAACCCTGGCCTAACCAAGTTGACACAAAGCTTAACTATTATAGTGGGCAGGAAAATTTCAAATGTGCAAAAAATTGCTCACAAGTATATTGTATTCATTCTTCTATAATGGAACAATAGTTGGCATAATGTCAGAAGTTGAGATATTTCCAATCACACTGGCAAATAGTGAAAATTGATCCCCTCAACTGCTGACGCTTGGAAGGAAATTAGAAATTCTTCCAACAAAATAGTAATATTTGCATTTTCAACTGTTTTTTAAATCTTAAAATAGTATAGCATAATGCCACTGGAATTATTACTCCATGTTCCTCTGTCTTAATGTCATTTAATCCTGTTAAAAAAATCTTGCTGGTCTCACTTACCCATTATGTCTCTGTAAGTGTCATCACTTCAGGTCTTATAACCACCTTCAGAAAGCACCATTCTTGTTATTTCCACCTTCCAAACAATTAACTTCTTTCTCAACACCTTCCCCCGGATCTACAGTGACACAACTTAGTTTAAAGAAATATATTGCTTTCATTCCTTTCCTGCTCAGTAAACCATTGCTTCATGTGAAAATAATTTTGTCCAGCTTTCTCCCCTCTACCTACCAACATGACTCACTAACCTCACACTGGCTATGCTTACACAGGCCTCTAAGGGCACCTTTGTGGCTTAGCTGAGGTATCCACATTCCCTGACATGTAATTTTAGCCTTCCATGAGTGTACCAATCACAGAAATAGAGACTGAACAGTCTTTCCTCGCCTATCCATCCTCCAAGACCCATTTCAAGGTCTGTGTTCTCCACGAAATGTATCTTGAGCAACCAATATTAAGTCCATACAACCCATATGAAGTCCACACTGATCTATTTTTCTAAATTACTACTTAGAAGTGAATCCCCAATAGTTCTTTAATATTTGGATATGACTCATAATAAGCTGCATACTTTTTGAGGATTGCTAACATTCACAGTGCCCAGAACAATGATATAGATATGAAGATTGCTTATTAATTAGTTAATTATCAAAGATCTCTAACCAAGAGCACAATTTAATTACATAATTTGGTAGTTTTATTCAGACCCTAGGATGAATGTGATGTGACTATCTCAGAATCTAGGCTAGATGAATGAACTTGCTAGTGGCCATTAAGTCAACTCTGACTCAAGGTAAACCTTTACGTTTTTAACTAGAACTGTGATCCAGAGAGTTTTCAAAGACTAACTGCCTGGAAGTTGTACAGCTTAGTCCTTCTCCTGAGTCAACTCTGGGTGGATGCAAACAGCCAGCCTTTTAGTTAGTAGCCAAGAACTCGCTGTTTGTAGCATGAGTTAACCACCTTTGATAGAAAAATGTAACAGCACATGCAAGATAAGGATAGTTTAGGAATCTAACTCAAACCAAGCCAAACTCACTGCCATTGAGTTGAGGCCCACTCATAGTGACCCTATAGGGCAGGGTAGAAATGCCCTTGTGAGTTTCTGAGACTGTAACTCTTTATGGGAATAAAAAGCCCCCTCTTTCTCCCACGGAGTAGCTGGTGGTTTCAAACTGTGAATCTTGTAGTTAGAACCAAACGTGTCATCACTATGCCACTGGGCTTCAGGAATCCAGGACCCCCCCTTATAAAGTAGTCACAGCTCAGTCCTCCAAGCTGTTCCATGGTCTCCCATGTAGCATTTGATCCTTTATGTATTTTTAAATGATTTTAGGTAATGGAAAATGAAAATCTTAATGTCAGAAATGCCATAGTTATGGTTCCCATGGGGCTAATTTATTCATCTTTCAATATCAAAATGTTAAGGCATACATCTAAGTGCCAAACTAATCAGCAATTATGAGTATATGCACCACATAATCAGATGAGCATCTTCTAACTACAGTCTTCCCGTCTCCTAAGGTCTATGAAATAAGGCAAGTTGGGAAAAGGATCGACAAGCTACAAAATAATGCCCCATGGTGGGATGGGAGTTTTTTTCTGGACTTGGTTGCACTAAGAAACCATAAAGCAATGCTGGATGGAGCCTGTTAAGAGGGATTCTGATGGTATTTCATCATCACATGCCCTTCAGCAGAAAGTTAGCTTGGTTCAAGCATGTGAGCATAAAATACCATATATACTTGAGTATAAGCTGACCCGAATATCAACTGAGGCATCCAATTTTACCACAAAAACAGCGAGAACACTTTGTTCTATTAAACTGGTGTGATAGGTAGGTTTGTTGTGCCAACATGGCCAATGAACACATGTGAGATTAGTTGAAGAGTAGAGAAAGAAATGTCTCAGTGAGCCTCGCCTCTCTCTCTCTTGCTCTTGGATCAGTGGACCAGTGTGTGGCTGCCTTGCTTGTTCTCTGCCTCTATTATGTAGCACCAGTCCAATTTCTCCTTGGTAATCAGGATAAATCACACCACTGAGTACAGTGATACCCTTCCTGACCTGTTGATCCTAAGGCATGAGAAGCCCAAAGTGATCAGGGGGCATTCTCAGCTGCCAGTTCAGTGGAATCTGTGCCATTTCCAGGTGGGAGAGTTCCTTCCTTTGGGACCAGGACCTCCAGCTTTGAAGCACACAGGGTTGCTGGGACAGGAAGCAAAAATGCTGCAAGTGGATCACTGGGAGTAATAGTGAGTGGTGCCACTCCAGCTCCTGGTACCATAATGTATTAATCTGGGTAGACTAGAGAAACAAATACATGGACACACACATGTGTATAAGGGAGAGGTTTATATACAAGAGCAATTGAACATTGAGAAAACATCCCAACCCAGTCCAGTCCAAGCCCATAAGTCTGATATTAGCCCATATGTCTGATACCAATCTATAAAGTCTTCTTCAGAATAATGAAATACATGCAATGAAGCCAAATGCAGGACAATCACAAGCCATGGGGTAGAAAGTCTTTGGATCCAGTGGCATTGTAAGCATCTCAGTGCTGGCAGGGGTCTCTCTGTGACTTCTCTGGCTTCTAAGTTCTGGTTGCATCCATGTGGCTTATCTTATGCAATGTCTCCCAGGGAGTAGCAGAGAGAGAGAGGTGTCTGCTGCCTCCCAAGAGGAAGTACCAGATCTCCCAGAATTCTTAGGAGAAGGCCAAGCCCACACAAAGGCCTCATTGGCTATGATCTGATTGACAAGCTAGACTCTACCCCTCCACTCTTAATCCTCAAATTGACAAACGAGTATATATATCTACCACAACTGGCATTCCATGATGCTCACCTTCCTGACATTATCACTGAAGACAAAGCAGATGCATAAGCAAATGTGGTGAAGAAAACAGATGGTGTCTGAATATCAAAAGATATGTCTGGGGTCTTAAAGCCTTGAAGATAAACAAGCGGCCATCTAGCTCAGAAGCAACAAAGAAGCACACCAGCCTGTGTGATCATGAGGTGTCGAAGTGATCAGGTATCAAACATTAGAGAACAAAAAATCATATCACTGTGAATGAGGGGGAGTGTGGAGTAGAAACCCAAAGCCCATCTGTAGGCAACTGGACACACCCTTACAGAAGAGTCCCGGGGAGGAGATGAACCAGCCAGTGTACAGTGTAGCAACAATGAAATATACAACTTTTTTCTAGTTCTTTAATGCTTCCTTCCCCCCACTATCATGACCCTAATTCTACCTTATAAATCTGGCTAGACCAGAGGATGTACACTGGTACAGATAGGAACTGGAAACACAGGGAATCCAGGACAGATGAACCCCTCAGGACCAGTGATGAGAGTGGCGATATCTGGAGAGTGGCGGGAAAGTGGGGTAGAAAAGGGGAACCAATCACAATGATCTACAATCACAAGGGAGACATTGGACAGTATAGGACATGACAAAATAATAGTAATTTATAAATTATCAAGGGCTCATGAGGGAGGGCTGGGAGAGGGGGGAAATGAGCAAGGGCTCTAGTAGAAAGAAAATGTTTTGAGAATGATGATGGCAACAAATATACAAATGTTTATGGCACAATGGATGGATGGATGGATTGTGATGAGTTGTACAAGCCCCCAATAAAATGATTTAAAAATGTGCTGAAAAACTTGGCTTATACACAAGTATATATAGTAAGTGGATTTCACAAAGTTGTAGCAGGTGAGCTTGCTACTTCCTATTTCAGTGAAGATGCTGTCCAGCTTCATTCAAACTCAAATTGTCTGACTGCCTTGTAAATTATGATAAAGGAGGTTTGTTTGTTTTCTCTTCCACTTACAAGTTCCCAGGTCCAATGGCAGAAATCCTGCCTTCTGTGCAAGAGATCCAGGTTCTATTACCAGCCAATGCATTTATCCATAATTGGCAGTTTGCATGCTACTTTGTTTCTGCCTAACTTTCTAAAATGAACTCAGAAAAAGGCCTGATACCTCTGATACACAACTAATGGAAATCCTATATATCACATGGTCCAATCCTGTTGTACTTGAAGTTGCCATGAGTAAAGGCTGATTTGATGGCAGTAACAATAATAAAATGCATTTACACGTCCATAGAAGTACCTGGGTGATACAAGAAGTGAATACACTGAGAGAAAGATTGGGGGATTAAGTTCTTCTATGGGAACCTTGGAAGAAAGGCCTAGAAATCTACTGCTGAAAAATTAACCAATTAATTCCTATGGGACACAATTTTACTTTGACATACACAAAGACACCATGAATTAGAGCTATCCTTGATAGTAACCCCTAGTTACTCATTTATCTGATCAGTAGACCTGCTGTCAGCTATAAGCATGTACTCATGGTAAGACTGGCCCAAAGAGACACATTCCCTTGGATTTCTCTTAACTGGAATTGGTAAGGAAGAAATTATTTCCTCTTCCATCACAGAATAGGAGGAGACGGAAAAGAGCTGACTGCAGTCAAGAGGCAGAGAGTTGATCAGGAGGACAAAACCAATCAATTTAAAATGTTGGACGATGGAAGAAGATCTTCCATCTCACACGGACTAGTGGCTCAGATCGGGTTTACAAGCAAGCATCTATCTATCTAGCTCTCTATCTTGCTAATAACTTCCCACACCTCCACCTTCTTTCTAACCAACTTTTCACTTGTAATCAAAGAAAATTGCTGAAATTATCTACCAAAGCCAATGAGACATTAAACAAAACTTGGATCAGAAAAAGGAGAATCTAATGATTTGCTGCTTTTTCTTCCCCATTGGTGTGCCTAGGTGTGTCTTGACAAAATGCTTTAGAAGTAAAAGGAGATAGCATTAGCGAAAGAATATGTCAGTAGTCATTTTCTATGTGGATTGAAAAAACAAAACATAACACTTAGCTTTCTTCACTGAGTGCAATGTTATGTGAATAGAAAGAATATAAAGCTGAATCTAATTAGAAGTTAGCAAATGATTATATCAGTAAATTGAGGTTAATGTGTTTTGCACTATAGGATAGTAAAGTAAATCATTTTCAGTTTCTTTGTAAGGCTTTATCTTATAAAGAAAAATGGCATACATTATCAATTGCTACTGAAATTCCTGTGATTATGGTGTGGTAGCTACATAATTTCATGTCAAGTTTATAAATAGGTTATAGGGGTGGAGTCTAGCCTGTCAATCAGGTCACAGCCTGATAGATGCCTCCCTGTGGTCCTAGCCTTCTTATGAGAATTCTCAGAACTTTGTTTCTTGATTCTGCCATCAAAATAGGTAAGCCATTCTCTCTCTCTCTACTTCACATTCCTGTTTGCAAGCCACATGGAGCCATGCTGATGACAACCAGAACCCTGGAGATGCAGCCACTGCCATTGGACCCACAGAACTTTTCACCCACCGGCCTGTGATCTTCCTGCATTCAACAGCATGTGCTACATGAGTTTGAAGAGGAATTCATGGGCTAACATCAGACTTGTGGTCTACTATCGGACTTAGGAACTTGATCTGAACTGGGCTGGGATGTTTCAGGGATGCATAATTACATCTTGATATAAAATTCTCTCTTACATATATATATGAGAGTTTCTGGATTTGTTTCTTTAGCCATCCTGAACACATATTGTGGCAGTTACATAATATCCTGTCAACTTGAGTGAAGGGGTGGAGTCTAGCCTGTCAATCAAGTCATATCCAATGAGGCCTCTGTGTGGGCATGGCTTCCCCTGAGGATTCTGGGAACTCCTGTCTTCTTCCCTGGAGTTGGGGCACTGCTTCATATTCCTATTGACAAGTCACATGGAGCTACACTGATGGAGCCAGAGCCCTTGAGCTAGAGCAGCCATGTGGAGACCCATGCCCATGCTGAGATGCTTCCCCTGCCATGAATCCACAAGACTTCCACCCATTGGCCAGTGATATTCCTGCATTCAGCATCATTACATGTGTTGTGTGCGTCTGAAGAGGAATTTATAGACTGGTATTGGACATATGGGCTTATATCAGACTTAAGGACTAGATCTGACTGGACTGGGATGTTTCTTTAATGCACAATTACTCTTTATATAAAACTTATTGTTATACACATATGAGTATCTATGAATTTGTTTCTCTAGTCAACCTGGACTAATACACATATGGAATATCAGTGGAGCATCAATTTTCCTATATTATCATTTGTATGCTATCATACTAGTATGCGTGTGGAATGTATTGGCTTCTTAGGGAAATTAATTGTATAGCAAAACCAAAAAGTAAGCATTTTTATCTAGTTCCTACTTATAGCGATCATATGTATTACACAGTAGAATTGAACTCCACAATATTTTCTTTACTGTAATTTTTACTGAAGTAGCTATCCAAGACTATTAGAACAGTGCTGGAGGGATGTTAAATCTTAACTTTTAAGATAATATTTTACTGTAAACTATTATAATTAACTTTTTAATTACACACCAAATTTACCAAAAGTAATATTAGCAAGGATTGTATAGTAGTTATCATATATCAAATATTTTAATTTGGTCTCATGAAATTTACATTTGTGATCATATACATAAGCTATCTTCCAGAAGATAAATTTATCTGACAGAAGATAAATCCCTCACTTTTTGATGGAGGAAAGCTGCCTTCCCAAAGTAGAGTCCATCATAATGTCACTAATAGAGTAAAACCTTTGGGACCTTCATTTGCTGAGAAGAAACAGTTGGAAAAATCTGCTAATCAGAATTTGGAATGAATGAAGGACGAACGTAGGAAAATTGAAAATCATTTAAAGTGGAACACATAAAGATTAATATCATGGGTGTTAGTGGGCAGCAAAAGACTGATGACCATTTTGCATCAGAAAATCATATGGTTTACTATGCCAGTCATGACACAATTCAGAAGAATTGTACTGAATTCATCATCCAAAAGGACATTTCAGGATCTATCTTGACATATGATACTGTTTGTGATGGGGTTTTATCTACCCCCATACAAGGAAATCAATTAATACAACCGTTATTCAAATTTATGCACCTATCTCTAAAGCCAGTGATGAGGAAATTGAAGAATTCTTCCGATATCTTCAGTTAGAAATTGACCAAATGTGCAATTAAGATGCGTTGGTAATTGGTGGAGATTGGAATGCAAAAGTTGGAAACATAGAGGAAGGAAGAGCCGTTGGAAAGTATGGTCTGAGGGACAGAAATGAAACTGAAGATCATACAGTAGAATTTTGCAAGACCAGCAGCTTGTTCATAGTAAAGACCTTTTTCAACAATACAAAAGGTGGCTATACACATGGATTTTTATGGATGAATACACAATCATACATGATGTAGTACGTAACAACAGAGCCTGAATCTGTTGCAGCCATTTGGCCACCATAAAACCAGAAATGGAAGGACCAGGGGAGAGACAGAGTCAGCAATTCATTTATGCTATCATTGAGATGTTGACCAAATTTACCTTGAAGCCTGACCTACCACAAATTTCATCTTTGTGAGCCAATGGGTCCCTCTGAAATTTTTATCTAGTTTGACTGAACCGAAGGAAGTCTAACTAATTCACCTGCCTTTTATATTTTGAAAACCAAGGAATATCAGTTGTTTTCTTTTAGTTGTTTCTTCTAGGATTCTTAGTGTCATAGTGGGGTATGAATTGTTTGCTAAGCACAAGGTCGCCAGTTTGACTCCACCAGTCACTTCATGGGAGAAAGACAGGTTTTCTTCTCCCTTAAAGATTTACAGCCCCAGAAACTCAAAGGAACTACATCTACCCTGTCATATCGGGTTGTATTGATTTGGATTTGATTCATTGCGTGTGGGTAAGCAACTCCATCAGGCTGGCACTGGAAACACTGGGTAGTGTTTCATTCTACCCAACTTATACAGCCAACTAACTAAACCAACTGTACAGCCAGGGATTCTGTGAGACTCAACAGCACCAAACAACAACAACAATGACAACAATAAAATGAAATTAATCCAGATAGGTAAAGCAGACACTAACAGACGTTATTTACTTCTTAAATGTTATTAATATAGGTCAGAGATGACAGATTAATGGAGCTCTAACTTTCCCCATTCTGATACCCAGGTAGGCTTTAGTCATCAAGGAGGTTGGGACAGGATGTCTTCAGCACACTCTCCAGATAGCCACCGCCATCAAGTGATCACTGACAAAGGTAAACTTGGACATTTTGTGTAAACACTGTGCTGTAAATACAGTTTTCTGCAGGAATACGCTTATAATTTGGAGTTTTGCTGTCAATCAAGGAGCCAACATTCGACTGAACACTAGGGCATGAAAAGACACCTCAATTATAAGCTTCTGTGATAACTTAAAATGAGGAATGAAATTATGCTCTGAAGCTCATAAACTAGACCTAAATTTACTGGCTATATTGTTGTAACAAGGTATTCTAGAATACTAAGAATGATGCTTACAGCTTATAAAATTATATAATTCTGTTGTGTTGTAATTTTACATAAAACTAATGTATGGACTTATGTAAGAATTAAACATTTAATTGCCATTGATATTTTCATTTACATTGACCTTTTTTTGCATGAATGGCCTAGGTCTTTCAAAATCAACCAACTATAATAGTCAACCAATTTTGCAACTAAGTCAGTTTTTTTTCTTTCTTAATTTAAAGAAGGCAGCATAGGTAGCAGACAAATCAAGAATAATTCCTCTTATATTCCAACTATATATATTAGTAAATTTAAGATAATACTTGTGATATTTTTTCATATTTCAGAACTTCTACTGAAAAGTATTTCAAAACAGAACTTCATTTGACCCTCTCCTGTCTCATTAACTGTGCATGCAGTTATTCCACTTTTACAGATTTCAATCCTAAAATGCCTCATTTATGTTAATCCATCACAATCTAATCAACCAGTTGTAGTCAGACTGATTCTGGTTCATGACAACCCCAGGTGTACCAGCAGACTTTTCAATGGCTGCTTTTCCAGAGGTAGATTTTGAGATCTTTCTTTGGAGGTGCTCTAGGTCAGCAGTTCTCAACCTGTGGGTCACGACCCCTTTGGGGGTCAAACAACCCTTTCACAGGGGTTGCCTAATTCATAACAGTAGCAAAATTACAGTTATGAAGTAGCAACAAAAATAAAATTTCCTGGTTGGGGGAGTCACCACACATGAGGAACTGTATTAAAGGGCTGCAGCATTAGGAAGGCTGAGAACCCCTGCTCCAGGTGGATTTTAGTTACCGCTCTTCAGTCAGCAGCCAAGAACGCACTCGCCATTTGCAGAATCTAATCACTATGTGACTCATGGCAACTTCATGTGGTACAGATAGTGTATCAACTCTATAGTGTTTTATTGGCTATAATCTTTATGGAAGCAATTTCTTTCATCCATGGATCCATGGAGGCACATTTTGGATTTTATCTCTTAACCTCTAGGATAACAACTAATCACAAGCAATTTGTATCACTTGCTTCTTCTAATCACTATTTAGTTTTTTTCTTTAAATTTACTTAAGCAACTATCTTATATTTCAGCATTAGCTGTTACAGCAGTCCAGTCTTAACCTATGTTGTGTTAGATTCTGGTTTAGGCTCTAGAGATATGAGAATAAACAAAATGCCCATCCTTCCTTTCCATAAAGGGATATAGTAGTAGTATTTTCCTGAAACCAAAGTTGGTAACAGCCATCCGTAAATATATTAACCCAAAGCAATCAATCCTTAGAAAAGGATAGCATGTTTTGTAAAGGAGAGGGTCAGAGAAAAATGAGGAAGACCCTGACTTAGTTGAATTGACACAATAGCTCCAACAATGGACTCAGGCATATCCGTTGTGAGGATGGCACAGGACCAAGCAGGGTTCATTCTGTTGTATGAGGTCACCATGAGTTGGAGCTGACTTAATGGCACCTGATAGCAACGTCCAACCATACATTATTTTTAAAATCTTACAAAAAGTATTTGACATTACATTGGACATGCCCAATGCAAGAACTGCACTTCAACATATCGAATCATTGCATAGATTGTCATTATGGTGGTGTTAGGATTTGATGGTGGATCTCCTGTAGAGAAATTGAGAATTCTACCACTGAACCATAATATCATACAAAAATATCCACTTACAATATTAGGGGTTCCCACATTTTCCCTAGGAGTCTTGATGGGGTAGCAGATTAAGCATTCAGCTGCTAAGCTCAAGGTGGGCAGTTCAAACCCACCAGCTGTTCTGCAGGAAAATGATGAGGAAGGAACAAGTTTTACAGCCTGGGAACCCTGTGAGAGAGTTCTCATCTGTCCCAGAAGGCCAATGAAGTCAGAATGGATTTGCTGCAGTGTGAAACCAACCTTTCCCATGGAGCAATTCACTTAGATTCTTTTTTAAGTTACCTAACTATGATACACACCAGAGCCCTCCAGTCTTCCTGCTGTTGAGGGCATTTCTTCAGGGTTTGAACACAGCAGAAAAACAGCATGCTCACCGGCAGCATGGTATCTTCTCTCTAACTCAGCAGTTCTTCAAGAGGTGAGTTGAAGCTTCTTTTTCAAGCTCTCAATCATGACCTGATAATTAAATGTATTTATGGAGATTCAGCAACATTTGAAGTTCCCGGGTAGCCTAGCCTGACAACAAAGTGTCACTTCCCCTTGGCAGTTATTGGGTGTGTATTTGTATGTACAAAATCTTGCCATGGGATCAATTTCATTTAATCCAGCGGGCTATATCTTTGTCTGAGAAACTGGAAAAGCAAGTGAGGCTGGTCGTAACAAAGGACTCCTTGAATTTTTTTTGTCAGACTGGCTAGTTGTTCATTTATCTCATTTTCTTTCCTCTCCGAACATAAAATGAGGTTCTATTTTAGGCCATATTTCCCTGCCGCATTTCTAGTTAGATGAGACCATATGGTTGCATTCTAGATAATGCAATGTGGTCAGAAGTAGTGTGAACCCCTCCCAACAATGACTCTTAAAAGTTTCCACTCAATATCCACCAGCTTGATAGAGCCATGAAGTGGAATGAACCTGGGACTTGAAATAACTGATTCCGGGAATCCAAGAGGCAAGCGAATTTTGGGAATAATGAGGGCAACAAATGTATAGATGTGTTTTATACAATTGATCTATGTATTGTGATGAATTGTATGAGCCCCAATAAATCGATTTAAAAAAAAAAAAAGAAATAACCATTTTGGCTTTAAGCAGCAGTTGGTCAGCATCACCAGTTTCACTATGTATGAAGTGTTATGTCAGGGAGCTAGGACAGAACATATTTTGTTTGAACCATTCATTATTGAGAGTTTGCTTGTTACAACAGCTGTTGTTGCCATAATGCATACAATTGGTACCCATAATTCTATCAGAGATGTATGATCAAAATCTAAAGAAGAAAAATAGAGGCAAAATTGCTATTTTAAGATATTCTTTTAAAATTCACATTTTTGTTTATTATGCTAAAAGGTAACAAAATATTTGATAATTCAACATTTTCATATGCATAATTCAGTTACATTAAATTCACCACATTGTGTAACTATTACCACTGTTCAAACTACTCTCCAACACTCTCCACCACTCTCTTAGCAATGACTCCCCAGTTTCTCATCCCTCACACCCTTGATAATAATAGACTTTGGTCTCTGTACATGTGCCAATTTCATATGTGTTGTCATACAATATGTGTCCTTCTGTTACTGGCTTACTCCACTCAGTAGACTGTTTTCAAATTGCACCCAAGTTTTAGACTATATATATCATCATCCAAGTTGTAGAATATATCAGGACTTAACTTCTCTTTATGAGTGACTAGAACATCATTGTCCATATGTACTACATTTTTTTTATCCATTCATTTGTTAATGGACATGTAGGTTATTTCCACCATTTTTGCTATTGTGAAAAGTACTGCCATGAACATTGGTGTGCACATTTAAAATTGTTCTTCAAAAACATTATTTCAAAGTCTTTTCATATAACAGCAACAAAGAAGAAAATGCAAAAGCTAGTTTGCCTGATGTATTTAAAGAAGTTCCTCTGTCTGTTAGCTTCTCAGAGCCTCTTCTTCCAAGGGTTGGAATAGAAGAGAGCACTAGCATCAATGCTTAGTGATTTCTCAGCGGAATCAGGAGCCTTGGACCTGGCAGTGAGGGTTGAGGCTGAGTTATGGCTTTCTGACAGCTTTCTCTGTGGAAGTGGGCTTCCTTTATGTCGAAGACTCAGCCAATTTCCATGGTGATGTACACTGGGCATCATTCCCACTAAGGGACAGAGAGAGGTGCTGAGGGATTTTACAAAGAGAATACATATAAACCCAAGATGAAGAAAATTGAGGGTGACTGTATACTTGGAATTGACCTCTTCCCCACTGGATTTGGTGTTGCTCTATTGGAAACGATGAATAGAAAGATAACTCAGAAGACTGAAAAGTCTAATCTTTCATAAGAATTTCCAGAATAAAGGGGCAAGCTTTATTTTCAAGTCAGAGCTGAAAAAACTGATGAGAATTTGTGAGAATCTGACAAAAGCTACAGATGGCTTAATTCCATTATCCAGTGCTCACCCTTTTGGCGCTCAGGCACAAGGCTGAGCTCACTGGTGAGTTCCAATGATCTGTTCCCATATTGAATAGCTGGAGAAGAGTCAAAAGCTGGCAAAGAATGGGCTTGCCTCTGGCTCATAAGCAGAACACACAGTTTTTGAATGCACACTGAACAGCAGCATCAAGAATGGATTTTTTTATGGAAAGGTCAGGTTTTTCAGGGTATTACTTTATTAATTTGAGACAGTATATGTGTTAATTACTGGCATATGCAAAGAAGGGACCGGTTAACAGAAAATGAGTTGTTTTCATAGTAGCAGATGAATAGGTGTCATCTAAAGCAAAGTCATAAGTTCGAGCAGCATTCATTGCTAGTGTTCCTGGTTCAAGTTCTGGCTCCTTCCAGAGACCCTAAAGGGACTTGTGTGCTTGTAATACATGCCACTCATCTATAATTCATTTTGAAAATGTGTCCTTCTGATTTCTAGCTTTCAGAGTTAGCCAGCCCTTCCGATGTCCCTGGACTTTCAAGATTAAATTTGTAATTTTCCTTAACACCCCTACAGCCCCTTATTCTTTTGACCCTGTAATGTGTTAGGTAAACTTGAACAAAACCATGCGAGAGCAACATACTTGGCGCATTCAGAGAAAGCCAAGGCTCCTTCAAGTTCACGGAGCCTGATCTACTCTTTGGCTCTTGAGGGGTTGGCTAAGAATTGCATTCACAGTTACAGTACATTCCTGTTTGAAGAACTGCCTTTATTTCATTTCTCCCTCTCCTTCCGAAATGATCTTTTACTCAACTGAAGCCTTTCTTGTTTATCCTAATTTGCCAAATGCATTTTTGCTCATTAAATATTTCCTTTTCCATTTACTTTACAAAAACATAAGGGAAAGTGTAAAGAAACATGATTTAATGCATTGCAATTTTAGAAATTGTTTATAAACACTTGGAATGGAACCCTATCTTAAGTTGTAGGCTATTTGTATTCAGATTTATCTTGCGGAAAACAGTCTTGAGCCTAGAGATTTGTTAATCCACACTGACACCGAAAGCTTATTTTACATGTTAAAATATATGCAAATTCATAAATAAAAGCAGTGGCCACTGCCTGCTGATAGCCTGTCATACTGTGATTCGGGCTTGCGTATTGCTCGTGTTGCTATCTACACTGAAGCGAAGCTACCAGTATTTCAAGCACCAGAAGGGTCATTCACAATCCAAGTAAAATAAAAGTCTTGACTATGTTACTCATTTTTCTATGTGTCATGATATTTTTAATTGTCCAGTTGTGAGTGATGTTGTAACTAACTTACTCCATTTCAGTTGATGTTGCCATTTACTAGAGCTAAGAAGGAAACACCCCTGCAGTTAGTAATCTCAGGAATTTAATAATATCAGTTCAACAGGAAAGAGCCAATAGAGCTAGAGAAAAAGGCAGAGAAGCAGCAACAGCTGACTTGCAAGCCTTCCACAAAGTTTCATTTCAACCCCACCAATTTGAAGTACTCATCAAGTATCCGTTATCGGTCCTGGGCATTCGAACACCTCAAGCCATGGAATACTGTCTCACACAACAACGAAGGTGATGTGGTAGCTGGCTGTCTCTGCAAATGTGAACACAAGAAACCCCAAAGTAATAAAATGTCTTATTAAAAGGGACAATATCTTTAGCCTGCCCTTCTTTTCCTCACGGAGACTGGCAGGCAATTTCAACTGTTTATTTTTACTTAGCTCCAATGAATGGCTCTATCTCATTCCGCTTCAGAATAATTTGGTAGAGTACACTGCTGCTGGCACCAAGTGGAAGTGCAAGTGAAGAATGTCATTAGAGGCACTCTGGACCAATCTTGACAAAATTAGATTCTTTGGAAACTAAATCAAGCCTTAGTTTCATAGAAGAAAGCTGGACAAGAGACGAGTAATGTGAAATTGGTTGAATTATCTCTATCTTTCAAGGCATTAGATGAGGTCAAAAACCCAAAGTCTGAAACATAGTTTCTTTTAGCTATGCATCTTGTCCATAGTAACTAGTTAATGAGCTTATTGATATTTATACCATACCTGTTTACTCTCAGAGATCACATTTTCATTAAATTGTGCAATTGTGGCTAAATATAGTCTACTTAGTGAATTGCTCTATTCTCTTAAATTGAACTATAAGTGGGCTTTTAAGTATAGCACACTAAACAGGGCCAAATAAACAATTTCTTGCATCTACCATGTGTTCCCTTGTATTTTTATTAGTTCAAGGTTTTAAAACAGTAGTTTTCAACCTTTTCCACACTCTAAAGCATAAATGGGGAGTCCAGCCTTAAATGTGATATTCCTCTCCATATATATGCCAGCACTAAATTGCTCATAATGTCACACATGGATCTTCTCCTCCTTATTTATAACCCTCTGATGACTTTACAGCAACAAAAATAAAATTTAAAACCTTTGCCCCGCATACTTACCTAAGTATTTCACTAAGTAGACATTCCCCCCCCCCCCCCCCC
>NW_022111372.1:20027955-20056224 GCF_000313985.2 Echinops telfairi
CAGCCCCACTTAATACAGCCATCATGACCTTCTTGTTTTTCCAGAGTCCCAGGCATGTTCCCACTGCATGTCCCCACCTCTGGACTTTTCTACTTGCAGCTCTCTGTCCCTAGAGACTAATATTCCTATAACTTCAGAAGGTTCACTCCCTCACTCTATCGAGTCTCTACTGAGATGTCACCTGCTCAAAACCTCCCCCTAATGTATTCTTAGCTGCTGTCGAGTAGGCTTTGACTCGTGGTGACCCATGAACAAACATTGTCCAGTCTGGTTCCAACTTTAAAATCATTGATATACCTGAACTTATTGTTGTAGCCATGTGCTAATCCATCTGATTGAGAGGTGTTCTAATATTTACTGACCCTTCACTTTACCAAGTATGATGTTCTTCTCCAGTGATCAGTTCTTCGTGACAATGTGTCCAAAGTAAGAGAACCAACGGCTTAGACAATCTTCTAGGATCCATAGGATTTTCATTGACTAATTTTTAGAGGGTCATCAAGGCTTTACCCAACTTTCTTCCCTAATTGCTTCATTAACCCAAGTCACACTTAAACCCTTACCTGATTTATGTTCCATAGATCATTTATCTCCATGTGAAACTCCAACAAATATCAATTCATTTACTTTTCAAAACGTTTTACTCTTTATGAACAGAAAATGAGGTCAGTGGAATTTCGCATTTTTTTGTTATTGCTGTAACCCCATCCTCTAGAGCAATACTTGACATAAATTTGGGTTCTGCAGGTATTTGGAAAATCAATGAAGGAATCGGGGAAGGAGAGTTAGAAAGATGCTTACCAAACTCCTGACCAAACGGTCTTATCTTTCCTTCCTTCACCGGCTCATTAAAGAAAGCACGTCAGAATATATACAATTTTAGCAGGGACCACAATCAAACCAGATCCTAACGTCCTTTGGAATCTAGCTACAAAGAAATACATTTTCCAACTTTATTTTTTTCCAGTCCCATCAGCAATGAGTGGCTCCCAACCGTGATAACAGCTTGTTCCAACATCTGTATGAAAGGCCCCATGGCGTGAGTGAGATTGTGAGAAGATCAGGGTGGAAAGCTTGTATTTTCTCCCCTTGTGAGCACTTTAATTACCTTTGGAGTCTCACAACTAACCTACCCAACATCTAGTGTCTACTGCAAGTCGAATTGGGAAGCCCAGGGAAATATGCAAATGTATGAGTGTGATCCTCTAGCTCCAGACTATTTAGAATAGGCCAGGTCACCCCAGAATGGATGCTGTCAGTCAGTCACCCTGTGGCTCATTTAAGGGGCTGCCCAGATCACTGTACTAAATAAAGTTTCCACAGGTGAGACATCTGCAGAAATATTTTGGTTGATGCATTTCACACTTTTAAGAATTTAATTCTTAGGGACTGACTGCATGGACATAGTAACCAGAGTTTTCAAATTCTAATATAAAAACAAATAGACATAAGAAGGAGATAAGATATTCTGGGTACAGGAGATGTCACATTTTTTCCCATGAATATAGCTCCAACGCAGCACCCTGGTCTAATGGGCTACAAGTTTGGTTGCTAAGTGCCAGGTCAGCAGTTTGCAACCATCAGCTGCTCAGCAGGAGAAAGACAAGTTTTCTACTCCTGTAAGGAGTTAGTCTCAGACACCCCCAGCCACAGTTCTACCTGGCCCTGTAGGGTTGCTATGAGTTGGAATATATTCAGCAACAGTATTTTATTAGTGCCAATGCAGTGTATTTAATAATGTGACTATGGTCTACAACTTGCTATCATGTGTATATATATGAATATAAAAGTTCATGGGAAAATTTCATTATCTTTCAATTATATTTTCCATGCACATTTTGATGTCTCTTCCTATGTGTGCATGTGTGAAAAAATTTGAATAATTGAAGGGTGTATTAGCAAGCATGGATTACAATAAGCTCCGTGAAGTGACTGATACCATGGACCTGAGCTAGTTTGAGTCAGAGTTAGCAATCATGTGGACTGCGATGCCGTTGCCTGGTTGGCAATAGAGCCCTCACAAATACATTCTTGTCAAAGGAATGGACATTTTGCACTCTATTCAAACGAGTGTCTTGATTCAGTCATATTTTAAACATGGGTATTCTCAGCTGAGGAACTCAGAGAATGTGAAAATGGAGAGCGATCTGAGGAAAATGGTCATTATCCAGACTTCTGTATGTTTTGCTGAGAAAGTGGGGTTCAGAAATTTTTCCATCAATATAAAAACTTTGTGTTGAATCCAGTGCTGCTGAATATTTTGGATATTGGGGTAAACAGTGATGTGTGATTTTAAACAAATGTAGAATGTGTCTTAACCAACTGTGTTTAAAGAATGAGACATTCAATATGGGCTTTATATTAATAGTTAGTATATGATGAACATTGACATATATTTAAAAGCAAACACTAAAATTATTGCCAATCATTTAATTCTGACTCATAGGGACCCCATATGTGTCAGAACGAAATGTGCTCCTTAGGCTTTTCAATAATTCTGATCTTTCAGAAGTTCATTTCTGGCCTTTCTTCAGAGGCCACCTCTCAGATTTGAACTAACAACCTCTTGGTTAGTAGCTGAGTTCATCATCGCTCAGATCACACAGATACTCCATCCTACGCCATCAGATTCATCAGGTACATAGAGGTTTCCCTTATATTTTTTGATTTGTGCTCTTCACATGATTCCATAATGGAGATCGGAATTCAAACTACACCCAATTCTGCATGAAAACTACCGGTACCCAAAGAAGTGAAGTGTGTGTTCACCTGTCACACAGGAAGCACGGGAAAAAGAGCAGCTTGGATTTAAGTACTCCGTGTGTGTATGGACGACACCTCAGCAAATTAGGTGGATATGTTTCATCCTGATGTTATGGTATTAGTTCTGTGAGAAACAATTTTAATAACAGAAGATAACAAATGCTAAAAATGTATCCTCTTTTTCATAGGGATGTATTTAGATCCATATCTTTAAATGTAAGTGAAGTATGAAATCATTTTCTGATATATTTCCCCCCTCATTTTCTCACAGCCCTAAAGATAGATGATTTCTGACACATGCTACAACATAGATGAATCTTGACAACATTATGTTGCATAACATAAACCAGTTTGGGGAAATATTAGTTGTCTCCACTTCTATGCCTTTCAGAAAGGCATGGGGGCGAGGAAAAGGACAAGGAAGACTCACTGTTTGGAGGTTGGTGACACTAATCGGAAGTTCGGGAACTAGATAATAGTCATGGTTGAGCAATATGATAAACATGACTAGTGTCACTGAACTGTACATGTGGACAATGTTGAACAGACAAGTGGTTTGTTACATATATATGTGCAATGACTTAACAAATGAAGCTATGAATGCTCAATTTGAAGACAGGGAAAATAATCCTGCTTCCCTACTACTAAGAAACCCATCGCTTTCAAATTTATTCCAACTCATAACAACCCTGTAGAACAGGATATTGTTTTCAAAGAAGTCCTGGCGGCACAGTAGATGACGTGTTGGGCTGTTAGCAGCAAGGTCAGCAGTTTGCAACACTACCGGCTCGGTGGGAGAAAGAAAGCTAAAGCGACCTGCTCTCACAGAGAGTCACAGTTTCAGAACCCCTACGGGGCAGTCCTAGTCTGCACTAGCGGCTTGCTATGATCACCATGGATTTCAGGGCCGTGCGTGCGCACACGATTTCCAAGGCTGTGACCGTTACAAAAGCAGCCACCCAGGTTTTTCTGACATGCAGTCTCTAGGGGGTTCGAGGGTCAGTTCTCTGACATTTCACTTTGCAGTCACCTCTCCATCTTTGTGCTACCAGGGTCCTCATTTCCTGATTCAAGGATAGGAATTTCTAGAGTCAAATTGAATCTGCTCTTATTTATTTTTCTTTGTCTTCTTTCGTTTCCAATCTAGGTAACACACTCAATTTTGGCTTCTTAATCTCCTTGACTAAAGAAAAGGGTATCTGGAGGTATTCTGTAGGTCCTCTGGCTTGCAGCAGGTTGTGATTAGGGTAAAGAAGAGACAGGCGGAGGCATCTAGCATTTCCCCCATGTTTACCCCAGCTAGGTTTTGTGTAGCATAGATGCTCCTCCCCCTATGAATTCTGGAGCCTGGGTTTTGGGAGTGCATGCATATGGATGTGAAATATCCGACTGGGCTCCCACAAGCTCGGAGTGCACAGAGGCAGCTGTGCCGTTTACAGCCTAATTGGCAGTGCTGTAGATCATAGGATGCCCAAAGTTCACCAGGAGGAGATAAAGATGTCAGAGAGGACCCCTGAAGAGATACATCAAACACTTCTCCCTTCTGCCTCTCCCGATAACGATTCCAATGGTGTATTGCAGGTTGTGGGTTGTTATGGTGACAGGAGGGGGAATAACTTAGGAGGCAAAGGGAGAAAATAGCATGAACAAGAATTCATCTTTTAAATTTGTGTGTGAGAGCTATATTGGAAATATTGGGCAGTCTGCATGTAGGGCCACTGTGGGCATTTTGAGATTGATGACATTTTCTAATTTCATTTTCATAAAGGCATTGTACATTGAGTTTGAGGGCAGCCTCTGATACCAGAATGTTTTCTTTAAAAGCTAGTCTCTAGCTCTCAACTAGATGTGCAACATTGGGCTACTCATTTATACTATCCGGGTCTGTAAATTGGAGATGAAGGATCCATTTAACAAGCCTCAAAACAATGTCTCGCCCATGATAAGCAAACAAACTTGGTGCGATCGAGTCCTTTCTGACTCACAGAGACCTTGCAAGTTACAGTGCTGAGTTGAACTGCTTCACTGTATTTTCTTATTTTTAATTTTTAAAGAAGCTGATTACAAGCTTTTTCCTTCTAGGCACTCCTGAGTAAGTTTGAACTGCCAACCTCTCAGTCAGTAGTTGAGCACAAACTGTGCCTCTCAGGGACCATAATATTTTGACAACTACAAATATTTTGAAAATATTTGGAGAACAGCTTGGCCAACTGACTGAAAGAGATCCATATTTGCATTCATTCCCCAAAATGTAAACCAAGAGAATGTTCAAATTATAGAAGAATATCACTGATATCATACACATGTAAAACTTTGCTGAAGCTCATCCAATAACAGGTTCAGTACTACATTCAGTATTACAGGGTGCTTCCAGGGGCTCAGGCAGATTCAGAAGAGGATTTGGAACAAGGGATATCAGTGCTGATATCAGATGGATGTTGGCTGAAAGCAGAGAATACCAGAAATATATTTACATGTGTTTTATTGACTATGAAAAGACATTTGACTGTGAAAATCATAATAAACTATCAATAGCCTTGAGAAAAACATGATAATCCCAGAACACTTCTCCTGCAGAACCTGTACATGGATTAAGAGCCAGGTGTGCAAATGGAATAAGGGAACACTGCAGGGTTTAAAATCAGGAAAGGTATACATCAAGGTTGTATCCTCTCACCATATTTAATTCAATCTGTATGCTGAGCAACTAATCAGAGAAGCTCGTTGATATGGAAGAGACTATGGCATCAGGATTGGAAGGAGGTTTATTAACAGTCTGCAATAAGCAGACAGATGACACAACTGAGCTTGCTGAAAGAGAGGAGGACTTGAAGCACTTGTTGATGAGGAATCATGGACTGTAGGCTTCCATATGGAGTAAAACTCAATGTAAAGGAAACAAAAAACCTCACCAATGGGACCAAAAGTCAACATCTGATACGCTGAGTAATGATTGAAGTAGGTCAAGGATTTCATCTTGCTTGGATCACAATCAATGTTCATGGAAGCAGCAGTCAAGATATCAAATGACACATTGCATTGGGTCAATCTGCTGTACAAGACCACCATAAAGTGATGACAAGCCAAGACGTTACTTTGAAAATTAATGTACACCTGACAAAAGCCATGCTATTTTTTATTGTATCATATACAAGTCAAAGTTGGATGTTGAATTCAGAAGAATGAAGACAAGTCAAAGCATTTCAACTATGGTGCTGACATAGAATATTGAAAGAACCATCAGCCTTCTTCACCACATTTGCTTATGCACACATTTGTCTTCAGTGATCATATTGGGAAGGTAGGTTCATAATGATATGATTTTTTGATCTTTGATGCCTGATACCTGGTCCCTTCTATACCTCATGGTCACAAAGGCTGGTGTGCTTCTTCCATGTGCGTGGGTGCTTTGTAGCTTGGGTACCCAGTTATCAAAAGATATAGCATCTGGGATCTTAAAGGCTTGAAGATAAACATGCAACCATGTAGCTCAGAAGCAACAAAGCCCACATGGAAGAAGCACACCAACCTGTGTGACCACGAGGTATCGAAGGGATCAGGTAGCAGGCATCAAACAACAAAAACATCACATCATTGTAAATGAGGGGAGTGCTGAGTGGAGACCCAAAGCCCATCTGTAGGTAATGGGACATCCCCTTACAGAAGGGTCATGGGGAGGAGAGGAGCCAGTCAGGGTACAGTGTAGCAACAATGAAATATACAACTTTCCTCTAGTTCTTAAATGCTGCCTCCCCTGCCCCCCACTATCATGATCCCAATTCTACCTTACAAATCCAGGAAGACCAGAGGATGTACACTGGTACAGATAGGAAGTAGAAGCACAGGGAGTCCAGGACAGATGATCCCTTCAGGACCAGTGGTGAGAGTGGCAATACCAGAGGGTGGAGGGAAGGTGGGGTAGAAAGGGGGAACTCATTATAAGGATCTACATATAACCTCCTCTCTGGGGGATGGACAACAGAAAAGTGGGTGAAGGTAGATGTCAGACAATGTAAGACATGACAAAATAATAATAATTTATAAATTATCAAGGATTCATGAGGGAGGGAGGAGTGGGCAGGGAGGGAGAAAATGAGGGGCTGATACCAAGGGTTTAAGTGGAGAGGAAATATTTTGAGAATGATGAGGGCAACGAATGTAAAAATGTGCTTGACACAATTGATGTATGTATGGATAAGAGTTCTATGAGCCCCCAATAAAATGATTTTTTTAAAAGAAATATTTCACAATATAGAATTACACACACACACACACACACACACACAAAGAAAGTACTATGGACTGTCAAAAGAACAAACAAATCTATCTTAGAAGAAGTATAGCCAGAATGTTCCTTAGAGGCAAGGATGTCAAGACTTCATGTTATGTATTTTGGACATGTTATCAGGAGAAACCAGTCCCTGGAGAAAGACATCAGCTTGGCAAAATTAAGGGCCAATAAAGAAGATGAATGTCTATGACAAAATGGAGTGATGTCATGTCTGCAATAATGGGCGGAAGTATACGAACAATTGTGAGGAGGGTACAGGACCACGTGGTGTTTTGTTCTATTGAGTTTGAACAACATTCCTTTTGATCAGCAGCCATGCCCTTAACTACTTCAACGCTAAAATTTCTCAAAATTCATGTAAAAATGAATTTTTATAATATTCATTATAATATTTATAATTATAATTTATAATATTATAAAAAAGAATATTTGTACCATTCTACCATAAACAATATTGAATTACAATGATAATCATTGTTAGAAGTATAATAAACACCTTGTAACTGATTACAAAGATCTACGTGTGACCTCCTCCCTGGGGAATGGACAACAGAAAAGTGGGTGAAGGGAGACGTCAGACAGGGAAAGATAGGACAAAATAATAATGTGTAAATTATCAAGGGTTCATGAGGGAGTGGGGAATGGGGAGCGAGGGGAAAACTGAGGAACTGATGCTACGGGCTTAGGTGGAGAGCAAATGTTTTGAGAATGATGAGGGCAATGAATGTACAAATGTGCTTTACTCAATCGATGTATGTATGGACTGTGATAAGAGTTGTTTGAGCCCCTAATAAAATGATGGAAAAAAAAGAAGTATAATAAGCTCCAACAACCACTACTGGTTAATAGCTATGAAATGAAAACTATAGATACTACATTTGATTAAAATGCAATATCACTGACCCTAGTCGACGTTCACCTTCATGAAGAGATCACTGAAGATATGGGTGCTATCAAATAAATACCCATATTATCAGCACCAAGCTATCAGAAAGAATACTTTCTGGGGTCTTCTAAGAGTTGTCTTTAAACAAGAAACCAACTAATTAAGACATCAACTAAGTCATCATACAAGAAGCACAGAAGTCTGTGTGATCCAAGGATTGTAAATGATAAAATCCAATTCCAAAGGAGGGAACAGTACCAGAGCTTAAATTCTGAACATTCCATGTGCAGAAGACTATGGATAACAATGAATGCCCAAAATCCATTTGCAAGGCCTAACATGGATTAAGTCTCTGGTAAACCCCTTGTCACCATAGTTCAAGGATATGAATAGCCTTGCTATCAGGCATAGCGTATTGTAAAGTTGATTATAGTATATGTTGTTAGATTAAATTGTAACATGTTATCCTTTGATCTGTCTTTTGACCCTTAAAATTGCTTCAGTTTTTAATATTTTTTCAACTTTGTTTTCAATTTGTCTTTTGTTTTGTCATTGTGTTTGTTCATTGGCTGTTTATGTTTTATACAATTTCCTGTGTATGAAATCTAGGATAAGTAAATATGTACACATAGTTACTGGATTAATAATGATCATGGGAGCCCTGAAGACTTAGTGGTTACACGTTGGACTGCTAACCAGAAGGTTGTTAGTTCAAAACCACCCTCCACTCCGTGGGAGAAAGGCAAGGATTTCGATTCTTTAAAGTGTTACAATCCCAGAAACTCACAGGCACAGTTCTACCTTGTCCTATGGAGTCACCATGAGCTTGAATTGCCTTCATGACAGTGAGTTTGTGTTGGAGTTTGAGGGTCACAGCAGGGGAGGCTGGGAGAAATGGGGAGTAAACAACAATGATTACAGGAAGAAATGTTCTAAAATTGATTGTGGTAATGACTGCACAACTCTTCTTAATATGATTGAAATATTAAAAGTTGGGAATTATATTCCAATTAAACTATTTAAACTGAAATGTCTCTTAGCTCCTAATGACCACCAAAATTGAAATATTAGGAGTCCATAGTAAATTATTACTAGTTAGGTGGATGTTTCCAACTTTTTAAGAAGTAGAACTTCTTAAAAACTTTCTTGTGGTGACAGTGGACTTGGCCATCTGACTTATTTTGATCAATGGAGCCTAGGTAGAAATTTGAAAGCACTGGTTCAGAGGAGAAACTTTCACAGGAATCTTAAGATTTTACTCACCCTCCTGTTTCTGTCCTTCACTGTGCCAGAAACTTGCACTAGAAAAATACCATTCAGTCACATGGAACCCAATTGAGTCAAGTAAAAAGGGAATTCCAAATTTTCAGTCATCATGTATCATAAACAATAAATAGAATGTTGCCTATAAGCCACTGGGACTTGAGTATTATTTGATGCTGCAATAAATGCCAAGTGATAAATGTAGAGGCATTCACTAAGGACAGGGGTAAGCATGAAATGTCTGGGAGGTGCAAATAGTTAATGTGCTCAGTTGCTAACCCAAAGCTGGAAGGTTTCACTTCTACCAGTAGACATCTTAGAAGAAAGGTCCAGTGATCTACTTTCCCAAACACAAGCACTGAAAGCCCTGTGAACTAGTACATCAGCTATCAGAAGCAACTCAATGGATTTTGTGGGATAGACATTAAACCCACTCTCTCATTTTATCCTCTCTCTATGTTTATGAGATTAAGTATATTATTTCTTCTTTAAAGTGAGGAATAGAGTTGAAAAAGTCAAATAATTTTCTAATTGAGGCCCAGGCTGAGATTAAACCCAAGACCATAAGATTTCCAGGTGTAGAATGTTAGATAACCTGGTGTGGTGCATTCTGAGGATGTACATGGTATGGGACATGACTCGTATGACTGGATTTGAAGATCAACCATTGTCAATATGCAACTATTCCAAATGGCCCAATCTAAATATTCTTAATAAAACATATGCATCTAAAAATTCTGATAATCTATGCATATAATATTTTTGAATATATTAAAAAGCAATTAATATTGAAAAACTATCAAATTGTCTTAGAATTAAATATTTTTAAAAAAATCGTTTTATTGGGTGCTCATACAGCTCTTATCACAATCCATCCATCTATCCATTGCATCAAGCACATTTGTATGTTGCCATCATCATTTTCAAAACATTTTTCTTTCTACTTGAGCCCTTGGTATCAAACTATGTTTACTTAAGTAACTCAGATAACTCAAATGTGGCTGAACATACTCAAATTATTTAAGTTCTCAATGAGAAAAGAAGTTGTTTTAGTCTAATTCTTCCAGATTCTTAGCACAGTCTCGGTGGCCCTTGCAGTCTAAGTTCAGGCCTTCAGATAGGCCCCTGGGCCTCCTTGACTTTCTCTCCTCAGCCCAGTAGGAGGAATTCTCTCCGTTGGAGACATGCATAATTCAGAATTAGCAACTCTACAACAGGAGTTCCAGCAGTCCCCAGCCTCCCAACTTGGCCATACCCTCATTATGGGAAAAGCCATTCCAAAAGGCAAACAGCTTTTCATAATTGTTATTTAATGGGCATAGTCTGCTCCTGGGGTTTCTTGCTCAGTATCTATTTGTAATTCAAAGGTCAGCATAATACCGCTGGCATACACAAGGATTCCAAGAGATTTGTTCCTCCTGATTGAAATTCAGACACAGTGGCACACTAGATTATTCTACGAGCCTCTATGACGCTGCGGGTCATAGTTAGGATGAATCTGACCTTGTCTGAATACTAGGTCTTCACCCAGAAATCTGATCAAAAATTGAAGAAGCATTTGTCCAACAAGCCCATTAGCCCAGCAGCAGAGGGAATTGGAGTTGACAGAGTTCACACTCTGCCATGGTCATTATCCCACCGCTCTACTGGCCCAATATCACCTAAATAGGTTTTTCCTAAAGGTGATTTGAACAGGAAAAAGCAGCCCCGGAGAGTAATTTGAGCCCCATGTATGTACATATTTGTAGGATTTATATAGCAAGCTATTCTTAAATTGGTAATGACAGTCTCATTTCAAGATATTATGTATTAAAATATTATTCAACAAGAAAGCTGTTTCCAAGTATGCATGGATGATGATTATTTATTAGCTTAAAATGCATCCCTTCTTCCAATTTCACCAAACACTACTTCCATTTCCAATGAGCTTGAAGCACCCCACACACTGCAATTTATGCACAAAGAGTGACTGCTTGAGAAAACTTGTAGCATGAGCTACAGAGGGGAAAAATCCACCAAGGTTTTTTGTATTTATGGTAGATGTTTATTTCAAAAAGAGAGCCAGAAAAGACAACTTCCAGGGCTGCACCATGGTGTGTGTGTGTGTGTGTGTGGTAAAGGGTTTCTTTTCCTTCTTTCTGTTTCTATTTTATAGCATGATATTTGGAGTTCACTGTTGAGGTTATTTCCAATCAAGTTGCATTCAACCCTGGAACAATGTATAGATTGTCAACATGGATGTTAGTGGTTATGGGTCACATATCCTCTGGGTTTTGGTGGAGAATATCAAACTAATTTCTGTATCGTCCATGTAATTCCTCTATCCCCTGAGAAAATATGACAGTCATTCTGAGGCTAGGAGCTTGAAAGGAGCAGCCACTAGAATTTGAAATCAAAGCTAAAGAAAGACATAACTTTCTAGTACAGAAAGTGAGGCCCAAGGACCAAGTGTGGAATGCGTTGACTCTGTGTGTGTACATCTCTACCCATCATGAAAGGACCCGCCCAGCACACTGTTACCTCATCAAATTGCCAAACTGAAGGGCTTGTCTTTGCTCAACTATCGAGGCTGGGATGAATCTAAGGCACAAGCTAGGCGTTCCCCCTGACCCCACTCCCACCTCTTGTTAATATTAAATACAACAATTTTAATCAGGAAATGACCAAAGAAAATTGCCTTTTTCGGGTACACCCTCTCACATGAACAATTGCAAGATGCCATCGAGAATGCTCACTGCCCAAAGGAAGCTCTACATGGTTGACACACATCATCCCAGAAGGAGGGTGGGTCACTGTCACGTGGCACACTTGTGCAGGATGTTATGGAACCCTCCACATTTAGCATTGAGGTAATTCTGGAAAAGTTGTCTAAACATATTTCTTCCAATTTCTCGCTTTCTGTACCCATTTTAATCCAATCAAATTTTTACTTCGATTACTTCCTTGACACTGTCAAGGCTGCTGGTTGCATTCATCATGAATTTAAATCATTTCTTAGAATTTACCTTGCAACTTGTTTGTTGTCAGTAAAGGTTACAAGTGCACAAACCCTTTAAAAGTAAAGATTGTAAGGAATGGAATGCATGCCCGAGAAGACAATTTTCTGGAGAAATTCTGAGAATTTCCATTATGAGGGAAATTTAAAGAATATTGTGCCAACAATTGATGGTAGGGAGGGAAGAAGAAATGTCCAGAATTCATGGTTATGAGAAGTTATAGGGTTCAGTCGGTCCTTTAAGAAAACCACTGCTAGACCAGAGGATGTACACTGGTACAGATAGGAACTGAAAATACAGGGAATCGAGGGCGGATGAGCCCTACAGGACCAGTGGTGTGAGTGGCAAAACAGGGAGGGTAAAGGGAGAATGGGTAGGAAAGAGGGAACCGATTACAAGGAACTGTGTGTGACCTCCTCCCTGGGGGACAGACAACCGAAAAGTGGGTGAAGGGAGACGTCGGACAGGGCAAGATATGACAAAATACCCATTTATAAACTATCAAGGGCTCATGAGGGAGGGGGAGCGGGGAGGGAGGGGGAAAATGAGGACCTAATGTTGGGGGTTTAAGTGGAGAGAAAATGTTTTGAGAAACGATGTACAAATGCGCTGTACACAATTGATGTGTGCATGGATTGCAATAACAGTTGTATGAGCCCCTAATAAAATGTTAAAAGTAAATAAATTAAATAAAATAAAAGACAGGAAAGCTAATAAATAAAAAAAAAGAAAGAAAACCACTGCCACCCTCCAAGGAGCGCTGTAATATACCTGGCAGACGGCTGGTTCTGGACTCTGTGGGCTGCAGCTCTACCTCTCTTTGCTGTTGGGGCCATTGATTTGGTTCCACTAATACTGCTTACATTCAAGCTTGAGACATTTTTAAATGGCCATTGCACTGAAATACTGAATAAAATTTCAATGCTTTTTCTAGGGTTTTTTTTTTTTTTTGCCTTCTTTCATTTATGCTGCTTCAAAATAATCCTTGGACAAATCATGAGGAAAAAACACTGCTACATTTGGCAAATTAGAATAACTATCCCCTTACAGAAGGGTCGCGGGGAGGAGATGAGCCAGTCAGGGTGCAGTATAGCACTGATGAAACTAACTTTCCTCTAGTTCTTTCATGCTTCTCGCCCCGCCTCCTCCCACACTATCATGATCCCAATTCTACCTTACAAATCAGGCTAGATCAGAGGATGTACATTGGTACAGATAAGAGCTGGAAACACAGGGAATCCAGAACAGATAAACCCCCCAGGACCAATAAGGAGAGTAGCAATACCAGGAGTGTAAGGGAAAGGTGGGGGGAGAAAGCTTGGTGCCGAACACAAGGATCTACATATAACTGCCTCCCTGGGGGATAAACAACAGAAAAGTGGATGAAGGGAGACATTGCTCAGTGTAAGACATGAAAAAATAATAATAATTTATAATTTATCAAGGGTTCATGAGGGAATGAGGGGAGGGGAGGGAGGGGAAACAATGAGGAGCTGATACCAAGGTCTCAAGTAGAAAGAAAATTTTTTGAAAATGATGCTGGCAACAAATGTACAAATGTGCTTGACACAAAAGATGGATGTATGGATTGTGATAAGAGTTGTATGAGCCCCCCCTAAAATGATTAAAAAAAGAATAAGCAAGAAAAGAATGTATTCAGGAAGCACAATTAAAATAATATTGAATGTTTATGTGTGCCATAAATTCATTTAAATATATTACACTAATTAACTGACTTATTCCTAGATAATAAATAGTCTATAAATCTCTACAGAAGCACACTGCCTCCTTTTTCTCCCAAGTGGTTGATGAACTTGAACCATCAATTTCTCAATTAGCAGTCCAGGGTTTGGCCCACTGCACCATCAGGGCTCATTTCATTAAAGAACAGAAAGCTCAGACACTCTACCCAAGGTCACCCACCTAGTGTATGGATGTATCAAGAATGTATCATTCTCTCGGAGAATGATGATTGCTATTTTCTAAACTGAATGGGTTTGTAACCACCAACTCACATTCAATTGTCTAGAAAATTTTAATAAAATTGAGAAGTATGATAATGTTGGAAAGCTTAGTGCCATTGTTACACTATGATGACCACATACCAGACATTTTTCTAAGTGCTTCAAATGTGCTAACTCAATCTTTGCAACTGCTCTATGATATGTATTTTTTTATAATTGCAAGAAACAGATGAAGATATTTGCCCTTCATAGTTAATGAATGCATAGCTGGATCAAAATCCAGCTTCATATTGTTTTATTACTGTAAAACTTTTATTTTTTATTGTAAATTAGGTGGGAGTTTACATTTCAGATCATTTCCCCATAAGTTTACCCTCCACCTGCTCCCTGTTTTCTCTTCACCGTCCTGGGAATTACTGTCTTCCTTTCACTGAAGTTAACACCCATTAACAGTCCAGCCCAGGGGCTGGGCAAATGCGGTTCGACACTTATCTGAGGCTCTTTGGGTAGGTACATGTGGTTCTAGAGTAAAATTGAACATTTTTAAAGGTTATTATTCATACAATAGTGATTTCATTTGTTTGTAAAAATATGTCTATTGCCTTCAAATAATTTTTAAACTGTTGTGAGGAACAGGATTGGCTCCTCCATCTTAAAATTTTGCCTAACCTTGGTCTAGCCCATTACTTTATGTTAAGTGAGCATTGGCTTGAGACCAGGGGTTTGACATAACCGCCATGTTGACATGCTGAGCACTCGAACACTACATGATAGGTCAGTGATTTTAACCCACCAGGGGTAATGACGGAGAAAAGACATGGAGACCTACTCCTGTGAAGATTATAGATTATGAAATACACTGGGGCAGTTTGACTCTGTAGCATGGGGTTGCTATGTGACAATCACAATTTACAGTACATAACAACATACATTTACATATGTAATTTATATATTTTTATTAATAGGGTTAATCAAAATCTCTGTGCCATCATGAACATTCTGATTCATAGTGATCTTAAGGAGTGTTTCAGAGATGGCAAATCTTGATTGGAGTAGACAGCATCATCTCTCTATTAATGGAATTACTGGTGGATTTGTACCTCTAATCTTTTGATTAGTGGCCCTATAATGTCACCAGGGCTCCTTAATAGGAGTAAGTAGTATAAAAATATTAGCCTATTTAAATAATTTGAACCTGTTGGTCTAGAAGAGGGGTCAGCAATCTTTTCCTACAAAGGGGCAAATATTAAATAATGTAGGCTAAATAATGAGCCAGACACTCTATGTTGCAACAACACAGTGCTGCCACTGCAGCACTAAAGCCAGCCTACACAACTGTAAATAAATGGGCATGACTATGTCCCGATGCATTTATTTACAGAAACTATTGTCAGACTGGATTTGGTTCATGGGTCATAGTTTGCTGACCCCTGACCTGGATACTTTTATTATAATAAATCATTTTATTGGGGGCTCTGACAGGTCTTATAACAATCTATACATCAATTGTATCAATCACGTTTGTAAATATATTGCCATTATCATTTTCAAAGCATTTTCTTTCTATTTGAGCCCTTAGTATCAGTTCCTCTTTTTTACCTACCCCCCAACCCTCCCACCCTCGTGACCCCTTGGTAAATTATAAATTATTATTTTCATATCTTACACCATCCATCATCTCCCTTCACCCATGTTTCTGTTGTTCATCCCCCTTGGTGTGTGTGTGTGTGTGGGGGGCAGTTATACATCAATCATTGTAATCAGATCCCTTTTCTTTCCCTTCTCTCCTACCTTCCCCTACCCTCATGGTAAAGCTACTCCCATTATTGTTCCTGAGAGGTTTATCTATCCTGGATTCCCTGTGTTGAGAGCTCTTATTTGTACCAGTGTACATGATCCAGTCTAGCCAGGTTCGTAAGGTAGAACAGGGGTTATGATAATGGTGGTGGGGGGAGCATTAAAGAACTAGAGGAATATTGTGTGTTTCATCGGTGCTATACTGCAACCTGCTGGTTCGTTCCTTCTTTGTGACCCTTCTGTGAGGAAATGTGCAATTATATGCAGATGGGCTTTGGGTCTCCACTAAGACCACTCTCATTCACATAGATATGATTATTTGTTTTGGGTCTTCTGATGCCTGATACCTGATCCCATTGACACCTCATAATCACACAGGCCGGTGTGTTTCTTCCCTGTGGGCTTTGTAGCTTCCCTGCTAGATAGCCATTTGTTTAACTTCAAGCCTTTAAGACCCCAGATACTAAATTTTTTGATAGCCGGGCACCATTAGCTTTCTTCACCACATTTGCTCATGCACCCATTTTGACTTCAGTGAATGTGTTGGGAAGGGGAGCATCACAGAATGCCTGGCTATTAGAACAGTTTTCTTGTGTTGAGGGAGGACTTCAGTAGAGGCCCAATGTCTATCTTCTACCTTGATACTTAACATAAATATATGTACAGAGTCCTGTATCCCTATCATTATATATTAATATATTTGCATATACATATGCCTATATTTACACCTATATAAATGTCTTTTGCCTCCGAGTTATTTCCTATAATTCTTTTTACTTTACTGCTGTCCCCCAATCATGTTTGACTTTCACTCGGTTCTCAGTAATTCCTCTTGGCTACATTGGACTTGATCAAACACCACCAAGCATTCTACAATCTTATCGCCATCGATTTCTGATCTCTTGTTGTTCCCTTGTCCCTGGGTTTGTTGCCCATCCCCCTGGGTTTGTTCACCCACATCCCTCTCTCTCCTCTTACCCTGGAACCATTGGTCCCACTATTTTCTCCTTGGGATTGTTTATCTTGCCTATGAAAGAAGAAGCAGCAGCAGCAGCAGAAGAAGAAGAAGAAGAAGAAAGTGCCCATAAATAGTTCGGGGTCTCTCTGCTGACCCTTATATATGTTTTCTGATCTAGTCTGATGAGGTGCCAAGCTCTGCACATGAGCCTGAAGTCTATGTTCAGGATTCCTGGGGGACTTAACTGCTTTACTCCCCTTGCTGCTCTGTTGTGCACCCGTCATGTTTGGCCCTGGGAGGGGGTGTGGATGTCAAAACAGGCACAATTTCCGCATTCTGTATCTAGTGCTGTCACCTGTAGAACTGTGCTTGGCCTAGATTTTAGGAGCCATAGTGGTGCTGTCCAGTAAGCATTGGGCTGCTAAGTGCAAGGAGAGCTCAGTGGCTCAAACCCATAAGGTGCTCCTTAGGAAGAAGAAGATGAGAGGATTAGTTCCCATAACGATTTATCACCCTAGGAACTCTATGTAAAATTGCTGTGAGGCAGAATTGACTTGATAGCAATAGAGCTGTGTTTGTTTGTTTGTTTGTCTTTGGTTTGGGATCTAGATTTTTTTCATGAAATGAAATCTGTTTTATGATTTTGGCAGAGAATGCTACTGTTTCCCAACATGCCTATTTTATTTCGCTTTTTAAAAAATAGAATCACTAGATTTTTAGCTGGATCTGTAACTGTCCCAATGAAAGCCTCCTAACCAGGTGTCACCGTGTGATAAGCTCTGGCCAGTAGGACATGAGGAAATTTGGTGCGCACACCACTCAAGATGTATGGATAAAATATCTTGGGTTTCAATTCAATAGCCATCTTTCACTAATGCATTACCATTTGAATGAAACTGCAACTAATGGAGCAGGGCTATGTAAGAAAACTAAGCTCTTCTAATATTGAACTATCAAGGAATGCTACATCTGAATTTCTTAGATATGGAAAGAAAAGCATCTTCTATCTTTATGAACTTGCTGGAATTTAGGTTTTCAATCATACACAGCCTGGCTAATTTAACCTGATGCAATGGCCAAATATCTTTCTTATCTCTATCAATAATATGTACCTGTTCAAAAATAAGCAGTCCTGGTGGCATAGGGTGTTTCATATTAGGCAAGATTAGTAGTTTGAATCCAACAGGCTGTCCAAGAGAGGAAGGCGAGCAAGTCTGATCCTGAAAGGAAAGCATAAGGAGCATTTCTGCTCTGTTCTGTATGGTTGCTGTGAGACAGATTTGACTCAATGGCAGTGTGCTTGGACTTTGTCCCACAGCACAAAATAAATGGCAGCATGAGAAGATGTGTGACTTAAGAAACAGCCGTGGGGGGGAAATGATAAAACAGGATCTGCCACTTAATGTGTCCTCCTGAGAGAGTTCCTTGATTGTCATCGCCAGTTTTCTCATCTGTGAAATAGGGGTGGTTACAACTGAGGGCTGCTGATGGCACAGTGGTGAAGCATCAGTTGCTAACCAAAAGTCAGTGGTTTCAGCCTACCAGTCCCTCAACAGAAGACTGAGCAGCAGTGTGCTTACTTAAGGATCATAGTCTAGTCTAGTAAACCCTACAGAGGTAGTTCTACCCTGGCTGAGAGGGCTGCTGTGACTTGTAAAGGCACTTAACACCAACATGTCTTTCATAGGATTTATAAAGTGAAATAGCATGTGAAACTCATAGCATTGGCAATTACTTATGGAAGACAAATATGTATATACCTATATGATTGCAAACATCATAGAAAGCTTTATTAAACAGCAAATATAAAAAGGAGAAGTTCTTGTTTCTGTGCATACCATCCATTAAAGTCTGTACACTTCCGAAAGTGCTGTTTCTGTTGTTCTAGCCCATTGCTCAGTCCTGTGCCATCCTTACAATGGTTATTTTTGAACCTATTGTTTGCAGCCATTGTGTCAATCATCTGGTCAAGGAACTTCCACCTTTCCACTGGCTCTGCACTTTACCAAGTATGATATTCTTTTCCGGGAACTGATCTCTCCTGACCACGTGGCCAAAATAAGTGAAACAAAGTCTCCACGTCCTCACTTCTAAGGAACATTCTGGTGGTACTGTTTCAAGACACATTAATTTTCTTCTTGTAGCAGTGCATGGCATTTTCAGTATTCTTCATCAAAACCACAATTCAAATGCATCAGTTCTCCTCTAGTATTCTTTTTTTCTTTCTTTTTGGTCCACTTTCAATGCATAGAGCCAATTAAATTAGGTGGATTTTAGATCTCAAAGTGGCATTTTCCCTCTTTAACCAGTAGATGCATGTAAAGAAAACCAGGATAAATAGGTGTAGGGGAAAGAGTGGAAATGTAACCTCAATATATATGTTTCATATATGATGTTTGTGCCTTTTGCTGCAAATATCTACATTAATGTGGGTGGAGCATATCAGGGGTGAAGTTATTAAAATTTTGCCTGGAAATAGTGAAATACCTTGAGAGCATGAAGTGTGTAGGTCAGGATCATAGTCTTATGGACCACCAATGTTAATTGACATAAGATAGTTCACAAAGACAATGTTCCTAAAATATCCTAATTTGGTGACTAGTGAGTGAGGTCTGAAAAGCCTATGAGCTGCCTTTCTATAGTACAATGATGTGTCCCTTCCTGTCCCATAGGAAAGAAAAGTGATAAAAACTGAAAATACCTGGAAACAATTAGTCCCATGAACGGAGCATTCATCAATCTCTAAAAACCTGAGACTAGAAGAATTGGATGATGCCTGGCTACCACTCACAAGTTCTTTGAAAAGAATTACTTAAACAGTGCTGGAAGAGTGGCAGAAAATCAGGGAACAAAATTCAAAATGATGAGAGAGGTCAGACTTAGTAATGGAACAGAGCCTGTTGGAAGTTCTGAAAGACAGCCCTTAGTCACCGGTCATGTTTGGAATTGAACTTAGCCCCCTGGTTCAATTTCAGCCAAATAATAGACAGGCCTATTGTGGAAACAATGACACAGTGGAAACAATGTGAGCTACACAACATTAAAATAACCAATTATTTGAGATTAAAAAAAATGAAGCATTAACTCAGGGATATAGTTCAAAAGGTTAGGTAAAAATGGAGAAATGAACTCAGGTAACATACATAAAGTTGAATAAGTAATATTGAATCTGGGGGGTTGCAGTGAATCTCATTAAACCAAATGTATATGAGTCTGGTGATCTACTCCTTGAATTTTCACCCAATTCACAATAAAAACTAAAAAAACAAAAAGCACATTTTTTTCTTGAAAGCTCATACAGTTTACTTGCAGGGGAAAGTTGTTGCTAAGAAGTAGAAAGGAAAAATATTTGTGTATTCCCAATTTTAAAACAATAGTGAATTTTGTTATCAGGATGATTGTGGTAGCTACATAATCTGGTGCCAATTTGGGACTTGAGAGGATTATGAATGAAGGGGTGGCATCTAGCCTGTCATTCATTGTATAGCCAATGAGGCCTCTGTGTGGGCCTGGCCTTCTCCTGAGAATTCTGGGAATTCCTGACATTTCCTTCTTGGAGGCAGGGACATTTTCCCTCTCTGCTCAGTCCCTGTGAGACATGCTCACTGACAAGAAACTCTACCTGGGCTCCCTCCCTGACATCACGCTCTACTGACAAGACACATGGCGCTATGCCCTGGGAGGTGGAGAAGCCACATGGACCTACCCTGTTGCCATCAGACCTCTGGAGCTGGAGAAGAAATTTCCATATTTTAAAGCTGATAATATTTTTAACTCAAGCACTAGGTGAAAATTATTTTTTACAATTTCAAAGAACATCAGAATCCAACATAGAAGAAATGAAAAGAAAACGAAGGAAATAAAAATTCAAATTTGTATTTTGAATACAAATAAATATCATTATACTTTATAATACCAAAAATATAATGTGTCAACAATAGATCATAGCGAATTGCAAAGGCATGAAAAGTTTCACAAAATTGAATGTCTATGATGCCACTCTTACAGAAAGATTCTAATAGGCAGTATCTGATATAGCGATCAGTTAGAGAAGCCAAGCGATTGGACATCCCAGATCTCCCTGAATTCTATTATCTTTCAATTACTACGTGTCATAAATGCTGTAAGTGACTCCAGTGATATTTCATATCTTCTTACAATTGAAAGGGGGACAAAACAGAAGTAGAAAGTGAGGGGAGAGATTATAGACCTGTTTCACTTATCTCTTACTGTTTGAAACTCACCTGAATAGGTATGTCTTAAAGCAAATAGTATATTATTTGCTGAGGATTTTCAACGTGGGTTGATCTTAACCAGACACATCTTCTGCTGGCATCCCTAGGGGCTACTTATGGGGATAGTCTTAGCTAATGACTCTGTAGAGGTTGGCATCAGCTGGGACACCGATGCAGTTGAAGCTTGCTCCCTCTACACTTCCTCTTAGGAACTCTCTATTTCCACAGCAGCAGTGTGAAATTAGTTCTAGGGGGGCTGAAGGCTTTGGGGAGTACAAAAGCAGGAGCTGCTGAAACTTTAGAAACTAAGTTCTAAGTTGGCACACTGTCTCTTCTGGTGCATTATATTATTTAAACAAAATCTGAGGTTCTTATAAATTAAAGAGAATGGCTCTTCATAAATACAAGAGTATGGCTATCAGGGTATGGTTTATCGGATCTTTTCAATATAACAAAATAAAATGTCACAAGCTTAAAGCCATTTATATCTGAAAATCTTACCAGGTTATTTGAGCATTAGTAAAACTCGGATTTAAATGGATTGAAATATGTAGTGTTAAATTAATTTATTATTTTAAGATAAAATAAATGCTTTCATAATCACACTAACATTATTTGACATGTATTTGAAGTCAGGAATAGTGCGATGCATTTTTCTTTGATCAGATATTACCTAATTAAATAGGTTTTCATTAGTAGTCTTATTTTAAAAATTAGAAAATACCTATTTAATGATGTTAGAAATTTTTCAACAGCAGAGTTACCTGCATATTTTTTCTCTGTTTTAGTAGTTCAGTGAACATTTAAATCAGCAGTGTAAAGTATATACAGTGCAGAGTATATACAGCTATAAGCATTTACACTAACCCCCCAGACTGTCATCTCGTCTTAGAAATCCCTCTTTCTTAAATTCCAAGGGCCCATCACAATAAAGCTGATAGCATTTCTTATTGAGACATACTTTGAATTAATATATATTGTGGCTGAAAATCAGTCATATGTGAAGCTTAAATTAAGCTCCATAACTAGTTTTGCTTCAAAGAAAATTGTTTTATTCATAAAAATAAATTCAAGTTATTCAACAGTTCATGACAGGATTAACTGAACTCACCTGGCACTCAGAAAACACAGAGTTGTTGCTTCTGCTTATTAGTTTTAAGAAGAACCCATTTCTCTAGGTAAATCCTTCCTTCTGAAGGGTATAGTACCTCAGCCAACCCCTTTATAATATGCATCAGAGAGAGTTGTAATGATTTTATTTGATGCATCTCAATCGGTGGTGTATAATAAAGATATACTTTTGTTTTTTAACTACGAACGTTGAGCCCCTACAGGGTGGAGTTCAACGAACAGTTGTCAAATGAATGTTCGGCGGTGACAGATACCTCCGTATTTCTCTATCTGTGTCAGCAACAGTACCATGAATGGCGTTTCATTCATTCTAAATGATAGATTCTGCCATCCAAGCAGAAACACAATGAGCTGATGCAGATGAATTGAAGAAACCTTTGAGGGGCTCTCTGCCATGGAATGTTGCCTGATAGAACTTAAAACCACGTACTGCCAGATATGCATTCTTCGTTGACACTTCATTCCTACATCATTGTACCTTTCATTCTGCTGTGTCTGCACAGACAGGATTGATTCACACATCATGCCCTGTAACACTTCTAATCAGAAAATCAGGAAATATTTTCACAGAGAAAAAAAATGCATGAGGAATACACTTAAAGTTACCCCACTAGTAATTGGTTCTCTGGTTCCCAACTAAGCAACGGATGTGCTGGAAGAAAGAGAAAGCTCTTTGCTTTTTGTCAAGAGACAGTTATTGTTTTAGAAGTAATGACAATAGAAAAACCAACATTCACAAGGCCTAGGAAATATTATAAACCAGCGTGTGAAATCTGACGCTACATGTTGTGAAATAGAGTATCTCGTTAGCAATAACGTTGAAGTATTGGTTTAGAAAATCAACACAGAATCAATCCAATCATGGAAGAGAATGAATCACGAAGCCTGTTCCAAATTATCATTGCATGTGAGTGAGCACGTACTTTTCAATGTTTGGCATAAAAAATAAAATCATGCATAAGATATCTCCTCCCAAATATGCACTACCACTGAGTCTATTCTGACTCACAGTGACGCTGTATAGAGTTTTCAAAGCTATAAATCTTTATGGGAGAGGCAAGCCTCATCTTAAACCAATGGTTTTGTGCTTAACATTCCAAGATTTACTTAGAAACACACACACACACACACACACACACACACACACACAAACATACAAAATGAAAATAAAATCAAATGAAATGTTACAAAAATACAAATTAAAGAAAGTAATGAATATATGCCACTTATTACTTTAATTTCAATAAGCAATACACAATTGAGTATTGAAAAACTGCTAAGTGTCAGACATGCTGGGAGACTCTGGAGATAGCATGATCAAGATGACAGGTGAAAAATTGCCCCAGGGAACTCAGTGTCTCCTTACACTGCTTGCCCTAATAGATCTCCTTATCTAGTTAATTAGTTCTAGTAAGTGCTACAATTGTTCAAATAATCAGTGCAAAGTAAATATATGGTGAACAAATTAAAGCCAATTAAGAAAACATGATGCCCTGTAGCAATCATTTCAGGTCCTAAAGTTTGGATGTCATACGTTGGAAAGCAGTGACAGAAAGAGAGGATGAGGATGTCCTTGTGGGACGTGTCTGATGGTAACAGAGATTTCAACAGGGTACAATTGTAAGATGTCAAGGTGATAAAATTACAAAACAGAGATGCAGAGATACTCATGCTGGATCTCAAACAAGATCATCAGATTCCTTTGTGTAAGCCTGGGGATCAACTACAGCACAAGGAGCAAAGAGCCGGAGTGGGTTTCTCCATATGTACAAGGGGGTTCAAAAAATTGTGGGGAAATTCCATTGTCCATAAAGTTTTTGAACTCTCCTCCTGTGTGCAAGTTCGTATATGTGAGTTTAATGATTAACCCTGGTTGTGAAAATTTTTCTTCTCTGGAGCTATTCCATTATGGTGATTTTCCACAAGAGAAACATATCAAATACTGAAGTGGTTAATAAACCTCACTGAAATACACAATATTTGCAAAGGGAAATGTTGTGTGTGTGTGTGTCTAACCTATTTAAATGAGAAGTAGGATAAAAGGTTGAGATACTTAAAGACCTCACTGGTTCTGCAAGGTCTGACTTTGCTTCTTCATCTTCCTCTCCCATCATCTCTGCCCTAATTTACTACCATTGGCTTTCCTTCAGTATTCTGAATACCTTATGCTTCCTTGCATCATACGACTTTACAAAGAAAAATTTTAAATAAATAAATACATCAGGCTTGCTAGTTGTATAGAGATTGATACTACCCCCAAGAGCAGCAATTCTCAACCTATGGGTCACGACACCTTTGGGGGTTGAATGACCCTTTCATATATTTCTGATGGTCTTAGGAACCCAGATACCGCTTCTCTATCCGTCTCCAGGTGGGTCCACCCACATGCAATTACGCCCACATATGAGTACCCTGAATGAAAACTGCTACTCATGCTACACCAGGTTCCAAGACAAAATTTCATTTTTTTTGTACTTTAGAAATAGATATTTCACAATATATAATTACTTTTTTTGATTAATCATTATGCTTTAATTATGTTCAATTTATAACAATGAAAATACATCCTGCATATCAGATATTTACATTAGGATTCATAACAGTAGTAAACTTACGTGATGAAGTAGCAACAAAAAGAATTCTATAGTTGGGGGGTCACCACAACATGAGGAACTGTATTAAAGGGTCGCGGCATTAGGAAGGTTGAGAACCACTGCCCAAGACTATCGCCCTTAGTCTTCAAGCCTAGAACAGAACTTGTTCCTTGCCATGACTCACTTTTTAGCCAAAAAATTAGGTAGGACACATGCTTTAGAACTATCAACTCTTTAAGGTGGACAAGATACAAAGACAAGTTCAAAAGGCTGGAAAAGACAAGAAAGAAAGATGAACAAAATTAGAAAATTCAGGGAGGAAGTGGAACGAGTGCTTCTATATTGTCAAAACTGCAATCAATAGCATGAAACAACATATGTATGAATTGTTGAATAGAAAACTGATTGCAGCTGATTTGCTCTGTAACGTTTCACCAAAATCACAAAAAAAGTTTTCAAAAGAGATAGAGTGCTTTTCAAATGCTATGCCTCCTCTCTGAAATGTTCTTTCTAGCCTCTCTTTCCCTTTAGCCAGGTAACTCCTGCTCATCCTTTAGCCAGAATGTCCAAATGCCACACCCTGGAAGACATGCCTTAGCTACCATGATTATGGAAAATCTCCATAATGTCCCCGAAAGCATCAGAGACCCTGCCAGGCTTCTCTTACAGTTCTCACTTTATATACCTAAATACAAATATACTATCTAAGTAATTATGCATATACCTTTATATGCACGCTAACATAATCTCTCCACTGCATGGAGTTTAATTTAGACCTGCCATATAGTACATCTTAAATATATATTTATCAACTACACGAATGTATAAGTAGTAAAGGAGAAAATCCAGATAGTATTGTCATAAATTTTGAGTTCCAAATATTTTTCTAGTTTTAATATTTTAGAACAATGTTTCAGTATATATTTTTTTTAGTAAATATGAGTTTAGTCTTGTTGAGAGATGTCTCCCAAAATATATTTTGGAATTCTAATGCATTTACCTTACATACCTGCCATTAGTGGCTGACACTTACATCTGATAAAAGTTTCATCAATTTTTTTGAATTAGTTACTTGTAGGTGTGTGGATATTATTCTATCATCGACCTATTAGGATAGATTTTGAAATGTTGTTTTTGGCTATTAATGGCATGTAGCCCCTCTTTAATTTTTCACTTCAGAATATTGGACTATATGATTATCTGATTGAACATGGGCACTATCAGTTTATCTCAGCTCACTCATCACAATTACATTGATCATCGATCTACCACTTCATTTTTGAGAACTTCTGATTTTCCTAGATTCATGCAGTTTATATTATTATTAATAGTGTATGTTGGTAACTAGTTATTCTCCTTTGGAGTTATGCCACACCATCATTTTAAAATCCTAAAAGCGTTATTCCATCTATATCATCAAGACAAGTCTACTTTGAAAAGGCAGCTCTTTCCCAGTGGTATTCTTAGTGTCTTTAAATTTGGGGGGCTCAATTTCTAATATTACATCAGACAATAGTCCACAGCTATTCACAGATTGCCATTGGCATCAGTTTTTCAGATGCAGATCACCTGACTATTCTTTTTATACGTCTTAGTCTGTGAACACTGCTAAACGTGTCTACCACAGATGATGCTATCAATATTTAAAATACTGGTGACATACCTTTCAGCATCCTACCAACAATCAAACCACCACAGTGAAGGTTCAATAAACAGACAGACAGTAGTAGTACTTACTTAGTTTGTGCTACTATGTAACAAACCTGCAGGAAGCCCTGCATAGTGCCCTGTACTTTATTAGTATGTACATAAATTAAATACACAAGTATTCATGTAAATAAAATTGCGTTTAATTATACAAAAGTATGACTGCATTAAAGTTCCTGGTGCATTTTTTCACTAAAAAAGATACGAAATAAGGGACCAAAATTTCTATAAGAATAGATTCTAAAACTTGCTCTTGAATGAAGAATAGCTATATCAAATGGAAAAATTGAACAGATTATTCAAGGGGTGGGTCCAGAGAGACAAAGCAAAGAATTACAATATAGTATGCAAAAATTTGGAGTTAGGGAACCCAAAACAAAAGAGCATTATGCATTTCTCAAGCTGAAAGAACTCAAGAAAAAAAAAAAAAAGGCAAGGCTCGAGTTGAAATAGTGAATGATTCTGTGGGTAAAATATTGAACAACTCAGGAATCATCACTGGAAAATGGAAGGAATACACAGTTACTGTACCAAAAATAATGCTTCAAGTATTTCAGGAGTTAGCACACGATTAAGATCTGATGGTAAAAAAAAAGAAAGAAAGAAAGAAGTCCAAGCTTTACTGAAGGTTCTGGTGAAAAACAAAGCTTCAGTAGTGATGAAATACCAACTGACATTTCAACAAACAGATAGAAAACAGTTAAGTGCTCGCCCATCTATGTCCAGAAATTTGGAAGGCAGCTACCTGGCCAATCAATTGGAAAAGATCCATATAATTGATATTCTAGAGAGAGATGATCCAACAGAATGTACAATTATCAAATGATATCATTAATGTAGATAGAAACCTTCCAGAAATTCAAAAGAGATTTAGAAGAGGTTACCAAGTTACTCTTCATGATGACAGATACTAGAAATATATTTTCCTGAGTTTCATTGACTATGCCTAGGCATACAATTATGTGAATCATCGAAATTATGAAGAAAAGAAGTTACAGAATACTTAAGTGTGATCTTAAGACATTTATACATAGTCCAAAAGGCAGTTACAATAGGCATTCATTGGAACAGAGCAAAGAGATACTCCGTGGTTTAAAATTAGGGAAACTGTGTTTTGGAGTTGTATACTTTCACCATATTCCTTCAATCTGATTGCCCAGCAAATAATATAGGAAACTGGATTATATGAAGAATTAAACATCTGGATTGGAGGAAAGCTCATTAACAATCTTTAAAATGTAGATGATACAACTTTATTTACTGAAAGCAAAAAGGATTTAAAGCATTTAGTGCTGACGATTAAAGACTAGAGTTTTCTAGATTACATCTCAACATAAAAAAATCATAACAAGTGATCCCTTCGGCACCTCATGATCATACTGGCTGGTGTGTTCTTCCATGTGGGATTTGTTGCTTCTGAGCTAGAGGGCCGCTTGTTTACCTTCAAGCTTTTAAGACCCCAGATGCTATACCTTTTGATAGCCGGGCACCATCAGCTTTCTTCACCACACTTGCTTATTCACCCGCTTTGTCTTCAGCGGTTATGCTGGGAAGGTGAGCATCATAGAATGCCAATTTAATAGAAGAAACTATTCTTCCATTGAGGGAGTACTTGAGCGGAGGCCCAATGTCCTTCTGCTACCTTAATACTAAACCTATAAATATATGCACATAGATCTATTTC
>NW_022111372.1:20057615-20070055 GCF_000313985.2 Echinops telfairi
GGAGAGCAAATGTTTTGAGAATGATGAGGGCAATGAATGTACAAATGTGATTTACACAATTGATGTATGTATGGGTTGTGATAAGAGTTGTTTGAGCCCCTAATAAAACGATTAAAAAAATAAAGAAATAAACAATAAAAAATCATAATAATCCTTACATCTGGACCAATAAGCCATGACATGACAAATAGAGTAAAAGATGTTCTGAAGGATTTAATAATTATTTGATGCACAATCAATGCCCATGGAAGATGCAGTTAAAAAATTAAGTAACATATGGCACTGAGAAAATCTACTGCAAACCAAAATTCTCACTGACACCAAGCTTATTGAAAATAATAGTGAACAATAGGATAGAGTGGAACCGCTCCTATGGGCTTCTGAGACTGGACATCGTTATGGTGGTAGAAAGCCCCACCTTTCTCCCATAGGGTAGATGGTGGTGGTGAACTGCTGATTTGTGAAGTCCCCAGGGATTTTCTTCGGTTGCAAAAGACATCTTTAAAGTGTTAAAAAAAAAAAAAAAAAAGTCGTCACCTTGAAGCCTAACAGGTGTCTGACCCAAGCCTTAATATTCTCAATCACCTCAAAAGTCTGCAAATTTGGGCAATAAAAAGGTTAGATAGAGACAAAGAATTGATGCATTGATGTTGTCAAAGAATATTGAATAGAACATGGACTTCTGGAAGAATTAGTAAATCTTTTTAGGAATAAGTATAGCCAGAAGGTTCCATAGAAGAAAGGATGGAGAGACTGTCTTAAATAATTTGGACATGTTATCAGGAAGTGACACTGGATGGAGAAGGACAACTGAGGGTCAGCAGCCCTGAGGCATACCGTCAACATGAGGTGTTGACAAAGTGGCTGTAACAATGACCTCACACATCGCAACAACTGTGAGCACACTACAGGACTCAGGACTCCGCAGTATTCCATTCTTTCGTAAATGGTCTGTTGTAATTAGGGTCACTGAGTGAGTCAGACACATTGAATGGTACCTAACACCCCCTCCCCCGCCACACACACAAAAAGTAGGGATTGAAAAATTCCCCTTTTCATTTTGAGATTATATGATTCCTTGATTTGGAGAAAACTGTTTCCATCCCTGTGTTTATATCTCTTATTCCCATTGGAAGCCAATTTTCACTAAAGACACGATATGACATGGTTTTTAGAGAAGGACTACAGGCTTTTCTTTCTTGGTGTGTTTTGATTTGTTCTTTGTCAGTGGCTTGATGTTGTTGCTGTTTTGTTGTCCATTGTTGCTTGGTTTTGCTCTGTCTTGTTTTTGTGCATGTTGCTGTCTCTGCAGGTCTGTCTGGATGGGACGGGCTGGATGAACAACCTGGAGGAGAGGACAGCAGGACTGACGGTTCCGGGGGGGACATGGGAGAGGGGGAGGTTGGGGGAGGGGAAGAGGTGTTGACAAGCCCAGGGACAGGGGAGCAACAAGCGATCCGGATTGGTGGTGAGGTGGGTTTGGGAGACCTGGTGAGGCATGATCAAGGGGAATGTAACAAGGAGGAAGTGCTGGGATCCTGGTGGGGACTGAGCATGATAGTGGGACAGGAGGCAGGGGAAATGGAGGAGGGAGCTGGGAGGCAAAGGGCATTCATAGAGGTCTAGATGGGGACATGTGCATGTACAAATATATTTATATGAGGATGGGGAAATAGGTCTATGTGCCTATATTTATAGGTTTAGTATTAAGGTAGCAGAGGGACATTGGGCCTCCACTCGGGTGCTCCCTCAATGCAAGAATATTTTCTTCTATTAGATTGGCATTCTGTGATGCTCACCTTCCTGAGAAGACTGCTGGAGGCAAAGCGGGTGAATAGGTAAATGTGGTGGAGAAGGCTGATGGTGCTGGGATATCAAAAGATATAGCATCTGGGGTCTTAAAAGCTTCAGGGTGGATGGGCGACCATCTAGCTCAGAAGCGGCAGGGCCCACATGGAAGAGCATATTCGGCCTGTGTGATCACGAGGTGTCGAAGGGATCGCTGAAGATAGATGGGTGCTTAAGCAAATGTGGCGAGGAAGCTGATGGTGCCCGGCTATCGAAAAGTATAGCATCTGGGGTCTTAAAGGCTTGAAGGTAATCAAGCCGCCATCAAGCTCAGAGGCAGCAAGGCCCACGTGGAGGAAGCACAGCAGCCTATGTAATCGCGAGGTGTCGAAGGGATCGGGTGTAGGGTATCATCAGAACAAAAAATCTTACCATGGTGAATTTTGGTGGGAGTGTGGAGTAGAGACCCAAAGCCCATTAGTAGGCCACTGGAGATCCCCTTGCAGGGGGGTCTCAGGGAGGAGATGAGCCGGTCAAGGTGTGATGTAGCAACGATGAAAAACACAACTTTCCTCTGGTTCCTAAATGTTTCCTCCCTGCTCCCACTATCATGACACCAATTCTACCTTGCAAGTCTGGCTAGATCAGAGGCTGTACATTGGTACAGATAGGAACTGGAAATACAGAGAATCCAGGGCGGATGAGCCCTACAGGACCAGTGGTGTGAGTGGTGAAACAGGGAGGGTAGAGGGAGAGTTGGTAGGAAAGAGGGAACCGATTGCAAGGAACTATATGTGACCTCCTCCCTAGGGGATGGGCAACAGAAAAGTGGGTGAAGGGAGACGTTGGACAGGGCAATATATGACAAATTAATAATTTATAAATTATCAAGGGCTCATAAGGGAGCGGGGAGGGAGGGGAAAATTGACCTAATGTGGGGGGCTTAAGTGGAGAGGAAATGTTTTGAGAATGATGAGGGCAATGAATGTACAAATGTGCTTTACACAATTGATGTATGTATGGATTGTGATAAGAGTTGTATGAGCCCCTAATAAAATGACTTTTAAAAAAAGGAAGGACCCTGGTATCATTAAACTCCAGGTCCCCTGCCCCACCTGTTGCTCTGCAGAGCCATCTGCTCCTATAACGATTTGAAGTCTCTGAAACCCAAAGGGGAAGTTCTACCCTTTTTTTTATTTTAAAATTATTTTTATTTAAATAAATTTTATTGGGAGCTCTTATTGGGTTGCTATGAGTAGGAATTGACTGAATCAGTGGATTTCCTTGGTTTTAATTTAGGAAAGGAGATTTGAAGTTTGAAATGTTCAAGAAAATTAATAATTGCTTCAACTAGATACTTCTAATATAAATTAATCTTTGTCATTTCCACTTTCCAGCAATGCATCAGAAGGAACAAGTTGAGTTTTGCAGTTTCCAGGTGACTTTGCCTTTCTTGTGTATGACTCTTTTCATATAACGTTGTCTTTGAAAATCTTTGAACTGGGGAGCAAGAAAAATCATGAATACAACTCTTTTGCCAACTGGATTTTCTTTTTCTTTTTCTAAGAAAGACCCTAAGCTGACTTGAAGAAACCTAATCTACAGAAACTATCACTTGGTAAATAATTACTCAGAGGGTGGATTAGGTTTGATAAGTGGCTAAGAGTTAACAAGAGGCTAAGACAATAATTTAATGAAATATAAATCCAGTTATTGTTTTGGCTCAAAATAATTTGTTTTACACTATGCCTGAACAGTTAATGACATTTTCTAATATTCTATGGCTGAAATACCCAGGTGACTCTCAATGTAAAACAAGAAAGCTTAGGGCTGAATCCAATAGTAATGCACTAGAGGAAATAGCTCTAAAACACAGCCTCCCTGATAGCTACAATTTCATAAAACACACACACCAGCTGCAAAAACAGACAGGAGATTCAGCTTGGCAAATAAATGAGAAGAGGATAGAGCTTAGCAAGTGTGTGATTATATTGGTTGACTGAATTTAAGTTGGCATGTGGGTGCTTTGCCATTGTGTAGCTAGCTAGAAGGAAAAACATATAAACTATTTGGTTCCTTATATTTTGTGGGTATTTCTTTGTATAAGCAGATAATGATGTTTCAAGAATTGCATTTTTACTTTTAAGGAATTGTGCAGCATGCAAACATACTATCAGAATTTAGATTGTGAGTTATATTTAACTTGACCTCAATAGCTATAATAACTTTCCATTATTTATTGATAATCAATATATTATTGAACTTAAGAAAAATAAGCCATGTTAACCAACAGAACATCTCTAAATGTGTGCAGTATGCATTAAAACTGTAAATGCTGAAGCATTGTTTCTTTTGCTTTATGGAAAATACTGTGACTATACATTCTGTAAACTTAGACTTTAGGGGATATTTTTGAGAACATTATTATAATCGATGCCTGGAGATGGAACACTACTGCTGATTTATTCCAAAACGTGATAAGGAGTGAAGTAGTGATTCTTAGTAGTGGTGATCAATGTGAACTATTCCCCCTATTCCCCCATTTCTTCTGAAATTAGAACATTGTTTCTGTGTAAAGAGGCATTGAGATTCAGTGGTAGGATTCTGATCTTCTATCAGGGAGACCTGGGTTTGATTCCCTGATGATGCATTTCATTGATCAGTGGAGGCATGCTTGTTGCTATGCTGAACTGGTTTCAATGGAGCTACCAGACTATGATAGACAAGGAGGAAGAAAGGCCTGGTGATCTATTTTATGAAGCAGCCAATGAAAACCATGTGGGACACAATGCTCTGATCTCTAATTCACTATGGGGATGTAACAGGAATGGACAGGGTTTGGTGTATTTTGCATGATACTCCATGAGTAGGAGACTGACTCAACAATTATCTAACAACAAAAACATGGATCTAATACAGTTAACCACTTAACTTCGTCCAATACCACAGGATCCACAAAGAGACAGAAATCATGCTGAAATGAAGCCAAAATAAGCTATGATTGGATGTATCTAATCCGTGGCTACTTAGATCCCTTTCTGTGCCATTAAAACCATGCCATCATTGTTGCCAAGGGAGAAGACCAGGATTACACTGGTTTCTACTTAAAATGTTAGCAAAGTTCTTTTCCCCCCCTCACAGTCATGAGGTTTATTAGGGACATTATGGGTTACAAGTCAAAGTCAGAAATGATTCAGGCTATAGCTCTTTGATCAGGACAGCCTCTTCTCAGTGAGCCCCACAGGCTGACCTCTCTCTGGCCCTCTGTCTCTCTGTTTTCGGGTTAGCACAATTCTTATGTCATCTACACTTCGTGTCTTTAAGGACCTTTTCTCTTTTTACAGCTTTCCATGCAAATGAAAAGTGCAAATGCCCATCATCAGCGCAGCCACAAAATGAACAAAACTCTCTATATTTGACTGCTTCTCACTTAACACTTTCTACTAATTTTTAACTCTGCCTCATATGATCAATATTTTTAAATTTCTGGGTGACTTATTACAGGATATAATAAGTATCTGGCTGATCCCTTTTTTCCTATGTGTTTGTCTCAGTGAAAGCTTCCGAACGATCTGTCAAAAGCATGCAATGCATTCCACAGCCAACTACAAATAATCTGGGTAAGTCCACTGCTTCGATCATCTAGGCCATTGTTTGCTTTTCAAACGGAATATGCAAGAGATTATGGTACATATCTTTTGGTTTGGGTTGATGGTCCAGGGAAAATGTAACTCGATATGCAATATGGTTTAGCCCATCTTTATTTCCATCTGTTTTAATGGTGATTTAAAATTGTGTTGAGATGTAAAATGGAATATTTGTTTCAAGTGGATACTTCTTTTCTTTTCTGGTAGGAACCTTGAGTGAGGTCAGAAATGGTAAAATGAAGGGAAAGGAGGATTGGTAAACTAGATTTAAGTAGAATACTTCAAATTCTGAGAGGTTTGTGGATACTTTGAAATTCTCTGTCAACTTCTTTGACGTCAATTTAATATTTTAACTTTAAAAATATATATCTGGTTTACAGTGATTACCAGACCAGAATGTTCCTTGTTTATAATATATATACATGATACAATATATATATACAATATATATATTCATGATAGGATGGTTTATTCCAATGGTGAAAATTCATTATTTTTCATTATCAGCAAGAAAAGAAGGACAAGCACATGCAGTGACATCTCAAAAATATCTGAAGGATGAGTCAACTTAATTCTACACATCACTGTGCTATCAAAATCCCAATATTAGTAGTTTATTAAAGTTTAATATTTTGATTTTCAATATAGAAAGGATGCTCCCCCCCCTTTTATTGTCTGTGAAGAACACTCCCCCATTCTATTGCTAACAATTTAAACCATAGTTGGAGTCCCTGGATGGCCTGTTTCTAGAGATCACATATTCAACGAGGGACATGGGAACCATCTCACGCACGGCCATTGAGTCAATGGGCTGACTCATAGTGAAGACAGAACTTATATAAATGACCACCCTTTCTGCCTGTTGTTTGGTACTGTTGTGACTTGTGTGTTGCTATGATGCTAGAAACTACATCACTGGTATTTCAAAAATGAGTAAGGCCATCAATATTGTACACGCTATAGTGCAACTTCTCACCTAAGACAAGAATGAAAGTCTGGAATGTAGTTCTTAAAATTGGCAAAGGAAAACATCATTGATCACAATAAAGCACTGTCCAATATGGTGCTGAAAGATGCGCACCCTGCAAGGGAGGGTACTCAACACACACGGTTAAAACAAGAGATGTAGCTGGGTCTTTCCTCTTTGTCTTAGATCACGGGTGTGGCTACAACAAAAATGAGGCAAATGGATCATGTCTAATAATTAAACGTTTTAGGCTTGTACAGTTTAAGGGGCAGGAAGTCCAAAGTCAAGGTGCCAGTGTTAAGGGAAGGCCTGCTCTCATTATTGGCTCTGAGGTAAAGTCCTTATCTCCTTTCAGCACTTGTGGTCTTAGGGTCCCATGGAGGTCTCCATGGGTCCTGGCATCAAACTTGCCCTGACTCTAGGAGGTTCATACCACAGGGACACTGGGTTTAATGAAAGCACACTTATACTAAGACTTTTTTTTCTTGGTGATACTGAGGTCTCTCGGTATGCTCTATTCTCCCCCCTTTTATCTTTTCTTGTCAGGTAAAAATTATATGGTCTTCATTTCAGGGGAACTCCACTTACATTGATTCAGGGCTGTGACCCAACTGAGGGCATTGTGTCCCACCTTAATCCCATTGCAACTTACTGCATGATCACACTAGATCACATCAGAGGGATGGACTACATGATTGCGTTGTGGCCAAATCACTCAGAATCATGGCCCAGCCAAAGGGAAACATGGTGGGTTTTTTTGTTACTTTTGTTTGGGGGAGCAGGGCACAATTCAATTGATGACAACAGTGTACACTTCTGACCTTATATTCCAATAATTTGTTTACATCCATTTCTTCATGAAAGCAGGTTCTCTCTTCATCTGCTGAATTCCCAAGCTCCTGGAATGGCATGTATGTAGCTGGGTCTCAATAAATATTTATAGAATGTAAGAGCAAATCAATGAGCACTCCTAAGTACATTGCATTGTCAACACGTCACATGTAAAGCACCTGTTTCATTGCTTCTTGGAAGGATGATAGTAACTGAACAACTCTAAGTCGCCAAGGGACAGTGTTTGCTGAAGCTCAAGGTGATAGCACACACTTAGAATGAGTAGCACCACTCTTGGGACCATTCAATTCTGCTTTCCTTGTAGTTTGAACTTTTGAGGACGTAGGACTTTTTGTTTGTCTGTTTATTTGATGTTAATTTTATTTTCTCATAAAAGAATGAAGTTGTTAGCATCAGAGGAACTTAGGTGGTAGAGTGAATAAGCACTGGGCTGTAACTGAGAGGTCTCTGGTGCAAACCCACCAATAGCTCTGTGAGAGAAAGATGTGGGAGTTCGCTTTTGTGCTGTAGTGCATCTATGACTTGAAATGGAATTGATGGCAAAAGGTTTTGGATGTATTGGCATATGACTTGATAACTACTTGTTTTTAAATGAACTTCAACTTATGGTAATTCCATGTGCGTCCAAATAGAATTGTGCTCCATCAGATTTCAAGTGCCTTTCTTCCAAGGTATAGCTGGTTGAACTTGACCTTCCAACCTGTGGATTAGCTGCTGAGAGTATTAGCCATTCACATTGCCACAAAATTTCAACTGATGCACAAGAGTAAGTAAAAAATAGACCTTAAGTAAAGAAAAAATGTCAACAGGTAAATACAGTTTCTCCAGTAGAGCGCCTCCAATTCGGTCTATACTTTTCAGAAGGCCATGTTCTCACCTCTTGAAACTTTCTATAAAGAAGGCTGCACTTTTATATATCAGGTCAAAGGGATGATTTTGGTGTACTTGAGGCGCTCTAATAATATTCCTTTGAAATACTCTTTGGAATCTGAGCAAGAAAAAAAGGACGTCAGAAAGTGCAAAAGCAGGGCAGTATGGTAGATGGAGTGAGTGTCCCAGTGAAATTCTAGTAGGGCAGCCCTTGTTATTTGTATTTGTGGAGGGAATCCTAATTGCAAATTCCTGGCCTCTTCCTCACCAATGAAATTTTCCATTTTCTTAAGACTTTCTCTTATCAAGTCTTTATGATCATCCTGAGCCTGAGAAAATGTATCAACCCTTTTGGAGTCCCCCAAACAATCTCCACCATCTACAGAGCTTACCTTTCTGCCTTGAAGTGAACATGGCAGGACGGATTTCTCTGGAAGTCACTGTATTGACTGGACCTGTGTTCTCAAGGCACCTTAATGAACCTAAGACAAGTAAACACTGGGAGAACTTGTCTGCAGCCATCCCCTGATAAAAGGAACATACTTAAAGATACTTTCTTTGGAATAAAACTGTGCATGCATAAACTGAAAGGTGGTAGTGATGCCACTTACTTTCCCTGTATTGAAAATGAAATCCAAACCCGTTGCTGTCAATTCCAACTCGTAGTCACATTATGGGACAGAATAGAATGGCTCTGTAAGGTTTCTAAGCTGCATTATTTATGGAAACAGCCTGCCTCATCTTTCTCCCACACAGCAATTGGTGGGTTCAAACTGCTGACCTTTCGCTTAGCAGCCAAGGGAAAATGAAATGAGTGTTCAGAAAAATATGAAACAGAGAGATGTCATACTGATGTTTTATAGCTACACAAATACACCCATACCAATATTTTGTAATTTGTTGATGCTAGGATAATTTTAATTGCAAGTCACTTGCTTTTTCTTGTGTTTTTAAAGATTCTTATTTTAGGATTCCACTTCCTGTTGAAAGCTGTAGAAGAAAGCTGGGGAAAGAGAAGCCTCCATTTCTGTGGGAGGGAAAATCTCCAGAGAAGATGGATGGGTTTTAATTTTGCAGGCATGGACTGAGGAAGGGATTCACAGGCTGAAGAGAGTGAGGAACTCAGGTAGAGAATTTGGAAACTGCTCTATTTCCTCCAGGAGAGGAGTTCTGTTTTGCTGATGCTTTAAACTTAGGCATTTGCTGCTTTTGGAGGGAAGATTCTTCCTTTTGACGGTTTGGGTCCCTACAGACTCTCAGTCACAGGGCAGGAAGTTGATGCTGTCATGTCCAAGTTTTCGCTGGATGATAGCCAGTGCACTGGGAGTAGAGCTGATACAGGCAACTGTCATTTTATGACAGCAGAGTGACAGTGGGAGTTGTACTCACATGCTCATTATGCCATTGGAAAAGGATGGTGTCTCTGGAGTAAACACTCAGTGGTTTATTGGTATTAGCTTGATGTTTGCTCTAATAGATGTCTCTGTCATCCCGTTTTTTCCTCTTGCTCAATTTTTTCCCCAATAAATATGAATTTCTTTTAGATTTGAAGGACCTAGAATCCTAATGTGCATTTACTCTGTGTGCAATGTGTTCCTGCAGCTCTCAGAGTATCTAGTCAATGCTGCTAAATGTCTGACCTCAGCTGCCACTAAGTAGCAAATCAACCTGAAGGTCAAAATTAAACCCCCAGCTATGGGCTGCATGAACTAGTAAGGGAATAATGCAAGTCTCAACTTTTGACAGCTGATTGGAACATCTTGCTCTTGTTCTTCCTTATTTAATCTATTAAACTTATAGTCCTATCCTTTCTGGGTGGATTCCCCCCACCAAAAAAAATGTTGTACATGGTCATTTACTAATCTCTAGTGTATAATTTCATCTACTTTTTACCATACAATGTGGCGAAACACTTGTGAAATTAATTTACACTAAAGATTAGTAAGAAAATCAATTAAGCTCATGCTTACCTTGCTTACCGTAAATCAGTATGTACAGCGCTTTCTGGGTAATCTGCCCCTGTTTATATATATATATGCATATAAATATATATTATATAATTATATATATGATTAGATGTATAGTACACATACACATGTATACATTTATACACACACATATGCATCTATGCATATATATAATTATATAAAATACATATCATATATCTTCTATTTAGTAAAATAATATATAAAAATGGAACTTGTTTAATTGAAAACCCCATCCTCTTTCTCAAATCTGACTCTGTATCTTCCTCTCTCAATAAATCACAGCCTTTTTCATAATTTCAGGGATTTTTAAAGGTAAAATTATTAGCTTGTGGCTCTTCTTTCAAATTGCTATTTTCTTTCTCCTTCCTATCTGTGATGTCCTCTTCCCTCCCTCTCTCTCTAACCTTTTAGCTTTTCCTCGACCTTTTCCTTCACCATGTCTTCCCTGTGATAGTGCCAACTGTTACTTCCTTGCAGCACACTCCACATCTCTATTCCCGCCCCCTTCCCTCTGAAGCGGTGTATCTGCATTGCAACGACTGGTTGATTGTCTCTCCATTACCTCAAGTCCAACATCTTCAAAAGCAATGGCTCATTGTATCAACTATATTTCCTCTTCAGCTACACTTTTCTTTTTCCCATCAGCAGTGTCTGGATCCTAGGTAACGGATTCAAGAGGCCATACCATCATCCTCAACAGTGTTATTGTATCTGCCCAGTTACTGGATGCCATCTGTTTAGTTCTCAGGGTTGGAACATGCTCTCTTCTCTCTGTGAGCTTCTCTTTTCTCACATAATCCACCAACGAATCTCTTCATCTCTGTGTACTTTCATAATTAACTAGCCGTGTTAATAGAATCTTAGTCACTCAGGTTTGCAGTTGAGTTTTCATCAGTGTTTATTTCCATTTTGAACTGCTCAATCAACTGAATTTCAATACTTAATGGCATCCTTATCTGTCATTTCTCATTTCCATTACTACTTTCCTAAGACCTGAATGCCTCCTCCAGTGACTATCCTTGCCCCGTTCTAGGGCTTCTTTCTGCACCTTCCAGTGTGTAACATTAAAATAAAATAAAATAACATTAAAATAAAGATTCCAGAAAAGGAACTGCAACAGACTCACAAACACCCCACCCCCATCGCCGGCCAATTCTCCCTCTTATCCCTAAGGAACTCTTGACTTCTCCACATTCTCACAGTTTGCCCCAGCCTGTGCTTCCAGCTCAACCTCATATGACTCAAAAATTATTGTTTTACCTCTCCCACACTTGGACACTTGTCAGGGCCCAGTCTTTGTACAAATCATCACTCAGGTGTTTAAACCAATGCTCATAACGTTGCTTTTCTTCCCCAAGACCTCTGCCTAAAATCTAATTCATTCTCCAATAAGAATCTCATTTTATGAAGTTTTCCAGCTCCCCACGACCGGAGATACATTTTCTCCATATTTCAGTCCTTACTAGGGTTTACAAAAATCTGCAAGCACTGCTCTCAGAATCCAACAGATCATCCTTTAGCCTAGTGGGCTCTCTTCTGTGGCTTAAACACGCCACAACTTTTCTCTTTCAAGATTGTCATAAGCTTTCTCCTATACACTTAAGTGCTTCACCATGCTTCAAAGAGAAGCTGGATCAAATGAAGAAGAGTGTGGTATTGGGATTGGAGGAAGGCTTATGAACAACCTGTAGTATGCAGATGCCACAACCTTGCTCGCTGAAAGTGAGGAGGGCATGAAGCACTTGCTGATGAAGATCAAGGATTGTAGTCTTCGGTATGGATTATAACTCAATGTAAGGAAGACCAAAATCCTCATAACTGGACCAATAGGTAATATCATATAAAGAAAAGGTTGAAGTTTCAAGGTCTTACTTGGATCCACAATCAATGCTCATGGAAGAAGCAGTCAAGAGATCAAAAGACATGTTGCATTAGGTAAACCTGCTGGACGCAACTTCTTGAGAGTGTTGAAAAACAAAGGGACTAAGGGGCGCCTGACCCAAGCCACGGTATTCCCTAGGGCCTCATACGCAGGTGAAAGTTGAACATTGGATAAGAAATATCATAGAAGAATTGATGCATTTGAATTGTGGTGCTGGAGAAGAATATTGAAAGTATCATGGACTTATTATTTTTTAATAAATCATTTTATTGGGGGCTCATACAGCTCTTATCACAGTCCATACATCCATCCATTGTGTCCAGCACATTTGTACATATGTTGCCATCATCATTTTCTTTTTTTAAAAAATCATTTTATTAGGGGCTCATACAACTCTTATCACAATCCATACATACATCAATTGTGTAAAGCGCATTTGTACATTC
>NW_022111372.1:20070888-20086405 GCF_000313985.2 Echinops telfairi
GGTGCCCCAACAGGCTGGACTGGAAAACACTCTTAAAGGCCATCATCATTTTCAAAGCATATTCTTTCTATTTGAGCCCTTGGTATCAGCTCCTCATTTTTCCTCTCCCTCTCCCTCCCTCCCTCATGATCTTTGATACTTTATGTTATTATTATTTTTTCATGTTTTGCACTGTCTGATGTCTCCCTCTACCCCCTGGTCTATTATGCATCCCCCTAGGAGGGGGTTATACATAGGTCATCGTGATCAATTTCCCCTTTCTCCCCCCCACCTACCCCTTCCCCTCCTGGTATGACTACTTTCAATATTGGTCCCGAAGAGTTTATCTGTCCTGTATTCCCTGTGTTTCCATCCCTTATCTGTACCCATGTACATGCTCTGGTCTAGCCAGATTTTTAAGGTAGAATTAGGATCATGATGGTGGGGAGTGGGAGGGAAGCATTAAAGAACCAGAGGAAAGCTGTATGTTTCATAGGTGCTATACTGCACCCTGACTGGCCTGTCTTCTCCCCCACGACCCTTCTGTAAGGGGATGTTGAATTGCCTACAGATGGGCTTTGAGCTTCTACTCCGCACTCACCCCCTCATTCACATTATGAGTTTTTGCTCTGGTTTTTGATGCCTGACACCCGATCCCATTGACACCTCATGAACACACAAGCTGGTGTGCTTCTCCCATGTGTGCTTTGTTGCTTCTCAGCTAGATGGCAGCTTGTTTATCTTCAAGCCTTTAAGACCCCAGACTCTGTATCTTTTGATAGCTGGGCACTGTTAGCTTTCTTCATTCACCACATTTACTTATGTACCCACTTTGTCTTCAGCAATCATATTGGGAAGGTGAGCATCTCAGAATGCTGCACTTTTAGAACAAAGTGTTCTTGTGTTGAGGGAGTACTTGAGTGGAGGCCCAATGTCCATCTGCTTCCTTTAATACTAAACATATAAATACATGTATACAGATCTATTTCCCAATCATCATATATAAACATACTTACAGAGGCACATGCCTACATTTAGAACTCTATAGGTACCCTTTGCCTCCTAGTTCTTTCCTCTGTTTCAAGGGGAGCAGAGCAATGAAGTCCCCAGGGAACACCAAAGATAGACTGTAGGGCCAGGGCATGGCACCCCATCAGACTCAACTTGAAAACACTTTGTAAAGGACAACAAATAGACCTTGAACTATTTATAGGCTTTTGGTTGTTGTTGTTGTAGCTATTGTTTTATTTTCTATTGCTGTTTTGTTTTGTTTGATCTTGTGTTTGTGCATATTATTATCTCTGCATGTCTATCTAGATAAGATAGGTGGGATAACCAAGCTGGATGATGAAACAATGGACGGCAGTTCAGTGGGGGAACATGGTAGAGGGGGAGGTGGGGGAAAGGAAGTGGGTGTTAGCAAACCCAGGGACAAGGGAACAAGTGACCAAAAATCGATGGCAAGGAGGGTATAGGAGGTTTGGTAGGGCTTGATCAAGGGCAATGTAATGGAGAGGCATTACTGAAACCCAAATGAAGGCTGACCATGGACTTCTTAAAGAACAGACTTATCTGTCTTGTAAGGAGTAAGGCCTGAGTGCTCCTTAGGGTGCAGTGTTTAGTTCCCTTTTGCATATGGTCACGATGGGTCAGAGCCAACTCGATGCCACCTAACAAAAACAACAGAACACTTGTCCTCATCCATAGAATGCACTGTCCTCTCTTAACTGTAACTTCTTCATCCCGCTCATTTAGAATGATTTTCACAACTACCTGTCGTGCTCAAATGCTCTTTATTGTGGCTCTCTCGTCTTCTCTAAGGAACTGACCCTCGCTGAAGGCAGAGTCCAATCCAACTGTGTGTGTGTGTGTGTGTGTGTGTGTTTAACCAATGTCTACACAGTGCATTCATTTGTTCCCGTAACAAGACAAGCAGACAATCACAGAGCAACCTGGTGGCATGGCCCCCATCCATCTCCTGTGGGTCCCCCATGGCCATGTGGAAATGTGCCATGCCACGGGTTTATCCGGACCGTCCTCTTTCTAGAAGCAGCTTGTCTCCTTTCTCCTGCAGAGTAGCTGGTGTGTTCGAAACACTGACTTTCCCAGGAGCATTTCCGTTCTCTAACACCTGCACCACCGAGGTTCCTGATTTCTGCCCTATCATACCTGCTGGCTCATTTCTGGCATATCATGGGTGCTAAATTATTTGTTGAATAAATGAATTATGACACACTTTGTTCATATTGTTATTACCATGTTCAACCCTGTATTGTACTTTCTAATGTACTTGACTTACTATTTTAATATGGTTTAAGTCATTTGAAGAAAAAAAAAAGCAAAGTGAATACAAGCCACCCCAAACAACATTGTATTCCTGTAGGCCCCAGCACGGTGGCAAGCACTCATGGCCTTAATAAACGTTTGCTGAATTCGATTGATCTGAATTAATCCTTCAGCATACTATTTAGTTATGGCCAGGACATCACAGATGGTAAATGATAATCTCCTGTGCTAATAGCTTCCAAGGTGGCTGATGAGATAAAATCAGTCAAGCATCCATCAATAAAAGAAAAGCTCCTAAGTACGAAATCCTCTATTTTTAAAGTTGCTTTACTTTTGCCTCTTTTGTCTTATTACAGCATTTCGTTCGGTGTGTCCAGCCTTGTTTAGAGCACCAGTCCCCGTTCCTTCAGCTCACTGTGGAGAAGACCGGGCAGGATGGCAGCAGTAGGAGAAAAGGCTCCTAAACCAGCAGGCCTCGGGATCTCGGCAATGCTTTTCTTAAATGCCAACGGTAGTGTCCACATAATTGTTCCTCTCTTCCCCCTACTGAGCGTCTGATTTCAATTTCATATCCTATCTCTTTAGAAAGATTGGGTGCAAGGTGGGCAGCAATGAGATTTTTAAAAGCTGGTGCATGTCAAGGGCCTGTTGAGAAAGCTACCACGGGATTCTGAAGATAGTGCTGATTGCAAACCCCATTGTCACGGAAGTCTACCCAGCTCCCGGTGACGTCCTCTGGAGCCACAGGGTTGTCCGTCGCTGATCTGTGGAAGTAGATAGCCAGACCTGTCTTTTCACATGCCTCTGGGTAAACTCTACCTTCCAAACTCTTAGTTAGTGGTTCACTCTGTTAACTATTTGTGTCAACCAGGGACTCCTTAATTATAGTAGACGTCATCACAAAGGACAGGGAGTCTGGGGGCACAGTGTTGACAATTTTCGTTGTTAACTGAAAGGTTGGGAGTTGACAGCCAACAGTAGCTCTCTTGAACTAAGGACCTGATGATTTGCTCTTGTAAATTTTATAATTGAAGAAATAAATCTGTATGGGAAGAAATGTAGTCAGAATAAAGTGTGGCCAGACTGTATCTCATGTACTTTGGACATGTTTTTTAGGAGAGACCAGTCCTTGGAGAAGTACACCAGGCTTGGTAGAGGAGAGGGGCTGCGAGAATGAAGAAGGCCCTTCCCAAGAGGAATCGTCCCAGTGGCTGCATCAACGGGTTCAGGCATCAGAACAACTGTGAGGATGGCTTAGGACCCTGCAGTGTTTCGTTCTGTCGTGCACACGGTTGTTATGGCCGGGAACAGATCCGATGGCATCTCACAACAACAAGAAGAAGGAAACAACGTACAGGGCAGTTCTGGTTTGTCCTAGAGGGCTGCGATGAGCGAGAATCAATTTGATGGCGCACAAGAACATCTTAAAGGTGAAAAGTCAGAAGGGCTTTATCTTAGATCTCCGTGCCTTCTAGTGCCCTCTAGTGTCCCTTTAGCAGCAATGCTGGACCAAGCAACACCACCATTGGAGGTTGCTAGAATGTGACTATTTTTGGAGGAGAGATGGAAGGAAAGAGAACCGCTGTCCTGGACTAGGAAATACGTACATTTTTGCGTGCAGACGTCTATTCAGATTCTAAACGCGGGTATGGTCACAAAGTGGATGCCTGCTTTGGGGGGTTCTCTCTCATTCATTGCCTTTCAGAAGAATCGAACGGTTTTCCTCACTCCATTGGCTTTTGCCAACAGAACATTCTCAAAATCGGTCTCACATATTTAAATGTTCTCCAGTTTATAATACAAATCAAATTAAGTAATAAGCTGAATAACCATTTGGATTTTGAGGGTTTTTTTTCCTCGTTTGTTTTAATCCCACAGATGTGAGTGTAATACAATAGATGCAAAATATGTCTTTTTTTTTAAATCAATTTATTGGGGCTCATAAAATTCATCACAATACATAGATCAATTGTGTAAAGCACATCTATACATTTGTTGCCCTCATCATTCCCAAAATTCACTTGCCTCTTGGGTTCCCGAAATCAGCTCATTTCCCTCCCCCCCCCTCCCTTCCTCTGCCCCCCTCCCGCATGCACCCTTGATAATTTATAAATTATTATTATATCTTATATTACACTGCCCAGTGTCTCCCTTCACCTACCCCTCTGTTGCCCATCCCCCAGAGAGGAGGTTATATGTAGCTCTCTGTGATCAAGTCCCCCTTTCTACACCCCCCTTCCCTCCCGGTATCGCCACTGTCACCCCTGGTCCTGAGTGGTTCATCTGTCCTAGATTCCCTGCATTTCCAATTCCCATCTGTATGGCTGTGCATCATCTGGTCTAGCCAGGTCTGCAAGGCAGAATTGGGGTCCTGGTAGTTGGGAGGAGGAAGCGTTTAAGAACTAGAGGAAGGTTGTGAGTTTCATTATTGCGATACTGAACCCTAAGTGACTCATCTCCCCACTCCCCCTCTGCAAGGTATGTCCAGTTGTCTAGAGATGGGCATTGGGTCTCCATTACGCGCCACCTTCATTGACAAGGATATGATTTTTCTCCCCGCCTTTGGTGTTTGAAGCCTGGTCCCTTTGGCCCTTCATGATCACACATGTTGGTGTGCTGCTTCCATGTGGGCTTTGTTGCTTCTGGGCTAGATGGCCGCTTGTTTACTTTCAAGCCTTTAAGTCTCCAGACGCTATAGGTCTTGATAGCTGGGTACCATCAGCCTTCTTCACCACACTTTCTTATGCACACATTCGTCTTCAGTGTTTATGTGGGGAAGGTGGTCACACAATGATGGTTTTTGTTCTTTGGTGTAGCAACATATGTCTTTAAGGCTAAAAATTAAGCCATTTGCAGATTGCTTTTAAATTTTCTGATTCTAAGAAATGTGGCTCTGTGTGGTTCCTCATTCATTTCTAAAGTAACAGGTTCCATAATGTGACTGCAGGTTCAAAGTTGGAATCACTCCCAACCTGCGCCCAATCTCACACGCCCTCATCTCTGATCACCATTACCCAAGACAACCTGAGACCATGAGCCCCACGCGGTACGAACAAGCTAACGCCAGCAATGGATGATGTCATCACAGACTTCAGGAAGTTATTGATGGAAGTAATTTTGGAGTCTCTACTTCGTGCTCATAATGTCTTGTGTTCTTGTCCTCCACCCTCACTCAATTATTTGATATTACCAATGTACAAGACACATCAATTTTCCTTATTAAGATTTAAAACTATTGCTCTTCTTTTATATAAACTCCTGAGTCACATCCTCGGCTCATTCCAAAGTGAAACCATCCATATAAACTAGGGAGTAATGTATGTTATAAAATGACTGATTAAAGTAACAATGTTTGGTTAGAATATAAGAGGACATCCCAAAATGAATGTTATTATCTTAAGAGAGCATATCTCCAGAGAAAACCCAGACCCACTATAACACCAAAGTGAATGCAGAAGAAACCAGTTAGGCCACCCCACTTTTTATAATCAGCAGTTTACACAAATCCTTAGCTTATCTTAGGATCAATGAAGACATGAATCTAGAAAAATTCATTCCACTATTAATGACTTGCTGAGATAGGAAAGGACCATTCCTGTGCAACCCAGCTTGCTTACAAAAGTAATGATAGACAAAAGGGAAAAATAATAAATGCTAACAGCATCCACTGGCCCATAAATTGGGATCCTCTAAGATTTTGTCTTCAGTCTATTTGTCTTTGTTCCCTGCTTTACTCATGCAATCAATTGGAAATAAGAGAGTTGACCAACTTTAGCTAGAGTCCTTGTTCTGCTTCTGTCTGGCTTTGTCATCCATAATAAGTTAAGTGATATTCTTTGTTGCTCCTCTGTGAAACCCATGTTCAGGTGTAGTCAGTCAATAGACCCTTTCCAGCCACCATTCCTTATGTGATGTGTTATGATGCTAGGCTCTATGTCTGTGGCTACAATCCCACTTGGGAGGGTCTTCTCTACTATACTAGGGGCAGGATCAGAGTGGCATTAATACCTGACTCTAGGAGAGGGTATAAACCAAGTCACACTCTTTGTTTCTTGGGTGCATGTTTAAGACGACTAGCAGATGTGTCTTAAGGCACGGCCCTTCACTTTCCTTCCATAGGTTACTTATGCTGATACCACTGGGTAGGTCTTCTACACGGCACCTGGAAATCGGTGCCTCTATTTCCTGATCGAGATTTGGTAGAAATAAAAAAAACCTGCTGTGACTTTCAGACATTTTTGACTTCTGACCCTGAACCTGCATTTGACAACCCTCTGCCCACCCTTCAGATTTGGAACTGAACAGCACCCACCATCCCCTGGGACATTTCCTGAGCTTCTATGAGACACTGACACTAATCACAGGACCCGGAGAAGTGAGAGAAGATGCTCCAGGTTCAGGCAGAGGAAAATGGAGAATGTCATCTCGGAAGAGTTGGACATCTGGGACATCTGTAGTCTCCAACTCCTTGGGACAAGTCTGGTGTCAATTCTTCTAAATGACATTATTATTGTGCCATGTACATGTAGTACTCAGTCTAAAGCCAGTCTCACTTACCTACCCCACCACCTTGCATATTCACCTTCCATGGTTAGGTAAATATTCTCCCAAAGTGTATCTTCAGCACCTACTCATCTGAAAGTTATTTTTTTCCCCAAATTCAGCATGTTTAGAGGTTTTATATTTTTTGTTTTTTTCCAAATCTGCACTGAATCCTACTGTCCCACCTCTCCACTTCAGCAGGTATTGCCATTCCTCATTAACTTAAGTATCACACCTCAGTCATCTTTGTCTTTGCCCCCCACTCCCTATTGAGATGGGAAAATGATCAAACTGGGCACCAGAACGTGGCGTATCCGCTCTCTTTGTCACCCTCAGGCGGGGCTCTGTCTTTTCTGAGCTTTTCCAATGGACTTCCAATGGTGGTCGCTTACTTTATAGCCTCTGTTCACGTCAACTTCCCTGTGCACTGCTTCTAGGATTGTCTTTAACCATCAAATCATGTTATAGCTGTTCTCCCTACTATAGATCCCCATGCCAGCAGCCTGTCATTCAAAGCCCTCGGAAATCTGGCTCTTCCTCAAAGTCCATTTTAATTTAAGTTGCTCGCCATACGAATGCAAATGTTGTCATGGAGTCATTGTTAAAATGCGAATGCTGATATGCATGAAGACTTAAGCACTGTGCTTGCCCTGTCTCTACCCAGGAGAGTTGTACCCGACAACAGGCTGGGACCAGAGTCTAGGGGCTGTAGGAGGACTCCCCTCAACCTGCCATATCCAGCTAAGTTTCTTTTTGCCTCTTATCCTTTCCATTTTAAGAGATAGTTCAGTGGAAAAATTATCATTTTCTAGGGAGGAGACTTAGGGAGGAGACTCTGGTTCAATTTCGGGCCAATATACCTCATTTGCGGCCAGCACCCCTGTGTCAGTGAAAACTTAATGGTGCAAACACGAAACAGCCTTCAGCAGAGCTTCCACCGTGAGACAGTCGACGAGGAAACACCTGATAATCTACTGCCAAAAATCAGTCAGTGAAAATGCTATGGAGCACAGTGGTCTGATACCCAACTGATCATGGGACAAAACAGTATTTTGTTCTGTTGTGGACAGGGTCGCCAGGGATCAGAGGCTGACTGAACAGCAGATAACAACAACAAAAACAACAGCATACTCATTTGATCTCTACTACTGGGATATTGAGAACACAGCTCACAATTTCTTCATATTGGGCATACAGTAGGCACTGAATGAATGTGGGGTGAACATTGAAGTGAATGAATAACCACATTAATATGCAAGTCATTTAGGATACTTTACATATGTCGAAATGTTTCTCAGCTAATGAATGCTTCATACAAAGTAAAGTGTTCTGCTATATCATTATGATATAGGAGAATATTTTCTTATGTCAACATTCTTTTCTTATGGAGAACATTCTTTTTTCCTATTGTGGCACTTACATCAAATTATAGTATTTCAACCTTAGACGAGATTGCAGCAGGGATATTTTTGTTTTAGTGCCTCTTTAATTTATAAAGCTTCTCTGATAAGTATACCGATTTATCAATAAACTATATAGAACGTCTAGATAAAAACGTTTCAGTAAAATAATTCAGGCAAATCATATATTTTAAAGTCTCAAGATTTGCATAAAATCACCATATTTTCTCACTCTTAAAGTACTATTTTGTGTCATTCTAAAAGTAGTAAAAGGATTTTTTTTTTTGCATCAAAGAAATTCTAGCCTCGTTGAACAATTTGAATAAACCACTTTTCCTCATCCGTCTACTGGCAAAATATTTCACATTATCTTTTACAACCCTCACAATTCAAAGGAAATGACTATGAAATTTGTCCAATAGTGACTTTTCCTTTCAAGTATGGAAAACTTCAACACTTAGAACGAGACCGGACTGAACCGTTATATCACTGACTGACATTGGGTCAGTGCTGACTCACAGCCACTCCCTGTGGGTTTCTGAGACAGTAACTGTTTATAGGAGTAGAAAGCCCAGGAAAGAGTGGGCTGGTGGTTTTGAACTGCCAACCATGTGGATCGCAGCCCAAGGTGTAACCAGTACACCACCAGGGTATTTACACAGCAGTACAGAATTTCTCAAACTCAACGTTTGACATTTTGCGCTGGGTAACTTTTAGGGGTGAGCATTGCCTGTGTATTTTAGGATGTTTAGCAGCATTCTGGGCCTTAATTCGGTAGATGCCAATAGTACTCCATTCTTCCTCTGCCCCACAGTGTGAAAACCAAAGATTCTACAAGCACGGCCAAGGGTGCCCTGGGAGGCAAATTCCCTTCCTTGAAAACCGCCGAGGGAGTAGAAGTATTCTTTGGCTTTCTTTGTTGTTGCTGGTTGGGGTTTGCTTCCTTTACATTGATTGTGGTAACTCAGCTGACAGAAGACTGTCTTTCCCCCTGGACGGCTGCAAACAGCTCATGGAGATGTCAGCTTGCTCTCACCCATTAAAGTAGCTACGGAGCTCTGCTGGGGTCCTGGGGAAAGGCTGGCCTGCTCACCAGAAGGTCAACTATTGGAAACCACCAAGGCGGGGGTGGGGGAGGATTGGGGGGGGGGTGAGGGAGAACTGGTGATCTGCTTCTAGGAATCCTTATATGGGCAGTTCTAGTCTGTTCTATAGGGTCACTGTAAGTTTGAATCAATTCAACAATGACAGCATTAATAAACCTGGTAGTAGGTATCCAGGGATTATCAATTAAATTGTTGTTTATTGAGTACCCACTGTGTGCTATGCATTCTTCTTCAAAACCAAACTCACAGAGATCGAGTAGATGCCAACTCACAGCGACCCGCTAAGACTGGGTGGAAGTGCCTCTTCGAGTTACTGAAACTGTCACTGTTTATAGGTGTAGAAAGCCCTATCTTCCTCCCATGTATTCTTCTGGACATTGGGACAATATCTGTGAGAAAACTGGGCAACTATCTCTGCTTTCATAAAGTTCATGTTCTAGTGGGAGAAATAGAACAATAAACAAATAAAGTTGAACATGTGTTGCATCCGTTGCAGATAAAGGTTAAAGCAAAACTTAACCCTGCTGTGATCTCTCAAATTTCTTGTGAATTTTTTTACCCTCAAATTTCTTGTGAATCCTCTATCCTAGTAGAAGTACATCCTGCCACATGGCAGGGACCTGTGGAACTGCGCAAATCTGAACCTCATCATTTCACATAATTGTATCAAAATCTGTACTACCTCAAACATGTTTTTCTTGATTTCAGCATATCTTTCATCAATGAGAGAAGTTCTGGTGGCATAGAAGTTACAAATGGGCTTTTTACTGCAGGGTCAGCAGTTAGAAACCTCCAGCTGCTCCCCAGGAGAAATATGAGGTTTTCTACTCCCACAAAGAATTACTGGTTCAGAAACCCACAGGAATAGTCCTTTAGGGCCCTATAGGGCCATTATGAGTCACCATTGACTCGATGGCAGTGAGTTTATTACTGAAATACAGTAGCAACCAAAAATTCAAAGCAGAAAATAATTCGGTCACAAGAGGATAAAGGGAACAGTAAAATGTAATATTTTACTGCAAGTCCTAGGTGAACAGTGTGTAGCTGCGAGTCCTGGGTGAACAGTGTATAGTTGCGAGTCCTGGGTGAACAGTGTATAGTTGCGAGTCCTGGGTGAACAGTGTATAGTTGGGGGTGATTGAGATTATACTTATGTCAGCATCTCTATGAAAGTGACACGTGAACAAAGAGTTGAAGGAGGTGATGAGGTGAGCCTTAGGGCACCTGACCAAAACATCTTCCAGCACAGTGGTTCTCAACCTTCCTCATGCCATGACCTTTTCATACAGTTCCTCATGTTGTGGTGACCCCCAACCATAAAATTATTTTTGTTGATACTTCATAACTGTCATTTTGCTATTATTTTAAATGAGATGACCCATGTGAAAGGCTCGTTCGGCCCCCAAAGGGGTCACGACCCACAGCTTGAGAACCGCTGTTCTAGACAGAAGGAATATCAAGTACAGAATGAAGGGAGGGCGTGCTGGAGCTGACAGGGAGTTACAAGACATTAAGAGCACCTGGAGTATACTGGGGTTCTCTGGCTGGCCCAAAGGTGAAGTATTTCTTGCTCACTACAAGGTTACTTGTAGTTCGCCCAGAAGCACCTTGAAAGAAAAGCCTAGTGATTTGCTTCCAAAATATAATGTGCGAAACAAAGTTTGATACTGACATACAGTGGGCTCCTTAAATTGGATTCATCTGGAATGCAGGTAGCTTGGTTTTCGTCTGCAGTGTATTGAAGGAGGGGAAAGAGGGAATATTCCAAGATAATAGACATGCTTGAAGATTACATAACACTTTATAGAATGAAGGCATCCTTGTCAGAGAAGAACACAGACAAAATAGGGAAGAAAATGTTTCATCCTTTTCTCCTTCTATTCCATTACATTTTGTCTGCTGCACACAGGACTTGAATCATGATGGTTGAGGAACAACTGAAATATTGTCACTGTCCATCTTCTCCCTCAATGTCTATACTACTGATTACTCCCTCCTCACCTCGCTGAACACAACTAAACAGTCTTGGACTGAACTCCTGTGAAAGGTTTTAGTTCAACTTGGGTGGATCAGGATTCTTCCATGATATGAACTAATGCAGCGTGGTCAACTCGCTAATGGAATCTTCTGCACAGCAGTCAACCAGCTGTGGGGAGAAATGACCTTAATCTGATCACAGCCTTGATATGACTGAGGAAGGTTGTACTCAGGGTGTGGCCTTATCTCAGTTTAAAAGGACAGGATGTGGAAGTTAGCTGACTTTTTGTGCTGGCTTTGGATCTGGCTGTGGACCTCCTGATCCATCATCTGCCAATCACAGGAGCCATAAGTGGCCTGCTGACCTTGGATTCAATTGGTTGATCTCAGATTCATTCAGCTCGTGATCCACCAGCCTCTGGTCATCCTGCTTCATCTTCCTCCTTTCTGTTCATCACCCCTGCCAGCTACAAAATTCAGAAAACCAACTTACATTTGGCCCATGGACTTGAACCAGACTGGATTTACCCACTTTTATAGGTGTGTGAGGCATTTCTTTATATAAATCTCTTTTTATATACATACACATAAAAGCATCACTAGTTTTTCTTCTGTAGAGAATGCAACCTAACACAAGCCTTTATGGTTTTCCTAAGCAACTGCTTATTGAATTGTATGCGACGGGTCTAATGGTTTAAAAATTCCTTCCCAAGAGTATATGCATCTTAGAGGAAGGCCTTTTGAAAAGTGAACTAACTTATGAATGCATTTTTTTAATTTAACAGAGTAAATCATTGGTTTGAGAACTGAACTGACTTACAGGGAATCTACAGTAGAGATCCCTGACAGTGGAGATTTACAAGATCTGAACTTCAATTCTGGACTTGAACTTATAGCTAGACATCTTGATTTATGATTTCAAAAATTTATATTAAAATTGTATGATGCCCCTGGTATTGCTTTAGAACTGCAGAGGGCGTGGCAAGAAAGATAAAGTACAAGCTATCATCAAATACAATTCTCAGAGAGTGAAGAGTACAAAAATAAAGATTTAACTAAAACAAACCAAATTTTAGAAATATAAAAATTAATAATAATATATAATTGATTAAGGGTCCAAGAGGGTGGGGAAGGTGGCGAAGGGAAGGAAAAAAGATGAGCTGATATCAAAGAGCTCAAGTAGAAATAAAATGCTTGAAAAATGATAATGACAACATATGTACAAGTTTGCTTGCTGTAATTGATTTATGGCTTGTTAGAATATCGGTAAGAACGCCTAATAAAATGATTTAAATAATAATAATGTCAGTTACTGATAAGCATTACTGAAGACAATTATAATGAAGTATTTTATTTAATACATGTACTATAAATTCATATGAAAAATCAACGCAAGCATCTCTTAGTGAGTGATGTGTAAGTTATAATCTAAGTGTCAAGAGTGTGCAAGAGGAAGACATTTCCAGCTGAGGAAATAATGAGATGTAAGGCAGCAGTAAGTTCAACAGAAAAAGACAGACCAGTGAATCAGGCCAGGGAAATTGGTAGAAAGACAGAGGCAGAGACCAAGGGAGGCTTTGTAGATGTTGACAAGGAATTTGGATTTTATTTCTCTGTAATGGGTGCCCAAAGAAGTTTTAAATACAGCATGTTATATCTTAATTTGTGTTCTTACAAAATTAGAGTTGTGGTGGGCTGAAATAGATTGCCTGGGAGTACAGGGTGAGAAGACGGAGGCCAGTAAGGAGATATCAGAAAAACCTGGAGGAAAGGTGTTGGTGGTAGTGGAAGTGAAGAGAATGGATGGATTGTTGGTAGTTTTCGGAGAGACCATGGGTTCTTCTGATGAATTAAACGTAAGAGATGTAGAATAAAGCAGAATGAAAAGCAGCTCCTAGAATTCAGCTTGAGCAGATGGGTGGTTGCTAGAACATCTTGGGAAACATGGGGAGAAATACAGTTGAGATGAGGGAAGCAAGAATTCAAATTTGGAAATTTTACATTTCAAATCTTATATTGTCATCAAAGTAGAGGTGCCAAGTTGCCCTTGGTTGCAGATTGGGACTGCTTAGAAATATTGTGTCCAAGTTGTATATTGAGAATCAGCAAGAGTGTTGGTGTTTCACATCGCTGAATTTGGAGAGCCACTCAGAGTCCCAATACAGCTAAAGAGAAGAAGAGGTCTACTTGTCCTATATCCATGTTTCATATCCCTGAACTGAGCAGGGGAGCTCAGGAAAGGACAAGTAGTGGGTGAGGGGGGAGTTATGAGCATGTGCTACCACAGAAGTGAAGACCTTCAAGTGGCCAATTATGCTAAATGCCTGAAATGTGAAGGGGAAAAAAAGGGGGAGAGAGAGGGGGGAAAAAGCAATCTATTTGTCTAGGTGATAGTTAACCATGGTCTCTCAAGAATCCCTGGTGATGCAAAGGTTAAAATCATTGACTCCTAGCTAAATGGTCAGTGTTGCAAATCTGCACGTCACCCCATGAGGGAAAGCTGTGGCAGTCTGCTTCTGTGAATATTACAGCCTTGGAAATCTATGGGTGGTGCTAGTCTGTCCTGCAGGGTCACTCTGAGAAGGAATCTACTGGATGGCAGTGGGTTGGCTGTAGGTTTGGATTTGGGTTTCATAGCCTGTCAAAGCATTGCACTGCCCCATCTGCATAGTAGACACACCATGGATATTTGTGAAATAAGTTTGAAGACCAAACCAGGACTTGCCCTAGTGATGCTAGTTTACAAATCATTAACTGGCTTATTCTAAAAAAATCATTTAGTTAAAAAACAACAACAGACTCTACCGATGCACTCGTGATATAGAGATATAAAATGAAGACAAAAGTCTGGTTTTCCTGGAGCTTACATTCCAGTTAAACAACAAATAGTGACTGGTACTCTAATTTCAGATAATAATAAATCCTATGAAGAAATGTGCAAATACTTGGAGTTAGAGATCCCAAACAGGAAAAATACCTCCAAAATATCTCAAGCTCAAACAAATGAAGAAAAATGAAACCACTGAGTTGTAATATTGAAGGATTATATGGATAAAGTATTGTATAATTCAAGAAGCATTAAGAGAAAATGAAAGGAAAACATAGAGGCACTGTATCAGAAACAATTGGCTGACATTCAGCCATTTCAAAATGCAGCATATAATTAAGAACTGAATGTAAATAAGGAAATAATACAAGCTGCATTGAAGGTTTTATCTAAAAACAAGACTTCAATAATTGATGGGATCCCAATTGAAGTGATTCAACAAGTTTATGAAGTGCTGGAAGCACTCACTTGTCTATGGCAATAAATTTGGAAGACAGCTACCTGGCCAATCAACTGGAAGAGATCCATATTTGTCTTTATTCAAAAGACAAAATTTCTTTATTCAAAAGAAATGTGACCCAACAGGATAGGGAATTTATCAAACAATTTCATTAATATCACATGAAAGTACAATTTTGCTAAAGATTATTCAACAATGGTTGCAGCAGGACATCCATTGGGAGCCACCAGAAATTCCAATGGAAATCAGAATAAGGGCTATCTGTCAGAAATATGTGCACTTGTGTTCAACTGACTATCCAAAGACACTCATTTGTGAGGATTATAAGAGGCTACAGATAGCATTAAAAGAATGGGAAAAGCAGAATTTGCTCACTTAGATCCTTTACACAGACTACCAGGGAGTGGTTAAACAGATCAAAGGAATATTGAGTTGTTTAATATCAAAAAATGTGTATGTTCAGAGCTGCATCCTTTCACCACACTGATTCAGTCTGCATGTTGAAAATCTGAACGCAAACTGTAGGAGGAGGAAGTGTCATAAACATGAGATATAGACATGATACAATCATGATTGTTGAAAGAGAGGACAACTTAAACTATTTGCTACTGAAGATCAAGGACTGCCACTTTCAACATAGATTGCAATTCAGTGTAAAGACTCAAATCCTCACAAGTGTTTCAATAGACAACATCTTGGTAGATGACGAAAACATAGAAATTGTCAAGGATTTCATCTTCCTTGGATTCACAATCAATGTTCATTGAAGCTGCAGTCAAGAATTCAAAGAGATGTAGAAGGGATCAGTTATCAGACATCAAAAAACAGAAAATTATATCAGTGGGTGCCCACTTTACTGAGACAATCACTGAAGACAAAAGTGTACATAAGCAAAAGTGGTGAAGAGAGCTAATGGTGCCTGGCTATCAAAAGATATAGC
>NW_022111372.1:20087311-20090051 GCF_000313985.2 Echinops telfairi
GGAAGGCAAATGTTTTGAGAATGATGAGGGGAACAAATGTACATATGTACTTGACACAATGGATGGATGGATGGATTGTGATAAGAATTGTACAAGCCCCCAATAAAATAATTTTTAAAAAATAATCCAAAGGACATAGTGCATTGGGTTAACTCTGATGCATAGGACTCTTTAAAGCAGGGGTCCTCAAACTTTTTAAACAGGGGGCAAGTTCACTGTCCCTCAGACCCATTGGAGGTTCTGACTATAGTTTTTAAAAAAACTATGAACAAATTCCTATGCACACTGCACATATCTTATTTTGAAGTAAAAAAACAAAGGGGGAAAAAACACCCTACGGGCTGGATAAATGTCCTCAGTGGGCTGCATGTGGCCCACGGGCCGTAGTTTGAGCACCCCTGCTTTAAAGTGCTGAAAGCAGGATGTTACTTTGAGAACTAAGGTACTTTTGACCCAAGTCATGGTACTTTCAATTGCTTCTTAAGCATGTTAATGTTGGATTGAATAGGGGAGCCCAGAGAAGAAGCGATGCACTGGATTTATGGTAATGGTAAAGAATATTGAAAGTGCCAAAGGCTGAAAAAAAACAACAACAAGAAAATCCACTTTAGAAAAAGTAAAGCCTGAATGCTCCTTGAAAGTAAGGATGGAGAGATTTCCGCTCATGTACCTGGGACGTGTTATCAGGAGACACCAGAACCTGGAAGAAGAAATCATGCTTGGTAAAGTCGAAGGCAATGGAAAACGGGAAGGCCCTAACAAGATGGATTAGCATCATTGCTGGATTAATGAACGGAGTACCACTGAGGTCAAGCATAGCCACAGTTGTGAGGAAGGCAGGAGGCTGGGTGGTGTTTCCTTTTGGTGTTTGTTTTCCATTCACTATGGGTGGAACTGACTTGAAGGCACATAACAAGAAGGACAGGATGAAAGTCAGAGTCTATGAGGAGTGCCTAAAAGATCTGACCAAATAGGATCCTTAAAGGAACCGAGGCTCAAATGATGAGGATGAGCAATATGTAGATTTGGGGGAAATTTTCATCAACAACTCTGAGGTTGAAATGAATTTGTGCTTGTGGTATTTTATGGAGCTTAGTGTTGATAGGATAGAAAACCAAGGAGAGATGAGGTTAGATAGATACAGATAGTCAATCATGTAGAACCGATAGATACAGATAGTCAATCATGTAGAACCGTAGAAAGCATCCTGGATTTTGTTCTTGAAGGTATTATTAGAATTCATTGGAGAAGTTTAGCTGGAAATTTTGCAGCAATTTCAGAAATGCACATCAATACTTATGTAGATAAATGATGGCTTATAAGGGATGGATACCGACATGGAGGCAGGGAGATCAAATAGAATTGTAGTCGAGTGGCCCCCGTCAAGTAGAGATGGTGGTTTAGGAAAAAATACAGCATAAATGAAAGCAGAGCAAAATGGTAAAAGCAGAGCTGGGCCTCCCAACCCGGGCCTTTTTCACTTCAGGATGGAGTTCTTTTCCATGATTTCACACTGCCTCTGAAGCCCGGTGAGAATTCAGAAGTCAATTCTATACATGTACGCCAAAGAATTCAAGAAAGTTCTCTTACCAAAAATATGACAAAATGTGCATCCTATAAGAGTTTGTATCAGATCTTTCTGGGAGATAACAATGAAGGCCGGGAAGAAACTCTCTCGAGTCTTAGTCAGGTGTTTATAAAACTTTTTGTTAGATGTAGGCTGTTACATGAATATTTTCAAATCAACAATACATTCCTTTTGTTTTCCTTAAAATGGTAAATTGTATACTGAAAACTTAAAACAGAGTTAATCTTCATAATAAAATGATTATAAATGGCTACTTTGATTATAAATGGCAGTTGATCATGAAATAAGCTTCCGGAGAACATCCAGCCACGTGAGACCTCGTGCTGTGCCATGTCCACCCTGGAGTTCCACTGGACGGCAGATTGTGGCCCTTTTATTGGTCATAATTTCATTCCCCTTAAGGGAGACTGATGTCTACAAAAAACCCTTAGTCCATTCTGGAATGTCTGAGTTCAGAACCAAGGGACAAAATTCCTATTTCTTCTTTGCATACCCGCTTCCCCATGGGGTCTGTGGAACCTAGACACAGTTTGGTGATTACAAATTTCCGGAGAGTAGTACAAACGGAATACTCAAATAGTTCTAGAATCAAATTAGTTGAAGGAATGCAATCCAAATCACTGACAGCCCCCTGCCCTCTTCTAAGCTGAAGGGATAATGAACAAACAAACAACAAATCCCCACGCTTACTGTCATCAGGTCTCTTCCAGCTCCTAGCGCTGTGTCAGACAAAGCAGCCGTGTCCTCTGTGGGTTCTGAGATTGTAGCTCTTTGCCGGAGTGGAAAGCTTTGCCTTTTTTTCCTGAGGAGCAGCTGATGATTTCAAACTAGAGCCCAACTCATAAGCACTAGGCCACCAGGGATCCTCCAGGAATAACAGTGAACAGATGGGACTTGCTTGGAAGTTGTTGGGAAGAAGTGAGCACTCATATCCTCATACTCACTCACTCACTCACTCACTCACTCAGTCCCTCACATACTCACTCACTCACTCAGTCCCTCACATACTCACTCACTCACTCACTCAGTCCCTCACATACTCACTCACTCACTCACTCAGTCCCTCACATACTCACTCACTCACTCACTCACTCACTCACATACTCACTCACTCACTCACTCACACACTCACTCACTCACTCACTCACTCAC
>NW_022111372.1:20091535-20173676 GCF_000313985.2 Echinops telfairi
ACTCACTCACTCACTCACATACTCACTCACTCACATACTCACTCAGTCCCTCACATACTCACTCACTCACTCACTCACTCACTCACTCACTCACTCACTCACTGCCATCAAGTCCATTCTGACTTAAATTGACCCTAAAGCAGTGGTTCTCAACCTGTGGGTCATGACCCCTTTGGAAGTTGAACAGCCCTTTCACAGGGGTCACCCGATTCATGACAGTAGCAAAAGGACAATTATGAAGTAGCAATGAAAATGATTTCATGGTTTGGGGGTCACAACAAGATGAGGAACTGTAGCAAAGGGTCATGGCATTAGGAAGGTTGAGAACCAGTGCTCTAAAGCAGAGAGCAGCACTCCCCCTCTGGGTTTCGGGGGCTGTCAGTTTTTATAGTACCATAATGCTTCGTCTTTCTCCCTTGGAAAGTGTCACCTTCCTCCTGTGGAGCAGCTGGGGGTCTCCAGTCTTGAAGGTAGCAATCCAATACATAACCCACCAAACCAAGAGGACTCTTTCCTAGCGCACTAGCAAGGCGGAATGGATGGGGCTGCCCAGGCCCACAAGGATGCTGTGGGCTGGCTGACACAAGAGGTAGAGCCGACGACGCTGGGTGGCTTTCATCCCCCACAGAGTGAACCAGCTGAGCTTCCAGTTCTTCTCTGAGGAGTACGACAGATTAGCTCAGTTGGCCTGAGAGGATTCTATCAAAATGAGATTTCGTTCCGAATTCTGAGTCAGAAAAGTGCAAGTTTAAATTTTGTCTTGTTCTTTTCTAACTGAGAGCAGGTACAGAGGTGCCTCAACTTCTTACTGCCACAGATCCTTTTTTATGTAACGTGGGAATGACAATATTCCTTGGCTTTAATATGAAAGAAAAGGTAAATGAGATATCATTAGAAAGCATCTAGTTCCGTTCTGCTACATGTGGGTACACCATAAAATGTTACTGTTTGCTGACTTCAAGTTGGCTGTGGCACATGGTCAGCCTTATGTACAATAGACAAAATATTTCCTGGTCCTGTGCCTTCTCCACAGTCATATTTTGAGGACCTTTGTATACCTTGGAGTACAATGTATATTTTGAGTACCTTTTATCCTCGGAGACCTAGTTTTTACATTATACCAGACACTAGTCTGCTGTCATTCATAGGATTTTAGTTGGCTAACATTCAAAAATACATCACCACACCTTTATTCCTTGCTTGTTTTAATCCTGAGAATGCAAAAATCTATTAGCAAGGGTGGCCCTGCTGGTATTTGTAGTACTGATCACATAGTTTGCAGCATCATTCCCACATGTAAGCCACTAGTGCACAACAAACTGACAGACAAGATGTGAGCTCCACAGGTAGTAACGCTTGTCATATCTCTCTTTCCAAATGGAGAAAGTGAGGCACCTAAGGGGAACTCATTTGCAGTCTCAGTGAAGGCACGTTTTAAACCAAAGAATAAGAATCAAGGACTTCCGGTGTTTGCTGTAGGCCAAAGTTTGCTTAGAGACCAATGACATGTCTGTAAGCTGAGTGACTGTCAGTCTAAATGATTTTTTCAGACAGCACAGAAATGCTAGTACAAAGAAGAGGATGTTTACTTGAAGTTCTTGACGCTGGAAACCTCCCAACTCTAGCTTGAGAGCCTTGGGCAGAGTTACAGGCTTCTGGTGTCACTGCCAAACAGGGGATACAATGTCACAATTGGATTCTGCTCCTGTTCTCTGTTGGCTCAGAGCAAGGGCACCAGAGAACATTTACCTACAGGGAAGAATTGATTGATGGAGAGAAAGTGCTTGCCCCTTACATGTACCTCAGCCCCTGTTGTCCTTTCACCTACAAGAATCTCTGAAAGACGATAAAAACATATTTCAGAGGTTCTGGGGCTAACACCCAACAGTAGGTAAGACTTCTGGCTTTGGTTTGGCAATTACTCCTTGACGAAAACCTTGTGAATTTGCTTTCAATGTAAAGGGTGGCAGATATGATTATGATGGAGAGGAAGGGAAGTTATACATAATTATTACACCTTATAGTCTTAAATATTAAAATATTTTAGAATTTTAAAAGTGAAGAGATAGTTTACCATGTAGCTCTGCCCTGTTGGCAGGATAGTGCCTAGCCTCCAGTATTACCAATTCTCATAGTAATGTGAAAGCTGGGCAATGAAGAAGAAAACCCACAGAAAAATGGATGCATTTCCATTATGATGTTGGCAAAGAGCTCTGAAAATATCATGGACTGTCAGAAGAACCAACTCATCTATTTGGTAAAAAGTATAGCCAGAATGCTCCTTAGCATCTAGAGTCAAGTTGCCAAGGCTTGGTCTCAGGCACTTTGGGCATGTGATCAGGAGAGGCAGGTCCCTGGAGTTGAACACTATGCTTGGTAAAGTAGATGACCAAGGAAAAGGAGGGAGACCTTCAACAGCCTGGAGGAACACAGTGGCTGCATCAGAGGCCCCAAAGTAACTAGAAATTGTCCCATGAATTAGAATAGACTCAATGGGACCTACCAGCAGTCTCCAGTGGCTCTTTAGCATTTAATCTTGAAGATTGAGTCTGAGAAAAGAAAATCTATCTTATTAATTTTAATGGAGATGGTAATATTAGATATGTAGTGAATATTTAAAAATATTCCAATGTTGTTGTATTTATTGTTAGGTGTCACTGAGTCAGGTCCAACTCAAAGCACCTAACATACAGTCGAAGAAAGTGCTACCCAGTCCAGACTCTGCCTCATTATCGTTGCTATATTTGAGCCAATTGTTACAGCCGCTGTGTTAACCCATCTTACTAAGGTTCTTCTTTGTTTTTATTGATCCCAAGCATGATTTTCTCTTCTAGGGACTATATCTCCTTGCTAAAACAACATGGCCAAAGTACATGAGACATAGTCCCACTATCCTCGCTTCTAAGGAGCATCCTGTCTGCGCTTCTTTTAAAACAGATTTGTTTATTCTTCTGGAAGCCCAAAGAACTTTCAATATTCTTCACAGACACCATAATTCAAATGAATTATGTTTTATTATTTTTCATTATCTAGCTTTTGCCTACATATGAGGTGATTGAATACACTATGGCTTGGGGCAGGCACACTTTAGTCCGTAACTGTGGAGGCATAAGAACTTAGTTGCTCGATGACATGATAATGAAAACTCACCAGCTGCTCTCTCAAAATGCGATGTCAAGAGTCTCGGTCCTTAAAGATGACAGCCTTGTTCATTCTACGAGGCAATTGCACTCTGTCCTATAGGGTCACTATAATTAGGAATAAAGACGCAATGGCAATACGTACATAACCCATTAAAAATTAATTTTAATTTTTTATGCCTTCTTTCATGGTGACTTCAAGGAAATGTAAATTTACATATGTAACTCACATTGGTGGTTTACACTATATTGGACAATGTTGTCCAATATAGACCACAGTCCTGAGTTTATAGATGTGCAAACTGAAGCCCACAAAGGTGATTTCTGTGATAATACATCATGTTTCATGATTATTCTGCCAGACTAGAGGACTGCTTCATGTGTGTAATGAAGTTCAATTGAGCTGCTGCTATCAGCAAGTTTCATAAATGTTTTGTTTTGTGTCTAGGTATGTTTTCTGTTACATTTTTGTTGAAAAGCTTATCAAAATCCACCTCCAAGTGTAACACAAGTTCATACACTTGTACAAATTATGTATTTATGTCTGTTTATGTTTCATAATTTTAACTGTTACTATTGACTACTTCTTATTATAAAAGACGTGTTGCTGTCGCTGTTGTCGTTGGGCACCTTTGAGTAGGTTCCCCTCCAAGCAATCCTATCCCCAAGACTATGAACATTGCTTGGTCCCGAGCCTGGCTCAACGTTGTTCTGATGTCTGAGCCAATTGGGTCGACAGCCACTGTGTCAACCCATATCATTAAGGGCCTTCCTCTTTTTTGCTGCTGCTCTACTTTAACAAGAATGATGTCCTTCTCCAGAGACTTTTCTCTACTGACATCATACACAAAATAGTTAAGATGGAGTTTCACCATCCCTGCCTCTAAGAAGCACTCTGGCCATACTTCTTCCAAGCAAAATTTGTTTTTCCTTTTGGCAGTCCATGGTACTGTGAATATTCTTCTCCAGCACCACAATTCAAATACATTGGTTCTTCTTTGGTCTTCTGCACTTAATGTCCAACTTTCACATGCATCTGAGGCAATGGAAAACGCCACAGCTTAGGTCAGGTAGCCCTTAGCCATCATAACACCATATTGCCAATTTAACTTTATCACATGTATAATTTTGTAATATCGATTACATTCATCATGCTGCATAACTATCACCAACATCCATTGCCAAATTTCCTTCACCAAAACCAAAAGTTCTTTCTTTTAAAGCAATGACTTTTAGGGGAAAGCACTGAACTCTGAAATGCAAGTTTTCCGGGTCAAACCCACTAGCTACTCCTCAGGAGAAAGATGAGACTGTTTGTTCCCATAAAGATAGTCTCTAAAAGCCTAATTATTAGAAAAATTATTTATACACATAGCAGTCAGTAAGTTCACTGTGGGGGTTTGCAGAGCACAAAATCCAAAGCAAAATTCCCTGCCATCAAGTCAATTCTGATACAGTGACCCTACATACAGTCTAGATTCTCTCTCCAGCTCCCAAGTCACCACTGAGGGATTTTCAACGGCATCAGGCATTCTCCCCAAACCTTCCAGATGTACAATGATTTAAACTGTAATGGGCTGCGATCCATGCAGAAGTAGTTTCTGCTGATTTATTTACTATGAGAAACAAAGAAGTGACTACAGAAGAAGAAGCAGTAAGCCAAAGATTCAGTGGCCTTATGCTTTAACAAACCTCTTCTTTATAGAGACAGATCAATCAAATGTCCTCACTAAGTTTCATATTTATGTTTATGATACAATGCTCCAAGGTCTAGGATAGAAGGTTTATTTGTCATACTAAGCAAATAAAACGAAAGGCCAACAAGTGAGTTTTTTTATGACAACATGGACCTTAACATTTGATCTGCTGGTAGTATTTCAATGATGATGGGAAATGATATCAATTCTGTCTGCTCTGGGCTTCATGTTTTCACTACTTTAATGTGTATGTGTATGAATATATATATATTCCGAATATATGTGCACATGCACACAATTGAACATGAAGTGATATACTGAAATAATCCACAACTACTGGACAATAAAAAAGTGATTGCACTTCTGGGAAGATGTTGGCCAGGGGACCCGCTTACTTTGAGAGTTCTCTCAAACTAGGCAGGTTTGATGTCCAGGTAGCCAAGTGGTAGGAGTCTGGTGAGTGAAATATCCCTGAGCCAGCATCCCACCCCCACCCCACACATTTGTCCTGAGCTGGGGCCACAGTGATCCAGGACCCGATTCCTGAGACATCGCGGGTCACTAAGCCCCCGCCACTGGAGCCAAGACTAGCTATAGCCCCACTCCATCCCCAGACCGAGACCCCGTACCCAGAGTTGCTTGCCTGTTCTGCCGAGACATGCGCAGCTGTGGTGGGACCCCCTACAGCAGCTGCCCACACGTGGGACTCCACTCAGAAAGTAGCTTCTCCTTCCCGCGGGTAACTCGTGCTCCCCTCAGGGTGGAGTACATGTGCCATTGCCACCTCCTTCCCACCAGAGCCACTGCTGTCCGATGCAGCTCGGGCCACGTTGCTAAGGAGCCTGCACCGCTCACAGGGCCAGCAGCTCAAGCGATAAACTCCCACTTGTTAGGGAGCCTGGGAAGCGGCTTTCCCGTCCTTGCCAGAGCTGTCTGCGTGCCCCGCGGGATCCCCAGTGCCAGCTTCCAAGCCTGCCCCAAACCCTCTCCAGGCAGCATAGGAGGCGGATATTGCGGCCTGTGCTGCTCAGTACCCCTTGCGGCCCCAGTCTTTTCCTGCCAGTCCAGGTGGCTCCCCCTGTGGGACTTCCCCCGCATGCGTAGCCTCTGCCCACAGGCTCAACTCTACGGACCAGCAGGGACCTGAGAGTGCTTGCTGATCTGAAGAGCAATTTCCCCTCACATAGTCCTTGCCTGGAGCCCAGATCAGCACCACAGCCCGTGGCAGCAAGGCCTCGCCCACCTCTGCCTTCTATTAGGCATCGCTAGAACTTGAAGGGAAAAGAAGGGGGGGGGGTGTATAAATATATACACATATATATCTTTTATCTCTTGCTAGTTTCCTCTTTTTCCTCTTTTACTTTCTGTGCTTTCTTCTCTCCCTTCTTTCCTCCCCCTTTTTCCTTATTGCTATTACTTCTCTTCTGTTCCTTTTCTATAGGTTTTCCTTCTATATCTTTTTTCTTTTCCCATTTTCACTATTATCACTTATTTTCTCTCCTCTTTTATAGCTTCTCCTTCCTTCTCTCTCGCCATTCTTTTTCTTTCTCCTCCTAAATTTTTTTTTAATTTTTAACTTTTTCTTTTTAATTACTGAACAAATAAAAGGACTGATAAGGGTCCTCTGACAGACCAGGTCAAATCAGTCTGGGGGAACTCACAGAGGTTCCAGATCCCACTCCAGTCACTGAAACATCTCATAACTGCTGGTCACTAAGCCTTCGGGGACCTCTGCCTACACAGCAGTTTGACCCATCCTTAGAGTAGGTCATAGGCAACCGCCTGAAAGAATCCTTAACCGTAACACAGATAAGGGCCCCCTGGCCTCCCAGAAACATGGGGCCTATGAAAGGATCGAGGAAAAATCAACAGATCATAGCACTCCCAACAAAAAAAACAGAGAGACAAAACATAGTAGCAGAGCTAATGTCTCTCATAGAAGAAACAGATACAGATCTGCCACAGAAGGACATCTTCAGAAGTCTGCTCCCAGTAATACAGGAGCTGAGGGAAGCAACCCAGAACAAGGATACAATAATAGAGGAGATGAAGTCCATAATAGAGAGGATGAAGTCCACAATAGAGGGGATGAAGTCCACCCACCAAAGGGAACTGTAGGAGCTAACAGAGGAGGTAGCAGAAGTCACACACAAGGTCACAGAATTTGTGATTGGGCTTGAGGAGGCAGAGAATAGTATCAGCAACCTCACAAACACTCAAATAGACCTAAGCGAGTGAGAAAGACAGTCAGATAGGAAAATTAAAGAGACAGAAGATAGCCTGAGATCAATGACATGCTATGAAGAGGTATAATATTTGAATTATTGGTCTACTCGAACTCAACACAACACACAAGTCGACAGCAAAGGAATATCTGGAAGAAAACTTTCCCACCTTAACAAGGGAGAACCAGGAACTCATAAAGGAAGCAAAACGGACGTCAGCTAGACTAGACCCCAAGAAGAACATGCCAAGACATATAATAGTAAAAATATCCAACTTCGAGGAAAAAGAAAATTTTATGAGCAGCAAGAGGAAGGAAGACAGTCACATACAAAGGAGCACAGGTAAGAATATGCGCAGACCTATCAGCAAATACCATGAAGAGGAGGAGAGAATGGAGCAACGTCTTCCAAAAGCTGAAGGAAATACACGCCTCCCCCAGAATCCTTCCCCCTGCCAAGTTATCCATTAAGATAGATGGTGACAGAAGGGTCTTCCAAGACAAGGAAAGACTCAAGAATATGCTGCAAGATACCCGAGCCTGCGGAAGGTACTGGCTGACACACTAAGGCCAGAGGATCAACCTCCACCAAGAACAAATAGGAGACCACCATAAAGCCCACCTTCATCTAGAACACAACATGCCAGCAACAACTACCAGGACAAGAGGGTCTCAGATGGAAAAGAAGACAACATAGAAAATCCCCACTCAAACACAGCACACTGATATGATGTGAGATAGGTAAAGACCCAAAACACAAAACAGGGTATGACAACTATGAACCCACAGATAGTGATAATAACTCTGAATTCCAATGGACTCAATTCGTACTTTAAAAGAAAAAGGCTTGAGGACTGGCTCAGAAAACATAATCCATCAATTTGTTGCCTGCAAGAGACACATCTTAAGCACACAGACAAGAATATGCTAAGAATAAAGGGTTGGCAGAAAGTTTACCAAGCAAATTCTAACTCCAAAAAGGCAGGGGTGACTATCTTAATCTCCGACAATATTGACTTCAAGATCAAAACCATAAAAAGAGACAAAGAGGGACACTACATAATGCTCAAAGGTTCAGTAAACCAAGAAGCACTTAACATATTGAACATCTACGTTCCCAATAATGGTGCAGCGAATTTCGTCAAACAAACTATTGAAAAGATGAAAAAAGAAATCATGGACTCAACAATCATAGTAGGTGACTTTAACACTCCACTATCAGAGAAAGACAGATCACTGGGAAAGAAGCTCAGCAAATATGCCATAGAGTTAAACAATGTAATTAGGCATCAGGGCCTGATAAATATTTATAGGGCTCTGCATCCAAATGCAAATGATTTCACATTCTTCTCTAGTCCACATGGATATTTTTCAAGAATAGACCACATGCTGGGACACAAGTCCAGCCTGAGTAAATTCTGATATTATCCAGACATCTTTCTCAGCTCACCATGCCATAAAGCTGGAGATTAATAAGAGGATGCTCAGGAAAGCAAAGGCAACAAATTGGAGGATGAACAACGATATCCTTTGACATGAATGGGTACAGGCCCAGATTAGAGTGGATATCAGGAAGTTTCTAGAAACTTACGGGAACGAGAATACAACATATCAAAATGAATGGGACACTGCGAAGGCAGTTATCAGATGTAGCTTGATATCATTAAATGCTTATATGAAAAAAGAAGAGAGGTGTATGACAGATACGTTAACACAAAACTTCCAACAGCTAGAACAGAATCAGCAGAACCACCCCTCAAATAGAAAGAGAAAAGAAATAATAAAAATCAGGGCAGAGTTAAACGAGTGGGAAGACAAGAACAATACAAAAGATAGATGCAGCTAAAAGCTGGTTCTACGAAAGAATTAACAAAATTGACAGTCCTCTGGCAAAGCTTACCAAGGATAGAAAGGAACAAAAATGACTAGCCAGGATGAGGGATGAAACAGGGGCAATAACAACAGACCTCAATGATATTAAAAGGATAATCACAAAATACTATGAAGGTCTGTATTCTAATGAATTCAGAAACATGGAAGACATGGATAAATATTTGGAACAAACAGTCTCTCCCAAGATTATCTCAGACAAAGATCAAGAACCTCAACAAACCCATAGCAAAAGAAGAAATAGAGACAGTCATTAAAAATCTACCAACAAAAAAAGCCCCAGGGCCAGATGGATTCACAGCAGAATTCTACCAAGCATTCAGGGAAGAGTTGACCCCGATCTTCCACAAAGTATTCCATAACATAGAAGAGGATGGCAAACAACCAAACTCATTTTACAAAGCCAGCATTACTTTGATACTCAAACAGGTATAGAGAATTACAGATCAATATCTCTAAAGAATATAGATGCAAACATCCTTAACAAAATATTTGTCAATAGAATACAAAAGTATATAAAACATATCATCCTCCACGACCAGGTAAGATTCATCTCAGGGATGCAGGGATGGTTTAACATTCGAAAATCCATCAGTATTATACACCACATCGAGAAGAAAAAGGATAAAAACCATATGATAATGTCCATAGATGCAGAAAAAGCATTTGACAATAACCAGCACCCATTCTTAATCAATACACTCATGAAGATAGGATTGGAAGGTCAGTTCCTCAATCTGATACAAGCTATCTATGAAAGGCCAACGGCCAACATCGTAGCAAATGGAGAAAAGACAAAAAAAATCCCACTGAAAAAGGGTACAAGACAAGGATGCCCCCTGTCCCCACTTCTATCCAATATTGTTTTGGAGGTTCTGGTAAACAACATAAGACAGCGGAAGGACATCAAAGGGATCCAAATGGGAGAGGAGGAGGTGAAACTATTGCTATTTGCAGATGACATGATCCTACACATTGAAAACCCCAAAAGCTCCACAGTTGGAATACTTACAGTGGTAGAGGAATATGGAAGAGTGGCAGGATACAAGATCAATAAACAAAAGTCGGTAGGTTTTCTATACACATCAAACAGGACCATGGAAGTGGGGATTGAGAAGGAAGTACCCTTCACAGTGGCTAAGAACAAACAAATACCTAGGAATATATTTAACAAAAAGTACTAAAGACTTATACAAGGAAAACTATAAGACCCTACTACAGGAAACCAAAAGCGACCTCCACAAATGGAAGAACATCCCCTGCTCATGGATTGGAAGGCTTAACAAAGTAAAGATGACACTCCTACCTAAAGCACTTTACAAGTTCAATGCTATACCAATTCAAATACCATCAACCTTCTTCAAAGAATTGGAAAAACTGACCACCAATTTCATATAGAGAGGGAAGAAACCCAGAATTAGCAGAGAATTCCTCAAGGAGAAGGACACAGTTGGAGGACTCACCTTACCTGATTTTAATGCCTATTACACAGCTACAGTGATCACAGCAGCGTGGTACTGGCACAACGACAGACACTCAGACTAGTGTAAAAGAATAAAATGCCCAAGAATAAAACCATCAGCATATAGACAACTGATCTTTGATCAAGGTCCTCAAAACTATCAATTGGGAAGCAGATGCCCTTTTTAACAAGTGGTGCTGGAAACAATGGATATCCACATGTAGAAAGATGAAACAGGACGTTTACCTCACCCTATGCACAAGAATAAGCCCAAAGTGGTTCACAGACCTAGAAGTTAAACCCCAAACCATCAGGACCATCAAGGAGGGAATTGGGACTAACCTCAGAGCACTGGCCCAGGGAACTCATAGGCTCACTGCAATAGGGAAGGGTATACATGTAGGTAAACTGGAAATCGACACATGGGATTTAATAAGAATAAATCACTTGTGCACCTCGAAAGACTTCACCAAGAGGGTGACAAGACAACCCACAGACTGGGAGTAATGACACATTGGACAAAGGGCTCAATACTAAAATCTACAACACCATCATCCCCTGCAAAAAGAGGGAAATAGTTAACCCCCAAAGGATGTGGGCAAAAGAACTGAAAAGAACCTTCACTATGGAGGAGATCCTGATGGCCAATAAGCATATGAGAAAGTGTTCCAGGTCATTAGCCATAAGAGAAATGCAAATCAAAGCAACTATGAGATACCACCTAACACCCCTGAGGCTAGCCCAAATCAGTAAATCAGAGAGCAACAAGTGTTGGAGGGGCTGTGGTGAAGTAGGAACCCTCCTCCACTGCTGGTGGTCATGTAGATTTGTACAGCCACTGTGGAAAGCAATCTGGAGATACTTAAAGAAAATGGAAATTGATCTACCTTATGACCCAGCCATCCCTCTACTGGGCATATACGCGGTGAAAGCAACAAATAAAACATGACCAGTCATCAGCACTCCAATGTTTATTGCGGCACAATTCACAATCGCAAAGACTTGGAAACAGCCAAGTTTCCATCGATAGATGAGTGGATTAGTAAACTCTGGCACATACACATAATGGAGTACTATGCAGCACTGAATAGCATGGACGATCACATGAAACACGTCGCTTTGTGGGAAGAGCTGGAAGGAATCATGTTAAGCAAGGTAAACCAAAAGCAAAAGGACAGGTATAACATGAGTCCCCTCAGGTAAGTACAATCAGCTCGCCAGGAACAGAAGAATAAACACCTATCTCGCAATAAACGGGTGGAAGCATAGACAGTTGGAGGGAGGGCAGACCACACCTAGGGAGGCACATGAGAGTCCAACATAATAAAGCAGAAGGGGGGCAAGTGGAGGGAGAAGCAGGGTGGGAAGAAACTGAGTTTATGGCACGGGGGGAACAGGGAACTAACCCACCCAGGGGGAGAGTATTGGTTGTGTCCCCACAGAACTGGAAAGTGTATACAGACCCCATCAGGACACGCCAAACCAGGAGGGCAACGTAACACGCAGAGGAATCCACAAAGAGACTGGACCATATGCTAGCCCTAACCAGAATTAGCCCGACCCACACCATGGAAGGGAGTACCACAGAAAATGGAAATTGATCGTCTGGTCTGAGAAAGCACCTGACCTACCACACCACACCCAGAAGGAGCTGAAGCAAAGGAAGGAGGAAGAACGGAGCAGAGCACACCTGGGCCCACCAAGCTCAGAGGACGATAGCCCAGCTCGGAGGGCCCAATGTACAGAGAGGACCATATAGCCACCCCCACGGCGAGATGCGACATCCTGCACTGACCCATGGCCCTACACGGGATAGCTCCGGAGACACAGTGTGGGATGTGCAACTGAGCTGACTCCACCACACTGAAGGCAAAACACAGGGCATGCAATAGAGGGGCAGGGAAGCAGAGCAAGGAGGTCCCGAGGGAGTACAAATGATGGACTCTGGGGCCAGGACGTGGCACCCCATTAGACTCGTCCGGAAAACACTCCTAAAGGTCAACAAACAGACCTTAAACTACTAACATGCTTTTTTTTTCTTTTGCTTTTTTTTCTGTCTATTTGTTTTGTTTTTTTTCCTTTTTTCTCTTCTTTTAAATTGTGTATGTCAGTGGCTTTTCTTTGTCTGTTAGCTTGTCGGTGCTGCTGCCGTCATCTCCATGTTCTTATGTGCCACTTTGGTGCTGTGCTGTCAAAGCCATCACAATTTTATGCACATATTAATATATCTGCACGTCCACCTAGGTATGAGAGGCTGGACAAAAAAAAAATGTGAGAAGAAAATAAAGGGACCAACGGTCGCAGAGGGACATAAGAGTGTGTGAGGTAGGGGAAGGGAGGAGGTGTTAGCCAACCGAGGGACAAGGGAACAATGAGTGGTTCAAAACCAGTGGCTGGGAGGGGATGGGAAGCCTGGTAGGGAATGACCAAGGGCAAAGTAACTGAAAGGAATTACTGAAACCAGAATGAAGGCTGAACATGGTAGTGGGATAGGAGGAAAGTGTAAGGAAATAGAGGAAAGGAGTAGGAGGCAAAGGTTATACATAGAAGCCTAAATACAGACATGTACATATGTAAATATATTTAAGATTATGGGGGAAATGGACCTAGGTGCATATATTCATAGGTTTATTAGTACGGTGGCAGGTGGACATTGGGGCTCCTCATATGCATTCCCTTAATATAAGAGCACCTTGCTCAGCTAAATGGTCATTTCATGATACCTACCTTCTGGACATGATCGCTGAAGATGAGACGTGTGCATAAGCAAATGTGGTGAAGAAAGCTGATGGTGCCTGGCTATCAAAAGATATAGCATCTGGGGTCTTACAGGCTTGAAGGCAAACAAGGGGCCATCTAGCTCAGAAGCAACAATGCCCACAGAGAAGAAGCACACAAGCCTGTGTGAACACGAGGCGTTGAAGGGATCAGATAGCAGACACCAAAGAACAAAAACCATCATTTTGTGATCACCTTCCCCACATAAACACGGAAGATGAATGTGTGCATAAGTAAGTGTGGTGAAGAAGGCTGCAGGCCCGACTATCAATACCTATAGCATCTGGGGACTGAAAGGCTTGAAAGTAAACAAGCGGCCATCTAGCCCAGAAGCAACAAAGCCCACATGGAAGCAGCACACCAACATGTGTGATCATGAAGGGCCGAAGGGACCAGGCTTCAAGCACCAAAGGCGGAAGGGGGGGGGGGATAAAAATCATATCATCGTGAATGAGGGTAGCACGTGATGAGGACCCAATGCCCATCTGTAAACAACTGGACATCCCTTGCAGAGGGGTATTGGGGAGGAGATGAGTCACTCAGGGTTCAGTGTAGCAATAATGAAACTCACAACCTTCCTCTTGTTCTTAAACACTTCCTCCCCCCAACTACCATGATCCAAATTCTACCTTGCAAACCTGGTTAGACCAGAGGATGCACAGCAGTACAGATGGGAACTGGAAACACAGGGAATCTAGGACAGATGAACCCCTCAGAACCAGCGGTGACAGTGGCGATACCGGGAGGGAATGGGGGTAGAAAGGGGGAATCGATCATAAGGATCTACATCCTCTCTGGGGGATGGGCAACAGAAGGGTGGGTGATGGGAGATGCTGGGTAGTGTAAGATAAGATATAATAATAATTTATAAATTAGTAAGTGTTCATGAAGGAGGGGAGAAAGGAAAATGAGGAGCTAATTCCAGGAACCCAGGAGTAAAGCGAATTTTGAGAATGGTGAGGGCCTGAGGACAGACTAGAACCACCCCTGGAGCCTTCTAGGCTGTAATCTATACAGAAACCCAAAAGTACTTTGCTAGCATAGCGCTCCTGGTGTGCTTGCACCACAAACCTTGGACAGGTGCTTTAGGAGTTCCTGTGCCACCAGGAACTCTTGTGGGATTTGCAAACCCATTTTTACATATCATGCTGACATGATGATCCTTTGATGTTTCAGCTTCTGACATTTTCTTTTACTCCATTATTGGAAACCACTGATATATTCTGTTATAACTTGTCACATTTTAAATGTAGTTTTATCATGTTAAGAAAAACACACAACCCAATAGTGAATGCTTTTGTTTTTTACAGTTATTTAGATACTATTTATAGCTGAAACATACAATGAACTATTTCCTTTCTTTTACTGTCCTTTGGGACTACCCCCCCACACACACACACCACAGCCCCCATTTACAGGTAATTTGTTTCATTAATTTTCAATAGATTTCAGTAGATGTTGAATCAATTGCAACTCACAACAACCCCATGCATGCTGAAGTAGAATTGTGGTTTTTCAATGCCTACATTTTTGGAAGTAAATCACTGGGCCTTTCTTCATGCCACCAACCTTAGGTTAGCAGCTGATCATGCGAACTAATTGAACCATGGTTGTTTAATGTTATATGGATGGCTAGTATATCTTCTTTCCAATCTCTACATATAATTGTATGTTTTTCCCAATAAGGAGTGGCATATGAAACAATCTATTACTTCCATATTTATTTCCTTATAGAGATTGTTTCATACCCTTTTATTCTGTGGTTCCAACACTAATTCTTTTCTAAATCAATCATATCACCACTTACTTGATCTGGATTTCCTTTTGTACTGTATCCCACATATTTCATTTTTTCAAGGGAGCACATCTTCCCTCATATTTATGAAGTTTGTCTAACAAAAGTTTTTGAAGACAGAACTCATTTCTAAGACAGAGACATTTTTTGAAACTGTTTTTTTGTGATGACGTCTTTGTGTGGGAAGCATACTTGACAGCGAGGCTTGTTAGAAATATGTATATTAAACATTTTTCCTGAAAGTTTAAAAACATAAGCCTGATATTTTCCATCTTTAAGTGCTACTCTAATTATTAAACATTGAATGAGGGGCATTTTGGTTAATTGTTTATTTGATAATTTTCTCTACTCTATATTCTCTGAATTTTGACCCTGTAAATTGATCATGAAATTGTTTGTTCCATTTTCTATTTTCTTGTTATTTTGTTGGACTTTCTTGGGGAATTCTTAATTTCGTCTTTCAACGGTTTGAGTAATATTTTTTATGCTCTTAATTTTTTAAAAAAGAGCTTGTAATTAATTTATGTCTACAAAATGTAATTATAAGGATCCCTAGTGAGACTTTGGTTTAGGGGTGGGGTTGCTGAACACAAGGTCAGAGGTTCCAAATTCAACAGCCCCTTCACAGGACATAGATGAGGGTTTGTACTTCTGAAAAGACCTTTCGTTTCAGAAACCATATGTGGACTGTCAGTCAGAATGGACTCAATGACCATGAGTTATATCTATCCCATCTCTCTGAAGACTGGCCCAACAAAAACCTCACTGCTATCCAGTCAATTCTGACCTCTAGCAGCCCTATAGGACAGACAAGCACTGTTCTTATGGGCTTTGGAGACTGAAACTCTTTATGGGAGTAGAAAGCTTTACCTTTTTCTCCAGTATGTCAGCTTGTGTTTTTGAACTGCTGACTTTGTGATTAATAGCCAAACAAATAGCCCTCTAGGCCACCAGGAATCCTAGTAGTAGATTTGAATATGGTTTCCACTCCCTACTGGTTTTGCTTGCTGAGTTTTGTTATTTCCACATTTTGCTTTAGGTCTACACTATTGAGATTTTGCACATCTCTCTGCTGGTCTTTTGTTGTCCATGCATTCTTAAGCATATGGAATTATCGATGTGAAGCTGTATGAAATCGGGTGGGACCTGGTTGGTTTCATGGCACCAGTCACCAGCGCTGCCAAACAGATTCCGACTCCCAGCAGCCCCCATGTGTCAGAGTAGAACTGTGGTCCACAAGAGTCTCCAAAAGAGTTCTGTTGGCACAGAACGCACATATCTGACGAGTTAATCCTTCAATCATGTTCAGAAGAATTTCGCAGTCATTGCCACTACCCAAGAACATTGTCTTCTTTTACTTGTTTGTTAGCGCTCTATTTCCCCCAAACCTCCCTGACCAAACCCTCAAACCAAATTCAAATTCACTGCTATGGAGGTTATACCAACCCACAGCAACCCTGTGGGGCAGGATAGATTGCCCCTGTGATTCTCTGAGACTATGACTCTTTAAAGGAATAAAAAGACATTTTTTGCCTGAGGAATGGCTGGTAGTTTTGAACTGCTCACCTTATGGTTAACAGTCCAGGCCACTATGTAATTATTAATCCCGTTTCTGTTTCTACAGAAACAGATTTCATATACAGAAAATCACACAAAACACAAACAACAATGACAAAGTAAGAGAAAAACCTCAATTAAAAAGAAAGCAGAAATATTAAAAATGGAAACAACTTTCAAATAGGCTAAAAAGGAGACCAAGTGATAAAGTGTTACCATTAAACCTAACTACACCTGCCCCAATTGACTTCACACTTGCTCCTGTCTGATAACAAGGATATTCGCATGCTTGGTCTATGGTAAGAGGGGAGTTACCCAAGGTTAATAATCCCTCTGGGGGCCTCTAAAATGAATTTTGGGCTTACACTCTCATTCAAAGCCTTCTACAAATAGTCCTTAGAAGTTAAGCTGACACAATTCCCTCCTTCTGATTTGGAGCCTATTATTTACAATCCATGGCTGACACAGGCTGATGTGGTTCTTCTCTGTGGACTCAGTAGGCACCTCACTTAGATGGCTACTTGTCTTAAATTACCCGGATGCCATTCTTCCTATTAGTTTGGCACCATCTGGTTTCGTCACCCACAGCACCCATAAACACCCCACACCCAACTAACTGCTCTCAAGTCAGTGTAGAATCAGAGTGATAGAACAGTGCAAAATTGACCCTGTGCACTTCTGAGACTAAAACTCTTTAGTGCAGTAGAAATCCCAGTAACTTCAGTAATCTCTTCATAAGGGTGAGTAACAAGGATGGCATGTTATAAGAAATAATTATTCTCAGATTATGGCTACAATTAAATGCAAGCCCCCAAAACCTCTCATATATTTATCATTTGTATATACCCCTGGTTCACTTTAGAGAGATTAGTACCACTTTATGATGGAGAGCATAATACACCATCCCCCCTGGTGCATAAAGTCATTAATTTAGTCTATGGCATAGAAATTAAAACAATGTTGAGTGAAGGAAGTTATGGATGCATATATATGCCAGCTTTTTAGAACACACTACAGATTAAATACTGGACAGAGAAACAGTGACTAGACACTAGTTCTACAGACAATGGGGGTGAGTGATAGGGCACAACTTTCAATAACTCATTCACACAGAAAGAACCATGATTGCCTGACACTTTTTTTTTTTACAAGTCAAAAGAAAACAAGCACTAGGAGAGCATTAAGATAGTAAATATATGGTAGTCCCAGGGCATCAGTCTTTGGGCACCCTCAAAGCAAGAGATCTGAGCCAAAGTCCAATAACCAACAATTCCATAACCACTGGACAACAGGCATCAGCTTCTTCTCACACGAGGTCATTTCAGCCTTCAGTCCAAGTCAATATGTCAGTTCCTTAAATCTGCTACAGGTGAGTATGAGTCAGAGGTAAAGCCCAGCTCACTGAGGGAGGTTTCCACATTCAGTTAGTCTGGTTCCACAGGATGTTTGATGACTGCCTTTTCAGAAACAGACTGCCAGACTTTTCTTCTGCAACATCTCTGAGAGGACAGGAACCCCTGTCATTTGGGTTAGCAACCAAAAGTGTTAACCATTTACACCACTCAGGGATTCAAGACTTCATGCAGATGTAGGCTTCTCAAGTGATTTGGGCATCAAGTATTATCAAAAGATATTTTTATTTGTTGATTTGTTGGTTCTAATTTTAACAGTTTTATTGACATAATTCACATATCATATAATTCAGTTATTTGAATATATTTAAAAGGATTGTGTAATCAGCACCGCTCTCAATTTGGAACATTCTCTTCTATTTTGAACTCGCCATTATTATTTCCTCATTTTCCCCAACTTTCCCTGTCATAACCTAAGAAGCTATTGGTCCAGTTACTGTCTTTATATTTACCCGTCTGGATTTCATACAAAGGAAAACCTGCAACACTCCACTCCCAATAACAAAATAAAACACAGAAAACTCTCAATACTAAAGAAGCAGAAAACAATAAAAACTAGAACAACTTTAAAATGGGTACAAAGAGAGAACATACAGTATTAAATTTAACCAACTATATCTGAACTAATCCACTTTCCAGTGCACCCTGTCTAGTGGCAAGGCTATTCAAATCTCCTACCGATGCTAAGAGGGAATTCACTGGAGGCTTAACCCACATGGGGACATGCTACTGGCATTTAGTGCGCAGAAAGGCCAGGGATGCCACTAAATGTCCTACAATGTTTGGCTATCCCCTAAATCCTGGAAATAATTATCTGACCGCATATGTCCACTGTGTCACTACAGATTAAAATCTGATCTAGTGATAGGAAAGTAGGATCCTGGTTGTTTTGCTGACACATTGGCATAGCAGCGCGCATATGGCAGTTTTTCTTGGGCCAGTCAAATCCTATAGAGAAGAATTCTCCAAACTATTGCTTACCATAGATGAATCCAACGACACAGTGTAAATGCATTTACAAACCATGATTATGAAAAAGCATTACAAGGCAACTTAAAAGCTATGTGCTGTAACTGATTTCAATTATACCTATGATTGTATAGTGCAGATTTCTTATAAAACCTCTCTCTTCCCACTACCACCAACAGGAAAAATATGTGTATATCAATTTATTTAACGTTTACATTTTCCTAAAGATATGTTTATTTTTTTCTTTCATTGAAAGAAATGGCACCGTTGCCGTTGTCCCCTAGGGACTTTCGTTCTAATGCACTAAGGCAAGTTCACACAACGGGGCCAGCTAAGAGGATCTCCATGCTTCTAAATCCTAATGAGTCTCGAAGTCGCTCTCTTCACCCAGAACAAAGAGGCCGGGAGTATTGAATAAAAGGTTGTTGAACGTATGCTAAAAGGCAATTATAGTTTTTTGCTCTGAAATGGTTTGTTTGTAATTTGTTAGTGATAACATAAAGGCACCTTAAAAGTCTATTGAAAGTCCTCTGGCCCTCATACAACTGAATGAGGTGCATGTATTGAATAAATTGGACACTTGAAAGAGCCCAAGTGAGTACTGGACTTGCAAAAAAAAGGAAATGTAGATATTCCATTTTTTTTGAAGAAATGTCTTTTTTCCTTATGTTATTTCCACCTTGATTTTTTGTGATAAGAAACATGGGAACAGATTTTGTAAACAAGTGAACACTTTCATTTTTCCAGAATGATACTTCAAAATGTCATTTCAATTATGTGTGCCATACAGATATATTAATATTCCCTTTAATGACCTATCATAAACTCTCATGGTGCTGCAACTTTCCATATATTCCATCCACCCACACTGCCTTCCTCATTGATTCTGTTTACACTCTCAACATTTATATCTACAAGCCACCACAGGCTCCCAACACCACCATCAAGGTGAGGGGAACATAAGCAAAACTTGAAAGAAAAAAAATATCACAGGGAAATGATTGATAAAAGAAAGTGAGCATAGGGGAAATTTGGAGGGGAGGATAAAAGAGAAATGGATATTCTGAAGAGATGAGAAAGGAGCTAAGTGCCTGGTGTGTACTTGATCCTTTAAAAATAGACTTATACCTTCATTCAGCTGTCAGGAATTCAAGGTATCATTGCTGTTATTGGGTGCCATTGAATTGATATACCAAGTTGTGGTAGTTACATAATCTGGTGTCAAATTCGGGACTTGAGAGGATTAAGAGTGAAGGGGTAGAGTCTAGTTTGTCAATTGGGTCATAGCTAATGAGTGTTCTGTGTATGTAGGCATGGCCTTCTAAAAATTCTGGGAACTCTTGTATTTCCTTCTTGGAGACACTGTCTCTCTCGGATCACTCCCTTGGAGACTCTCTACTGACAGTGCTCACTCCCTGGGAGATGCTCTACACATAGCACTACACTGATAGACCCTGTGCCCTGGGAACTGGAGAAGCCACAGGGAGACCCCTGCCAGCACTGAGATGCTTACAAGGTCAATGTATCCAAAGACTTTCTACCCACTGGCCTATGATTGTCCTGCATTTGGCCTCTTGCATGTGTTTCATGAGTCTGAAGAGGACTTCATAGATTGGTATCAGACATATGGGCTAGTATCAGATTAAGGGCTTGGACTGGACTAGGCTGGGATGTTTCCTCAATATTCAACTGCTTTTGTATATAAATCTCTTTCTTATACGTAAGAGATTGTCCATGAATTTGTTTCTCTAGTCTACCTAGACTAACACACCAGTGTTCCCATATGACACAGTTGAAGTGTCTTAAAAGGATTTTGAATTCAGATAATGAAATAAGTATATCATAATAAGTAGATAGAAAGTAAGACAGTGGATAATGAAGGTATAAGAAAGAAGGGAGAGAAAGGAATGTATGAGACACATCTGCTGGACATATGCTTTTGAATAAACTTCCATATTGGTTTACTAAATCTGTATGACAATATCATAAAACAGAATGTCTTATGAGAACCAAAATGTATTGTCTTGCAATTCTGGAAGCCAGAAATCCACATTATCTCTTTGTTGTCAATTCTTTTGATGTCTTTCTTAGTTTCTGGTAGCCCTAGACATGCCTTCGTTTATAGATGTGTCCTCCCATGACCACACTTCTATATCTGAATTTCTGTGTAATCTACTCTTTTAGAGGGCAAGAAGGTCACTTATACAAATAAGTACCCCCCTTACTCCTATAGGCCTTCAAGCTAATTGATAACATCTTCTCACACCTTCTTTCTTAACAAGGTCACATCACAGGAACATTCATTAGGTCACATTCCCAGGCTGGGGCTTCAGTACACCTTTTTAGAAATCCAATTGAGCTCTCCATAGTATTTAACCCAAAAGGAGGCCCCAAAACACAAGGGTGCTTATGTGATTTTTGCTATTTTGAGGGAAGTGGGCTGGTTTCATTTTTTAAAGATTTACTTTTATGGTAAGTATCTGAAAAATAAATACAAAAATACGCACATAGAGTAATGAAAAGCAAATCTATGTAAAGGAAGACAGTCTAAGAGATAGCATCATGGGTACAGATGGTGAGATCTGACAAAAATCATCTGGAAAGGAAATACATAAAAGGCCACTTGGGAAAACTGACAGGAAGCTATAAGTTGCTTTGGAATATTTATTCTAGCTTTGTTGTTTTTAGATTATCTATCTAGATTCCTGAGTCCCCTAAAACTTCACTACAAATATTTACTTTTTATTGATCCTTATTTCTCTTTATATCCATTTTTATGGAGTCTATATTTCTGCTCTCGTATTTGCCAAAGAAATTCTGGAACATCATTAAATTATGCAACTGAGACCTAAATATAGTAGGTTAAGTCTAATGGGACATACTAGACTTATTTCTCTCATTTATTCATTCAAATTTTTTTTATCAAATAGCATATCCTGGTGCTCTGCTTGGTGGTTTGGACAAAAGCAAAGAGTTTGCTTGGGAAAAAATGGGAAGATATTGGGGACATAATTAAAATTAAAAAGATGGAGAAGATCTTACTGTTGAAATGATACTTAAGCTGCAAATTGAAATATAATCCTCATTTTGTCATAGGAGCTAGGGTTTAGTTGAGAAATTTTTGTGAGCAATTTGGTGATCTTATCCTACAGTACTCATATGTGGGTCAATTCCAAAGTTAAAAGTGGACTAGAATTGTACATGGACATGTAACTGAATAGTGATCCAGAAGTGTGGGGTGAAGGGAGAACTGATCACAATGATCAGTTCCACACATACCCCTCCAGGGGGAGAACAACAGACACCGTGGGGAGAAGGGAGATGGCGGTCAGTGTGAGATCTAAAAATAACAATAATTTTTAATCTATCAAGAGGCCCCGAGGGAGGGGGAAAACAGGAGCTGATATGAAGGGCACCATATAAAACAAATGTCTAGAAAAGAATGATGGCAATACATATTAAAAAATGCTTGATATACTTGATGTATGGATTGTAATAAGAGTTGTAAGAGCCCCCCAATAAAATGATCTTTTAAAATAGGAAGATATTGGGGATTTAATTAAAATAAGAAAGATGGAGAGGTATAAAAAATAAGGAAATAATATTTATTATAGAAAAAGATAAACATAATAAAAAAACTAAATTAAAAAAGATTACAACCCTACTATAATCAATAATTAGTGATTGTTCTATTGTTTCTTTAGAATTGTTTTTCAAGACATACTCTTTATTTCTACTCCCTGCCCTATAATTCAGTGCACACTATATTTATTTTCAGGAGAAAGACATGTATTTCTTTTGCTGTAAAAAGTTATAGTCTCTGAAACTCACAAAGGCCATTCTAGCCTGTCACATAAGGTCACTAAGAATCAGCATTGACTTGATGACAGTGAGCTCGGTGTGGGTTGTATTTATTTCCCTCTTACTCTTATACCAGTGAAACAATGCACTTTCCAGCTATTTTGAACTAAGAGACTACTTGGTAACATTTTAAGTTCAGTTAAGCAATAAATACATTTTTCGTGTATCTGTACCTTATTAATTGAATATCATTCAGAAGCCATGATTTCAGTCATTGAGGGAATACTAATTGAGGTGTTTCAATAAATGAATACAGTGCTAGAGGTGTTTGCACATTTATGCCAAGAATGTGAGAAGAGATTCTTATCAGTTCCCCTTCTGAGGTCAGGTGATCCAACCCAACATAATGTAGAATTAAGAGCACACAAAAGTAAAATTTTGCCGGGGAAAAAACCCCACAAAAACCAAATAATTACAGGAAAAAAGAGAAAGAAATACTATGGCTGAAATGTATCAATAGGGAACTCTCAATATTTGCTAGTGTCAGATAGATACTGACTGATGAAAACATTAAAAAAAAGACGTTGACGTGGGTGTCGGCCACTATACAAAGCCATTCAGAAGTGTGGACCCCAACAGATCCTGGGGGACATTGTGCTCACTGTGCTCATTTGGAACCTGTACATACATCAAGAGGCATTTGTATTGCAATTGTCTTATATGAAGTGATCGCATGTAAGCATGTATGTGGAACGTAATAAACTGTGGATATCTTGAGAAGAATGGGCATTCCAGAACATTTCATTGTGCTCATTTGACAGTTGTTTGAACAGAACAAGGAAATACTGCAGGATTTCAAATCCAGGAAGGTGTGTGTCGGGGTCAGATCCTCTTGACAGACTTTTTCAATCTATATGCTAAGCAAATCCTCAGGGATGCTGGCTTCTGGGAAGAAGAGTGCAGCGTCAGGATTGAAGAAAGGCTTATTAACCAAAGCTATGCAGACGACAAAACCTTGCTTGCTGAAAGGGAAGAGGTTTGAAGCACTTGCTAAGGAATAACAAATATTTTTAGCCTTCAGTAGGGATTACAACTCAATCAATGTAAGTAAGATAAAATTTTTCACAACTGTCCCAATAGGCAACATCATGATAAATGGATAAAAGGTTGAAGTTGTCAAGAATTTTGCCTTACTTGAATCAACAATCCATGGTCATGGAAGCAGCAGTCAAAAGATCAAAAGATATTCTGGTAAAATTTAAAGGACATTTTGGTAGAATGCTTTCATATTAAATAAATCTGCACAAGACCTGTTAGGGCAGTGGTTCTCAACTTTCCTGATTCCATGACCAGTTAATACAGTTCCTCATGTTGTGGTGACCACCAACCATAAATTTATTTTCATTGCTACTTCATAACTATAATTTTGCTACCGTTATGAATCATAGTGTAACTATCTGATATGCAGGATGCATTTTCATGGTTACAAATTAAACATAATTAATATAATTAAAGCATAGTGATTAATCACAAAACCATATGTAATTATATATTGTGAAATATTAATGTGTTTTCTGATGGTGTTAGGCAACCCCCAAAGAGGTCGTGACCCACAGGTTGAGAACCACTGTGTTAGAGTGTCGAAGAGCGATCATATTACTCTGAGGAATAAGGTGACCTTGACCCAAGTTATGGTATTGTCCATTGTATCATATGCATGTGAAAGTTGGACACTGAATAAGGAAGACCAAAGAAGAATCGATGTACTTCGCTTGTGGTGCTGGAGAAGAACATTGAAAGTGCCATGGACTGCTCAAAAGCCAAAGTGATCTGTACTGAAAGACCTAAGACCAGAGTGCTCATTAGAGGCAATGAAGGCAAGGCTTTGTCTAACATACTTTGGAGATGCTGTTATGAGAGAGCAGTCCCTGGAAAGGACATCATGTTTCCTAAAATGGAGGGGCAGCAGAAAAGAGGAAGTCCCCTAAGGAGATGGATAGACCGTGGGCAGGTGTCAATGGGGTCAGGAATAGCAACAATTGTGAGGTTGGCGCAGAGTCATGCAGTGTTTCATTCTGTTGGACAGAGAGGTGCTATGGGTCAGAGCCCACTTGATGGAACCTAACAATAACAACAACATATGCATGTGAAAGCTGGAAACTGAATAAGTAAGATTAAATAATCAATGCCTTGGGTAATGATGTTGTCAATTAAACATACCAGGGACTGACAGAAGAAGGAATAACTCTGTGTTGGAAAAAGTACACCCAGAATGTTCCTTAGAAGCAAGCATGGTGAGACTTCATCTCATATACCTTGAGCATATTATGAAGAGGGGCTGTTAATGAGATGGATGGGCTGCCAATGAACAAAGAATTAAACAACAATTGCGAAGATGGCACGGGATCGGGCCGTCTTTCATTCTTTTGTTCATATGAGTCACATTTATTCTCCTACATGTCCCAGTCCCAGGCAATCTAGAAGGTGAACAAAACCATTTTTTGCACTAAAAAGAATATATTTAAAGTAATAATTTGCATTAGTAATATTTTAAAAGCAACTTGTGAATTAAATATACCCACTCAGATCTGCTAGTTCATCTCCAATCTGTAAACTATTCTTTTTTTACAGACTGCCATTTCTCTATGTAAAGTCTTTTCAGATTACATTTTATTCTTCCCAAAGTCCAATTTTACCTTCCACCAATCTCTACAACAGAACCAAAACTGTATTTGGAATATAAATATGAGCACATCTCTAGTACTTTAAATACTAAATTGGCCCACTCCTTCCATCCCCATTTCCAATGGGATTAAGTTTAAAGGGCTTTGTGGCATGTCTGATATTAACTATCTGGTCTGTCATTTCCCCAGTTTACCCTTCACATTTTTGCTATAGGAACTGACTTGTATTTGTTCCCAACGGTTCAAAGTCATGTCATATATATCCGGAGCTCTACAAACAGAATTCTATCTGCCTGAACTACCCTTCCATCTTCAGTTCCTCCTGTAAGATCTCTGTGTTCCCTGTCACCCATGTCTCCTATATTTACATACATGTTAACCACTCCCACAAATATTATTTGTACTTTTTTTTCTTTTGGAAGTAGATCCTGCTAAACACAAATATACTAAGAGTAAGAAAGGTGTCATATTCATTTGGCTTCATGGTTTGATAAAATACCAGAAATGTGTTGGGTAAAGCATATGCACTAATGAAAATAATAGTAATAATGAACAAACATATTATTTTTAAAATGTGAAAATTATTCCAAGCCTTCTTTCTATTCATTCATTTCATTTTTATAAAAAGGCAACTAATTAAGTAGTTTTATGATAGCTATTAACTTTACAGGTCATAAAAGCAGAAAAGTTAGGTTCCTGTTGTTAAGCCTTTATAGTCTGTGTCTCTCCTTGGCTTGTAGATGGATCCTCACATGGTCTTTTTTATCTGTGCAGCTATGTTTAAAGATACAGCCCATAAATGAAAGATATAAAATTTGACTGAATTGTGAACAATATTTTCTCTATATTACTGAATCAGGAACAGAAAGCAATCAGTTTCTCTCATGAAAGAATTGTTAGTGTAGATTAGGAAAGAGACATGTGTATGAAGAGATAGCTAGTAGTCTCAGACAATGGATGCTACTGTCAATAAAAATGAAATTAAAAAATACAGAATCAGAAATTTGAAATATGACCCTTAGTATTTACTCAAGACCTGATCACTGGAAAAAATGACTACTAATAAAAGCCAATTCCTAGCATATCATTTGTCTATCACTCTTTTTTGTACATTGGTCCAACTCAAGATTCCTTTGTTAGTCCAGGATGACTAAAGAAACAAATCCAGGGACACTCATATATTTAAGAAAGAGCTTTATATCAAAGGGTAATTGTATATTAAGAAAACATCTCAGTCCAGTCCAGATCAAGTCCATAAGTTCGATATTAGCCCATATGTCAGATATCAGTCCATAGATTCCTCTTTAGACTCACACAGCACATGCAATGAAGTAAAATGTGGGAAGATAACAGGCCAGTCGGTGAAAAGTCTTGTGGATCCAGTGGTGGTGGAAACATCTCAGTGCTGGTATGGGTCTCCAAGTGGCTCCTCCAGCTCCAAGATTCTGGCTCTATCAGTGTGTCTCCATGTAGCTTGTCAACAGAAATGTGAACGCTAAGAGAGATAGAGGGAGCGTGTGTCCTGCCTCCAGGAAGGAAGACAGGAGTGCTCAGAATCCTCAGGAGAAGGCCAAGCCCACACAGAGGCATTATTGGCTATGACCTGATTGACAGGCTAGACTCCACACCTTTGCTCAAGTTGACAGATTATGTAACTGCCACAATTCCCTCAAGCTGTGCTGCAACAGAATTGAGGAAGACTAAATGAGAGCTGTATGTGGACAGCCATGAAAGAGCTTCAGAGAGGAGATGAGATATAATGAGTATGGTTAAGACATCCAAAAGCTAACTGAAAATTGTAGTTCAAATCTATTCACAGGTGTCTTAGCAGAAAGGCATAATGTTCTATTTCTGAAAAATCAGTCACTGAAAACAGTATGGAACAGCGTTCTAGTCTCAACAAAGTTGCGGTTCCCATGAGTGTAAAAGGCAAGAGGTGCGCTCTTAGTAATAAAATACCATAAATGATGACTTTAAAGAGCAGAAATGTAGTCTTACAATTCTGGAATCTAGAAGTGCACATATGGGCCACAGGCTCTAGGGGAGGTCCTCCTTGCCGTTAAGCTCTGTAATCCCATGTCTTCCCTTCACTTGTAGATGCATCGCAACGTGATCTCTTTTCCACCTGTGCAGGTATCTCTCTCCTTGTCTATATTCACATGTCATACGACACCACCCAGAAAATACAAAGAATGTTGTCATCCATAAAACAAAAGCAGTATGTCCAAGCAGAATCAACTTCACAGATACAGCGGTTAGGATGCTAACGTGTAGTTTCAGGAAATAATTAAATCCATACATGGATACTAACGGGTAATAAACAAAAACATCAAACTCACTGGTATTGAATTAACGCCTATCCATAGTGACCCTATAGGACAAGGAAAACTACCCAGGTGAATTTCTAAGATTGTAACTCTTTAGGGGAGTAAAAACCCTTTTGTCCTGTCAAAACCTGGTCGTTTCAAAGTCTTGACATTGTGGTTAGCAATCAAGTCCAACCCTAAGATTTCTTATTGAAGTGTAATAGTAATATTCAAATCAGAGAAACGTGATGCAGGGCAGACATTATTGGAAGAAAAAATGTTTCAGGACAGATGAGACCTAAACTACTTTTAATTAAATTGTTTAGATGAACCAAAATTTTTTCAGGAGATTATTAGAAGGCAAATCCTGGAGGAAAGGAATTATAGAAGACCAAAACATTAAGATGGAGGGAAGGCTTATTAAAAAACCTGGAATATGTAGATGATATGTTTGCTCACTGAAAGTTAGCAGGACTAAAAGCGTTTACTGAGGAAAATCAAAAACTACAGTCTTCAGTATGAATTATATCTCAACACAAAGAAAACAAAAATCCACATAACTAGACAAATAAGGAACATCATGCTAATGAAGAAAAGCTTAAAGTAGTCATGGATTTAATTTTACCCAATCTCACAATCACTGCCCATGGAAGTAGTAGTCAAGAAATCAAATGACATTTGTTGGGGGGAAAATTTGGTGCAAAAAGAATAATAAGTATTGATATTCTTATTTATGGTGCTAATGAATAATATCATATGAGGATATACCGTGCATTCCAAGATGGATAAGTGACTCTGTTGCAAGGAGTAAAGCCATCATGCTCCTTAAAATTGAAAATAGTGAGATTTTGTCCCAAGTACTTTGAACAGGTTATTAGAAGGAAGCAGTCGCTGGAGAAAGACATAGCACTTGGTAAAGCATCAGTGCAAAAGAAGTGGATCAGCAGAGTCCCTGTGATAGTGGGCGCAGACATTGCTGTGACCGTGAGGCTGGTGCAGATCTGGGAAGTGCCTTGTTCTGCTGCATAAAACTGTGCCTATGCTTTGGAGCTAGGTAGACTGCACCTCACAGCAATACAGTTAGGAGGCATTTTAGATATTAGCGTTTCATAAAATGGTTTACTTAAAAGCTAGTTTTTCCAAGACATTCAAAAGTATTTCATGAGATTTATCATTTATAGTTAAGCATGTTGGAATAACGGAAACAAAACTCCAAAGAATTTTGCATGGAAGGACGTCTCAGATATTTTAAATTATCTAAAATCTTTTGTAACCTGTGAGACAAAGATGAAAAATTCTTGTGTTTAAAGTGTTCAATGCTTAAAAACATAGAGTCTGGCATAACATGGTTCTAATATCTATGAATTAATTTCATAGCATGGTGAAGATTAAATAACATGAGGGGCTTCAAAGATTTCATTGAAAATGGAATTACATTATAATGGACATTATTTTTAACACACGTCTGAAGCCCCCCTAGTGCTTATACTACCTTAATATCTGGCACAAAACAGCTATCAAGTGTTAGCTATTTTTTGATTGTATGATTCACCAGATTTTAACTAAATATATCATGAGCCCCCACTTTTTAATCATGAAGCATCTCATGCACTGCTACCAAGTCAATTCTGACTCATGACAACTCTAGAGGCAGACTGGAACTGGCCCCTGTGGGTTTCCAAGGCTATATCTTTCTCTACTGGAGTAGAAAGTCTCCTCTTATTTCATGCAGATCAGCTAGTAGGCTTGAATTGATGATCTTGAAGCTGGCAGCCCAACGCTAATTCACTAGGTCACCCGAACGAACCCCTCTGGTGAAGCATCTCTGTCTGTGCTCAGAATTAACTCAATAGCAATTGGTTTTCTTTTGTCTTTACAGTTTTTATACTATGTTTGATGGACAAGAGTGAATTCCATACAATCAATGGGGAGGGAAAGTCAATAGTTTCCTCAGTGGAAAGAAGGACTTCAAAAAGTTCAAAGAAGAATGGAATTTAAATATAAAATAAGAATATAAACTTTATTTCTCAACATATGCTCCGAGTTCAAGACATTTTTATAAGGGAAGATGCCAGACATGTAGTTTCTCTCTAAAGACCTGAGGATCTTGAGAATCTAACCGTGTCAATGTAGTCTTTTTTACACTATCACCTGAAGAAAAATGGATGCACTTTAAGTGTACAGTGAACCCTCGCCACTTCGCGCTTCAACTTCCGCGGCTTCACTCTATCGCGGTTTTTGCGTAACAATGCATGCTCTGTCATTACTGCCACTGATTGGCTCATACTGTACACGCTTGATGCCATAAACAATATAATAAATAATAAATGATAATTGCAACGTCCCAAATGTTTTACTGTATTTTCCCTTTTTCGTTTAATAAATTGGGTAATACGAGTGTAATGGTGACTAAAGGGTGTTTTTTCATGTCCTCTATGCTCTAACTATGAAAATATTTGATTTACAAATAAGGAATCCTACTTCGCAGAATTTCATTTATCACGGTAGGGTCTAGAATCGATTAACCGCAATAAACAAGGGTTCACTGTATATATATTTAAGATCAGTAAACAAAAAAAGTCAGAAGAAGATAATCAGGAAATTAAAATGGATGCCATGAGATTTCCCGTTATAACTCTCAAAAACATATATATCCTGTTTGGATAAGGAGATTTGCCATGGTAAATGGGTTCTCTGGTTAAGTTTACCTAAACATTGTTTCTGCTAAAACTTTAGGTCCCTTTCTCAAAACACTGTCATAAGAGCCAGATGCTATCGTTCTTTGTCTTTCCAGAAAACCAGCCAGCAGAATGCCATGAGCATTTCCAAAAGCTTTGGCTCTTGACCAGTCTGTTTTTGCTTTGATTGGACCACTTCCGCCTCTAGCCATTGGTTTGGATGTGCTTTGGCTGAAGAGTCACCCTGGGAAAAACATGTAGCATCTCTGGTCACATTTTTGAAGAAATGCTTCAGGATCTTGATCTCATTTGTTTAACATTTTCATGGAAAGCTTTGCGGTTGTTGGCAGCGGCTCCGAGCAGAACAGTTTTGGCACCCATAGAGCAGCAAGTTTTCTCAATTTTAATTTTCAGATAGAATTGTCTAAGCACCAAGCCTCACTTGAGATCTCATTAAGTACTTTTTTTGAGGATAGCTTCTGGAAACCACGACTGGTGACCATCCTTTCTTCTTTTCCATTTCCTCTTCTTCCGCCTTTACTTTCTCATTTTCTCTTCCTCAAATGATTGTTTTGAAGCCACCATTTCTTTAGAGTCCATCAAAAGCCAAAGACCGTATTATACTATCCAGGCATGCAACATTGGTATATGCCTTTTAGTTCACTCCAGCACATGGCTATCTGAATGAATCATTGCTGGTCCTGTGACAGCTTTGTAATTATTAATATGCTCGAGTCCATTGTTGCAACTATTTTCATGCCAATCTGTCCACAACCCTATATGGAAGTAATCATTATGTTCAGTTTTCAGTTAAGGACTTCAAAGCTCAGAAATACCCCGTGTCACTGTTATAGCCTGACTGCATTGAAAGTCAATGCTTCTCTTGAAAAGAGTGATGGCAACGAAAAGTCTCATGATTTCACTATTCAATAAGTCTTTTGATACAGACAAACAGTATCATGTTGTGTAGAAAACTGGTTGTCCTGGGCAATTACCGAGTGCAAGCTCCCTTCTGAGCAGCCACTGTGCCGTAAAATGGTAGTAGAATCCTTCAAGGACAAATTTACCCATTAGGTTTAAGGTTTTCTTTTGGATTTTTGTGTGTTTTATTGTTTATTTTATTACTTTATTTTTCATTACATGGTTATAAAGAGGATAATAGGATTGTTAAATCATAGATTACCTTCCATGAGGGAGACTTGGGTTCTATTCTTCGTCAATGCATGTCATGTGCAGCCACTACCCATCTGTCAATGGAAGCTTGAATTTTGTTATAATTCTGAACAGGTCTCAGCAGAGCTTCTAGACTAAGATGGACTAGCAAGAACGGCCTACCAATTGATTTTCATGAATCAGATGTTGAAAAGCTGGTGGATCACAATGGTCTGATCCCCACCTGATTGTGAGGATGGAGCACCAGGGTACAAACAGGTTGCTGTGAGTGGGGGTAGCATAATTATAACAAATGATATCCACCACAAAGGGGGATATGCATATATTTCCCACAAAAGAAACCAAAGCCATTGATATGGAGTCAATTCTCATGGGTTCGAACGTCTTACTTGGCGGCTAACAGCTTACTGCATAACAGCCCACTACCTTACCAGAGCTCTTTTTATATCTCCCATAGTATATGGGTATATGACAGCACAAAAACACTCAAACTCAGTGTTTATTAAGGAAAAACATTATTGTATTTCTACCTTATAGGAACATGGAGTTGTGCTTAAAAGAACTTATTGAATGTGCTTGCCTGATGTGCACTAAGTAATTAAAAATTGATAACCATCTTTCTTCCTTTCCCCTTTTCTCTACCTTGATAGCATTCTTTCTCAAGAGACTAGTGTAATATATTAGTGTCTCATTATCTGAGTTCTGAGTGCTGTAATTATCTTGATTCCACAGATACTTTGATGATTTTGGTGTCTACCCCTACTGAGTGCATTTTCTTTTCTTTTTTTTTAATTACATACAGCACCTATACTTTTTATGCAGTTCCTTTTATGTAATTTCTGGTATTCACATTTTCTAATGGTGACATTGCTCAAGAAAGGCTATTTTCTTTCTTTCTTTCTTTTTTTCCCTTTCTGGATGTAAGGTTGAATTGTGTTCCTAAAATATGTGCTGTAAACTATGCCCTGGGGCAGAGTGGTTATGCTTTGTGCTGTGATCCGCAAGGTTGGTACAGCCAGCTCCATGGGAGAGAGATGGGGCTTTCTACTTCCCTACAGAGTGACAGTCCCAAAGCCCACCGTGGCAGCTCTACTCTGTCCTATAGGGTTGGTATGAGTTGTTGCTATGAGTTGCATCAAATAGATGGCAGTGAATTTGGTTGTGGGTATGGCTACTGGTTATAATCCGATTGGGGGATGGATTGTCTTCGCAATGTTCGTAAGACAAGGTTAGTGTAGGATGTTTCTTAAGTCAATCTTTGTTTCAAGATAGAAACGTGATTAAACAACAAACAAAAGAAGCAGAAAAGGGGCTAAACGAGATGCTAAGATAGGGAGAGCACCAAGGACCCAGGAAGCAGAAGCTAAAGAGCAAAGACCTTCCATCTGAAGGGACAGAGAGAGGCTCCCCCTAGAGCCAATAGCTTCCATTTAAACTTCTGTTTGTCAAAACCCCTCCCGTGGGAAATTTCTGCTACAATAGCACAGAATTTGGTATCAGAAGAGTGTGATGCTGCCCTAACAGATACAGAAATTGTGGAAGTGCTTTTGAAATTGGGTGGTTGGTAGAAGTTAGAATCCTCTTGAAGTTCCTAATAGTAAAGTCCAAGATTTCCATGAAGCGATTGTTGTCAGCACTAAGGACATCAAAGATAATTCTGGTAAAGGCTCAGGAGGCAATGAGGAAAGCTACAAAGGAGATCTCTACCATCTGAGAAAAATGTGTATGGCGCCAGGCATAGCATCGAGAAAGGAGAACACTCGATGTGCTTTTGGTGAAACTTAAAAAGAAAAAAAAAAGACAACGTATGATCAGCCAATAGAGAAAGGACAAGGCTTTGTATCAGTAGTAAATAACTTATCTGAATTATGTAAAGAAAGTTTGGTGGAAAGTAGAATGTGTAAGCGAAAAGAGACGTTCCAAGTAAGAGCAAGATCTTAAAGGAGCCACACGGTTCCTCTTTTTCGCTTACAGTGATATTCCAGAGAAACAGATGGGGGTAAAATGAACTGTGCCAAATGAATACAGATCTTAAAGCTTTGACCATTTCTGTTGTAGAAACCAAGGACACCTGTTCTAGAATTCTTACCAAGAAGATAACTACGTAATCTTTTTTTAAAAGAGATTACACCTGTGATTGATGCATCTACGGAACTCCTTCAGCAGAAAGTCCAACAGTTTAGACTGAAGGGACAGAGAGAGAATAGAAAGAACAGTATCTGCCCTTGGACTTCTAGCCAGGAAGCAGACCCAACCCTAGAGAAGAAAGACCCTTTCCTGTAACAGCTCAGCGATCAGCATAACTCTTACCAAAACAACCAACCAAACAGACATAGAGAAATCAGGATCTTCTCAGTTTCAAAAAAGGGAACCATCGTCTTCTGGATCCCAAAGGGGGCGGGGGGGCTATTGCCCTCTGGGGTTCAAAGAATCGAATCTTCTTGAATTTGGTTCTAGAGTGTGCAGCTACTATTACAGTGTATCAGAAGCACACTATCCAAAGCTGAAGTAGTGGGACTGCCTTGCTTAAGGGGGAGAAGAAAGGCTAGGGTCAAGGGCATGCATTTGCCACTCAGATAAACTAAGAAAATGGGGCAACCAAAGCCAAAAGGGAAGAGTTGCCCTCTTAATGGGCCTGGGATGCCAAGCAGAACATGCGAGTCAAAGGCCTCCAACCAGAGTCCAGAGAGCATGGCCAACACCTGGAGTCTGGAGGCACCTTGCCTAGATGGTCCTTCAGTACAGGGACCTATTTTCAAGTCTTGAGAGCTAATGTAAATTGTTTTTTTGGTGTTTTTTACTTAATGTATGTCCACTATCCTTCTTTCCTTATATTTCCCACCATATATAATGGAAATCTCTACCTTGTGTCTACCATTGTATGCTGGAAGCAGATAATTTATAGTTTATATTTTACATGTTCCCAGATGCGGAAGAGTTTTGCCCCTAGACTATGCCTCACTCATATTTTATTTAGATGATTCAGAATATTAAATATTGGATTTGTAGATGATTTAAGGCTTTGGGAATGATGTCCTAAGTGAATATATTTTGCATGTGGGAAGGATATGGATTTGGGAGAGCAAAAGGATAAAGGTATTTTACTCCTATAAAGAGTTACAGTCTCAGAAATCCACAGGGACAGTTGTATCCTATCCTATGGGGTTTCCATGAGTCAACCCCATGGCAGAGAATTCAGTAGACTATTTTGTATTTAGCCGTGTCCTCCTGAAATAGTATTGCAAATCCTAACTCCTATGCTGTAGTTTATAATCCCATTTGGGAATGGGTTGTCTCTGCAATATTAATGAAGCAGGATAAGAGTAAGGTGTGTTTTAAGTCAATCTCAACACATCTACAGGAGATTAACAGAGCAGAGTCAATGGAGATCTCCGTGGAGTGGAGAGAGCAGACAACAGAGATCTCCAAGGAACCGGGAAAGAGAATCTAAAGAGACAGGGCTTTCCTCAAGAACTGACAGAGGGAGAAAGGCTTCCCTATTACAGACTCGGCACCCCACTTTGGGTCTTGTAGGCTCCTATACTATGAAAACATAAATGTGGTTAAAGCAAATCATCTATGGTATGTCCATTATGGCAGCACTGGGTAATAAGCAACTAGAATTATACCATTGTTATTCCTGTGTTATTAAATCATGACATTGTATTTTTCTACTCTTTAATCCAATATCTTCTTTGGAATTCATTTTGAAATGTAATTCACATATCATACAATTCAATATTTAAATATATTAAAGAGAGTTGTGCATTCACACCCCAATCAATTTTAGAACATTTTATTAATTCTTGTATTCATTATTATGAGGGCCCCATGTTCCCCCGTCTTAACCCCAAGAAACTCTTAATCTAGTTTCTGTCTCTCTAGATTTTCATACCCTGAGTTTTATATAAATAAAATCATTCAACTTAAAAACAAGCAAACAAATAAACAATAACAACAAACAACCTGGCAACTCAAACAGTGTAAAACACAGATGAACCTCAAGATGATGCTTGATTTTGTAACGCATGAAAAACCTTTACTTTAATTATATCACATAATTTAATTGAATAATTGAAGTTTGATTATTTCTTCAGCTTTTGGAGAATAATTATAGTCCACCAACTATGCTTCCTAGAGGAATCAATGAACCAAGAACATGTTCTATGTGACAAATTACAATTTATTTAATAACCTACAAATTAAGAAGAGTTAACTCAAAGGGTGTAAATGAAACAATCTCTAAAAATAAAGCTTCTCTGATACAAAATGAAACCTTATCATAAGACACATTATAAAAAGCATGCTTTCAACTATTTTGTAATAAGATTTTGTTAAAATATTCCTAAAGTATATTCCCTTGAAGTCTATACACCCATACCTGTGACATAAATCAATATTTATTTACTTTCTTACAATAAAAGTGGTGCTGTCTTTCTCTGAGGAGCCTGTAGCAATAAAGCATTTTGTAGTGCCTTTATATTTCATAACTTTAAAATTTCATTGAAACTACCCATGGAATAATGTAGTGATATGGTCTTTCTGTGAAGGAATTTTAATCCTTAATTAATCATCTCTGCAAATCTATTGCAGAGAAGCCTTTTAAAGATTAATTAGAAATTTGTCAAGGCAATTTCTCATTAATTCTCAAAATTGTGTGTAACAGACAGTAGATGAAATGAGAAAGATGATATTACTATTGTTCACAACAACAAGAGAGGATCAAGTAATTCCTAAACTAAATTTTGTAGGCTAGAGTAGATAAGTCACAAAGAAGTAGATTACCAAGACTACATGGTACCCGGTCAAAAAGATTATATTTTATAGTATATTTCAGATCTTGAAATTTGTCATTTAGTTAGGGTCAAGTAATTCCTAAACTAAATTTTGTAGGCTAGAGTAGATAAATCACAAAGAAGTGGATTATCAAGACTACATGCTACCCAGTCAAAAAAATTATATTTTATAGTACATTTCAGATCTTGAATTTTGTCATTTCACTGATGCACAATGAATCATACTGGGAATATTTGTGGAATATGTGGCCCCAATTACATTTTTATGTGACCAATGATGTCAAGTTTTCATCCTTAACAAGATTGTTTCAATAAAATAAGATCCATTCCAATATAAATCTTGATATTTTGTGACTGTATCTAAATTAATTCAAAATTATTTGCTAAAAATAGTAAAATTGAACAACCACATATATTGTAGTACACACAATATATTCTGAAGGATTTCAAACTGTCATATGAATTTCAATTTAATAGAAAAGCAAACCAAATCCTCATAACTGAACCAACAGTGTTGCCAAGAATTTCATAATGTTCGAATCTGCAATCAATGCTCATGAAAGGATTAACCAAGAGATCAAAGGACACATTTGCATTGGGTAAATCTGCTGCGTAAGACCTCTTTAACGTGTTGAAAAGCAAGCATGTCATGTTGAGGACTAAAGTGTGACTGATTTGAGCCATGGTCTTTAAAATGATCTTATATACATGTGAAAGTTGGGCACTGCATAAGGAAGACAGCAGAACAATGGATGCCTCTGAATTATGGTGCTGGCAAAGAATATTGAAAGTACCATGGACTACCAATAGGACAAACAAATTTGTCGTGGAAGAAGTACGACCAGAATGCTTCTTGGAAGCAAGGATATCAAGGCTTGTCCATTACATTTGGACATGTTATCAGGAGAGAACAGTCTTGGAAAAGGACATCATGCTAGATAGAGGATCAGAGAAAAAGAGCAGGACCCTTGACAACAAGGTGGCTCCAACAATGGGCTCCAATACAGTAACATCCTATGAAGATGGCGCAGGCTGGGTGATGCTTTGTTCAGTTGTACATGAGATTGCACTGAGCCAGAGCTAACTCAATGACACCCGGAACAATGGCAATATATTTTGTTACTCTGTCTGACATAGATTTCCCCATACCAGATGAGAAAGACAACACCACTGCCATTGTACTCACATCAATAAAGAGTCATCTTTGTCATGGCGTATGGAGATATACATTTATAAACAAATATACCTTGGGAAATTCTTAGCAAGATTTTACTGCAATAAACCACTTGCAATTGAAGTTCAGGAATTCATTGATGGGAAGGGTGGGTATGGCAGACTAGAGTTATCGGAGTTACGTATATGAGTCACCAACATAGAAGGATGGCTGAGATTATGGTGTTAAGAAGTTGAAGACTAAAAAGAAACTGTCAAGAAGAAGAGTTAGTGAAGCAATTAAGGAGACACTTATACTACTAGTATAAGCTACAATAAGGGGAAGCTAAGCACAAAACGACCAAGGTAAATGAAGACACTGGGAGCATAGCATTTAAGTTAAAGGTCACAGAGCAAAGTATTCATACGTAAACAAACTTTTAATAATAGTAATAACAATAACCTACTGCTAGTCATGGGGACTAGGGCTGTGGTACAGAAAGCCTGCCCTTGGAAAAGTGGGGATTTTAGTCTCAAAACCAGTTACAGCCCGAGAAACCCACAAAGGCAGTTGAACCCTGTACTATAGTGTTTCCATGAGTCAGAATTGACTCAATGACAGTGAGGTGTTTTTTTAATAGTCCCTAGGAGATAAAAAAAAAGGTCCATGGGAAACCCAGATAGTCATAATTAGGTAACAAAACTGAAATCTAAAAAAATAACTAGAATAAATTCAAATTAAGGATATCATTTGAAAAATATTCAAAAGTCACTTTGGAATATAGATAGGATGTAGAGAGGTTGAGTAGGCTCAGGATGGGCCCTAAGAAGTTTTTGATAAACTCTTTAGGAAAACATGTTTTCTAGGAAAACATGACAAGTCCATAAGAAGAAATGGAAGTCAGATTTGTCCCTGGAATAGTCAAAAGCAGCAAAGCAGGAAAGAACATTCTGTACAATGGAATTAGTAGAAGCATGGGTAAGTAGTCTGCTCAGTGATTAAATGAAGAATGTGTATTTAGATTTGGAGATACAGTAGCCTTGGAATGAACTCTCATGCAAATGAACTCAAGAAATTCCTAGAAGGTTAATTTAGCAAGTATTTGTTGAGTACCTTTGGATGCCAGGAGCTAGAGGTATGTAACTAGGAGAGGTTATTTGCAGGGGGAATTGATCTATGAAAGGAAGGGTGCCCCTGAAACACTGAGGAGGAATCCCTGTCCTGCACTGCGAATAAAAGGATCAGTTAGAGTGAAATGGAAAATACAAGTGAAACGAGTGGTGCAGAGACACCATGGAGCAGCCGATCTAGCCACTGGATGGCAAAGGAGAAGAAGAAAACAGTGACAAAATCAAGCTGCTTTCCTGGTCTGAGAAAGTTGATGCCATCGATAGAATTAGGAAGCATAAAAGCAGCAACTATGGAATCTATCTGAAGGTGCTCAAAAAACTTGGAATTGGTAGTCTGAAGTTCACAGGAGAGGTCATGTCTACGGTGTATTGAAACAATAAGTCACAAACATAAGGAAATGACCAAAAATAGACAAAATGTAAACCCACTGAAATTGAGTTGATTCTGACTCACGGTGGCTTCTTAGGATTTACATCTTCATGGGAAGAGATCGCCTCATCTTTCTTCTGAACCAGGGCTAGTATGCTGGAAGCATCAACATTGTGGCTAGCAGTCCGACACTTGCCAAACTGCACAGCCAGGAGAAGCTGATGTGCAGGAGAAGCTGAAGAATTCAAAGGGGTTGTCAAAGAAGATGAGTTCATGAAAACGATATTCTTAGGGTGCTTGACTACTAACCCAAAAGTTGGAGGATCGAGTCCACTCACATAGAAAGGAATTTACTTCTGAATTGTTCTACTCTCCCACACATGGGTCACCATGTTCTGAGATAGACTGGACACTATCATACACTAACCACCACAATTTTTCACCCATATAGGTTGCATCAAGTAAAACTACCAATCAGCTCGCTGCTTCTTTGGATGTGTTCAAACATACCGCATAGCAACTCTAAAAGAAAGTATTTTTTTTCAGCAGGCATATTAGAATTGACCCTAGAGTTTATACTTATCTTTTTAAAAAATGGTTATTATAATGCTGAACCATGGTTTCTCTGTGATTGCTAATTTTTCCTCCAAATTTGTAACTATTAGAACAATGAACAGTCCCAATCTTCCATCTAGAGAACTTTTGGAAAAACACTTGCTAATTAAAGAATTATTTTATTAGAATGAAGCAAGATAATAAAGCCAAGCAATTTTGCAACTGTCTTCTACTCATTTCTTTCGATGAAACGTAATAAAAACCTCTTCACACAATCTTTGATTTTTTTTTTACAAAATGCTTAAAATCAAATAAGTGATGAAGAAAACCTCATGCTAAGAAACTCAAAGCCCTGTTAGCATTTAGATTTTTAATATTTTGCGGTGAAATGATATTACAGGCTAAGGAAATGATTCCCCGAAGCCTTCAGGTGCCTTCTCATTGTAGTCGAGTTACAGATTTTCAAAATCCAATTTTTGTAATAATCCTAATCAGGGAACACAATTATTCATGCATCACTGTATTTTGCATATAGTGCAAATTCAATTCTAAAGTAACCAAATACTGAGGTGCTAAATACAATGATAAACCTTAAATTTGTATTAGTAAGTGTTACTTTTATAGGGTTATAAATATTAAACAAACAGAATATTTAGTGAAGATATTTAGGTTAGGAAATCTATTTACGGATAAGGTACCAATCTCCAAATTATATAGAAAATTTCAACACATCAACCACAAAAAGGCAAACAACCGAATTAATAAATAAGATGTGAACAGACACTTCAGTAAAGAAGACAGGCAGCCAATGAATCATGAAGACATTCTCCCAATAATTAACCTCAAGAGATAGCTACAAATCAAAACAACAAGATTTCATCTCACATCAACACAATTAATTAAACACAACTGTAACAAAAAACTTCACTCCCATGGAGTCAATACTGAACTCATAGCAACCCTATAGGATTAGTCAAGTTCAAATAAGCACAAAGCAACCGACCAATGGCCGTGAAGTTGTGGAGAGAATGGACCCTTTATAAGCTGCTAATAGGACTTAAACCTCGTACACTAAGAGTGGAAAATGATATGTGCTTCCTTAATCAGTTGGAAATATAAATAGTATATACTTCAACAATTCTACTACTTTTTCTAGAGAAGTAAGAGTCATGAAACAAATAGATTTTTGCACACTATTATCTTCAAAGCCATATCCACAATAGCAAAATAATTGAAACAGCATCAGTGCAGACCAATGGAAGAATGGATCATCAAACTACAGTATATACACACAAGCAAATACTATGCCATCTTAAAGAATAATGATGCATTTGTAAAATACCTTATAAAATAGATGAAACTGGAGAACTTTATGTTGAAATAAGTGAATCACAAAAAGATAAATAGTGTATGAGACCACTACTACAAAAAGCCAAGAAAAGATTCACACACAGAAAGAAGCATTCTTCGATGGTGAGCAGGGAAGAGAAAGAAGGGAGGGTGCATTACTAACTAGAGATTAGATGCATATTGACGTGGGTGAAGGCGAAGACAGCATGCAATAAGTTGGAAGTCAGCGCAAAACTATCAAGGCAAATGAAGACACCGGAAAGGGCAAAAGAGTGAAAGGCACCAGAGGGAAATATGCTACAGACCCAAATCTTCAGTAACAGGAATAACAACAACCCAGGTGTGGGAAGTCACATGGCTCTAAATAGGTTTCACAGAGGACATTCCTTCATATGTATCTATGTGTGCTGCAAATAGACACACATGCATACCAAACACCCAGAAGTAATGAGTGTGTAGGCCTGGAGGGTTAGGACTGTATGCTCAAGAGATAGTGAATTCAATGGACATAATGAAGGCCACCGTTATACTCTGATGAGTAATGATTGGGTTCTTAATAGCTCGAGAACTTCCTGATTCTCCCTACAAAGAACAAAAGAACACAAAGGCGCATGGAAACTATCAGTCTCAAGGACTGATGGGACACTCAAGATGCCAGCCTTCACGAGCCTGAGGCCAAAAGACTTGCAGGTGCGCAGCTACCACCACTGATGGCTCTGGAAGAGATCGCAAGAGAGAGTCCTAGAGAGAGTGAGCAAAACTGTGGAACGTGGTTGAAGATCTAAAACAGACCAAACTCACTTGTCAGAGGATGGTGGAACCCCTGAGCCAATGGCCCTTAGTTATCTTTAAAACCTGAAATTGTACTTGCTCCACTTCCACCCAAACAGTAGACAGGTATGGATAGAGAACAAGAACCTCACGGAGGTGCACATATGTTTCTTATTAACGTTAGTAACCGTTCGAGATGAAAAAGTTAGTGTTTGCCCAAAGTTAAAAAGACAAGAAGGGAAAATGAGGAAGAAGGGTGAATAGAAATTGGGAATACAGGGAGGAAATGGGATGAATGCAAGGGTTATGGGGATTGTGATCAAGGATATAAAACAAACTACTGATATATGAATTGCTTAATAGAAACCTAATTTGTTCTGTGAACTCTTACATAGATCAAAATAAAGGATGTGTGTGTGTGTGTGTGTGTGTGTGTGTGTTTAAGGGAAGAAAAAGTTTACACAGGGAAATTGTCATTATTTGACGGTTACCAGAGGCAGACAAGAAGCTAGGTTTCTTCACTAACTCGGGACTCCTACAGCTATGGAGTCAATTTTGAGTCATTGCAGCCAAATACCGGGTTTTGGAGAATGTAAATCTTTATGGGAGCAAAGAGTTTTGTTTTTCTCCCATAGTACGTTTGAACTGCTGACCTTAGGGTTAACAGCCAATGCCTAACCCGATGTCTAGCCATCAGAGGTCCTAAACTTGGGCAGAGGGAGAGCAACTATACAGTAATGGGGAGGTCAGCAAAAAAAAGAAAGAAAGAAGAGGAATGTTTACTTTTTATTGTCAGCAAAATAAAAAAATGCTGTTATTAGAAAAATCTTATCAAGTAATTTCATGTTTCTTTGAGTCAGAATAATTTAATTTTTCTGCCAAGGAAATGTAGCCAACTTCAGTTGTGCATTAAGAATAATGGTTTAGCAAGATAGCAAATTCCAATTTCCTATGATCAGAGAATCGTATTACCTTTATCCTCTTCCTTCCTTTCTGTTCACATAGGAAGTTAAAATATTATTTTTTGGTTTGAATTTGCTTAGCTCTCCATTCTCATAAGTGGAAGGTGAACTGTTGGAGCAGGCCAAACAATGACTACATCTAAGAAGTGTACTTGCTAAACCCAAGCTTATTTCTACGTACTGTTGAAATCTCCATTTGTTGTTTAAATGTGCAGATTGCAAAGGAGCATATTGTTTGTGACAGCTTCGCACAATGGTGGTATCTACAGATGGTGTGTCTTATCAAATATGAAAAATGCCAAATTTAATGTTGGTTTGTTGGAAATCAGGACCATCTGCAGGAACTTCAGGCTTAGGAATGACTCAATGGTTAAGTCCAAGCGCAGAAAGGCAGAAAGTGACTCAGGCCCATAGATGAGCTTGTGACAGAGACTAGCAAATATCTTAAAGCATTCAAGCTAGAAGAGACAACCGTATTATAAATGACCAGATGGAGGTACAGAAAAGTTAAGTGACAGTGTCAAGGCTTTCTGGGCTCGTTAGTGCTGACTGTGGGGACTCTGGACCAAGCCAGTATGATTTCTTTTGTGTACAGAAATAAAAAACAATCTCAAGACTGAATTTATGAACAAAACTCTGAGGCTGATTTATCTTTATAACCTAAACCTAGGTCTTGACACACTGCAAAGGAGCAATAAATACGTAATTATAAAATAGAGTAAATGAAAATAACTGAAAGTGTCATAAACCATCAACATTTTTTCTTTTTCCTTTTGTATTGTGGTGTGGTTTGAGTGAAGGTTTACACTGCAGATTGGTCATCCATTCAATTATTCATACATACTTTTATTTCATGACATTGATCACTGTACCCAGAATGTAACAGCATTCTTCCCACTTCCTGTTTATTGTTTTCATTTATTCTTCTTTCTTAGCTCTGTCTGCCTTTTGAGATTTATCCCAGGATTATTCTCTTTCTTTTGTGATCATTCTTCTTCTTTCAATGGCTTTACCTTATTCCTTCTCTAATTAATATTCAGTCTCTTTGCCTTGTCTGGATGCTGACACATTCCTACTGTCCTAAAATGTTGTCAGGTGTACACTTAGTTATGTTTGGTAATATGACCAAATTAATTGGACTTTTAAAAAATATTACTTTATTTTCCTAGTTATTTACCTGAAAGTGAGATGTGATAAAAAGAAAATGATATTTAGAGTCTACAGATTCTCATTTTACTGATGGAGAATTAATTAAGGACAAGAGAGGCCAAAGTCCTTGATGGGGAGGACAACCAGAGAACAAATGATGGTTCATTACAATTTCACCTCTCTTCCTCTTTAAAAGATACTCCCTATTTACCTTGATTAACCACCCCAAGAATACATTTTCACACACCTCCCTCTCCCTTGTTGAAGTTACTGGCACATATAAACTGTCCTCCATCTACCATGCCAAGCTCAAACTTTGCAGACTCAGGTCAAGTATTATTTCCCCCAAAAGCTTTTTCTCATTGCCTGCCGTGAATATGTTGATCTTTCACTCTGCTGTGCAAAATATTACAATCATATTTAATTAATGTTTATCATTATATTTAGCAAATTGGAATGGACCTGAACATTTCAGTGAAGATGTATATTAGTTATCTTTGTTCTTATCTGTATCTCCCAATGTATCTTATTTGTATCCCAATCTAGACCGGGGCTTTCTGTAACTCCTATAAAGAGTTACCATCTTTAAAAACCATGGGAGTAGTTCTACTCCTGTAAGGTCATCAACAGCTGAATTGACTAGATGGCAGTGAATTTTTTTAATGTATGCCAAGACTTAATGCATTTTTATTTTATTGATTTTTTTGTTTCAGAAAATATATACAACAAAAATAGACAAATTAAGCAGATTCTACATGTGAAATTCTATCAACTACCAATTTGTCATACTCCATTGGCTTCCATGCTCCTATGATTACACAAAATATGCCCCAATTATTTCAAATACCAACATTGCTACTCATGGTGAATAGGTTGCAATGAAGCCTTCAAACAAAGAACAGAATATGAAGAAGAAACAGGCTGTTCATTTTTTGAGGGAATAAACACTAACCACCTTATTAATAGCAGCATTACACTGTCATATCTATTAGAGGAGTCCCTCAGGTAGGAAGGCATTCAAAATACAGCTAGGGAAGATCAGTCTCCTCAAAGTAGAATTGGTGGCAATGACAGGTGTCCTCAAACTATAGCCCACGGGCCACATGCGGCCCGCCGAGGACATTTATCCGATCCTCTGGGTGTTTTTGCCCCATTTGTTTTTTTACTTCAAAATAAGATATGCACAGTATGCATAGAAATTTGTTCATAGTTTTGTTTTTTTTAAACTACAGTCCGGCCCTCCATTGAGTCTGAGGGACAGTGAACTGGTCCCCTGTTTAAAAGTTTTGAGGACCCCTGACTTAGAAGGAGCAAAGCTATTTGGACCTTTACTTGCTAATGGGGCATGACTCAAATCGAGAAAGAAAAGTTTCAAACTTTTATTAATAATCAGAATGTAGAATTTATGAAGTATAAATATAAGAAAACTGGTCCTTGTCAAAAATGGAATGGAAAGAATAAAGTGGTTCATTTTCTTGGGAAAGAAAAATTCAAAAACAATAGTGTCACTTTCATCATCAAAAATAAGATGAATACATGCTGTCTGTGATAGGATAATATCTACTCTTACAAGGAATGTCAGTTAATATAATTATTATTCAAATTAACACAGTAGGCACTACAGAGACTGATGAAGCAATTGAAGAATTCTCTGAACATCTTCAGTAGGAAATTGATCAAAATTGCTTTTGAGATGCATGGCTAATTACTGATGACAAAGATGTGAAAGTTGGAAACAAAGAAGAAGGGTCAGTAGTTGCAAAATATGACCTTAGTTTTAGGAACAATGCTAGAGATAATAAGACAGAATTTTGACAGACCAAAAGCTTATAAACTTTAAAGCCTATTTTCAACAACACAAATGGTGATTATACATGTGTACAAGGGGGTACCCCATCCAAAACTGAAATTTTTTTTCAAAGCTATATATTTCAATTTTTTAAAAAAGCAAGCTTATCATTCTCCATTACATTTAATACATTTGTCAAATCTGTGATTGCATTCTTGGAAACATTTTTCAAATTCATTTTTTCTTCACCTCTTCTTCATCATCATATCACTGTCCCTTCATGTCCCTCTGCATTTGTGGAAACACAAAGAAGTTGCACGGAGTGAGGTCAGGTGAGTCAGGTGCATAGGGCAAGAGAAGCATGCTGCTTTTTGCCAAAAACTGGCACACTGAGATGGCTATGTGAGCAGGTTCATTGTCATGGTGGCAAAACCAGTCCCTTGTCAGCCACAAATTAGGCCTTTTGTTGTTGTTGTTGTTGTTGCACACTCTTACACAATCCTTTCTGCCTCTAAATAGAAAGGTTTGATTAACAGACTCACCTGGTGGAATGAACTCCCAATGCACTGTGAGTCAACATTTTCATCCATTTGGGAAGTTGACGGGTGGCCAGAATGATGACGTTTGTCATCAACAACGTTTCACCTTTATCAAAATGAGAAAACCACTGGTGCACTTCAGTTTTCCCCTAGTGCTGTCCTTGTCAGCTGTGAGCAACACCACAACAGTTTCTGTGGCATTTTACCTGAGCAGGAAACAAAGCTTCACAGCCACATGCTGTTCTCTTAAATCAGCCATCACAAAAAACCCTGATTTTAGCAAAACTGCTTTTATGAAAAAATTCACTGTGACCAGAGAGAACCTTCCCAGGCAATGCCCCTGGGTGAACTAACTCAGAGTGAGTTGCTTAATGCTTCCCTGGTGGGAAAAATGCATACTATGAAAGCTCTGCTCTGCTCAGTGCAATTCCATTTTGGGGGGTGGGTATCCCCTCATTATCACCAGATGAAATGCAGATGAATTAAATTAGCCCTATTCATGTGAAGAGACAATGCTAAAGCCCAGGCAAGATAAGACCAATGTCTAGCAATGGAACAACAAGACCATTAATTGCATCTATGTAATTTCAAGTTGATGTTGAAGACAATGAAAACATGTCTTAATATGAGCCAAAATATAAGCTTGAGAGCATCATGCCTGAATTTAGACAACACCTTAAGTAAATATTTTACACTTGAACAATCATAACTGAAGACCAGATGACCAGTGTTATAGCTCAAGTTCATTACATATGAATAAAGCAAAGGTCCTTGTGGTGGTAACATAATTTCATGTCAACTTGAAGAAACATCAAAGTTTAGGAGAGGTATTCAAACTGTCAATTAGGCCACAACCTGATGGTGCTTCCTTGTAAGTGTGGCCTTCTTATAAGAAGGGCCCAAAGAACCTTCCCTTCTCCCTTGGCCTTCACCTTTCCTTGCTGACCCTGAGAGACCTGCTAGATCCTGCCATGTGTCCACTGACCTTGGATCCACATTACTTGGCCTGTGATCTTCCTGCACTCTGCATCAATGCAAAGTCTGAAAAAGGACTTATGGATTAATGTCAGATGTATCGACGAGAGTCAGCCTGGACTGGGATATTTTCTTGATATATAATCACTTCTTGATATAAAGCTCTTTCTTAAACATATAGAAGTGTCACTGAATTTTTTTCTCTAGTCAACCCGGTCTAACATATTCCTTAAAAAGAAAGAAAAGACCAAGGCGAATGTCAGATGATACTATAAAACTTGATCTTGAACTTGGAGTAGCTAAACTAAATGGAAGAACTGGTGACATAAAATGCATGAAAGAAAATTTCCAAAGGCAGCTTTAGAAGACAAAGCAAAGTTATGATAAAATTTGCAAATACCTGGAATTAAAAAATCCAAGGTGAAGAAGATTCTTAGCATTTCTCAATGAAATAATTGAAGAAAATAGTCAAGCTTCAAGATGAAATACAGAAGGCTTTTATGGGCACAAGATTGAATGATTCATGAAGCACCAAAAGAATATGGCTCTCAGTTATTCCTCTCAGATACACTGCACTTGATTAAGCCCCACCAGGTATTATAAATCCTCATCATCATCAATTTTAGATCTCTTGATGTTCCCTTATCCCTGAAATTGTTGGCTCCCTACTACCCCTCCCCACCCACTCCACTCTTGTTGTTTTCTCCTTAGGATTGTTCATCTGAACTATCTTATATAAATAGACATAGGACAAAAGAAAAATACAATCAACTAAACAAAAACACAGAAGGAAGGAAGGAAGGAAGAAAGAAAGAAAGAAAGAACAATAAATAGTCCCAGGTCTGTCTGCTGACCCTTATGTTCATTTTCTGATCTATTCTGTTTTGGTGCCAAACTTTGTCTCCCAAGTCAGAGAACCGAATTAGGAGTAAGCATTAATAGTGGGATTGGAGGAAGGTAAAAGGGAATAGAGGAAATAAATAGGAGGCAAAATCTATTTATAGAGGTATATCTATAGGCATGTATGTAAATATACTAATTTATAAAGAAAGGGATAGAGGCCAATGTACATATATTATATGTTAAGTAGTAATTAAGATAACAGATGGACTCTGGATCTCTAGTGAAGACCTCCCTTACAACTAGAACATCTTGTTCTAATAATCTGGCACTCTTTGATACTTACCTTCCTGACATGATTGATGAAGACAAAGTGGGTGCCATAAGCAAATGTGAAGAGAGCAGATGGTGCCACGCGATCAAAAGATATAGCATCTGGGGTCTTAAAAGCTTGAAGATAAACAAGCAGCCATCTAGTAGGGAAGCAAATAAGCCCACACAGAAGAAGCACACCAACCTGTGTGATTGATCATGAGGTGTCGACAGGAGTGGTTATCAGTTACAAACAAATATATTGATGCAAACAAGGGCGTTTAGAGTGGAGATCTGACGCCCATCTTTAAGCAACTGGATATTCTCCCACAGAAGAGGGTTATAAAGAAGGGGTGATTCAACCAAGGTACAGTATAGCACTGATGAAACACACATCATTCCCCTAGTTCCCGAATGCTCCCTCCCCACCCCCCAACCAGACACAGTTCTACCTTACAAATCGGGCTAGACTGGAGAATGCACATTAGTATAGAGAAGAGCTCTCAACACATGGAATTCAGGAGAGATAAAGCCCTCAGGAACATTAGTAGGAGTAGCAATATCATGTGGGTAGGGGGATAGTCAGGTATGGGGAAGGGGCAGAAAGGGGGAACCCATCACAAGGTTGGATATATACTCCCCACCTGCAGCCCCCACCAAAAGGGACAAAAAATGGAAATGTGGGTGAAGGAAGACTGCAGACAGTTTAAGATGTGAATAACAATATATAATTCATCAAGGATTCACAAGGATGGAAGGGTGGGAGAGGGAAGGTGAAAAAGAGGAGCTTATACCATGGGCTGAAGTAGAAAATGTTTTGGAAATGAGGATGGCAACCTATATATGAATATGCTTGATATAATTATGGGAAAAAAACAAAAACAAGTTCCTAGGAGTTAAAGGAATAGTGATTGAAACGCTTCCGTAAACTGATGCAGCACTGAAAACACTCACTAGCTGTGTTGGTCGGGTGGACTAGAGAAATAAATTCACAGACACTCATATGTGTGTAAGAAAGAGCTTTACATACAAGAGCAGTTGTACATTAAGAACGCATCCCATCCCAGTCCAGTCCAAGCCCATAAGTCAGATGGAAGCCCATATGTCCAGTACCAGTCTAGTAATTCCTCTTCAGACTCACGCAACACATGCAGTGATGCCATATTCAGGAAGATCACAGGCTAGTGGGTGAAAAATCTTGTGGATCCTGAGGTGGTAGAGGCAGCTCAGCATTGGCAGGGGTCTCCATGTGGTTCCTCCAGCTCAGGACACTAGTGTATCTACATGTGTCTTGTCAGCTGCAAGGTCTCCCAGCAAGTGAGCTGAGAGAGAGAGAGTGTATCCCACCTCCAAGGAGTAATATAGGTGTTCCCAGAATCCTCAGGAAGCCCAAGCCCACAGGGAGGTCTTATTGCCTAAGACCTGATTGACAGGCTAGACCCTACCCCTTCACTCTTAATCTTCTCAAATTGACAAATGATTATACAACTACCACAGTAGCCTATGCCATGAAATTTGGCCAGCAGCCTAGAAGAGATTCCTTCCTATTTGTGGCCATTCCAAAGAAAGTTGACTTAGTAGAGTGAGTACATTTTCAAGCACTATCATTAATATCTTGTATAAGCAAATTTTTGCTGAAGAAAATTAAAAAGTGGATGCAGTACATTGTTGACTGAAACCTTACAGAAAGTCCAACCTGATTCCAAAGATGATATGAAATGAGGGATACCATTCCTAACGTCAGATAGATCTTGCCTGAAAGAGCAAACATCCGAAAATATGTTTATTTGTTTTTTATTGCCTATGCTAAGGCATTTGACTGCATGAATTCTAGCAAACAATGGATAACTTTGAGAAGTATGTATGTTAGTCCGGGTAGACTAGAGAAACAAATTCATAGATACTCATGTATATAAGAAAGCGCTTTATATACAAAAGCAATTGAATATTGAGAAAACATCCCAGCCCAGGACAGATCAAGTCCATAAGTCTGATATTAGCCCATATGTCTTATACCAATCTATAATTTTCTCTTCAGACTCACGAATCACATGCAATGATGCTGAATGCAGGAAGATCACAGGCCAGTGGGTGGAAAGTCTTTTGGATCCAGTGGTTTAAGCATCTCAGCACTGGCAGGGGTTTCCACATGGATCCTTCAGCTCCCAGGCTCTAGCATAGCTCCATGTGTCTTGTCAGCAAGCCTGCTTCACAGGAAGTGAGCTTGTGTCCCACCCCCAGAGAGCTATTTATCTCCTTAGCACCTCCAAATGAGGTCATCAAGCTGCAACCTGATTGACAGGCTAAACTTCACCCCTTCACTCTTAACTCTCAAATTGACAACAGAGTATGTACCTACCGCAGTATGGAAAATCCAGACACTTAAATGTGCTCCTACAGAACCTGTACACAGATACAAAGGTACTCATTTAAACAAAACAAGGTGATGCTACATGGTTCTAAAACAGGAATGGTGTATGTATGAGATGTATAATTTCACAATATCTAGTTTATCTGTGCAGGATAAAGATGGGGCTTACTACTTCCATAAAGAGTTACAGTCTGGGAAACTCACAGAGGCAGTCTACTCTGTCCTATAGGATTGCTATGAGTCAGCATTGATTCCATGGTGGTGAACTAGACAAACAAACAGATTCAACCTGTATGCTGAGCATATTAGAAGAGAAGAGGTATAAATATGAATGCATTATTAGGGTTTCAGGAAAGCTCAATAAAACTTTGAGCATACAAACTACAAAACCTTGCTTCCTGAAAGTGAAGAAAACTTTAAGGATTTACTGATTAGTTGGTATCAACTGGATGATGGTGGGTGGGAATGAGGATAAGGCAATCCTCACAACTGGACCAATAGACAACATCATGAACAGAAATGGAAATGGTCAAGGATTCCATCTTACTTGGATTCACAATGAATATTGTGAAGCAACAGTCAATAATTCAAAAACTGTATTGCATGGGCAAATCTGCTGCCCAAGACACAGTTAAAGTGTTAAAGAACAAAGATGTCACATCCATTAAGGCAGCAGTTCTCGACCCGTGGGATATTGGAATAATCCAGTCCTTTGCAGAAAAGCATCATGCTGCTAACACCAGAGGGTCAGCATCAAGGAAGAAGACACTGGATGAGATAAATTGTGAGTTAGTGCATCACAGGGCGGGGTTTTATCGTGTTCCACAAAGCATCACTGTGGGTCAGATGATTCAGTAGTATAGAACAGCCTGTACAAATCAGTGATGTTTATTACATATATCAAGTTCGGTCACCATTTTCACACTTCTTTTCTGAGTTGCTGCTGTTTTTTGCTATTAAAATAAACTCACTGTTTTCTAAGGCTGCCATCCACTCTTTCAATTTTCTGCTTTCTATTTGACTCCATATAGAAAAGCCTCCACAGCTTCATAAAGCCTGGGCTCCATTTGGAATATTTGAAATTCTATTCTAAATTTTCCTCCTTTTGGTTAGAATTCCTCTATGGCAGTGGTTCTCAACATGTGGGTTGCAACTCCTTTGGGAGTCAAACGACCCTTCACAGGGGTCACCTGATTCATAACAGTAGCAAATTTATAGTTATGAAGTAGCAACAAAAATAATTTTATGGTGTGTGTGGGGGATCACCACAACATGATGAACTGTATTAAAGGGTCGCTGCATTAGGAAGGTTGAGAACCACTGGAGTCTATGGAAACCACAATGAAGTTGCTCACTAATGGTATCTGGACACCATCCAAATCTTATGGACTAATATATATAAAGGTAGCCAAAGTTCCTGGAGGCAATTAACTACATAGTTGCATACCATCCAGCTATTCCTGACTCCCTTTCTTCCTCTGTTGCCAAGTATGATTGTAGCTCAAAAGACATAGTGAATAGTGGAATTTAAAAGATTTTTGCTATGCTCAATTGAAGAAAACATAACACAATAATAATATGTTATTATGAGCAACAAGTAATATAAATTATAACAATACATTTGGTGTGGGTGGGGAAAAATATATATGTATGAAGGGATAAGAAAGTATTTGATAAGTAAAATTTTGATAAACATCATGAAAAATGGAGGAAAGGTTGACGTTTTCAAAGATTTTATCATGTTTGGATCCACAGTCAATATTCATAAAAGCAGTAGTCAAGAAATCAAAATGCATGTTGCATTAGGTGAATCTGCCGCGCAAGATCTGTTTAGAGTATTGGAAAGAAAGGCTGCATCTATGAAGACCAAGCTGCATCTCACCCATGCCATGACATTTTAAATTGCCTCATATGCGTGTGAATGTTGGACATAGAATAAAGAATTGACACCTTGAATTGTGGTGCTGGAGAAGAATATTGACAATACCCTTGACTGCTAAAAGGATAAATGAATCTAAGTACAGCCAGTGTTCCTAAGAGGCAAGGATGACAGGACTTCATCTTACATACTTGGGACCCGTTGTCAGGCGAGACCAGGCCTGGAGAAGGACATTCATGCTTGGTAGAGAGACACTGATGAAGAAGAAGACCCTCAAGGAGATGGATTAACCCCGTGGCTGCCACAATGGGCTCAAGCATACAGACACTTGTCTCTTTCTGTTGGGCATGGGGTCACTAGGGGTTGGAACTGATTCGATGGCACCGAAGAACCACAAATTTGTGGAAAAAATCCCACTATCTTTTAATTCCAGTTTTCCAGGAATGCTTTGACTCTCCCTTGTAGAGTGGTAAATAAAACGAGATGGCATTAGCAAGTATGTAATGAAACAGCTAAGACACATTTTAGATAGTAGAATGAGTGAAAGGAGGCCACAAAGTCTTTGTAACTGCCCCCACCTGCCCTGGAAAGTTTAGCTGGCTTTGAGATTTGCTTAGATCAATAGACTATGGTAGATGACTTCATAAAACTTCTAAGTTTCCTTATATGAAATCTGTAGTTTCTTCTTTTGAACCTTGGAACATTCTTCTTCGGGCAAAGTTCATGCTGCAAGAATCCCAAGCAACAGAGGCTTTCCAGGGTGAGAAGGACTGAGTCATTTAGGTGAGTTCCCAGATGACAGCCAGTATCAGCTGACGACCAATCTGGAGATTCCAGCCCATTTGAAATTTCAGAAGAATGAAATCTCAATTAATATCACATGGAGCCAGTGGGGGGAGGGGGGAGGGAACAGAACACAATTGAATCCAGGACCTACCAGAATCAAGAGAGAGGCCTTACTTATGTAATTTGCGTCCTGGGTTATGGGTTCCTTGTTAGACAGCAATGCCAGTTGTCTTTCAGGCAATTTCAACTTATGGCAATTCCATGTGGATCAGAGTAGAACTACGTGTCACAGCATTTCCAGTGACTGAATTTTAGAAAGCAGATCACTCGATTTTTCTTCTTAGGTGGACTTGAACCTCTGCTTTTTTCTTTTTTAGCAGTCAAATGCATTAACAAATTGTATAAAACAGCTATTATGTTGCAACACATAACTGAATCAAGTTGTGGGAGCCACATGCGTAAAGAAGTTTTGACTGAAAACAAACAAAACAGAACAAAATAAAGCCAAAAAAGGTAGAGACTTACTCTACACTCATATCCCCTGGCAAATTATAAGTGCTCAATAAATGTTTTGGGAGAATAGATAGTGAATCCAGAAGATTCTTTCATTCCTCTACCCATGTAATTCTTTTTTTAATCTTTTATGATGTAAGTAAAGTTGGTACATACATAAAATATGTACATAAATATCTCCTATTTACTCCAATGAATAAGATGTCTCTTTTGCTTAACTATTTTTACACTGACCTAACAATCAACTGCAGAAAATGCTGTCCTTTCTGGAGCTCTGATTGCTTTTCATGTGTTACTCTTTTCTCCAAACACCTCGTTTCTTACAAAAGGGGCTCAGTCTTACCCTTATCTCCCATGACTCTATCATGGTGCCGACCTCATTGAAGTAATGATTGCCTGGTATCTATTACCTAAAGGATTCAATTAATGATGTCATGGTCTATGGAAGCAATTTTCAATATATTAGGGAGGTAGTCTGACTCATTTAGTGATTTTCAAATATTGAAGCAAACTAAAAAACAATTAATTATATTTTCATTGAGTTTATTCTACATCATAGAGAATTGATAGGGAACAACAGAACTGCCCCTCAGCATTTTTAAGTTTGTAAAACTTTTTTTATGGAAGCAGACTACCACATTTTCTCCTGCAAGGTGGCTAAGGGGTTAAAAAAACCAACCTTTTAATTACCAACCCAACACTTAACCATTAAACAATCAGGGCTCGTTGTGAAATATTGACAAGAGTAGAACATGTGTTTGTATATTCAACACAAGAGTATTTCTAAAAACATTTAAATTTACTTTATAAAGCCTTGAAATTCCATGAAGAAGTAGGAGAAACTTTAATAAATGGCATATAAGCCTGATGAGTCAAATAAAAATAATTGGTTTGCATTTGACCTTTACCAAGAATATTCACGTATATAAATGTGCAGTGGTTCTTCTTCATTAGGTTACTCTACGATGCACTGACTAATGGTTGTTTCAAGAAACAAAGCCGGAAGTAAAAATAGGGAGGTCTAAATATTGAACTCCATGGTCCCGGACTTGTCACAAGGCAAATAGAGTGCATCTTCCTTGAGAAAGGAAAATAAAACATAAAAGCTCCATTGACTATCCAAATCAGGATCCTATCTAGACACACAAAGGATACTCACACATTAGTTTAGGTAGGTAACATGTTATAAAGAAATCAGCATTAACTCTATGAGATGCTAAATGGAACTGGAAAAATTGGTGTGCGATGATTTAAACATTTTTGAGCATTTTTGTATTTATTCTCATAGCTCATTTTTCCCTTGTTTTCCTGATTAAAGAAAACTAGGGCGGACACATTTCAAAGTCTCTCAGCTTCTGATAACTGTACTCTGAAGTAAATTCTTGGACAACCACTTATGAATTAGAAGGAAACTTACCTACACCAGAGCTAATCACAACAGCCTCCACCTGGTTGAACAGGCTTTCTTTAACCTGAATCACCAAATCCTCTCAACCTCAGATTCTCTCTACAAGAGGGTTTCTTTATTCAACATATTGATGAGAGATGAGATTTTAAAAATCTTTTTGAATCCACATCCTTTTCCATTTTAGACAGACTGGCACTTTGTGTACTGTGAAAAAAGGGGGGGGGTTGTTCTGCATTTCTATTACCTGTCTATATCAGTACTGTACAAATAGAAATGAATAAAATACATTATTAATATTAAAAGTTGGAATGGCAGGCATATAAATGAGTTTATAAGCCTGCATGGTCCACAGAACCAGATTCCATCATATGATTCCATCCATCTTCTAGCTATGTGTTCATTGTAAGCTCTCTCTTTCCAAGGCACTTTGTAAAACAAGCCTGATATTGCTACTGTATCCTAAAATGTTTTGGGGTTAAGCAGAGTCTATTTCAAACCCACCAAGTACTCCAATGCAGAAATATGAATCAGTCTGTGCCCATAAAGATGACCAGTCTTGGAAACCCAAAGACACAGTTCTGCCCTGTTCTATCCTCCTGGGCCATTATGAGTCAGGGCGGACACAATGGTAGTTGGCTTGGGGTTTGGTATTTATAGTACAGTAGTCCCTGCGTGGTGCAAATGATTGATGCAATACTCCACTAAATGAAAGGTTGGAAGTTTGAGCCCACCCTGAGGCACTTAAGAAAGTTCTAGTGACCTACTTCTGAAATATCAGCTATGAACAACCCTAAAGCCCTGTCAAGCATGGTCCTGACCCAGTTAGGGTTATCATGAGTTGGAATCAAGTTGGCAAGTAGTTTCTTGTTATTGTTGCTTTTTAAAAATACAATTTAGCATTTTTCTTAGTATGGTAGAAAGGCAAAAAAGCTTTGTCATATTTTTCCTCCATCAGAGAAGTATTTTATATCCTCCTGAACTCTTATTATATTGGCCAGGCAAGCAGGAGGAAAATAACTGAGAAGGGTTTTCTTTTCCACCAACAGTTTTTTTCATTTGTAATTCACCTATCAAATCACTCAATAGTTTGAGCATATCAAGAAAAGTTATGCAATCATTACCACAATCCATTTTAGAATATTTTCTTCATTCTTATACTCATTGTTATTAGTATAAATATTAGAAGTATTAGTATCAGTTCTCCATTTCCCTCATCCTCTCTGCCATACCCACAAGGAACCATTAATTCAGTTACTGTCTCATTAATTCAGTTACAGGTTTACCTATCCTGGATTTCATTACAGAAAATCATTAGGAAAACAAATGAACAAAACAAAATAAAAAGTAAAACAGGTTTTTAAAAAAATCAATCAAAAATAATGTAGAAAATATTAAAAACTAGCTCAGTCTATCATTTGATGACATATTAGCGATGAGTACTTGAGCATTGAATACAACTTTTTAAATCTAGTGGAAGCTTCATCAGCACTTCTCAGTTATGTTAATACTGCATTAACAGTATTAACGGTAAAAAGAATATATCAAGTACCAATATTGTGCCATGTGCTTTCCTTAAAAGGCTATCACTGTTCCCAGCTTAAAGATGAGACAGCTGAGATTCAGATGGTAAATAACTCGGTCAGTTAAAACAGACCAAGTTCCTTGTTCTGGACTAAATTTTGCTACACCCGCAGATTGATGATTGCTGATGCCTGGAAGGGAGACCCAGGGACTCTGAAAAGCTTCCAATTAATGGAAGACCCTGGCTCAGTTAGCAACAGCGAAAGGGTTCATGAGGGAGGGGGGATCAGGGAGGGAGGGGGGAAAATGAGGAGCTGATATCAATGACTCAAGTAGAAAGCAAATGTTTTGAGAATTATGATGGCAACAAATGTACAAATGTGCTTGACACAATGGATGTATGTATGGATTGTGATGAGTTATACTAGCCACCAATAAAATGATTAAACAAAATTGTTTCACAAAACATAGAAATTATAATGGAAGACATTAAATATCACTTGCATTATTAGGGGAAATCTCCTGATTCTCAATCACACCAACTGGATCAGAATGATCTGTGTTTGGACCAGGGATTTACTTCTATAGATCCCCACATTTGTAGCAGAATTCCAAGTCAGAACCATGCACATGTTTGATGTGAACAAAGGCTCGAATTCCTAGACGGATCCCAATACATGTCATACAGGCTGTCCATTTTGTTTTCCCATTTCCCTAAAGGACAGACTATAATAACTCTACAGTGGGTTTAAGTTGAATGTGTGTGTGTGTGTATACATATATACATTTTTTCACATAAGAAAAATCACTTCCTAAAGCTCTGTGAAAATATTGGTGATAGAGAACAGGGAAAATGAAAGGGCTTAGTCCTTGATTAAACACAACTATTTTCCACTTAGAGATATTAGTAAACAAATACTTTTATAGTAAAATTGCTTCAAAATAGATATTAATGCAAAGGTAAAGAAGAGGGAACACTGTCAAAATTTCCATCTAAATCAGTGAATGTTAGATGTTAGTCAATATACAGGAATTGATCTACTACAAATGGCTTATCATTATAAACAAACTCTTTACTGTGGGGACCTCTTTGCTATTTCATATTAAGCAGTATAAGTTAGGAGATGAATGAACTGTAATATCCCATCAAAAGCATTCAAACTCTCTTCAGTTTAAACCCAGTCAATTATTTGAATTTATAACTGATATAAACAGGAAAGTCTGAATTAAACCTTTAAATTGCTCTCTCTACCATTGGGTCTTCTTTATCTTTCCCATTAGAACCATTGTTAGCCTAGCAGTCTTAACTAATTCAGAAGAAATGTCAGTGGAAGATCAATGTATGAATCCCTCATGGCCTCTTTGATGTTAATACGTTGCTTTAATGAAACACTCTTCCCATAGATCTACAATATGCTATTGCTGCCATTGCAGATCGACCGGCAAAATGCTCAACCAACAATGCAGTTTCCTCCCAAACGACATATAAGTCATATGCATACAGGGCACAATTTGTTCCAACTTTAATTACAACATGAAATGAGCTGAGTAGGACCTGAGTTCAATGAGGAAATGTCTGTGAATGCCAAAGGATCATAATGAATATAAATGCAATTCACTTTTATAAAGAGGTACAAACAAGAGCTCCATCTTCATTCTGTGCCTGAGCACTTTGTTTCTCATGAACAGCAAGTTTTGAAATGATAGAATTGAGATGGCACCCTGATGTGCACATTGGGCAGACCGAGTGAGAGTGGGAAGACCACACTACATGCTTCAAACAGAAAAGGAACATTCTGCTATACAGATTGTGAAGCTAGAGCTCTGGTCAATGATTGAAGTCCAGTGAATGTGTACTATGCATGGGATACAGTTGTTGTTGTTGTTATTGTTGTTGGTTGTCATTGAGTCCTGATTCTCACACATGGCAATTCCATGCATACAGAGCAGAACTGCTCCACGGGGATTTGAAGACTGTGTCCTGTCTAGCAAAGCTACAGCCTGGTGGAAGAAGCTTCTGCAGAGCAGAGCTTCCCAGGGAGGGATTCCAACATCCCTCAAATATTTATTGTTGTTAAATCCATTCTTGAGAATTTTGTGTGTGTGTGTGTGTGTGTGTGTGTGAATTTTGTGAACTGTCATGTTTACCGCACCTGGAGTGGATATGAGTGCAGTCTTGAGAAGTACGAATGGAACCAGATGTAAAACTTGCTTCTATGTGATGGGGCTTTCCTTAACTGAGGCATTGGAGAGGCTTAGACAGCGAGACATCTTTGGGAATTCTGAGAAGGATATGTGGGAATTGAGTGAGGAAGAAACCCCAAAGTTGAAATCAGAGGAGAAAATGAAACCCACCAAAAAACCCTGGCTTCATTCAAATTAGGTAGTGGGGGACTCTTTTGGCCTCCCCAATATAGAGGACCTTATAGACTGCCTTCCCCAACTGATGCCCCTTTACCTTGGACAGGGGCTTACATAAGATGGAGAAAGAATGGTTAACATTAATAGAAAAAACCTAAAAGGGGAAACATTAAGTCTTTGGCAAAGAGTCAGATGGTTTGATACCCATGGTGCCTCAGGAGTATAAAAAAAATAAAAGAGACATAGGTAGACAATGGAACAGTTACCACGGGAGAGTTTGTAAAGGAAAACATTTAATTCTGGGAAGTATTTAACTGCTTGTAGATATTAGACTTCAAAGTAGCACATGAGGTAGTTTCATTGTGTTGTTAGTCAATGAGAAAAGGAACGTTGTGAGCAAAAAGTAGGGCAGTGAGTAGGATATGACTCTAACCAAATTTTCTGAACACCTCAATCAAGAATAGTATGTGACGTATAAGACAAGCAGTACAGAAAGAAAGAACCAGGAAGAGGACAGAAAGTGATAGAAAAAAGTATAGACCTTATAATGGTCTTTTATCAGGTTTTAGTGGAAACAATAATGGTGACCTTAGAGTTAATCATAAGGCATTGTTTTTATGTAGTGGTCTGCAAAACTTTTTATGATATAAATAAAGCTGTTTGGAAGAACTCGGTTGAGATTGCTTCCACCAGAACATCTCTCCTGTCTATCTCATCTGTGTTCACAGACTCCACACCTCCTTCAGGTATCCAGTTCAACCCTCCCTCCCAGAGCTGGTCTCCGACAAGTGCGCCCCCGAAGAGGGACCTGAAGGTAATCTTTTCTCGTTTTCGGTGTGGATAGGACTTCACCTAGGGTACTGCAGACCCCCTGGCGCAAGGCAACCAGGCAAGTAGAGGTGAACAGATAAAGAACATAAGCTAGAAGTATGGGCCACAGTGAGTCTAAGGAGAGAGGACTGTTGTTTGTAGAAATTCTAAAACAAATTCATAAAGGAAAAGGGGTCCATGTGTCAACTCATCAGATAACAGGGTTTTAAAATTTTGTCCAGCAATGCAGTCCATGGTCTCCTGAAGAAGGTACTGTCAGTTTAGATACATGGACTAAAGTAGGGGAAGAAATAAAAGAATACTATAATGAACATGGGCCTGCAGAAATCCCTGTAGAAGCATTCTCCTTATGGAGCTTAATGAGAGATTCCTTAGACCCCTTACAAGAGATTACTCAACTTTCCAAGAAACTTTCTTTGCAAGTGAGAAAACGCCTCTAAAGGCGGAACAAGCGGAGAGGAAACAGAGTTATACATTGACACTGACTCAGGGGAAAGTGATGATAAACTTTCACCTGAAGATGAAGCTGACTGAGAAGCAGCAGCTGCCCGATACCATGACAATGATTGGGATCACCCCTTCGTTCAATCAAAAGGTCATTGTAAAGAACTCCATCATGGCTCGATGAAAAATTTGGCAATTAAATCTAAAATTAAGAAGTCTAAAGGCCGGCCTCCACTCCCACCTCCTTTGGGTTTTGGCTTCCATCCCTACCTTGTGTCAAAAATATGTAAGTGCAGCCTTGCAATCAATTAGGGATAAGTATTTCGAAGCTTATGTTATCCATTATCCATTCTTTTAGCCCATCAAAATCGTGGTATATTGCAAGAAATTTAACAAGATATTATAATGGCTTTAACTCAACAGGGACTAAAAATATCCCCAGACAAAACAGAACCACCTTTTTCTTATTTGGGGAGGAATATACTGGGGGAGAAAATAATTACTCAACCTATACAATTAAGGCAGGATTCATTAAAAACATTAAATGATTTTCAAAAATTATTTGGGGATGTTAATTGGATTCGTCCTTTTTAAAAGTTAACCAGTAATGATTTGAAACCTTTATCTGTCATCTTACAAGGGGACCCTAACCCTAAGTCACCTAGGGCATTGACTCAGGAAGGAAAATTGGCCACTGAAAAGGTGCAAAAAGCAATCATGAATAACCAATTAACAAGATTAGACTATTTAAAACCTGGGTCTTTGATTTTGCTACCTACTTTCCATTCCCCTATGGGATGTTTGTGGCAGAATGGACCCCTGGAATGGTTATATTTAGCTTCCAATTCTCCTAAAATGGTCACTCCTTATACTTCCTTTATAGCATTGCTTATCCTAAAGGGAAGAAAAAGGAGTAGAGGGTTGTCTGGTGTAGAAGTCCCCAATATTATATCACCTTACAATGCTTATCAGCTTGGAAACCTTTTGCAATCTGATTCAGATCTGCAGGTTGCCCTTGCAGGATATACAGGAATCATAACATATCATTTACCTAACAACTCTTTGTTACATTTTATAAAAGAACACCCTGTAATCTTCCCTCAAAAAACCTCTAAGGAACCTTTTAACACTCCACTGGCATCCCTTGTTTGCACTGATGGATCCTCTAATGGCACAGCTGCAGTTATAATTGATGATCATAAGACTTCATTTTCTACTAATCAGAAGTCCGCTCAAAAGGCTGAACTTATGGCAGTAATATATGTATTTGAAACATTATCTAATACTTTGTTTAATCTTTATTCAGATTCACAGTATGTGGTTAAATTATTTCCATTCATAGAGACAGCATCCATTCCTCCCCAGAAAACCACTATATTTGATTTACTGACTAAATTACAAAATTTAATAAGCAAACATGAATTACAGTTTTTTATAGAGCATGTTAGATCTCACAGTAACCTGCAAGGTCCTATACATGAAGGGAATAGGCAAGCAGATGCCTTAACATGACCATGATTCTATCCATAGAACAGGCCTCCAAGAGTCATGCTTTACATCATCAAAATACTAATGCTTTGAGATTACAGTATCACATAACCAGAGAAGCCGCACGAGAAATTGTTAAAAAGTATTCCGTGTGGCCAACTCAGGCTCCAACCTTACTAACTGGAGTCAATCCTCAAGGATTGATGCCTAATGACATATGGCAGATGGACGTTACTCATATCCCTAGGTTTGGTAAACTTTTCTTTGTACATAGATACTTTCTCATACACAGCCATTGCCTCAGCCCGTACCGGAGAAGCATTTAAGGATGTAATTTAACCTTTGTTTTACTCTTTTGCCATTTGGGGACAGCCTAGAGAGATAAAAACTGATAATGGCCCTGCTTATACCTCTACTGCTCTAAAGAACTTTCGTTCCACTTTTGGGAGCAAACATATTACAGGAATTCCATACAACCCTCAAGGACAGGCCATAGTAGAAAGAGCTCATCAAACACTTCAAAACCAAATCCAGTGTTTGCAGGAAGCAGAGCTTAAATATCACTCTCCACATCTTATTTTACAGCATGCTATGATTGTTATAAATCATTTAAATTGTAATTCAGAAGGATATACACACATGTATCTACATTTTCAGGGTCCTGACATTAAGCCTAAACCACTGGTAAAATGGAAAGATGTATTAACTGGGACCTGGAAAGGCCCAGACGTCTTACTCACATGTGGGCAAGGAGATGCTTGCCTCTTTCCACAGGTGCTGACTCTCCTGTGTGGATTCCAGACTGATCCATTCGGCCCCCATGACGGGCCTGCCGCCTCCTCCACCTTCCAGCAGTGTCACCAGCTACTTGGAAACCATGGGGGAGGCAGCTGACTGCTCTCCTGGTGGATTCCGACAGGCTCTGTGTCCAGCCCCTCCGACTAACACTCCAGTGCCCTATTCATCTTCTCCCCTCACAGGAGGAGCCAATCCCTCCCTGGTTTCTCCTTTCCAGCGTCTGTCTCTTCAGCCAGTTCATAGAGAATCTGAGCTGGGGCCTACGCGTCACCGCTGTGCCCTCTCCACCTGCACTGTCTTCCTGCGGACCTGGGGCCAACTGAAGAAGCTCAGCAACAAAGCACTTGACGTTGCTTCACAAGGAACGGCACCCACCCCTGAGGTTGTTTTCACTGCTATGCTAGCACTAATCACGTGCCAGGTATTGTGCTCAGGATTAGTCTCAGCTGAAAACAATTGGTCATACATACCAGAACCTCCGGTTGTGCACCCTGTCACCTGGGAGACACCGGAAGTACTGGTTTTTACAAAAGATTCCTTCCTCCTGGGGGGTCACTCAAGTGCCTTTATTAACCCTAAAAGTTCATATAATGTTACCTACAGGGGCAATAGTTCCCTGCTTCCTATTTGTGGATCCCATCTTCACACACCACTTCCAGGGCCTTGTGTGTCACTGGGGATTAGAACTCTGGTCACAGATTCCCCTGTTACTAGAGCCAAGCAGAGACATCTTTGGATGTTGGCACTTATAATTCCCTCGTTTCCAGATTTTAAATTCATTACTACTTCTACTTTACCTCCTGATCAAATTCATGTGTGTGACCCTTATCCAGAAGCTGGTGATAGTTGGTTTGCTATCAATAGGAAGACAGGATTTCCAAAATGGCATGATTGTGCCATTGTGGGAACCACATCAGACAGAAAAGGAGTAAGGCATCCTTTAAATGGTACAGATTTGTATGTATGTGATTATTCCATTACATCTCCCACTGACGCTTACCGCGATTTAGTCAAACTGAGTACAAGATTTAATTGGTCTGATGCTGATTTGCTCACTCCTGAACCTTTGGCCAGATGGTTTACCCCAGGCTGGGTTTCTCCTATTTTGACCTTTTTTGGTTCCAATGGTCCAGTAGTTCAAACATCTTTGTGGAGGCTCTTTACAGCTACCCAAGCTGCTGGTCTAAAAATACCTCAAAAAGAATACAGATACAGAGACCTTCAAGCTTGTGTGTGCACCCCTTTTGTTGTTCTATATCTGAGTGATTTTGGCACATTAGAGATATTTGAAAATAATGGGGTCTTTGTTACTCATTGTAAAAATTGTGTTTTAACCAATTGTATTTATTCTCATTTGAATATAATTTCTTTTGTCATTGTCCAACAACCCCCTTATGTTATGTTGCCTTTAAAACTGGATACCCTATGGTATGATGATATGGGACTACATGCCTTACAGTTAATATCAGATATTTTGAAAAGAAAAGAAGATTTGTTGCCTCTTTAATTTTAGGTATTGTAGCATTATTTTCTATTATAAGTTTCTTGACTGCCTCTGCTGTAGCTTTGGTCCAAGAAGTACATATTGCTGAACATGTTGATGAATTCACCAAAAATGTTACCAGAGCCTTAATGACACAAGCAAAAATTGATCAAAAACTTGACACACGAGTTAGTGCCTTAGAAGAGGCAGTAGTATGGATGGGTGCTCAGATTCAGGCTCTAAAACTAGAATGATGATTAGATGTCACTTGCAGTTTAAATGGATCTGTGTTACTCCTTTAATTTACAGTGAATCAGAAGTCCCATGGGAAAAGTTTCAGAATCATGTTTTGGGAGTATGGAACCATTCAGACATTTCTGTAGATTTAGCTTCTTTATACACCAGTATAACAACCATCAGTCACTCTGGAAGCTCTGTACTACCAGCTTCAGAAGTGGCCAAATCTTTGTTAGAAAAAATAACTGGATATGTTACAAGAAAGTCCTGGTTACCAATTTTTGTTAATCTGGGAGTTGCAGCTTTGATAATACTTCTTCTTGTTATTTTTCTCCCAGTTGTCTTCCGATTGACCTTCCGCAGTTTACACTCGGTGTAGGCAGAACTCCAAAGGCTTCATTTAAAACAAAGCCCACATGGAAGAAGCACACCAGCCTGTGCAACCACGAGGTGTCAAAGGGATCAGGTATAAGGCATCATCAGAACAAAAAATCTTACCATAGTGAATGATGGGGGGAGTGCAGAGTGGAGACCCAAAGCCCATTAGTAGGCCACTGGAGATCCCCTTGCAGAAGGGTCTCGGGGAGGAGATGAGCCAGTCAGGGTGTGATGTAACAATGATGAGGAATACAACTTTCCTCTAGTTCCTAAATGTTTCCTCCCCGCTCCCACTACCATGACTGAATTCGACCTTGCAAGTCTGGCTAGACCAGAGGATGTACACTGGTAAAGATTGGAGCTGAGAATTCAGGGAATCCAGGGTGGATGATCCTTACAGGACCAGTGGTGTGAGTGGCAAAACAGAGAGGGTGGAGGGAGAGTGGGTAGGAAGGAGGGAACCGATTACAAGGGACTATATGTGACCTCCTCCCTGGGGAATGGACAACAGAAAAGTGGGTGAGGGGAGACGTCAGGCAGGGCAAGATATGACAAAATAACAATTTATAAACTATCAAGGGCTCATGAGGGAGGGGGAACCGGGAAGGAAGGGGAAAATGAGGACCTAATATCGGGGGTTTAAGTGGAGAGAAAATGTTTTGAGAATGAAGTACAAATGGGCTTTACACAATTGATGTGTGTATGGATTGTGATAAGAGTTGTATGAGCCCCTAATAAAATGTTTAAAATAAAAAAATTTAAAAAAGTAAAAAATAATTTTAAAAAGGGGAGGTGTTGGGAGCATCCCAGCCAAGCTGTCTAGCAAAGCTACATACTGGTGGAAGGAGCTTCAGCAGAGCAGAGTTTCCCAGGGAGGGATTCCAACATCCCTCAAATATTTATTGTTGTTAAATCCATTCTTGAGAATTTTATGCATTGTCATGTTTACCACACCTAGAACGGATACGTGGGCAGTCTTGAGAAGTATGAATGAAACCAGATGTAAAACTTGCTTCTAGTGATGGGGCTTTCCTTAACTGAGGCATTGGAGAGGCTTAGACAGCGAGACATCTTTAGGGATTTTGAGAAGCATATGTGGGAAGAAACCCAAAAGTTCAGGTCAGAGGAGAAAATGAAACCTACCAAAAAACCCTGGATTCCATTCAGATTAGGTAGTGGGGGACTCTTTTGGCCTCCCCAATATAGAGGACCTTATAGACTGCCTTCCCCAGCTGATGCCCCTTTACCTTGAACAGGGGCTTACATAGAAGTAGAAAGAATGGTTAACATTAATAGAAAATACGTAAAGAGGGGAAACATTAAGTTTTTGGCAAAGAATCAGATGGTTTGGCTCCCATGGTGCCTCAGGAGTATAAAAAAATAAAAGAGACATAAGTAGACAATGGAGCAGTTACCATGGGAGAGTTTGTAAAGGAAAATATTTAACTCTGGGAAGCATTTAACTCTGATTGTAGATATTAGGTTTTGAAATAACACATGAGGTAGTTTTATTGTGTTAAGTTAGTCAACGAGAAAAGGAACATTATGAGGAAAAAATAGGGCAGTGCGTAGGATATGACTCTAACCAAATTTTCTGAACACCTCAATCAAGAATAGTATGTGACGTATAAAAGAAGCAGTACAGAAAGAAAGAACCAGGAAGAGGACAGAAGTGATAGAAAAAAGTATAGACCTTATAATGGTCTTTTATCAGGTTTTAGTGCAAACAATAAGGGTGATTTTGGAGTTAATCCTAAAGCATTGTTTTTATGTAGTGGTCTGCAAAACTTTATGATATAAATAAAGCTGTTTGGAAGAACTCGGCAGAGATTGCTTCCACCAGAACATCTCTCGTGTCTGGTGTCTGTCTCATCTGTTCGCCAACTCCACACCTTCTTCAGGTATCCAGTTCAACCCTCCTGGAGCTGGACTCCAACGGTGTCCTTTTGAATTAGACACTGTAGGGAATTAAATAAGTAAAACCCTTACAATTTACCTCTAAAAATGTATCTATTCTGTGTCCAATAACTTTAAGGGTAAATTCAAGTGGCTTGGATAATCTTATATTTTTACTTCCCCCCTTTCTACTCATAACGAATTCTTTCAACCCACTTTGCCTGGCTCACCATATCCTCACATATGACCTGGTCAACAGATTTCTAGGCAAAGTTGATAGTCAACTATAGGAATGTGCACATAAACATAAATCTCTGCATGTGCACATATCTTCAGAGACAAAAGAAAGGTGAAGTGGGAGATAAATAATAACAGAGCCTAGTTCAAAAATAAGGATCTGTTCCTGCCTGTAGGTATAGCTGGAGCGATTCGTTAAGGGGAGGAAAAAATACATATCAAATAAAGGTTAAAGGAAGACATTTCATTAGATTAATTTAGGGGTATGATTAAAGCAGACCTCATTAAAACTCCTTTAGTCTTTCTTCTCATTTATTTTTTCACCACAGGCATATGAACTTATGCTAATTTTATGGTGATTTTATAAATGCTGAGCAAGAATCTCTGGCTAAACAGTGCATATTACTTTGATTCTAAAGTGGACAACTTAAGAGAATTTCATTAACTCTTTCATGATGCTGAAAGAGTTGGAGGATGATGAGTCAACAGACCACAGAACTATTCTATTAAGCATTACTTTCTTTGCTTCCCAAGAGCTCTACGCATTTTTCAAGTGTGTATTATACTTGCTGGTATGAGTTTGGACATGTGGAAGCCCTAACTTAATAATAGAGTCCTAAGGTCACAGGGATTGAGTGCTCAACTGCTAACTTGGACGGTTGTCACTTGAGCCTACTAGCTGCTCTATGGGAGAAAGATGGACTAATTGGCTTCCAGAACGATCATGCCCTTGGAAACCCTGGGAAGCAAGTCTTCTCTAACGTGGCTATGAGTTGGAATCCACTTGATGGCTATGGATTTGGTTTCACACAATAATCCAAATCATTTAAATAACTATAACTCATATACCCTTCCTTCTGAGTTATTGGGACAGACAATGAGCCTTCATTGCCAACTTTATTCAAATCTTCAGTTTCATTAAGTAAGGACACCTGGAACTTCAGACATTGGTAAATTAAGACAATAAACAAAGAATGTAGCACTGTACCGAGGTATGATTTAGGATTGTGATAGACTACCAGTAGCAAAACATATAGCCAGCATCAGCTTCAACATGTTTAGCATTGTTTTTCTCATATCACAAGTAGGCAGAGCCATCTCTATGGGAAATAGTGCCTATGGCAATTAGTTTTAAATTGCTAAATGATTTCTCACAGCTGTATTGGTAATTAGGAACTGTTCATTGGTGCCCCACGCTGAGTGGTGCCCAGGGCACATGCCATAGCTGCTGTATCTTTGATATGCCTCTGTAAGCAGGTCCCAGGTATGTGGCGATTGCATGGGTTCAGTTGCTCGATAATGCCATTCTGGAAGCAAGTTCTCACTAGCATTTCCCTCTTATTCTCAGCGCGCTGATGTTCTCTGTGACACCCGTGAAGACCTGTAAACTAGCATGTCTTTGTTCCACGGTGTATGTTAAATGAGAGCCAGGGCTGCTCCAGTCATCACGCTCAGATTCACAGCAGGGGGAAAGGGAAGTCAAAGCAATTCCCAACTGAAGCCTGCTTATGTCCCATGATCCAAAAATGGCAGTGTAGCCAATCCAGAAGAGACTGGGAAAATGACTTTCCTCTAGAGTTGGGTATAGTGCTTTCCTGAATAAAATCAGGTTTCTGAGGGAAGAAGAAGAGGAGTGTAAGTTGATAACTAAGAGAAAATAATATGGTAAAATGCAACTTCTCAAAGTTTGTGTCTCCCACCCACCCGCCATCAGTTAAAAAGACTAAGGGACACATCAATAAGGAAATATCTCTCTTTGTCTCCATTTCTTTGCCTTGCTGTTGCATATTATAGATCAGTACTTCTGATAAGAGGTGGCTTATCAACTGCCACAAATCTAGGGGGTTACGTTCCTAGCCCATGGATAGAACTATTCTGGAACTGATTGCTAATGTGCAGCTTGGAACAGCCTGGAATATTTTTACACCCATTTGCAAATCACCATGAAGCAGACCTCAAGGGCTAGAAAGCTGTGCTCACCAAAGGCTCCCACCATCTGGTAATCACTAAGGTGGCACTTTAGATTAAAGGTAGATTTTTGTTTTTTATTTTTCCATCTTGCCTTGGAGAACAGGTGGTTGTCCTGACCTTCCATCATACGATATTTTCCCTTTTTATAAATGGAAATTAAAATTATTCCATCTTTTCTTCTGTTAGCTTTCTCCATGAGTTGTCTCTAAACTGCCCTAAAATGAGTTTGTTTCTGCTTCTCAAAATAACAACATGAACGTTAACTGCTCAAGCACTCGAAACTTTCAAAAACCTAGAATTCTAAAATCACTTGAATTAAAAAAAGTTCAGTTCTTTAAAAATATAGGAGAAAAAATCCGATGGTAGGATACTATAGAAAAATTTGAAGTAACTATTTAATTACACAAATATGTATGGATACAATAATAAAAATGGAAATTATTATGATACAATAAGGCTAATGAATTTTCTTTAAATGTTTGTTAATGGAGGTGGATTTTGATGGTTGGGCTTTTTGGATTTTGAGGTAGAAGAGGTTATTTTTCTTCTTTCCAGTCTTAAAATTCTGTTTAGAAAAAGGTGAATCTTTTCACTTTAAGTCAAGAGTGAGTGCCTGTCCCTACTGGGGCTCACTCTGACCAGCTGAAGTTCCTGAAGGAAGTCCATGTCTGCCTAGACAGGTTATAAGTGGCTCAACCCTTGACCTGTACTTTTCTCCCCTTTTGTTTTTCCTTTTCCTTCCCCTTTTCCTCTGCTTCTTCTTCTTCTTTCCCCCTTTTTCTCCCCATCTTCTTTTCCTTCTGCCCTATTAAATATCAATAAGCATGCCACAGCGGACTGTAATATAGCACTGGGCTCTACAACATTTTTGTCAGTCAACAAGGTTTTGCAATATTATGTGTACATCGGGGGGGCTGGGGAAAATGGGGAGCTCATAACGAGGCCGAGAAAGAAGAAAATGTTCCACGATTGTTTGTAGTGGCGGCTTCACAACACTTCTTGCGGTGATTGAACTGTGGAATGGATGATATGGGGATCATGTACCGATAGAACTGTTAAAAAGAACATGCTAAATTTAAAAAATAATCAAAAGGGCAGAATGTATCCAAGGACAAAGTGTAGACGGTTAGGAAAGAAGGGCAGGAGATGGAAACACAAGGAGTGGGATAAGTAAGGGGACACGGAGTAGTTCAAGGCATGATTGAATGAGAATGTGCATAAATCGCTTCATGCAAGAGTCTGATCTGCTCAGAAAATCTTCACCTGATTCACAATATAAATTTTTCAAAAGAGATTCTGTAACATCTTTGGTGTAAATTATTGTACAATGAGGAAATTCATGGTCCATGCCAGGAAGCTTTTCAAATTTTGCTTGGCTTATAACATATCCAGATTTCCAATTTAATTTTTTTTAACCAAAGATCAAATAAGAAGAGTCGGATAATGATTTACTTTGTATTTTAATTTTCTGTATTTTGGGCAATTTCTAAATGTACTTAACTAGTACCTGTCACAGAGGAAATATAAAAGCTCAGTGTGAATCGCTAATACTACCTGCAAATCATTGCTATGAAAATCCACAATATATATTTTGAACAACTATGTCCTTTTTAGAGTTTTTGTAAACCATTTTTAAATGCCAATATAAGCCCTGCCTCCTCTGTGAAAATTCCAGACCACTTGGGCTAGAGCAGTGACCCCTTTCTATTCAGTGTATGCCTTTCCCATGACAATTATCCAATATGATACCTCTTTGAAAGTTGCAATTAGATTGATAATATTATAAATATATAAATGTATTCATTCTAACAATTAAACTGTAGCATCGACAACATAATCTAACTTTTCTCAATTCTGCACAAATTAGTTTCCCAAGGCTACACAACTACCCTGCATCTGGATATAAGGTGATGATGTAGGCTATTCATACATAAATCAAATCAATCTTTCACTTACTTGTTAAAGGGTTTACACCATGAACTTCCTTTCAAACTTTCTGCCGAGAGTTCAAGTATTTTGGATTTTTCTACCCAGAGCTCATTGTGTATTCCCTTCATCAATACGCAGTCTATAGGAATCAAGGAGTCAGGCGATAATAACTACCCCAAACGGCAGAAATCAGGCTCACATTTCTGGATGCCTGTGCAATTGTCAGTACAGCTGTAGAACTTATGCTTCATCACAAAACTATGATCGTATAGATTGTGTGGTACTATTATAATTGAAGTACATGATGAAGCATTTCTGAAGTGCTGCAGAATTAAGAATTCCATATTCAAAACAAAGCACGAGCCAACAATAGACTCCAATGTACCAGCGGTCATTAAGACGGCATAGAACTGGGCAATGTTCTGTTCTGTTAAGGTTACCACGAGTCAGAGCTATCTCAAGGGCAGCTCACAGCAACAGCAATAATAGGATGTTGCCTGGATTTTGCCAATCTAGTCAACAATGTATCCAGAAACCCGTAGCCAAGGCTGGAAGTGGCAGAGTCACTATAAAATGCCACACTGTCCTGGCCAACACACACATTCGTATAAACACACACACACACACACACACACACACCCAAAAAACCTCTAAGAAGCTGATCTTGCTCTACAAACTGGCAGAGAACCAGACAATGATTGTAGATAAACAAAGCCTATTTATAAAACTGAGGGCCCCCAAAGACACACACACACACACTTGCGTCCAAGGTCAGTTGACTGGTTTCTTCTTACAAATCTGTGGCTCACAGACCACCATTATCTAAAAATAGCCAATCCATATGAAGCTATTCATTAGTATGGAGGAGCTAGATTATCTTACACAGATCCACATAAATTGTCTGGAATAATCTCTCTTTTGATATTTAACGCAAAAATTAACTAAAAGTTCATGCCTCAGTGGACTGTGTGATACATTATTAAGTTCTGTCAGAATAAAGCCTATCATTTTTTGATCATTTTTATAAGAGTGGTACTTCTTTCATTCTCTTAAATCAGCCCTTTTTTGTGTGTGAAAAAAACCCCAAAGAAAATGCCAAGCACTTAAATCAGTCATAAAAAGTGAAATATCTTTAGTACAAATCAAATCAGTCAGTATCATCAAGAGGCACACACAAATATCATGCATAAAATATTTTCATTTTATGATTCAAATGTGGAGAGGAAATGAGTCTATATACCCTATGTAGGCGGCAGCCAAGTGCTTTATCAACCCCCCTTTACATTTGGGTCCCATTCCATTATAATCACAAGGGCAGTCCTGTCTTGCATGCAATGTAATCTACATCTAGAAAATGGTAGGGCCTAAAAATTCCATCCCCTCCCCTTTCTGTGACAAAGATTTGTTTTCAACATCATCAATAGCTGAAGCGATGCTCATCTGTGACCATCTGTTCTTATTATGAAACAGTAGATTTTGGCAGAAGTTTGAAGCCCTGAGCTTGTCAGAATGGTAGAACACCTGTTTGATCTTTAGCAAATCAGGCCCCACAGATATTTGAATGTGGTTGGAGGTTGGGCAGAAGGAAAGAAGGGTTTCGTGTTTTCTTTGGAGTTGAGATTAGCAAAGAAATGAATGAATATTTTTCAGTTGTCAATTATCACTCAGACTCTATTGTTAAAAACAAACAAACAAACTGCACAAGGTGTTCAAAAGGAGAGCTATCACTAGTGTTGAAATGTCTATAATTAAATGGGGAAATATACAATTATCTATTTGATCACCTACATACAAAAAGATGACTATTGTCATCCACTAAGTAAATACCTCAAAGAGGGTTTACCTCTCATAAGACAATGATGTTTTCATTAATATTTAAATTTTACAAATGAGTGAAACTAAGAATAAAATAACTTGCTAGAAGTCTGTCTGTAGCATTGTAACTTAGTCCTTCTGACTCCAACTCACATGGTTGTTCCTAAGCTCTTGTTAGTAGTTTGGTCTCCCGTGTGTAATTTGAGAAATATCAGTAATATCTGTCAGTACTCTCTCAGTAAATACTTGCAATACTAGAACTACCCAAGCCAGTGGGTGTTGTTTGGGAAAGCTAGGCCAAAGTAGTGACTTCTGTATAGTTTGGATAGCAGAAAGAAATGCCTTTGAGAAGCTAGGGCTGAGAGATCAAAGCGAAGCAAGTGCAGTGGCAGAACAAGGAAATTCAGGAAAGCATTGTCTAAAGCAGGCAGTGAGAAGAGATGTTTCTATTTATACGGGGAGAAGAATAATTGGTGAAGAGGTTTGAAACCTACAATTAGGAGCTTGAATTGGATACAAAGCAGTATTGGGAAAGGGATGGATGGATGAAAGCAACAGTGGCGGATGAGGGCTGCTGCTGGGAGAAGCCGAGATTGGCAGGCCTGAGGCTCCTGGATGCCTGGAAGGCTGGCACGTGGTATCTAGCCAGCCTGATGGTGGAGGCCGTAGATGGAGCCAAGACTCAACAACGCTATTGCAGTAGAATCCACAAACTTGATCTATGGTCTACAGACCCGTCTGTTCCCTTCAGAGAGCTCTACGTTGTGGTCTGATAGAAACTCATATTTTTAACCACGTACCTTGAAGCATGATCTTTTGTATTCTTTCAAATGTCAAATGTGTACATGAAACAAGTACAAGTCTTTTGGGTGTGTGTGATGTCATCATGATACCCCTAAAATAAAACCAATATGTCAGATTGATTTGCAAGTAAAACTAAAATATTGTTGGAGTTGGGTAGAAATAGAAAGTTTAGCTTGGCCAACTGTTTTATTCTTTTCAAACAAAGACATTGTGATTAGAAAACTGAAGTGGGTTTATTTATTCCTCCATCCATTTCTTTTTTATTTAGCATGGACTTTTAGGTCAGATATATCTTAAGTTTGCTGTCACTTAGTTTATAATAAAGGGATTATTGAATAAGCAACAAGGACATGTATTTTAGGTTACAATCCAGGCTTCCTGCTTCCTGTCTGGATAATTGTTTCGCCTAATGATAAGATTTGTTGAGGTCCTCACACTGGATCCTGTGAGCATGACTGTTTGGGGAAATCAGTACTTTGCTGACATAACATTTTGATTGGGCAAGGTCATATCACAGTAGGAAGGATCCGAATCCCAAAACAGAGAAAGGACACCATAGGACCCTACAGATGCAATGCAGAGAACACATGCAGCCACCAGAAGCTGGAGGAGAAGCAGCGCGTAGGTCTGTGCTCAAGAACACAGAAGGAATCAGCATGGCGAACACCCTGATCTAACACGCTCCATCTGCACAACTCCCTAAGGACGTCTGTAGTTCAACGCCATCCACTTTGTGGGATTTTCTCACAGCAGCCCTTGGAAACTAAGAGAATGATTTTAGAAAAGTTGTTAAATTTTCTCCATTTTATCATCTACAAAACAGAGATACATTTATAATCATATTAAAATAAAACATTTAAAAAGCATGATAGCATGATGATTAATGGCATATACTCTAGAGCCAGGTTGCTTGAGTTTCATCCAATTCTACCCCTCAGAAGAAGCGTAATATAAACTTGGACCAAGTACCTAATCTCTCTGTGTTTTAGTCTCCTGTGAAATGAAAGAAAGAGAAAATAGAGAAAAGGTGGAAAGAAACGGGAGAGAGAAGTAAATAGCCCTGAGTAAATACTAGCTATGGTTGTGGTTGTTATTGTTATTATTCTTAGTAACTTCTTTAGAATTGTGATAAAATATTTATAGCAAATCATTTGTTACTCCAACTATTTTTACAGGTACAATGACATTAATTACATTCATCCTGTTGTGAAAATATCACCACTCTTTTCAATTTTTTTCCAACCACCCTTAGCAAAAATTAGCATCCTGGTGGCACAGTTGGTATTGGGCTGTTAACCATAAGCTTGGTGGTTCAAAATCACCCGCTGTTCCAAGGAAAAAGCACGAGGCTGCCAGTTCCCACAAAGATTGCCAGTCTCAGAAGCCCTTGGCGTAGTTCTCCTCTGTCCTCTAGGCCATTTATTCAATGGTCATGGCTTTGGTTTGGTTTCTAGGGGAAACAATTACCCCTTAAAGAAATAGTTCACCTTACCCTTCTTCCACTAACTTTGTAAAACTGACAAATTTTATACATTTGGCTATTTTTCTTATTTTTTTCCTTATTCTCCCACTGTAGAATATATAGGGAGGAAAGACATAATCCCTCTGTTAGCAGATCAGAATCAAAGCAGATAATGTAAATTTGAAACTACAAGCCACTCTTCCAGAGAAGGATGGAGCTTCCTACTCCTATAAAGAGTTACAGTCTCAGAAACTCAAAGGGGGGAGTTCTACCCTGTGCTATAGGGTCACTATGAGGCTGCATTGATTCAATGACACTGAGGTTTTTTAATTCAATGTTATGACCATCATCTTGACTTGACTGTTTCCCCAGATCTCAAAGGGGTCTGTGTGCATCAGGGAGAAATCTACGCAGGTGATGCCACTTGGGTTGAGATTTCAAGGATGAGTAGAAGACTCACCCCAGAGTGAGGTAAGAGCAGAAAATGTATGTTTATGGTGCTCAGAGGCAGAGACTAGTTTATCTAGGGAGAAGGCACATATTTAGAGTTAGAGAAAATACAACAGATTGAGAAGCAGGAGATCATGTTACATGGTTGGTGGCAAACTATGCATGAACATAGTGAGTAGTGGGACCAAATACCTTGATGGCAAAGGGCCTTGTCCAATGTTCTGTATCAGCTTATGTGCTCTTTAGCCTGAGGCAAAGAGATACAATGAAATAATTTTAATCAGAGAGATGCCCTGATTAGGTTCTCCTTGTCAAATATTGATGAGTGCCTCTTGAGCCACCTTCTGTCTGAATATGTGGATATTGTAATACCATCACCTGTTGGCTTGGCTGTTTTCCCTTAGCCTCCAGATGGCAAGGTTCTGGAAGGTGTCATTTGTCTTTCTAGTCTCTGCGTTTATGATGGTTCCTGCCCAGAAGTAGGTACTCAATCAGTGCACTCAATCAGAAGGAATGAGTGAACAAATGGAGGAAGAAGACTGAAAATTAAACAAACAAACCACAAATGGCTCAGAGGGTTTATTCTCTGTTAAGCATGTGAGGTGATAAAGATCTAATAGCTACAGTGGCAAGGGACTCAGTAAGGAGATGGATTCTAAAGGTATTGAAGTAACAACATTGACAAGTATTGGAGATAAACTGAATTGGAAACATGTCAAAGAAGTCATCTACAATGTCCTTCACGTTAAGAGTTTAGTCAGCTTGGTGAATAATGGTCCTGCGTACGAAGAGTGAATGTTCATGGGCAGGTTCACAAGTGAAGATAATGTGTCTACTTCTAGATGTGTACATTTAAGGAACCCATGGCTCCAAGGAAGGGGTCTCTAGCAGCGAAAGGACAGGTGTTGTCCACATTCTCAGACTTCTTGTCTTTTAAATCTGAGACCCTTTTACTTTTTCCTATGTAAAAACTTACATACATATAATGGTTATGCTGTTGATAGGTGCTATCGAGTTGTCCCAACTCATAGCCACCCTGTGACCAGCAGAAGAAAACACCGTGGGGTCCCGTGCCATCCTGACAATTGTGTGTATGTTTGAGCCCCTGTGTTGCTGTCATGTTGAAGACCTTCCTCTTCTTCAGTGCCCGTCTACTTGACCAAGCATAATGTCCTTCTCCAGGGACTGGTCTCGCCTGACAATTTATCCAAAATACATGAGACAAAATTTTACCATCTCTGCTTCGAAGGAGTTTCAGGCTGTACTTTTCCCAAGTCAGTTTGTTTGTTCTTTTGGTAATTCATAGTGCTTTCAATGTTCTTAGCTAGCACAAGCGATTCTCCTTCAACCTTTATTATATAATAATCAGTTTTCAGATACATATGAGATGATTGAAAATATCATCATTGAGGTTTATGCACGTTAGTTTTCAAAGTAATAGCCCTGCTTTTTAACACTTTAAAGAGGTCTTATGCAGCAGATATACCCACTGTAAAGCGTCATTTGATCTCCTGACTGCTGCTTCCCTGAGCATTCACTGGGGATCCAAACAAAAGGAAAATTTTAACAACTTTAACCCCTCACCCATTTATAGCGATGTTATTTACCTCTGGGTCTAGTTGTGAAGATTTTGCTTTTCTTTAAAATGAGTTGCAATCCATATTGAAGGGGGAAATCTTTGATCTTCATAAGCAAGTGCTTAAAGTCCTGCTCACATTGAGCTAAAAGCTTGATATCATCTGCATATCGCAGGCTATTAATAAGTTTTCCTCCAATCCTAATATGGAATTCTTCTTCATATAATCCAGAGTATCTGAATACTTATATCTATTGCAATTCAAGCAAATCAATAACTACTAGAATACTTATATAATTTTACAAGTTTTTAATACTGAGAAAATGAAAAGGGATAATTTCTTGCCCACATGTTTGAAATGTTCTTAGCCATATCTGTCTCTGAAAATGGCACCTACACAGTGAGATCCTCATTACGTAACAGTTCCTCGAAGGCGTGTGACATGCAGTCATGCCTAGAAAACACATCAGTGCATTGCATTTTACCTCATCTATAGCAGTGCCCATCATTTGTCTGCCAGTTTGTCATCCTGTCATAGCTTGTGTGGGGCAGTGACGCTAGAAGCTATACTATCAGTATTTCAAATACCAGCAGGGTCATCATATTGGAGAGGTTTTAGACAAGTTTTCAGACTAATAAGAATAAGAAAAAAACACACAGCAGTCTACATCCAAAATTAGCCAATGTAAACCTATGGGTTATAAAAAAGGAATCATCTGATTCACTTGCTTTAGACATCCTGCCAGCGGGGATCAATCTTAGAGAATGACATCATGCTTGATGAAGCAGCAGGACATTGCAGGTGTAAGAGTCCGCTGGTGAGATGGATTGTCGCTGGCCATGATGATGGCCTGAAATATGTTAGTGACTGTGCGAGGACAATGCTGGACCAGGCAACCTTTCTGTATGTTGTACATACAGCCCCTGGGAGTCTGAGTGAAAGCAGGGGTAGGTGACAATAATAGCATTTGCATCAGTGGTCGCAGGCATCTTTATGCTCCCCTTCCTTTTAATGCTTGAAAAACAATGTCATGATTAACCTTAGGGATTTTGGAATTAGGCAAGTTAGCCCTTCAGTGAAATTATCTTGGGAATCAGTGTGTCTTCCTTCTCCTGGCCTCAGTTTAGAATGGAAAGGACAATGCCTATCATGAATGGCATTGTGGGTTTGTGTTGGACTGCTAGCCACGAGGTGTGCTCTTCAAATCCACAAGCCGGCCTATGGGAGAACGAAGAGACTGTCTGCTCCCATGAAGATGTATAGTCTCAGAAACCCTGTGGGGGGTCGCTGTAAGTCAGAGTAGACTCCACAGCAGTGGGTTCCTATTGTGAAGAGTGACATCCCTTCCCAGGCGTCTCACAAAGCATGCTCAGTGTTGTTTGCTTTATTCTGAGCACACTGACTTCCTCCCCCTCCTCCCCCAGGCATCTTCTTTCCTCCTATCGTCTTCTTCCCTGTTATGTGCCTCCACTTTTTCAGAACATTTTCACAAAAGTCATCTGCTGTCATATGGTTATGATAGAGAGGCAAATGCTGCTGACTCTAATATGAAACACCTGCATGCATATTGACAAGGCTGGAAGGAAATAGGCTCTAAAAGGAAGTTGTTATATCAGGGAGAATAATTATATTAAAATATTCCCTTTATACATTATTGCCTTTGATACGGTTTTGACATTTAAAATGCAATTAAGGATTCAATTTCTTAGCGAAGTCTTTTCCAACTTTCCTATGTAAAATTCCAGCCTCATTCCAATGGTCTTCATGTCTTCTTTGTCTGTTTTATTATTGTTCCCTAACACTATTATAATCTAATATGCTGGGTATCCAATGTGTGTTATGTATCCTATTTAACTTTACTTGATCTATACATTTCTAGAGGATGTAGCATTTGGCTTGCCTTGTTCCCTGCTGTCTCCCCAGTGCCTACAACACTTCCAGATACATAGCAGCTAGCTTGCTAGATGAATCAATAGGTAGTTTCTGTCTAGTTGACTTCAACATGTGAAAACCGTATCTATAGCACAATACAATCTTACTCATCATGACCACCTGACCACCACCATGTGCAATCTCCTTACTGCAGCCCTCCCTCATTCACACTCGGTCTTCATTGACCATATACAATGTCCTCCTCCAGTGGTTGAAGGGGGATTTTCCTACCAACAGGAGAGACTTACAAGGAGTGTAGCATGTTCTTGCGAACCCAGGATTCTTGTGTATCGAGCCTCCTTGATTCAAAAAACAACTGTGACATTAGAGGAGCAACAGAAGCTTCTCAGAGCAGTGATAGCAGCAGAACCAAGAGCCAACCTCTGAGACAACACGGAGGACTTCCCAGTCTATGCAGCAAGTAAAACAGCTCTTTAGCCTGGGAAACTCACTGATCTCAAGGCAAGGTGCTTAATTGGGGGAGCTGTGTTTGGTGACCCATGGAGTTATATAGAAAGGTTTCCCTGAGTTGGGTAATACTGCTCCCTATGGGGTACTGAAATGAGACAGGTTAGCTGAAAAAGCAGATGCCTACACTTTATCCAAAAGGTTTTCATTGCCAGGGCTGCATTGAGCAACTTTGTTGTTGTTTTTGTTGTTCTCATGAAAAGGAGCAGTAACCCAAATTAGTTTGGGAACCTACAAGCTAGAGCTTGCTGCCTTTGGGCTGAGGCTGTTGGAGGCATGCCACGCCCTTTAGCATTTACTATCAGCCCTGAAAGAGCATTGTAACATTGCAAGTGTATGGTAGAGGCCACTCATGATGCTGAGACACAGAGAGATCTGCCTGCAGGTATGAGAGAAGAGAAACTGTCCTGAATGGACAACTGTATCCTGAGCATTTCTCACCTGAATTGCAATCTTCTCTCATAAACTTCATAAATTATGAGTATTGTTTGAAAATTTCGTGTGGCAATTAAATGACTTATCAAACTCATCTAAGAACTAGAGTACTGAGAGAGGGATGGTTGAAGTCAAAATTGGCAAGAATATTGGGGGGTGAAGGCTTGTCTGACCTCAGCTTCATAGGCACCAACTTTGGGCAGTTGGTGCTCATGATGGTGATCCCTGTCCTTCTCCTCTGTGAATGGAGAAGAGATTGCATGAAATGATTTGCTCATGTCATTCCTGTTTCACAGGTACATCAGAGTGTACCCAGTATATCTTTATTAAGATAAAGTGTGCTAATGTTTTGAAAGATGTGTGTGTGGCAGTTACATAATCTCCTGTCAACTTGTGAAGGGGTACAGCCTAGCCTGTCCATCAGGTAATAACCAATGGGGCCTCTGTGGGGACATGGCTTTCTCTTGAGGATTCTGGGAACTCCTACCTTCCTCCCTGGAGGTAGGACACACACTCTCCCTGTGCGACATTCCTGTTGACAAGCCACATGGAGCTACACTGATGGAGCCAAAACCCAGGAACTGGAGGAGCCACATGGAAACCCACACCAGCACTGAGATGCTTCCCCCACCACTGGATCCACAGGACTTTCCACCCATTGATCTGTGATCTTCCTGCATTCCGTGTCATTGAATGTGTTGTGTGAGTCTGAAGAGGAAATTGTAGACTGGTATCAGACATATGGGCTACTTTTTGGGCTTATGAACTTGATCTGGATGGTCTGGGATATTTTCTTAATATACAATTATTTTTTATATAAAGCACATTCTTATATGCATTTGAATGTCTATGAATTTGTTTCTCTAGTCAAGCCAGACTAACACAGTTTGGAAGGCATGCAATCAACTACATTCATTATCTTATTTCTATTGCATTAGATGCTTAATAGATGGACAAATAAATTGGCCAATTAAGTTTAAAGAGTAGCTCCTTGGCTCACCATTGGTAATGTGACTGCAGGGTCTCCATGAGAATCACAGAGCTATAGAGAAGTCTGAAAGGAGAGTGGCCTCTAGGGAGTGACTCTAAATTTTGAGCAAACCTAGCTTCCCTAAATTCCCATCATTTCTGATGAGTCAGTATTTTCGAGTAAGCCTGTGAGTCCTTAGATGTGAGCCAAAAGGCAACATCTCTGACCACTTCCGCTTTCTTTCAGAAACAGATTTCTTAAGGTCCCTGGGTCAGGAAAATGATTTGCTTTTGGCTACTCACCCAAAGTGAAGGTCGGAGGAAAAAAGGGAAAACCCCGGATGAGGTGGACTGGCGCTGTGGACATGAGGGGCTTGAGCACCCTAACTGTGAGCATGGGGCAGGAACAGGCCGTGCTTCCTTCTGCTGAACTACCGCTGCTGTGAATCAGGAAATCTTGATGGCACCCACCGAGAACTAAGTCAACCACAGGTTACCATTGAGTTCCACCTAATGACCCGGGGGTTGGGGAAAAGGAAGGTGTAGCCACATAGTTGTGGGAGATTACAACACGGACTGTGGATCTACTCCGATACATGTGGAAACTTCACTGGTTCTTTCGTCAGATGTAAATCCTGATGTCCCATGGAAAAAATTGAAGCTCATAAAATCGTTACACTTTAAAACAAATTTTTTTTTGTGATGAATGAGAAATGAATTTGGAACAAGGTCATTGTGCAGTCACCCTTCTCTTCTGCACACAGGCACACCCAGCCTTGACCCGATGATGTGTCCTTCTTTCTTTTTCATGCTTTTGTCTCAGTGATTTGTGGCAAGTGTGAAGTTATTTCCAAAGTGTTATTAAGGACTTAGAAAGTGGGAAGTGTGTATGTCAAAGCCGAGTTTATCCAGACCGGTGGCAGCTGGTACCAAGAGGCAGCGTGAACTCAGAGTTTAAATTACAAAGAGCTATTGATCCCAAAAGTAAAGCATGCCTGGAAATGAAATTGACATGGAATGAATATGACATTGAAATATTATCCTAAAATCTTGAAAAGCATGACCGAGAATTCAATTATGTAACGAGAGGGAGTTGGAGAAAAATGAATATATTAGTAGTGATATTTCCTTCAGACACATATTTTCTTGTATAGGCCAGTTTCAATTTGGATATAATTAGTTACGGTGGCTTCATACTTCTTCACTTAATCATTTTCAATAATAATTTAGCTTAATTATCAGAAAGTTTTGAATTCATCCTTCAGGAAAACCAAATATTCAGCAAAGCTGTATAACTAATTTAAGTTCAGGCCATACATAAGATGCATGGTCCAGGGCTTGGAGTGAATTCATGTTGTGGTGGTTATGGTTGTGGTTGTGGTAATGGTGGAGGTGTTGGTAGTGGTGGTGGTAGTGCTGGATGTGGAGGTGGAGGTGGAGG
>NW_022111372.1:20174612-20187358 GCF_000313985.2 Echinops telfairi
GGTGGTGGTGGTGGTGGAGGTGGTGGTGGTGCTTGTTGCCATTGAGTCAGCACTGGATGTTTCCCACTCTGATTCCATCTCCATGACCTTTGGCATGTTGGAGTGTATTATGTTGGTTATCAAGTCATCTTACTGAAGTATTCCTTTGTTCACTGACCTCTAGTCTACCAAATAAGATGTATTTTTCTCATGAAGGGTCTCTTTTGATCATGTATCCAAAGGAAGCAAGCTGGAGTCTGTAGACTAACTTCTAAGGCACAGGCTGTTTTATTTTGGTTAAGGTTGATTTGTTTGTTCTTTTGTGAGTCCTCAGTTCATTCCACATCCTTTGCCATCACTGCATTTAGAACTCATCCATTCTTTTATCTTCCTTTTTCCATTGTCCAGCTTTTGTGTGCATAAGAAGAATCTGAACATCCCTGCGATGCTTAAAAGATGCTGGCACTCAGAGGACCAACTGTGAACGAGCGAGTTTATCCTTGTCCTTCGTATTCTTCAGCTATAAAGTCTGGGCATGCTAATTCCCACTTCACTGCCATTGTCCTGAAGCAGGCAGAAGTCATATTATTGGTTCAGACGTACATAATATGACTGGTTAAATGCATTTTGACATATATTTAAGTACATTTTCATATCTATCTTATAGGATTGAACTTTCATGTGAAGGCAGTAAGAACACTATTTGAAGTTATATTTTATCAATGAAGAAACATGCTCAGCAAGGTTAAGTGATATTCCAAAATCATCAAGCAGGAGTTAAAATCTGAATCTTCTCCTGGTCTATTGCTCTTCTTAATTCAACCACTTACTAGTTTTCTAAAAAACGATTCTTGGATTAATATGATAAGAGCATTGTTTGTTCTTATTGACGTTTTTTTTCTTTCCTAAAAGGTGCATTAATTACATTTTATTTACTTATTAATTACTTTTAATCACTTATTTATTCAGCAAATATTTTATGAGTAGATCCTAAGTGTTAGGCACTATTCTGCCAGCACTGAACAGGAAAACAAAATGCTCTGCCCCATGGAGCATATAGTTTAATAGAATTGGATAATTAGTCCATCCAGTGCTCCTATGCCCTAGAAATAATCTAGGACTAAACATATAACTTGTCCTTGTCCTGCTTTTGTGACTGAGGAAGACACTAGGAGAAACTGATGGTGGGTGGGCTAAGAGCTCCACAGTGCCCCCAGTTAATGTTGAATCAACTCTGACTCGGGCACCGCAATCTATGTCAGAGTATAATTATCTTCCACAGAGTTTGCAATGGCTGGCTTATTGGAAGTAGATTATCAGGCTTTTCTGTCAAGGAACTCCTGGGACTCAAACCTCCAATCTTTTCATTAAAACTCAAGTAGTGTTACAACCTAGACACAGGCATCTCTAGGGGCATCAGTGGAATTACTTGGTTGTTAGCAGAAAGCTTGAGGATTTGAGTCCACCCAAGACAGGGATAAGATCTCTGGTGGCATAGTGGTTATGCATTGGGCTGCTAATCTTCAGGTCATCAGTTTGAAACTATCAGCCACTCCTAGGAAGAAATGCCAACATTTCTGCTCCCATGAAGAGTTACTGTCTTGGAAAACTCACAGGGGCTGTTCTACCCTGCCCTAAAAGATCTCTCTGAGTTGGCATTGACTTGATGGCAGTGTGTTTTTGTTTTGTTTTGCTTTGTTTTGTTTTTGAAAGACAAGCAGAGTGAAGTGAGAGAAGGTTAGTTTTCAACCAGAATGGGCCTACCGCATCTTTATAGATCAATGAAGTTCAAGAGCAAGAGGACAGTTTTGCTACCTGATAGCAATGTAGATAATTCCACTAAGAGAACAACTTCCCTGATGCTTTCAAAATAAGTGCATTTGGTTTAATACCTAGAAAATATTTGCTGGGTTTATTAAGCCATGTGAGTTTTCTGAAATAATCAGGCTTCTTAATGTAAAGGAAATAATTGTCCTTTAATCTAGTGTGATTTATTAGTATATTCAGAAATACCTGAATATACTAAGATTTATGCACAGTGTCTATTTTATGAATTCTGTGAAAAATAAGCAAGTGAAGTTATGCATTGAAAGGCAATGGTGATAGCACAAAGAAATATTCAAGATAGATTCTGCATACTTCACTTATATATCCATGGAGTCCGTTCAAGCTCACGGCCACCACATGTGTGGTGTGTCAGACTAGACCTGTACTCCACCGAGTTGCCCTAGCTGTAGATCACCAGGCCTGTCTCCCCAGGGATTCCAAAGTGGGTTCAAGCCGCCAATCTTTCAATCAGTGACTAATCTAATCATTTAATTGTTTGCTCAACCCGAAATGTCATTCAATTATATCCTAGTTGTCCATGCTTAAAACAATAGTTTATTAGACATTAGAAACCCTTCTTTGTACAATTTAACAGTTACTGGCAGTTTTTGAACCGCTATGTCACATCTTTAAGTCGCTCTATAAACCAGTTTCTGGCTGCTCTTCTTTAAAATTAGTTCCCAAACTGAAATCAGGATAAATTTTTGAAATCATCTGCAAACACACAACAGTATTCGATATATTCTGAAATTAATCTAGAGTAGTCAGCATTGGACATAAAGGACACGTAGGCATGAAGTTGCTATTACATTTGAAGTAAAACTCATAGCTTCACACTGTTTTGAATTTTAAAAAGACCTACAAAAGTTTAGCATCAACTAAGTCCAATCCTGGAACACGTAAGATTTTCTGATGATTTTAGAGAAAAATCCTTTCTAAGCCTATTTATTACAGCAGCTTTCTATGCTTATGTAGGTTTGTCTGACTGGCCTTATTTATCTTTTAATCCATCCCTCAATTCACCTGCATCTTTCATTCTCCCTCTGCTCTCACGATTCTCAGTAGCATTTGCATTCATTTGTGGACACACAGTGTTTAGCACAGTAGTGGGACATGCTGCGCTCTCTCTTTCCTTTATTTTATGTTTTTACATTTTGACTTTACTCAGTCAACAATTTTAAGCACCATAACTGGAGTGGGAATTGACAAAAAGAAAGACCCTTAGATGGATTGATATAGGGGCTGCAACAATAGGCTCAAACAACAATTGGGAAGGTGGTGTAGGAACAGGTAGTGCTTGAGCTGTTGTACATAGGGTTACCATGAGCCCGAACAAACTAGCCAACACCTAACAAAAACAACTGGAATAGGTAGATCCTGCCAAATTTTTAATGTCTTAGAACAAAATATGGAATCTCAAAGGGCACTACTGCGTATACATGTATGGTACTCAGAAAACCTAGAGGAGCTACAAAAGAGATATATCGGTTCCATGAGTAAGGCAAACAATTTGGCCTTGACTATTAACCAAAAGTTTGACAGTCCAAATTTACACAGAGGTGATGAGGAAGAAAAGCCAGGTGATAAATGGCCATAAAGACTAAGGCCCACAAAGCCCAGTGGAATACAGTTATAGTCTGACACAGATGGAATGTCCATGAATCAGAGGCAATTTGACTGCAATAGTTCTCTCTCTCTCTGTCTCTCTCTCTGTCTCGCTCTCTTTCTCTCTCCCCTCCTTCTCACCATATACAACAGGGTTCTGGTACAGGCATTGTTGCTGTTTGAAGTAGACGAGGATAGCACCCCTGCCTTCAGTTGGCCCGAGGCGAGAGAGACGCCAGTTAAGGAAGCCCTATCTGCCCCAGGGTCCTACATGTGTCTAACTCAATGCTTCCCATGTGCTCAGGACAATGGAGACACTGATTTCCTCCTCTAGCCAACGTCCCTCACACACCCATAAAGGAGCAGGCACTCGGGTGGGTGGTGGAAAAGCAAAACCTCAGAGACACAATCGCTCTCTCAGAGACATCCTAAGATGTAGACTTTCCTTTTGAAAAATTAAACCACAAGTAGTTTGCTGTTTTGTTTCAAAAACATATCAGTGCGAGCAGGCACGGAGGGTGTCTTCCTCAGTGTTGTGACTCCAGTTTAACACCATCCAGCACCGTGGAAGGAGTTGCTCAATATCTATGGAAGGAATCCATAGATTGATTGGTCCAGTTAAGTCCTCATGAATTCACACTTTTCTGTACTTCTATAATGCATCTACATTACATTACATTATCACACATGTGCTAATCTCCTGTTATTAATTGGATTCCCTGACTAAATTGTGACCTTAAAGAGCAAGTGTCCAGATGTACCCTTCTGGATCCCTAAAGCCTAAGGCTCAGCACTGGAAGTCTTACGTTAAATACCAGGACCAAGAAAGGGGAGTGCTGGCCAGAAGCCTCTCCAGTGGAAGCAGAACTTCTTGCTTCTGTTCACTTTAGCAGGCTTCTGCTCCTCAGTCACCGCTCTGGGGCATTTTCTAGAGATTCCGTCAGCCCCCTCACACAGCATTCATCTGGTCACACGCTGAGTGAACTGACATGCGGTGATTTCAGAGGGTGAAAGGGTCAAATGGAATCACTTGTCTTGGAAATTGTTTGACTACTGGAAGCCCTCTTCCAGCATCAGAGCAATCTCCTCATCGCGGTTCATGTGGATGATAGTGGAAATTTAGAACCAGAAGCTAGAGTATCAGGGTTTAAACCAACCAATTTTAAACCCGTATCAAATCAATTTAGAAGCGTACTTATTTGCTTACTGTATAGGGCCCCATGATGGCTCCCCCGCTTACTTGATCATAACACAAAATTGGAAACTCAAACCTGAAATCATCTATCATCCCACACGGAGTACCTTCATTCACAGATAAAGAGCAGCTCATCATGTTTATGCATCAAATCCTTTCCTGCCCAAACATCTGCAGACTCCTTGACTCTTGTCGTTGTGCATGTTGGAACCGCACAACTTGGAAACTGAGGTTCTCTTTCGACATATGAGAGGACATATTAGTGTGGAGTAGATTCCAGAGCTAAACATTTCTGAGTAATATTTTATGAGAGAGAAAGAGAGAGACCAGAATGGACACACAGGTGAAGACAAATATCCTGTGGATTTCCGAGACCAAGAGACGTAGGGAGTGACCCCCAAGGGTGCAATCCCCATGATGGGAACCTGTGTTAGACTTGTAGTCTCCAGACGGCGGGAACATAAACATTCAGTCTTCAAAGCCACACACTCATGGTGTTTCAGCTACAGCAGCACTAGGTAACCAAGAGACACTTCCACTGTCTTCTCTTGGATTCACGGGGAATGAGAAGAACTGGGCGCTTGTCATACTATGGAATTACCAGGTGGCACCTCTGCTTAAGGAGAACGTTTTTAAAAACTTAAGTTTTATGAAACCTATCTTTTCTTTGTGGGTATGGTGTATAGATGTGTGTATGTGTTTGTGTGTATTTTCAGGAAGCAATTTGATATATTGTCTAAGAAACAAGGCAATTTAGGAGGATATCAAAGGAAAACTATAGGAGATAGAAACTAAAGCAAACTCTTTTCTATCAATATTATGAAATATCATCAGAAGGCTCTAAGAAGGGGAAATAATTTCAACTTCAGTCTCTCTGCTTGTTATAATTTATTGCTGGGTGCTACAAAACCAGGCTTTGTTTTAATGAAATATAATCCTCAGATGGCTATGAGAAGCAGCTGAGAAAATGATATATTTCTTCTAGAATAAGGATAAAAAATCCAATTAAATGCTAGGGAGTGATTTTTCCAAATTATTTCTAAGGTCCATACTATGTTTTAAAAAGTGTCTCGAGTGATGAAAGTATTTTATTTCAATAACCTGATAAGGTGTTTGTTTTCCATTGTGGTTTATTTTTCATTACATTGAAGGTAGACAGACACTTATCTTCTCTGTTGATTGAGGTTGTAGTCAATTCTCTGTCTATCTTTATTTCATTTGGTTTTACATCTCACACTTATTCACATCCATTCTAGTCCATAGGCTTAAGGGGTATTAAAAATAGTTACAGGCAAAATATAAAAGTGATGACAAAGGTGACTTATGAGGAGAAATAAAAGCAAGACAAATGGTCAAAATAATAGAGAAAATGGTTATGTGTTACAAATGAGGTTATTGCGGATGTCAGGTTTAATGGGTTCAGGTTCTTAAATAACTTTGAGAATATCGTTTCTGTTTTCTCCCAAATCCTGCGTTTGAATAGCTCATTTCTGTCTCTCTCTTTTGAACTTTTTATTGTGAACTGTATGAAAGTCTACAAAGCAAATCGGTTTTGCACTCAACAATTCACATACACCTTTGTTTTGTGACCTTGATCACAGCCTCCGTAATTCAGAACCCAGCCTGCTCACTCCCGGTGTTCCCTGGGTTTGTCCATTCCTGTATGTTCCTGTCTTCTCAGCTTTATTCATAGGGAATGTTCAGGAGTGCCTACCTCCTTAGCGTTACTGTTCACAAGACTTGCTTAGCGTTTGGCTGAATATGGAGTCAAGGTTGGTGAGTTCTGTTCTGGTTAAAGGATTAGTAGTGCCTCAGTCTCCACCGGTCCCTATTATACCAATAAGCATGGCCTTTTTTCTTTTTTTTTATGATTTCAATGTGTGTACCGTTTCTTCTTCTTCCCTCTCGATCCAGGAACTTCTACAATAATCCTGTTCAGTGCTATCACTACTAGTGGCAGGGCACTCTAGTTCTGGTCTCAGGGTCATGGAGGCTCTGTTTTTCATGACTCATTAGTTCTTAGAGCCAATTGTGTTTGCCCTTGATTTCCTTCATGCTTCTATATTTTAAATGGGGAGATCAATAGCTGTACCTTCTAGAACTGTTTGTAAGATTTTAAAAAGCCAAGATCCACTGGCCAAAGTAAGTAGTAGAACATTGTGTGAGCTTGTTTCCCCACATGGCCATGGTCCTGAGCACTCAGGCTCAGCAACTCTCTCCCTTTAAGAGCTCAGTTATGGCTGTGAAGTTCGCATACATAACTCCCCCCGTATGCTCTCTGCGAATCTATTCAAACAAGCAAACAAAAAACGAATGCTACAAAATCATGGAAACTTTAGTTTCTTGGAATAGCTTCCACACAATTTGGAAGGAAATTATTTCTACTCTCTAACTCTTCTCCGAAGAATTCTGTGCTCTTCAGTTTATATCACATCAAAAGAACAGTCTTGACATTCTCAAGGGACCCAATTTGTCTGCAGTCATTCATTGATTGTAGAGAAACATCTAAATATACTTTGTTTGAAATAAAGCCTGCGTGTATGAATTGAAATCCTAATAGCAAAACTTTATAACATACTTATAATTTTGATATATTTGCATCCCATATAAATATATTTGTGTAAGTACTGTCAAACTATATAAATTATCTGTGTAAAAAAAAATATATATATATAGTTTGTGTATATCTACAAATACATAATTGTGGATATATGCATATATAATTCTTTATATAGTTCCATTTGCCTTCCTACACCTGTTCACCTTATGTGTTTATGTATATATCCACTCATAGACTATTGTTATCACTGTTATTGAAGGCTTGTGTATATGTTTTTACCTTTGTTGCTTTTGAACTCATCCTAAGCTCTTTCTTTGCCTTGCTCATTTTGTCCTGACCCACCCTTTGTTATTTACTGCCTTTCCTTCCACTCAAATTAATCTATATCTACTCTCTAGTTAATAATCTACCCTTCCTGTCCCTCCCAAAATTGCTTAACTTCAAAGAATGTTTCTTTGTCTGTGTTAACCTTTTCTGGACTTTTGATAGTAGTAGTAGCATACCATATTTTCCTTTGTGTTTGAGTACTTTCACTCAGTATAATGGCTTCCAGGTCCACCTATGTTATGAGTCCCCACCCCCATCGATTTATGGTTATTTGTTAGCACTGCATCACATGTTGGTATAAATTTAGGCTGTTTCTTTCCTTTTGTTGTTGTGACTAGTGCTGCAATGAACATGAGTGTTCATAGATCTCCAATTTCTGGTGAAATAATGCTGTAAGACTAAGGACCCACATGAAAGGTGAAAACTTGGTTGCAACAGATGCAATCGTGTACTTGAGCAAAGCCTGAAGCATGGTGCATTACTGAAAAGTGACTTACTATAGATGGAGAAATATCAACATCCCTGTAGAGATGACTCAAGAATGAAAGAAAATAAAAACAAAACAAAACAAACCAACAAATAGTTTCTTGAAATTCTGCAAAGCACATAACATGCATCCTCCCTTAATACAAGTGCTATAAATGTCCCTGGGTGAGACATAGTAACTGCCGGGATTAATCACAATATCTATATTACAAAAGGTTCCATATAATAGAGAAATGTGCAACAAATATAGAATCTCAAGTATCCTAAAAGTTTAAATGCTCTTAAACATTATTTCTTATTTTTCTTTAATTATATAAGTCTTTGGAAATAGTGCTTGTGTTTCTAAAAGAAAGTATCAAAGAAAGCTTCTAGATTTTAAAGCATAATCTATTTTATTGATTACAAAACAGTATTCAATGCATTCCATCATAATTGATGTTTAACATAGTCAAGGAGGTGAGTGGAAAATGTTACAAATCATGATTCAGTTCAGACTCTTTCAATGTATTTTAATCATTATTTTTAGTACATTCAAAATTATATAAATTTTGTTGCAAAGAGAAACAATGGTGAGAATCCACATTGAACTAATGCATTTTACGTTAAGTGAAGAGTCATCATGAATATTTTATTTTGGAAAGAAAGTAGCAAAAGGCCTTGTAAGTATATGACAATGAAAGTTAAGTCTGATAAAAGCAGGAAATGGAAAGACAAGGTCAACCCTGTAGGCACTCTCACATACCAAATGAAAACACTCTACACACGGCCGAGACTTCCTGAATGGTGTAAATGGTTGATAGATTTTGCTTAATACCAAGCCTATCCAGGCGCGACTCTGAAAAGGGACTTGGAAATGTACTTCTGAAAAATCAACCACTGAAAACTCTACAGACTCAACTCAATGGAAACTTGGTTTTGTAGTTGAATTGAAGAGCACAGATACAAGAAAGGGGAAACCACTTGATGTGCAATCATGGTAAATTTCCCATTCTTACTTTAGCATTAGGAACAGTGTCCTACATTGGGCTGAACGTGAATCAAATCCAGCTAATATAACTCTGTTGTTTTAGATTTTACCTATTTATTTTATTTTTTTGGTTAAAAATGGCTTCTATTCATTTCTAAACTATCTCATACAGATTAAAAATGTCTTCTAAAAATTAAGCAAGTTCAAGTTAATGATCACTTTGGCCTTTAAATGTAATAATGAAATCCTCAAGTCTACCTGTTGTCAAATAGACTCTGACTCAGGATGATCTTCTTCATGTCTGAGTGGAATTCTGGACTATAGGATCTTCACTAGCTGACTTTCTGAGAAGTAGATCCCTTGGGTGTTCTTCTGAGGCAACGCTGAGTATACATGAATATACAATATTTCTCACCATTGAACATTCACCATTTGTACCACATAATAGTTTTACTCATATCTAAAAAGCATTAACATTTGTTCATCGAATTTATATAGCCACAAAAAATAGTACTCATCTTATGTTTAAGGGATCAGGAAGATTTTACTCATTGTGATTTTATTTAAATAGAAACATAAATTTCTGATGCTCTAATATCTACTTTCTGTACACCAACCTGCCTTTCAACCATCTTCCACTGTTTTGTACCCTCTGCTTCTCCTTAGTTACCAATTTCCTCCTATCTGATCCTGTGTCATGTTGACTGAATCAGTCGTGTTCCAACTTCCTGCTGATATTCTCAGGGCTGGCCAAATCCGCAGTATTGTGGCAAGGAAGCTGAGCAGCAGGGAGTAGCTTCAGGAACTTTCCACTGATTCCCTCCTCACAAGACAAAAATGGAGCCAAGATTTATTATCATTTTTGAAGAAAAATTTCCAAAATGCCTTTTGCTTAACTGATTGAGCAAAGTTGCATTTCAACCCTCTGTCTTTTATGATATCCACTTACTGTGATCCATTATAATATAAAATAGATCTTCCTAAGATGAAACAAGTAACTGGTATTATTTACCCATGTATTTAACTGGGATAAACAATTACAATTCAATTTTTCCATTTCTCAAGTGAATATAGGACACTCAGCAATGAATAAGATTTCTCTGTTAGTGGTGACACTTTATTTCATTTGACTAATGCAGATGTGGCCTCTACTCATAAATTATTCAATGAAGTGCTAAAAGCTTCTTCTCAAGATTTTCCTCTATAAAATGTCTTTGGTAGATTAATTTTTTTTCTAGATGAACAAACTATATAAACTTTCAAAAGTAGGTTCAGGAAAAAAAACCTTTACAAAGACAACAGAAAAGCTCTTATCAATCTTGTATACATTTAAACTTCAATAAAATCTTTCACCTGAGTGTTTCATACATGTTAGATCCATTTTCAGAAAACTCTTCCTTAATAAGCAATCTCCTAGTGAAAACTATTTTCACCATATTAAAAAAATAAAGTTGCTGGTTTTTGAAAAATAAATCATTGTAAATGTAAAAAACAAAAAAGGTTAGTAATGGTCTTTCAGGGTTTTCAAGTTATATATATATGTATATGTATATATATGTATATATATATTTAAATATTTAAAGATAAAAATAAATCACTTTATTGACTCCTTTGCCTTCTCATTTGCCTTCTTTTAATGTATATTTTTCTTTTATTTCACTTCACTCCATTACTATAAAACGCTGCCAATGGATTTAGTTTGTGTGCGCCCAAAATAGGTGTCTATATGGCTGAGCCATGATTTTCTGTGGTTTGACTATTACATAATAATGTAATCATGCTTCATGATGTGTCTGATTTGATAAAACAATAAAGGAATTAAGGGTGAGATGTAACACTCTTAATACCATCATCAATCGGATCCAATGTAAAGGGGTGTGGCCTGGGACACCTTCTGTCTTACAAGCACCAAAGGAGATTTTGTGAGTTGAGAGAGACTCACTACTACAAAGGAAGATGAGCCCAGAGTAGAGTGTGTCTTGTTGATGTGGGGTCCCTGCACTTCAGAGCTATTAGATTGAGGGGAAGATTGATACCAAAACACAGAGAAAGCTCTAAGGAATATCAGGCATACAGATATAAGGATCCTTCCTCAGAGCCAGCAGAGAAAGCATGCCTTCTCACAGAGCTGGCCCTGGAGCCAGCAGAGAGAGAAAGCCTTCTCTTTGACCCGGCTCTCTGAATGTAGACGTTTAGTCTTCTACTCTGTGAATGGGGAAAAAAATGTTGTTCATTAAAGTAATCCACTTGTGATACTTCTTTTATAACAGCGTTAAAGAAGGAACACAAATGCTGAATGAAACTAGCAGCTCTTCTCGGAATGTGATGGGTATTGCAATGGCAACCTAAGTGATCCGACTGGTTATTAACATGTAATTATGCTTTTAAAATCTGATTGCAAAGGTAAAATTATAGCCCCAGATTGACTTCTTCTTAGGTACTCGCCAAAAGGCAGCATATTTTAACACGTTCCAACTAAAATAGTTTTCATATAGTTGGAAACTAAGTTAAACAACCTTGATTAGAAGATAAACTACAGACTACTTTGGAAAACTAGATTTATTTAATCCTCTTACCCTGGAAATCCTGCGTAGATGGCAAGGTCTCCAGAAATTTTATTTCCTGAAAAGTCGCAGAAACATTCATTTCCTGCTGGGGGATTTGTAGGGAAAGTTGTGAAAGAGCAGTGTGGCGTCACCTGGTAATCTTTCTGTAAACCATGGGGTCCATGGTGCCCACCTAGAGTTCCCACTTCTGGGGTTTAGTGGAGAGTGGCTTTGAGCGCATGCTTCCATCTGGTGGTGGGCTGTGTAAGTGCAGAAATCTAAAGAAAGATGGGAGGTGGGGTGGGGGATGGGGGTTTCTCCTCCTACCAAGCTCACCACCAGAGACCCCGTGGGAAATATGTGTCCCGTATTTTTAAAATCCACATTACCTGAAAACAATTGTTTCCAACTTTGTGCAGTATGTCTTCATTGCTGAAAACACATGGTTTCAACAAGCAAACAAAAATTAAAGGCAAAGCACAACCCAGTTATTTTTAATCATATAGTCTAACCCTATCAGGGTTAACTATTCTCTATTGAAATAACTGAGGACCTAGAGGCACACCTTGTATTCTTCAAAAGATGTAGGGATGAAGCCTTTTAAAACATGTTTAATTTGAAAGTGCTTGGAGAAAACAAACAAAAATAGCAGGTTGAACAACGGATTAAAAATACCCCAAAGAAATATGTTTGTCTTGAACAGACCATGTCAATAATATTTTTTAAAAATCTGTAAAAAATAAACTCATTACCACTGAGCTCATCCTGACTCAAAGCAACAATATATAGGATTTCTGAGGCTATAAATCTTTAAGGGAGCAGCCAGCTTGATCTGTCTCCCATGAAGCAGCTGTTCGATTTGAACCACCAACCTTGCAGTTAGCAATCTAATAGTTAACCTGGCATTGCCCTGGGGGCTCTTTTGTTCAATAATATGAGATTTTTTTAAAGCCACTGCATAAAACAATTTACAGGTTAATTCTTGAGAATGATAGTATTCACTCTTATGGCTTGTAAAGAACTGCTTTGGTTGCCTTTGTTTTAGTTTTGCCTAACATGCGGGCACCATTCAGGAAAAAGTTATCCTTTCTAGTTAGCCTGTTTTCATGTATATCAAGGGAGTCAATATTCTTTTTTTCCCTTTTTTTAAATTTAAATATTCATTTTATTAGGGGCTCATACAACTCATCACAATCTGTACATACGTCATCTGTGTCCAGCACTTTAGTACATGTGTTGACTTCATCATTCTTA
>NW_022111372.1:20188568-20229600 GCF_000313985.2 Echinops telfairi
CCCCTTGTTTATCTTCCAGCATGTGGGACCCCAGATTCTTTGTAATTTGACAGCTTGGCACCATAAGCTTTCTTCACCGCGTTTGCTTATGTACCCGCTTTGTCTTCAACATTCGTGTTGGGGTAGGCTGGTGTGCTTCTTCCTTATGGGTTTTGTTGTTTCTTAGCTAGATGGCCATCTGTCTTCAAGCCTGTAAGAACCCAGGTGCTGTATCATTTGATAGCCGGTCACCATCTGCTTTCTTCCCCACTTTTGCTAATGCACCCCCTATGTCCTCAGCGATCGAGTAGGGTTAGGCTGGTGCGCTTCTTCCGTGTGGGTTTTGTTGTCTCTCAGCTAGATGGTGCTTGTTTATCTTTAGGTCTTTAAGGCTTCAGGTGCTATATCTTTTGGTAGCTGAGCACCATCAGCTTTCCTCACCACACCCGCTTGTGCACCCATTGTCTTCAGTGACTTCAGGTGTTATATCTTTTGGTAGCCAAGCATCATCAGCTTTCTTCACCACATTTTCTTGTATACCCATTGTCTTCAGCAATCATGCCAGGTAGGTGAGCATCTCAGATGGCCAAATTGTTAGAACAAAGTGTTCTTGTGTTGGGGGAGCACTTGTATTGGGGTCCACCTTCCATCTATTTTCTTAATACTCGACCTATAGATATATGTACATTGATATATAAATCATATATAAATATATTTACATCTTTATTTGCTTGTATTTACATCTCTATGAGTACCCTTTGCCTCCTAGTTCTTTCCTCTGTTCCTTTGTACTTTCCTCTTGTCCCAGTATCATGTTCTGCCTTCATTTAGGTTTCAGGCATTCCTCTCGGTTACATTGCCCTTGATCCAGCCCTGCAAGGCCTCCCGCACCCTCCTTGACATTGATTTTGGATCACTTGTTGTTCCCTTGTCCCTGTGCTTATTGACACCCTCTTCCTTCCACCCCCACCCCCTCTACCCCCATGCTCCCCTGATCTGTCATCCCATTGTTCTCTCTTCTGGCTTGTTTACTCCGCCTATGCCTTCCTGGTAGACATGCTATGTACCATCAACCAACTGAGTGCAATGAGGCAACAACAGAAAGTAAAACAATGTCTACAACAACAACAATACACACATATGCATACATATATAACCGTATGAATAGTTCAGGGTCTGTTTGTTTTCTTTCACGTGTGCTTTCCAGTCAAGTCTTATTGGGTGCCATGCCCTGGCATCGCCTCTATCCCTGAGGATCTCACTACTCTGCTCCCTCCGCTGCTCTGATGCATGCCCCCAGGGGCTGGCGTTCAGGGTGGTGAGCTCATGGTGGGCGCAATTCCCGCTATTTGTCTCCAGTGCTGTCCCTGGTGGTGTGATGGGTCAACAAGGAACGCTGTGTCCCATGGTGGGTCTGGCCCCGTGGTCATCTCCGTGCATCGCTGTTCCAAACAGTCACATTGTCCCCAGGACTCAGAGAACCAGGATGTGGTCCACTCTTTCCTTTACTCCCCCTTCCCCCTCATTGGCTCACATGCACTCCAACCAGACCAGTTCCCCCTCCCCTCTTCCTGAGCTGCAGCTTCAGTGCTGTCCTCTGAAGTGAATTCCCCCTGTGGGAGGGTGGTGCTGTGCACCAAGTTGGTAATGGGGCCGGCCCCTCAGACCTCTCCATCTGTTCCCTACTTCATGCAACCCGGAGCTCCAAGACAGAAACACAACATGCTGACATGAAAGTCAATATTCTTAAAGCAAAACTATTCTTAAGCAGACTTCTCCATTTTGTAAGGTCAAGAAAGGGCCAAAATTACCAATAGACAGAGTTTTGTAGAGAGAGAGAGCTGATATTCTCCCCACCTTTATCAATGCTATAGGAGGCCACATTGATAGGGGAAAAGAAAGACCAATAAAAAGACTTTCATACCAAAAGAGACTTTGGAGTTTGCCAAAGTGGGGAAGGGGCAAGGGAGGGAGGTGGAAGCGATGGGCTAGATGATTGGGGTGTGTGTGTGTGAATGAATGAGTGGGGCTTGCTGATCCACAAGAGTGAAAATGGAAATCAAGAAGCTGGGGGAAGGTAGCTTGTTGGGGGTTTGATTAGTGTTTAGAATGTAGAATACAGTTGACTATTTGAAATTTAACTGCCACCTAAGTTACAATAATAATTGAAAAATCATGTTGTTTTTTCTAAAGCCATAGACATGTTGAGGGTGATAAACATAATTTCCCCAGTGTTTTATACATTTCAATAAAATTTTATATCATAAACTAACAAAGTAACAGCTGAGCCATGAGTTAGAATTGAACGGGGAAAGCATGACTAGCAAAGATGGCAATGAATGACGTCTTGTCCTCAAGTGAAGGTATACAAACAGTGATTTCAGGTAATGCCATGTTGTCATCCACTGTGCTACAGAGTTCATACAGGGAATTTCAAACAGATTGACTTTGTTTGGATACTTGACATAATCTAATTTGACAACGGTTTGTGCCTCAAGAAATAGCATTCTTTACTTGCAAATGATTTGGCTATAGTAGATGGGCTTAATAAAGTATTTCACTACAAATAGCTGTCAATGTTACAGCTAGTTTCTGAATGTGTGCTTTTCCTTTCTTTCCATGTTGGATTCCACTTGAGGCTGACATTAGGAATTGGACCAGCATGCAGGCTTGAGAGAACGGAGTGCAGGGTCTGGCTCTGCATCGATTTAGCTCTGAGACCAGGGAAGCCAGTTTCATTATCTGAGTTTCAGTGACTTCATCTCCGAATTGGAGTAGTTAAAAGCTCCCTTTCTGTACTGCTGGGAAACTCAAAAGGTATATCTCTGGAAAGGACTTGGCACATATTAAAAGCACAATATATTTCATGATTTGAGATTTTTCCTATGGAAATTTTTCATGGCAGATGGGAGAATGACAGAAACAGTGTTTGATTGACAGAGTATCTATTATTTCATGATTTTGCCTTGAGCTAGATCCTGTATCTAATAATCATTAATAATGTTTAAATTAAAATACATTCTTTATTCTTACACAGAATATAAAACTATTTTCTAAAGACCTCAGATAGTATTTTTGTGACAATCTAGGTAAGATGACATATGTGGAATGCAAACTGTCATAAGGAAGTAATAGATTCAAATCAATGAAACGCAGACATACTTTCCTATGGGCATCTGGAAGCTTAATGGTCAGGGATTCAAACGAAGACAACTTTGGAGGTTATTAAATTTTTTGGAAGGAGGAATATTGTCAGAAATTTTCTAAGCACTTTATTTTTTATTGCTCTGTTGTTTTTCTTAAGTCACATGTATATGCAGCCATTGTCTTTAAAGATATAATGTGTTTCATGTGGGTTTTTAAAAACTTAATTGTCTAAAGGAATACTGTTGGTACATGTAAAAGTAGTATCCAAAGATGATCGTCAGATAACTAATGAATACTCTAAAGCAATACAAAATCTACATAGTGCTCATATTCAATCCATCAGTTCTGTAAATTCTTTTCATGTTTCATATGTCTATTTAGAATAACACACCACACATGCATGCGCGTGCACACACACACACACACACACACACAACACACAAACAGACACAGTCCTCCTTACCAGAAAGGTATGATGGATGTGTGAAACTAATTCTTAGGGACAGTTTGTTTCAGTCCAGTGAACCGACGGTCAGCAGACTGCCCTGGGATATGGATCTGTCTTATTTAGCCCTTGGATTCCTCTTTAAATTGGTACTTGAGCACAAGCCATTTGCTTGAAAAGAAGAATCACAGTTATTGTAAACTAGCTTGTGGCTGAGTTTGAACTTAACATAATTAAGTCATTTATCCCCACATTAGATGATTCCACATGTACTTATTGAATGCCTATTATGTAATGGGTACCATGCTATAGTCTAGTTTCACATAAAGAGTGCAACTAGTCTAGTCTTAAGCATTGATTCCTCCTGCCATACGATGCTAGCATTTTCTCTCAAGATAAAGAGGGCGAGCTCCGTGTCTCAGGTCTCAGCATTGCTGTCCTAAGGCTGAGTCTACGCCTGGAGACCAGACTGGGTGAAGTCAATGACAGCAATAAAAGCTGCCACCACCACAGACTTGGAGCGCTAGACATGCCTGCATTTAAATCATGGCTCTGTCTCTACAGTCTTAAGCACATTCCCTAGCTACTCTGATCTGCTATATATTTCATCATTTCTGGGAAGTGGGCGGGGACAGGGTGTGAAAATTAATGGCATGTTACATGTGAGGGTTTAGTTTTCCACTTTTCTATGGACCCTGAAAAATCTCTTTCTTCCCCTTTCTGTAAGAAGGAATTTCTTGCACTTTTTTGGGAGAAAGAAAACACTCATTAAAGATTCATGATCTATTCCAAAACCATACCTCATGCATAAAATGATGTTGAGAGTCAAAGGTTATTGTTACATGTGTAAAATGCCAAAGCCTACTTCAAGTTGAGATAATGACAGCTTCCGGATAGTTTACCTGTTTATCATTGTAATTCTTATCATTTTTTTCCCATTGAAATACAAATTTGCATTCAGAATACAGAACACTATACTAAAGTAAAACTTTTCCATTATAGCTGCCTCCAAAAAGCTTGAAACTTGCATTTCCACAGGGGGGAAAATAACGTGTAGGCTAGGAAAACTGTTTCTCAAGGCAACAAAATCTATATTATGGTGTTGTGAGAATTAAATGAGATTGTACATGCACTGATAGTACAGAATAGAATCAAAATATATGCAGCTTATTCTGATTTTGATTTGTCACCAACAGCTCCCAGTGGGACCAAGAGGGAAGCTTGTCTTTGTATAAACAGCAAATGAAAATCAATAAAAATAGGAAAACTTAGTGATTAAATTAGTACCATAGGTAACACAAGAAACCAATCTATTTATACTTTGAACTTTAAAAAAACAGAGACTCAGATCTCCTATACATTTATCCAGCAATATTTATTTTGAAGAGAGAAGAAAGAGAATCCCTGAGAGAAGAGTCTACTTAACATGAGCAGTGGAATATCTGCACAACTGGGTAGGGAGGAAGCACAACAATTGGTTCTCTCAAAATTCAACTTTGTGTTAGATTGGGTACTTTAGAGAAACAAATCCACAGCAAATCCATGTAAAAGAGAGAGTTTTATAGAAAGGTTAAGTGCACATCAAGAAAACATCCCAACCCAGTGCTGCTCAAGCCCACAAGTCCAACATTAACCTATATGTCCAACACCAATCCACAAAGTCCTCCTCCATCTCACAAAACAAACATTATGAAGCTGACTGCAGGAGGAAAGCTGAATCAGTGAACATGTAAGCATGTCAGCGCTGGCAGGGGTCACCACATGATTGCTCCAGCACCCAGGGCTGCATCGTGGTAGGTCCATGCAGCTTCTCCTTGGAGATGTCTTGCAGGAAGTGAGCCTTGCAAGCTAAAGCAGGGAACTGGCTAAGGCAGCTGCACCCTCATCCGACCATCACAAAGCAAGAGACCTGATAACGAGAAAGGTGAGGTTCACTGAGCCATTTATCTCTCTGCCCTTCAATTAACCCCACATGTGTTTATTGGCCAGGTTGGCACAATAAACTAGATGAATCACGTGTGTGAACCCTGTTTGCTCTTCATAATAAGGAAATCAAAGACAAGGACGATTTTAAAAATAATATATTATTGGACCTAATGTAAAGGAATCCCTGGTAATCAAGTGGTTACACCTTGGGCAGCAATCCCCATGGTCAGCAGTTCAAAACCACCAGCAGCTTGGTAGGAGAAAGACTGGGCTGTCTACTCCCATCAACAGTAACAGTCTTGGGAACACACAGAGTCGCTACGAGTCAGCATTGACTCCGTGACTGTGAAAATGTGTGTCAAGCTAGTGTTCTGGGTTTGAAATCTTGTGAAATGAGTAGACATAATTGCAAAGCAGTAGTATAATAAAAGATGGACAATACATATATGCTCACAAAGTTGACAAAATGAGCTAGCATTATATAGCACAGCCTCAATTCTTTCCAGGAAAAGTAATAATATTCATGGGTTTTCCTCCAAGCCAACATACATCAGAAGTTTTCTCACTGTATTGAACCTAATTAAATTTTAATACATTTTGTTTTCAGTCTGTCATTTGTTATAATTTCTTTTTGGCTTTTATTTGTACACCTGGATAATCCAAAGCAAAAGACGGGATTTAAACCAAAACCTATTGCCGTCAAATCAATGGTGACTCTGAGCTACCCTTTCTCAGGTTTCTCGGGCTGCACATCCTTACAAGACAGATAGTCTCAATCTGCTCCCCAAAAGCAGCTGTTGGTTTTGAACTGCTTCCCTTGAGGTTAGCAATCTAATGCTTACCCAATAAAGCCACCAGGGTTCGAAAGTACATTTATTTTTCACACACATAAAAAAATCAGAAAACAATGACGGATAATAAAACATATTTTAATCCCAGTTTGATGAAGTGTTATGAAAATAGGAAAAATAAATGATTAAACATGTCTAATTTATTTATCAAATTTACAAACTGCTCTTTCTCCTTTCTGCTGCTATTCAATGGTGGCATTTAGAAGAATGAGATGCCACTTTCTGTTTCACTGACCTTTACAAAAATGATGGGTTTTGCTTTCCATTTATTTAAACTCTAACTTTAAAAGAGATGGTTGGGAAGTAACAGAATTAAATCTCTCAGTAGTTTTCTGTAATCCTACTATGTGCAAGAATCATACCCTCTGTTCCATTTGTTCATCAACTGTTTTCTGCTGAGCTGAGTGGGAAGCCTTTTTATGACTGGAGACCGCTGTCCCCCAGCGTTTGCACAGACTTTCACTAAAAGTTTTCAAACCTGGGTCCTCCCTACACAGATTGGTTAGCTAGCAGACGCATTTTCAACCTAAGTTAACAGGGTATTATGTAACTTCTGAATATGCTTTTAAATGTATATTCTTACCTAATGATAAGAGCTACAAGACTTACTTCCTCCTTTTTTTTAACATATCAGCAATATTATTCCCTTAAAAAGTCAGTCCTCCTCATAAAGCCAATCACCCAAAACAGAATTACCCTCTGTTAATACACACACATCGATGTATATACATAATTTTATTGATACTTTTTAATATTCCTCCCCAACTAAGATAATACTTCTGAATTTTAACTAAATAAACAGGTAGACATGGGATACTGGGTAGTGATATCGTTAAAGTTTATTGTGCCAACCTGGCCGATAAGCACATGTGGTGTTAATTGAAGGGCAGAGAGATAAATGGCTCCATGAGCCTCGCCGTTCTAGTGCTCGGGTCTCTTGCTTTGTGATGGTAGCACCAGGGTGCAGCTGCCTTAGCCAGTTCCCTGCTTCAGCTGGCAAGGCTGACTTTCTGTAAAACATCCCTGAGGAGAAGCCACATGGACCTACCCTCATGCAGCCCTGGGTGCTGGAGCAGCCGTGTGGAGACCCCTGCCAGCGCTGAGATGCTTACACGTTCACTGACTCGGCTTTCCTCCTGCAGTCAGCATCATAGTGTGTGTTTTGTGAGATGGAGGAGGACTTTGTGGATTGGTGTCGGATATATGGGTTAATGTTGGACTTGTGGGCTTGGGCAGCACTGGGTTGGGATGTTTTTTTAATTTGCACTTAACCTTTATATAAAACTCTCTCTTATACATGAGTTTTTGTGGATTTGTTTCTCTAAAGGACCCAGACTAATACAGGTTGGTTGAGAGAAATAGAAATATAGATTTTAAAAAAAGATGAATAGGTATAGAAAGGCCATCTGAAATTTTTGGTGGATAAAGAAAAGAAAAACTGTCATGGTGTTTCTTTCCCTCCATCAGGGTTTTTTCCTGGAGGGCCACTGTGTCACCTTCAGGCCTGGGCATTGTAGCAAGGTAGGACATTGCGGCAAGATAGGTGGCAAGCATGCTGTCTTTTGGGAAAGGGGACAGGCACATGAAGAAGTCTGGGGAGGAGAGCCTCTGTTCTTCATGGAATTGATTTTGTTGTCATTGTTTCTATTAGCTCCCAACAACTCCACCCCTGATTCATGACAATCCCAAGGGAACAAACGTTCCCCATTTCTCAGCCACCTCCATAATGGGTTGCTTATCTGACTTGTAATGCCTAGTGTTTTCACCGTCTTATTTTGAGAAGTTGATCTCCAGAGTTTGCTTCCTATTCCATTTTAGTCAAGAAACTCCACGGAAACCTGTTCAGCACCATAGCAATGCCTAAGCCACCGCTGACGGAGGGGTGCTGGCTGCGCATACGCAATCCCAGAGATGGTGCAAAAGGAAACTCTGTGGATTTTCTATTAAACAAACATCAGCCTCTGAAAATCTGTGCAGCATAGCTCTAGTGCCCACGGAGACCCAGTGAGCTGGATGGTAACTTGGGTTTGGGTGGCGGTTCCATATCATGTAGGTTTCCTTCTCTACCCTAATGCACTGCTTGCATAGCATTTAATTTCATTGGTGTTTGTGGATTCTGTTTGCTACTATTTGTCTTCTTCCTCCTGGCCCCTTTGTTGGCAGGTAGGGTTGGCTAAATAGATCAATGAAAATACCTAGGTTTCCCACAATATACAAAAAGACCAGGCATTAGCTCTCCATTTGTTCAGAATATAAAGCTATCCTGCCCTTGCCATACTTTCCGTGCATCGAACAATTTTGTTTTATACACTTGGCTTAAAATAATATGGTCCAGAAATCTTTCAAGTAAATATGAGTATCAAACAAAAGCCCACATAAGGTTATACAAAATCAATCTTCAGTGCTATAGAGGATTCCCCATGTCTAACTGCAGCTCTGTTGTACTCAAAATACGGAGGCGGAGAATGTATTGAGAAACTAAGTATTTGATGATCAGACAATAAAATATAAAAGTAAAAGCAAAAGTGAAAGGATGTGAACATTACAACAAGCAGACAAAAAATCTTGGCATCAAGCAAATAAAAATAAGCAGATGCTATTTGCAGTTCACCTAAACCAGAGCTCACCGCTGTGGAGTCAATTCCAACTCCAAAGCGCTCCACAGTACAGAGTAGAACTGCTCCCGTGAAGGTCAGAGCAGCAGCCAGGCTGTCTTCCTCCCGCGGAAGAGCCGGCCATTTTGAGTCACCTACTTTGTGATTAGCAACCCATTGTGTCCCCACTACACTGCCAAACTCCTTCACTTCCCTGATAGAAACATTAAAAATATTTTAGAGTTTTTAAATATTTAAATAGAAACCTGAATAGTAGGAAATGTATCTAAATTAATGATGGAAAAAGCAACATTGGGTGAGAGAAGAAGTAAGGAATAATGAATATGCTGATACAATTTTAAAGAAACGTTTAGTAATATGTTGGAAGAGGAAGACAAAGTACTTACAGTCATGAAATTAGAAAATGATAATAAGAACAGCTTGATGCGAACTTGATGCATACTATGTCAGCTATGACAACCTTATTATATCAGGATTTTCATCTGTCATTATGTAAAAGGACTTAAACTCCGGTCTCTGATGCTTCATTTTTCACATGATAGCTCCTATGAGTCACCTGAATGATTTATTTCTTTTTAAAAACTCATAAAACATATTGCCTGATTCTGTTGAAATAGTTCTATGGGATAATTAGTTCTCTCCTAAGTCTCTCTCATGGAGTCAATGGACATATGAGCCTGTATAACAGCCGGTGCTTGCTGCACCACAGAGGCACAGTGTGTGTGTTTTGTGGACTTAGGAGTGATTCTGGAAATACAAGAGGAACACAATTTACACTCAGGATGCTTTTGATGGATTAAATGAGCAGAATCTATCTTGTGACTGAGGTTTACTGTCCAAGTGCACCGAGTCAGTAGAACCTTGAAATAGATAGAATTAAACCTTCTTATTCAAATTGTTCTGTTTGTAAACACTTTCACAAGTTTCTCTTCAATTAAATTTTGTGAAGAAACACTTTCTAAAATGGAATTCAAATTTCTGTGGAAAACCTTTTGAGGATATACAAAACCCACACAACCAATGAATGGAGTACTTCAGTTAAGGTATGATTTTATTGGGTATAGCAAGAATTTTCTATAAATGTATTGCCACAAAGTTGATTTAAAGGAACAAAGCCAATGTTTTTTTTTCCTGCGTGTCAGTATTTCAGAAATTTTAACCTCATAAATGTATAGTTCTCCAAGAATATACATGATCTGTAATATATAGATTGTGATATTTTTTAGAAGAGTTGGATATTATAAAATAAATCCTGACTCCCCTAAAATCTGAGAACTTAAGTTTATCCCAAACTAGCTCTGTAAACCTAAGGTATATCATTTATGTTCTCTAATATTAAAATTTCTCCTCTCCAATGTAAGCATAATAATGTTAACAGGAGCTATCACTTAGAGTTGCTACAGAAACAAATAAATGCAAATATATTCATAAACCACAAGTGATTGTATATAAATATATAATGATGATAATAATATTGCAATTATCCTTTTTTAGCTTACCCATGACCCATACAATGTGCTAATCTTTTCTCACAATCATCTCAAAAGCCTAAAGAAGTAAACAAAATTGGCTCCATGTTACAGACAAGAAAATTGAAGCTACCCGGTATCATGTCTTTTGTCCAAGTTCTTATACATACTGAGAAGCTGAAATGTAAGTGTATAAAATATTAATAACCAACCACTTGAAATCATTTTATGTTCCCAGTATAAAATATAAAGATAGGTGATAGAAAGAATTGAGAGCTAAATAGATGATGGATGGATAGATAGATAATCCTTATTTAACTTGGAAACCTTATTAAGATAGAGACCATGTATGTCTAGCATCTTTAGAACGTAATAATGGAGGTATCTATATTTATTAAGTAAATTCCTCACAATTCATTTTTTCTGATATCTAAACAGGAAATTCAGAAGTACGTAAATCCATGTCAAAAAAACAATGTGTATTGCATTATCAAAATGACATTTTAAAGAAAATTTAGTTGGAGTGATGATTTGCCAGTAAAAAAAGTTGATGTAAGTATTTAATTACAAACATGTTATAGCTTTAGTCATTGTCCTATGAAGAAGTACTTTGACCTCATTGCATGAAACGGCTGCATATACCAGAGACCCAGGAGTGAGAAGACAGCACACTCGAAGAAGATGACTAGATCTCTTGCTAGTGAAGATGTTCTTTATAAATATCCGGATGGATATAAAGAAAAGGAAGAGTAGAAAAACAGCCTATGGTTAAATCTACCAGTAGTCCAAAAGAACAACTTATTTATCTTAGGACTAGAGAGAAAGGGCAGATAACAATAGTAAGATAACAATAAGAGATGTGGAGCTTCAGGGGAAAGACTGAAAATGGCTATGTGTATGTCCATGAAGGAGGAACATGTCATGTACAGCTCAGAACTGGCAGGCAACAAGTGTGATCATGAAGGGCCAAAGGGACCAGGCTTTAAACACCAAAGGCGGGGAGAAAAGTCATATCCTTGTCAATGAGGGTGGTGCGCGATGGAGACCCAATGCCCATCTCTAGACAACTGGACATACCTTGCAGAGGGGGAGTGGGGAGATGAGTCACTTAGGGTACAGTATAGCAATAATGAAACTCACAACCTTCCCCTAGTTCTTAAACGCTTCCTCCACACAACTACCTGAACCCCAGTTTCGCCTTGCAGACCTGGCTAGACCAGATGATGCACAGCGGTACAGATGGGAATTGGAAGCACAGGGAATCTAGGACGGAAGAACCTCTCAGGACCAGGGGTGACAGTGGCGATACCAGGAGAGAAAGGGGATGTAGTAAGGGGGAATGGATCACAGGGAGCCACATATGGCCTCCTCTCTGGGGGACGGGCAGCAGCGGGGTGGGTGAGGGGAGGCGCCGGACAGTGTAATATAAGATACAATAATAATTTATAAATTATTAAGGGTGCATGGGGGAAAGGGGAGGAGGAAGGGGAGGGGAGGGGGGGCGAAAAAAAAGGAAAATGAGCGGATTCCGGGAACCCAAGAGGCAAGAGAATTTTGGGAATGATGAGGGCAACAAATGTATAGATGTGCTTTACACAATTGATCTATGTATTGTGATGAATTGTATGAGCCCCAATAAATTGATTAATAAAAAAAAGTAAAAAAAAAAAAATATATATATATCTAGGAAGACATAAAAGCAAAACAACAAAAAAAGAAAGAGATGATTCAGCAGTACTCTTTCCATGTCCTTCAATTATCTGGCGGTGCTTTACGTTGACCAAACAACATGGAGCAGTAGGCGTGACACTTGATATAGTTTCTAGGAGCAGGTTATAGTAGGTTGGAGAATAAATCAAAAGGGCAAACAGGGATTATCATCGTAGTTATTAGGCAACATGATTTCCTATTGGAGGAACTGTGTTCTCAATGATCTCAGATTAGTATCGATGCATGCAGATGACAGGATCCAGACTCTCAACAAGAATATGTATAAAAAATTGCAAATGTACCAAACAAAGGCAAAATCACGGTCACTGAGTCGATGCTAACTCATGGTGACCCTCTAGGAGAGAGTAGAACTTCTCTGTAGTGGTTCTGAGACTGGATTTTTTTTAAAAGAAAGTAGACAGCTTCATCTGTCTTCCCACAGTTAGCAGCTCAATGACTAACCCATTGCAGCTCTAAGGCACCTTAAACATTTTAAAGCAGGGTGAAATTCAAGGGTGTTCCATGTGTACATATATATATGCAACCTGTTGAGGAGAGAGCAGACCTTCTTTGCTTTGGGACAATGGAGAGTCTACTCTGAACCTTCGTAGACTTAAGTCCTCATAAAAGCCCACCTGAACCATTCTTAGGAAACCAAGAGCTTTCTGGACACAAAAGCCTGTGTCTATTTATTTCCATTAAGTAGATTTAATTAAAAGGGGAGGGTAAAAAAAACTCAAGTAGCCCATTCTTAAGTCATGAAGCCCATTCTTAATAAAACAACCTCCGAGCTTTTCCTAACATTGGAATGTGTACATGTATACAGTGTTGTAAAGATACTGAGAAGCAAAAGCCCTTCAGTAGGTCCAACAGGTTTCAGGATTTAGTATGGATTGATTGGGTCAGTATATACTGAAAATGGAAAACCATTCTGTGCTTCATTTTCCCTCATTTGTAAGAATGAGGGTGTGGTTTATTCCTGGATTTGACATTCTCTGGCCCCCTGTGTTCTTTGACCAAATGTGGGAAAAAATATATATCACAGCGATAAGAAGGCACTCTCAAAGGCAGTATAGTGTGTGTGTCTACAAAAATCCTCCAAAAAGAAATCTTTTTTTCTAATATGTTTTTTCTTCAGAAAGTGCCAATTGGGCTTCTTTGTCCATAGTCCCTCAAGAGATGATCAAACTATCATTTCTTTATTTCTTCAAAAAGAGGATTTCAATAAACCCAATAGGCATAATCCTACTTTTTTGGAATAGAACAGTGGTTATATATGACAAATTTTATAGTGCTAATATAACTTAGGAAAGAGCTTTAGCTTTCCCATATCTAGCATTACTAGAAAAGAATTGTTGCAGACATTGGCACACACAAGCACAGACAACCAAATAAAAGGTATTGGCAGAAGAGTTGAATTATCTTGTAGACTCACTCCTTTCAAACTGAGGGCTTCCATATGTGAAGCTCCGTACCCTTGAAGCCCCCTCCCTTTCTTCCTATGCAATTGTACTGTTCTTTCCTTCCTAAACCCAGTCATCTTTTAATCTTGGAAAGTTTTCCTGATACCCTTAAACCACATCATTTTTCCTAGTAAATGAATTCACTATATCATCATTTTCTCATTCAAAATGTATTTTACAGTTTAAAATTAAATTTATTTGTGTGATCGTTGGATACAAGACTATATCTCTCTTTTGGAATCTGTAAATTCCATAAATACAGCACTGTCTAAGGCCTGTTCATGTCTACTCAATATCCTGAACACAGTAGAAATTCATTGACTAAGATTCATTCTTACATTTTAATATTTCACAGGGACATCATGTCAACAGTACTATTATGATTGCTGTGCAAAAAAAACCCTTGAAAGTATGAGACTGATTCATGGAGAAACACTTCTAGTAGTCTCCTTTGTCCATATCATATGAAAATATGTGATTGAGCATGTTATTTTTTATTTTATTATTATGGGGGCACGTTTTCCAAGCAGATTTATTCATAATCTCTGTCTTAGGGTTGCTCAACCTTGACCCTGTCGGCATCCTAGGCTTGTTCTTTGCTGTGCGGAGCTGTCTTGTGCATCATTGCATGTTCAACAGCAACACTTGCAGAAGCAGTCTCCCCAAAATCCAGACAAACAAGTTTTTCCACACATTTCCTGTAACCTCTGTGGGGCAAACATTGTTCCCTACTGAATATTACTACTCTAGTGGCTGAATGATTTAGTTCTTAACTGCTAACCAAAAAGGTTAGTATTCACCAAACTCACTGCAGAAGAAAGACATTACTGTCTAATTCCATAAAAATTACAAACTAGGACACCCTATGTTCTACTCTGTCCTGCATGGTTGTCATGAGTTAGAAATGACAGAACAGCAATGGGTTTGACACTTTTGTGTAGACCACAGACCCAGTATTGAGGTTGGTAGGTCCACAGGATCCCCTTGACAGACTAAGAAGACAAGCAAAGTGGAAAAGTGCTATTGAAATGCTAGACCAATATTTCCCCACTGTATTTCACAACAAAAATAACTGGTTCAGCATGATAGTCCTCTTTTGCATAACCCACTAAGAAAATTATTAGTTCAAAATTGCTACAATCATAGCAGTTTTATTTTTCAAAAATATCTTACTGGGTAATCATCCCTTAGAGGTTTTCAATTAAAAGTCGGATTTTTATAAATCATATAAATCAAGAAATTGTAGATCAGCATAGTTCAGATAATTCAAGAAATAATAAAGTAGTGTTGTCGGACTTCTGATAGCAAAAATTTCCCTCAGATTACTTACATTTTTAATTAAATCTTCCTAGTTTAGTTTTGTTTCTCAGCACTTAAGCATGCTTTAATGCTTATCTTCAAATTAAGGTAAGCTACAAATATGAGAAATAGAATTAGTCAGGCTTCTAAAAGAAATCTAGTTGTAGTGAATTTAGAATGTTAATTTAAAAGCACTGTGATAAGAGTTGTATGAGCCCCCAATAAAATGAAAAAAATAAATACAAAGCTACTACTTAGAGCACAATCCTCATATTTCTTCAGGTACCAGGTGCTCATTACCTTCAAGTCGGCTGGGGATGGTTTTTAAGGTGAATGGGTGTGCATTGCATTTTGATTGCGTACTGCAGCAACCAGCAGTGGATATTACTGGTCATTTTCCATTCATAGAGATTCCGTTGTGACTGAGGAAGAGTGACTTTCTCATTGAGTTTTTCAGGCACAGATTGCCATGTTTTTCTCCTATGGGTCCACGGGGTGAACACCAACCATCAATGTTTTGGTGGGTAACTTACTGATACTATTGTTCAGTACATCATAACAGATGTAAGGAAGGATTAGCAATTACCTGAATATAGATTATGATATCAATTAAATTGGACAATGGAGTCAGAAAACTACATTTTGTTTCCCTTGAGTGAAATACAAGATCCTTTCCCATTGACTTCATGAAACCTGGCCTTAGTCCTCACATAAAATGTATGCTGATATTTTATATCAATGTCTACCATGTGCTCAATGGACAACAAATAATAATTGAATTTCAAAGTGAATCAATAAAACCAGCAACATTTTCATTTTGAAATAAATCTTTAAAATTTTTGTTATCTTCAAAACATACCACAGTGTGGGCTAGGAGGGGGGAATTCGTGTGTTGAATAAAACAGATTTTACAAATGCATATCTTTCTATTGATTCTTATATCCTTTACTAATTTAATACATCTATAGTTTGTCATTCTATAGAAATTATTTAATCCTAACAATGGTGCAACGATGCTATAAATCTCAATAAAAACAATTCTTGAGGAAAAGAAAATCCACACTAAGAATTCAGAGCAGTCCTAAATATACTTAATTTTTGCTTTCCTTGCTGTTAAACAAAATTCGTCATGTTGCATGTTTAAAAGTTTGCATTTAATCAGTGACTTAAAAAAAAAACATTTTATTTGGGGCTCATACAACTCATCACAATCCATACACATATCCATTATGTCATGCACATTTGTACATTTGTTGCCATCATCATTCTCAAATCATTTGCTTTCTACTTGAGCCCTTGGTATCAGCTCTTCATTTTTCCCCACTCTTCCCACACCTCCCTCCCTAATGAAACTATGATAATTTATAAATTATTATTATTTTGTCATATCTTACACTGTCCAATGTCTCCCTTCACCCACTTTTCTGTTGTCCATCCCCCAGGGAGGAGGTTATATGTAGATCCTTGTAATCAGTGCCCCTTTCAGCTCCACCTTCCTTGCACCCTCCAAGTATCACCACTCTCAGCACTGGTCCTGAAGTGATCATTCATCCTGGATTCCCTTTATTTCCAATTCCTATCTGTACCAGTGTACATCCTCTGGTCTAGCCAGATTTGGAAGGTAGAAATGGGATCATGATAGTGGTGGGGGAGGAAGCATTTAAGAACTAGAGGAAAGTTTTATGTTTCATCATTGCTACAACGCACCCTGACTGGCTCGCCTCCTCCCCTCGACCCTTCTATAGGGGATGTCCAGTTGCCTTCAAATGGGAGTTGGGTCTCCAATCTGCACTCCCCCTTATTCATAATGATATGATTCTTTGTCCTTTGATGTCTGATACCTTATCCCTTTGACACCTTGTGGTCACACAGGCTGGTGTGCTTCTTCCATGTGGGCTTTGTTGTTTCTGAGCTAGATGGCCATTTGTTTACCTTCAAGACCCTAGATGCTATATCTTTTGATAGCTGGGCACCATCAGCTTTCTTCACCACATTTGCTTACGCACCCATTTGTCTTCAGTGACATAATGGGAAGGTGAGCACGCAATGATAAGATTTTTTTGTTCTTTGATGTGACTCTTTTTATTAAAATGGAAACAGTAACTTGGTTTTAAAGTGACTGATGATGTGGGTTATGCATTGAGCTTTTAACTATAAAGTAACAAACTCGTCATCTGCACGTAGGGAGAAAAATGAGACTGTCTACTCCTATGAAGTTTTAAAGTCTCAGAAACTCCAATGGGTGGTTCTCTATCCAGTAGGGTGGCGATGGGTCAGAATTGGTCACATAGCATGGAGAAACAGTCAAACGCCTCACTCTGTACTTGCACATCTTGATCCTTTTGTTGACTTCATGTTAATTCCTAGAACTTCAATTTGTATGTCCTTAAGGAATGACTTTTTCTTCTTGCAACGAGATATGGTCTTTTTTTTTTTTCCTTTCTATTCTGGGCTTGAGTGGAAATGTAAGGAGCAAATTGGTTTTCCAATTTCATTTTATACCGTTAGTTGCAGTTCCCTCCATGAAAACTCACTCTAACCACTCCCTTGCTGTGTTTCCTGTTCCCATTAGTCCTTCTTGTCTGACCCTTCCCACCTTCTCACCTTTGCTTGGGCAAATGTTGCTCTTTGGTCTTACATGGTTGGTTGTTCTGATCATTCATCTTAGGTGTTATTGTTTACTTTGCAACTCAATTGTGTGGTTGATAGTGATCCTCAGAGTGGGTTATGCATTGGGCTGCTAGTCACAAGATCAGTAGTTCAAAACTATCTATAGCTCCACAAGTGAAGGATGCAGCTTTCTACTCCCTTAAGGAGTAACCAAAAATGAAACTCACGGACATTGAGTTGATGCTGGCTTTTAGTGGCCCCTGAGATCCCGAGGTTCGATCTCTTTCTGGCAGTAGAAAGTGCAGGCATTCTCCGGAAGAGTATGGTTTCAAATGGATGATCTTGCTGTCATTAACAGAAACCACTATACCACCAGGGCTCCTTCTTAAAGAGTTACAGTCTCAGAACTTCACGGGAGACTTTCTCCTCTGCCCTACAGGTTACTAAGAGTCAGTAGTGGCTCAGTGGCAGTGAGTTTGGTTTGAGTCTAATTTGATCTAATTTCCTTTGCTCCAGACCAATTGTTACATCATAAATGGCCACTTGTAAGGTTTTAAGGCCCCAGCCACCATTCTGATAAAAAGGTATGATCGATTGTTATTATGGATTCTGCTATGCCAATTGACCTCGATATACCCGGAGCCTGCAGTGCTAACCTCCCACACTCCGTGGCTCATTCCTTCAAAGTGTTGGGTCACAAACTGTCCTGGATAACTTTTGGGGATAATATGGACTGTTTGGGTTTTGCTTTGTTTTATTCTGGGTGTAGGGCAAAAAGAATCTCAAACATTAGTATTTGGTGCAGGGCACAGAATGGTTTACCAAAATCTGCATTAGTCAAAAAGCAAATGCTTTTGAATGATCTGAATAGACAGTGGTGTTTATTAGTTGTTGGATTGTATGCCACATTAACATGAATGGAGTGCCAACCAAAAGAATGGAGCCTTGAGTCAACCCGGAGTGTTTGAAGGCACCTCGCAAGAAAGACCTGAACATCTACATCCGAAAAATCAGTCACCCAAATTCTATGGAGCAGAGTTCTACTCTGGTATACCAGGGTCACCAAGAGGTAGAATCAGTGCAATTGCAAGTGGCAAATGTTTCTTTTCACTGGATTTTGATTATTTTTCTTGTATGTAAATTACAGGCAACATGGATTCATTTATAAATGTATAAAATATAACCCTGAGTTGGATGGCCATGCATTGATTGACAATGTGACATTTTCCCTCTTTCAAAGGCCCTGACGTGTTTCTTTTTTTAATGAAAATGTCAGTTTCAAGCTCTTCTCGGGTAGTTATAATGGAGGATTTCTAGGTCTGCATAATTTCTTTCTGCACTGCATTCATATTAATATTTGAAAGATAAGGAAAATAGGTAGCAATTATGAAAAGAATCGCAATGATAAAAACATGAAGTAGAAGGAAGCTATCATTAACTCCATTTGTAGCTCATATTGGCACATGGCAGTTGTTAGAGGGATCTTTCTGTGTGTCAAAGTTGTAATTTCAGCTCAAAGTATAGTGGTGTCGATTAGGATATAACATGTGTCATGGAGTTTTAATGAATGTTTCTTTTCTCCTGGAGAAGGAGAGGGGCTGGGGGAGGGACTTAAGAATTTCTATCAAATTTAAAGTTGAATTTTGGTATCTTCAGAGTAAGATCAAAACCTCAAAGCAAGACATGTTTTAAGCTTGATTTACTTTTTTATAAATGGTATGTTCCCTGGGGTATTGCAAAAGGTGGAATCTATAGAAAGGTAGGTAAACAAATTCCTTCTGAACCCAAAATGAGAAACAAAATGTAAAGTTGCTGCTTTCATTGGAATGCAATCAGTGATTCTGTTAAAAAAATGCATTTCTCTAGTAAAAGATGATCAGGATCCAGAGCTACCTGCATGAGACTCAGAGACAAATAAATTATTTAAGATTTATAACTCTTCATTAAAAACAGAACCAGCTGTGTGTGTGTGTTCATGAAAGGTGACAAAGTCATGTTTAATGTAAGAAAGAAAAGCATAATATCAACTGTTCTTAAATCCATTTCACCATGCAAAATATGTTATAAAGTATATTGTTTACTAGGATCTCAAAGACACATTGCTTAAATTATCCTAAGATCTTTGAGAGAGGCAAAAATGTCTAGATTCTTCCATTTACCTTTTAGTTTTTGTGTAACACCTACAATTACTGCATTCTTATTGTCCAGTGTAGAAAAATAAGTCCGACCCATGCCTCACTTGTGATAAATTTTGAGCAGGATTTTTTAGGAGCATGTACGAGGTGATACATCTTGTTTAGCAGTCTTAATATAGAAGGACATTGTCCCAGCATCAGTATTTATACACCGGCCTTAACTGGAATATAACTTTCGTTTTGTTTTTAAATCACCATCTACTTCCTGCTGATCATCTTCGAGTCAAGTTCAAGGTCCAGAAGCCCTAATCTGGACAACTGTGAGATGATACATAGTTCATCCATTCTTTAAGATATTATAGCTTCTGTTCATAGGTCAAAACAAGTCATATGGATAGATCATGCCAGATTGTTTTGCGATCATCTTTCTGTAGAATTCTTTGTACTGGGTTTCTTGGCCAAAAACTATATTCAGCAACTAAGAAATAATCATATATAACCTAGTACTGATCTCATCAAAGAGATGCTATCTACATCACCACCTCAGTTTTCTCAATCAAGATTAACAGGGTAAGTTTATTTTACAATTTGGAAACTAGAAGCCCTGTACTTCTTTAAAGCAAATAGATTCTCTGAACTTCGTCCTGTTTTACTTTTTACTTCAGCCCCGAGAAATCTCGCATACTTTTTTTTCCTGGTTCATTTTTGGCCTCTTCATAGGGGCATCACCCCTGACTTTCTTTTATTTCATCTTTTCCTCCATTTTTGTTATTCTGTCCACATCACCATTCAGGTCACCGAGTCCAGTCTGACTCACACCACCCTGGAGGACAGGGCAGCGCTGCCCCTGTGGGTTTCTGAGACTGTCACTGTTTATAGGAATAGAAAGTCCTGTCTTTCTTCCCCGAAGCTTCTGGTGATTTCCAAGTACTGACCTTTCGGATCACAGCCCAACTCATAGCCACTACATGACCAGGGCTTCTGTAAATATGTATTTCTGTAAGTCTTTGAAGTCATTTTGGAATAAGACAACCTATAAATATAAAAATCAGTAAACGAATGATCAAATGATGGAGGGTAGGTGAAACCATAAATTAAAATTTCATCTTCTGAACGGAGAGAAAAGGTCAAATATTATTCATAGTAACCAGAAGGCAGTGTGAATGATGACCTTAGATTTAAAAAAATAATAAGTTTAGTCTTCAAAGAAAGTATAGTCAACTAACTTTTTAAACATTCTCCCAAGAAATTGTTCACTGCTTTTGTTTTTTTATCATAATGATATTGATTATTCATTCCATCCCAGTTTCCTTGTATTTGGTTGACAGAAGGAGTAGGGAATCTTAAAGTTCTAACTGTGGCTTGCCTTTCTGAGTTTTTATGATCTTCTCACAAAGTGGGCAATGGATCTTACTCTTCAGTGTTCTTGCCTCGTTCCCATCTGTGTTTACCCTAACTGAAGGGCAACCCTCGGAGGGTCATCGAAATGAGAGTGGCAGTCTTCACAGATTAGTCTGAACTGTTATGCTAGCTCCCTCTCATTTGAAGCTGCTATTTCTTTTCCTACCATTCCCCTTAGGTAGGACAGCGTTCCTGCACACTCACATAACTGTAAGATAAGTTCATCAGAAATGCCTGTGTTATTAGCGAGTCAATTTCAACTGATAGCAACCTTACATACAAAGGAACGAAACACTCCCCACTCCAGCACCATCCTCGCAATTGCTGTTTGAGCCCATCATTGCAGCCACTAAGTCAATCCATCTTTTTGAGGATGTTCTTCTTTATCACTGTCGCTCTGCTTTACCAAGCATGAGGTCCTCTGCCGGAGACAAGTCTTACCTGATAACATGTCCAAAGGAGATGAGACAATGTCTTACCATTGGCAATGCCTAGATAACAAATTTCAAAAATTCTAAACATATGTATACTATAACAAGTTTCTGCTTAGATTTCAGTATTTACATTTTCCCTGGATGTCAGGAAAAAAACAGGAATTTAATCTTTACCATCATTATTACACCTCAATTTCTATCTATAGCCTCTCTGCTGTGTACACTGCAATAATCTTCTACAAAGAGCTTCCTGATTAAACACACACACACACACAATCGCACTAACCTCATGCTTGCTGTACTATAGAATGTTTATGTATTTTGTTCCTTGAGTGCTATTTCTCATCCGGCTATTTATTTTTAACAATTCTCAAATGAGTTGCATGGGAAACCTCAAGGGGAGTAACCTTGAGGAGAACTGTAGTTCAATAACTGAGCATTTAGTCATGGATATAGTTCAGTTTCTGTGTCTCAGTTTTCCTACCTGTTAAATGAAGAAGTTGGACTTGAGTATCTTTGAAGGTTGTGCCTACTCTTAACGCTATAACGTCTTGTTAATATACTCTTCATATCTTGTATAATGTACTTCCATTTCTGATCTTGCTTATTTTACATTTATTTATTTATCTATTTATTTATTTATTTTACATTTTAATTGTATTTTCTGAGAAATTATGCAGCATATGTTAAACTAATTGTGGTAGTTACATAATTTCATGTACACTTGATAAATAAGTGTAGGGGTGGAATCTAGCCTGTCAGGTAGGTCACAGCCTGATGATGCCTCCCTGTGGGCACGGCCTTCTCATGAGGATTCTGGAAAATTCCTCTTTCTCCCTAGAGGCCAGTCACACACTCTTTCTGTGCTTCACCTAGAGCTGGAGGAGTGATGTTGTGACCTGCACCAGTGCTGAGATACCTCCACCTCCAGACTTTGTACCCACCGGCCTGTCATCTTTCTGCCTTTTGCATCATTTTGCATCCCTGTATGAGTCTGAAGAAGGATCTTTGGATTAGTATTGGACTTATGAGCTAATATCAGGCTTATGGACTTGATCTGGACTGGGCAGAAACGTTTTCTTATTATACAATTACTCTTTGACATAAGGCTCTTTCCTATACATATATATGAATTTCCCCCAATTTGTTTCGCTAGTCAACTTGGTCTGCACACCAATAGTGAATGAGTATTTCTATAAGGTATTTGCATTTCCTAATACAGTTATGTGCTACATAACATCATTTTGACAGTGTCAGACCACATATACATCTGTTCATGGTCCTGATCCACATAAAGCCTATTATGTTTAAATTTTGAGGGCTATAAAGTGATTTCTAATAACAAACAGGGACTACTTTAAGACATCCATCCAAACATTATTTTTTTCATTATTATTATTATTCTATCAGGGAAGACCAAAAGTTCATGGAAAAATATATTAGTCTTAATTCCATTTTTTCCCATGAATTCTTCAAAGCTAACTCATGCACAAACATATGGTAAAGATGGTTTAGTATACTGGAAGTGTTTAATGTGTTCTATGCATGAAGACCCACAGTGGCGGTATGAGGACAATGAGAAACTAAGAGTTAGGGAGGCCTATGCTCACATCTAGTTGGTACACTGGGAGTAGATAGCATCATGATGTACACTTAGCCAGGCAGGGTGCATCAAGAAATTAAGATAGAGGCAATGTATGCATTAAAGGAATTTATATCATAACTAGAGCTGAAAGGTGATGTGGGAGCTCCTGTGTGGTTCACAGATTCCACTTAGATGCTCATGTAGGGTAAACTGCTGAGTGAGAATACAGATGTGGAATGTGGCTGAGCCTCAAAGGCATCAGAGTGAGTCACGTGGTTGCCCAAACCAAAGATGTGCGTAGTCAATACACAGACACTGGACAACTCAAGTTGTGCACAGAAAATGAAATGTACCTCAAGGCTAATGCTAGTTTAGCCAGGTAAAGCTACAGCATTGCGTATGCGCTTTCGATCATGATAACTGTAGAAATGAATAAAGCTTTCAATGATGTCATTTTGCTTGGATCCACAGTCAACGCCCATGGAAGCAGAGTTACTCAAAACTGATGCAACAGACCCCTTAAAGTGGTGAAAGTCAAAGCAGTCACTTGGAGACAAAGGGCTCCTGAACCACGACATTTTCAACCCCTTATATGGATATGACGGTGTATGAGGATAAAAAACAATATGTAGGAAGAATTGCTCCTTTAAGTTATGGACTTGGAAAGGATTACTAAATATACTGTGCATTGCCAAAAGAACGGACACATTTGTGCTACAAGACACACAGCCAGAATTTTCCTTTGAACGGGAATGGCTACACTTCACATAGATTTTGCACATGTCATCAGGAGAGACGCGACATAGGAAAAGAACATCAGGCTTGGTAAAGTGGAAGGCCAATAAAAAATTAGGAAAACTCTCAAGGAGATGGATGGACACAGGGCTGCAATAATGGGCTAAAACATGGGAAATGATTGGGAGCATGCTGCACACTGGGCAGGGTTTCCTTCTGTTGTACATAGGGTCGCTTTGATTTGAACCTGACTGATGGCATCTAATAACCACAGCACTTTGAGAGAAAGAAAAATTGGTTCTTTAAAAACACCCTCAGGTCATGGTACCCCATTGGACTCTCCTGGAGGACACTCCTAGAGGTCAACAAATAGACCTTGAACTATTTAAAGGTTTTTCTTTTTAACTTTATTTATTTAGTTAGTTTAGTTTTGTTGTTGTTGTCGATTTGTTTTCTTTTGTTCCTTTGTTTAGCTGTCTTGTTTTTTGTGCATATTATTATCTATGCAGATCTATCTAGATAAGACAGGCTGGATGAACAGTCTGAAGGTGAAAACAATGGAACCGATGGTTCCGGGGGGACAAGGGAGAGGGGGAGGTGGGCGAAAGGAGGTGATGTTAACCAACCCGGGACAAGGGAACAACAAGTGATCCAAAATCAGTAGCAAGGAGGGTGTAAGAGGCCTGGTAGGGATTTATCAAGGGCAATGTAACCGAGAGAATACTGAAACCCAAATGAAAGCTGAGCATAATAGTGGGACAGGGGGAAAATAAAAGGAAATATAGGAAAGAACGAAGAGGCAAAGGGCATTTATAGAGGTCTAAACACAGGCATGAACATATGCAAATATATTTATACATGATGATGGGGAAATAGACCTATGTGAATATATTTATAGGTTTAGTATTGAGGTAGCAGATGGACATTGGGCCTCCCTTAATGCAAAAGCGTTTTGTTCTATTAAATTGGCATTCCATAATTCTCACCTTCCCAACATGATTGCTGAAGACAAATGGGTGCATAAGCAAATGTGGTGAAGAAAGCTGATGGTGCCCAGCTATAAAAAGATATAGTGCCTAGGGTCTTAAATGCTTGAAGGTAAACAAGCAGCCATCTAGTTCAGAAGCAACAAAACCCACATGAAATAAACACACTAGCTTGTGTGACCATTAGGTGTCAATGGAATTAGGTATCAAGCATCAAAGAACAAAAAATCAAATCACTGTGAATGAGGGGGAGTGGAGATTGGGGGCCCAAAGGCTATCTGTAGACAACTGGACATCCCCTTAGAGAATGGTCGCGGGGAGATGAGTCAGTCAGGGTGCAGTGTAGCAACAATGAAATGTACAACTTTCCTCTAGTTCCTAAATGCTTCCTACCCATCCTCCCACCCATGCACACTATCATGATCCCAATTCTACCTTATAAATCCAGCTAGATCAGAGGATAGACACTGGTACAGATAAAGAGCCAGAAACACAGGGATTCGAGGACAGATGATCCCTTCAGGACCAGTGGTGAGAGTGGTGATACTGGGGGTGCAGGGAAGGTGGGTAGAAAGGGGGAACCGGTTATAAGGATCTACATATAACCTCCTGCCTGGAGGATAGACAACAGAAAAGTGGGTGAAGGGAGACATCGGACAGTGTAAGATATGACAAAATAATAATAATTTATAAATTATCAAGGGTTCATGAGGGAGAGGAGAAGGGGAGGGAGGGGAAAAATGAGGAGCTGGTACTAAGGGCTCATGTAGAAAGCAAATGTTTTGAGAATGATGAGGGCAACAAATATACAAATGTGCTTGATGTACACTGGATGTATTTCTGGATTGTGATAAGAGTTGTATGAGCCCCCAATAAAATGATTTTAAAAAACACATTTGCATGAATTGTTACACAAAAACTAGGAAATGAAGGTATGCACATGAATGGCTGCTACCTCAAATCTCTATATTCTACAGAATAATTTTAACCAATATTTTTCAAGTGAAAAGAGAAAAACAAAAGTTAAAATTAAAGAAAAGTTGCACCCCTAATTAACACCATCATAACAAACAAATTGACTTTCTCTTTCAATGTAATTTTCTACCCATTTCTAAATGCAAGTATGAGTTGTACATATTCCCCACTTAAAGTGTATTGAATTGTATTATATTTTTTTACTCATTATTTTCTGCCATGTTTCAACCAAAAATATAAATTCCCTCATAAAAATCATAGTTAACAAATTCATCATTTCTTGATGGATTCTTTCTTATACTGTTATTACCCATTCCTTCCTGTTGAACATTTAGTTGATTCACAATTGTTTATAAAGGCCCTTGCCATTTCAATGGACAGGTGCAAAAACAGCCTTAGGGTTCAAATATATCCTGAGAACAAAGGTGTGTACACTGCCCAGAAGTCAAAAGGCATATATTGCTTTTAGAGTTGAAAAACGACTCTACCTGACTAGTCCATTCTACATTATAAAATATATGATCATTTTTTATAAGATATATGTAGTCAGGTCATCGGAATACAATCTCTCTTAGGGACTACCAAAGTATGTAAACTAACATTTTAAAGTATGAAAGTTTTTTTAAAGGTTAAAATCTTATAAACTCTAATTTAGGCCTTATAATGGAGAAAAACCGAGACACTGATTTTTGTCATTCTTTTTCCTGTTTGAATTATAAGAATTTTATTGGCTCTGGGAATTAAGTATTGATTTTTAAAGGCATATTCAATTTGCTGAGAAACAGAATCTGTGCCAATAATATCCTTTGAGAATGTGTTCAACGATATCCACACTTAATCCCCTTGATGGAGCTTGCTACAATACTTGAATCACTATTCAAAGTGAAATTATACTTAAACAAAAGCGTTTCATAGCTGAAGCCTAGATTCTAATGGGTAGAAACAATTAATGCCTTGATTTTCTCTGTACTCACTGCAGAACTCTTGAGGAAGACATGCAGCCATCACATTTCATCAATACCGATTCATATATAAAGTTTATTTCTTTAATGATTTTTCCAGCATTATATGGTGTTGTCTTTGTTTTAATGATACTCTTAGAAAGCTGTCTGTAGCAAACTGTCCAAAATTCACAATAGTTTTGCTTTCTATTTCCTTTATGTACTGCTGAGTCAGTGAAAATAGAAACAGCAGAAGAAACTTTGACATGTGTCAATTTTTGTTGTTGTTTGGTGTAATTTTTAATAGACTATTTTCTTAGAGTGGGTTACATAGAGTGGGAAAAAAATTGAGTAGAGAGTCTCCATATGTCCCACATCCAGTTTCCTTTATTATTAACATCTCACCATATTGTAGTCACCACACATCTGTCTGCTTGTCTTACTTTGATGAATTGTGTATGGTTATAATACTGGAAGTTCTGCCATTAGTATTTCTAATGCCAGTAGGGTCACCCTGAGTGTCAGAGTATCCAATACACAAAGTAAGTGCAGGCTTACCTATGTTTACTTACTAATCTCTAGAGAACAATTTCACATGTTTCACCATAGACAAAGATTCCGTATCTCGATATGACTGGCATCAGCCTAACTTCCATAGCACCTTCATACAGAATCAAGAGAGCTTTTAAAATTTATAATCCCTGATGAGATTGAGTATCCAGTAAGCAAAGTAGACATAGGCTTTCTTGTGCATACTCACTAATCTGAAGTAAACAATTTCACATGGTTAAGAACAAGTAAACTTGTATCCTCTGTTCATTGGTAATCCTCCTCTGCGCGTGATAGACAGGTTTAATGGACGTTACAAACTAAGGCACATTCTGATGAGTGGCCCAGCAAATGACTTCCAAAAGTTAGGAAATGAAAACCCTATAGGTTACAATAGAACATTGTCCAGCTCATTTGTCTGGGACACTTCAACATGCAAGAGGGGCCAATCATAAGAGAAAACCATGACTGGTGAAGTAGAGGCCACAGCAAGGGATATGCTTGCAGGAGGAGTACGATGCAGGATCATGAAACTATTCTATTGTACATAAGGTCAAAGTTGACACAAGGGCGTCTGTCACCATCGACAGTGGTACAGCATAGTCCTTATGTTCGATGTATCCATAGTGAAATGTTATTATCAGCTAACATGCATTTTTGTTCAGGTGTTTTTAATTTTTACTCCCTCATGTTCTTGTTATGTTTCAACATCCCATTCAGGATACCACAATCTGTTATTGGCCATGTGTTTTTATGCCTCCTGAGTTAGGATATTTTCTCTTGCCTTGTTTTGTTTTGCTCTTTTATCATGACAATTTTAAGGTAGATTGTTTAGATATTTTGTCGAATGTCATCTCTTGGACAATTTATTTGGTAGTTCTACGACTTGGGGAGAAAGACCATAGGGGTAAAGTGCCATTGTCATCACGTCACCTTAACAATGAAACTTGTCACTGGTGATGTTGACCTTCATTACTGGGATCTTCTATTGGAAATTTTGTTTCTTCCCTCTCATTTATTTATTTGTTAACTTACTTACATACAGCTTGACTGACTTATTTATAGAAATATGTATCCATGGAGATTAATTTTAAGCAATTTTTCAATTTTGTTGTTAAGTTTCTAGTTATTGGAAAGTCTTTCTGTTGGTTCCTGTGTCCTTGTAGCATACTTACCGCATTTTTAAGAGGAAAAGAGTAGGTTGTAATGAGCTATCAGTTTTCAAATAATGACTAATGACATCAATAACAAGTATTAATCCCCAAAATATCTATTAAATAAGAACAAACAAACACAAAGCATTCTAATATAGAAACATAAATATACACACTGGATTGTGGAACTCATTAATATATAACTCAATGCCATTGTAAAGACAATAGTTAGACAAGCTAACTTTTCTGTTATTTAATTTTTTATTTTTCAGGAAAATAGGCTTATAATTCAACAAAAGATAAAAATTGAACTAATCCTTAAAATTTGTTTAGTAGCTAATGCACACATACACACTTTAATAAAAAAAAAAGAATTAGAGAGCTAAAGTATTGTCAGACTATTTGGAGTTGGGATTGTGAATTGATTTGTGGTGAATAAGTGTTTGCTTTTCATTTAGTGGATGTCATTGGTTCTTAATCCTAATAGCTCTGATACTTATTAAGTGTAATAATGTTAAATTAAAAAAGAAAATCTTAATTTTTAAATAATCAAAAAAGTGTACCATATTGTCCAAGTGGCATGAGATGTTTATTCTAAAGGTTTCAAATATAAATCAAAGTAAAAAAATCACAAAATCTATGGAATTGGAATGCATTCTTTATCATTTTTATCCATCTCTATGTGAAAATATATCACTGAAATACTTTGATGTGCATTTAAATTTTTTTAATTGCCTTGATTTTATATGTTGGTAGATGTTAACTTGTCACAATGTATAGTCCCATAAAAATAGTACCATCTAATATAATGTTTCTGTTTTTAAATGTTAAAATAGCAAATGTAATGAAAAGAAGTTCAGGGAAATGACCTTAAATCCATAAGTTTAATCATGTAAAAATATACACCTTTACAATACGTAATGCAATTTTCTCAATGTTCTTTAAATAATATAGAGCAATGTGTAACTAAATATCTAAATCTACTTTAAACCTTTATTTAAATTTCAGTGGCCTTTCTCCCCCCTCTAATATATTATGAGGAGCACAAATTTAGCAGGACATTAAATAGCTGTGGTTCAAATAAGAGTCTCCTGATATTGAAAATATGAAGGGTACTGAATTGAGAAAAATAAATAGGTTTCTTAAGTACAGGATTTCAAACGTGCCTTATCATCTCCCAGTGAGCATCACCAGGCTTATTAGACCAGGTGAATAGGTTAGATCTTGGCTCTTTAAGAGTTTAAAGAGATCTTGTGCAGATTTTCCCAATGCAATAATATTCTTTCTCTACCTCTATCATCTATATCTACATTGGAGGTCTGATTGAAAAAGGTCAAGTATAACACACATGAAAAATCTCCAGAATATAAGCTTTACACATGCAGACATATTTGCTTATTGTGTTCATCGTTAAGTCTCACACGTAGAAGAGCGAGGGTCAAACCAAAAGAACTCACTCCATCAAGTCCCTTCTGACTGACTCATAGTGACCCTCTAGGACAGTATAGAACTGCCGCTGTGGAATCTGTGACTTTAACTCTTTGGGGGAATAAAGAGCTGTGTCTTTCTCCTGAGGAGGGGCTGGTGGTTTTGAACTGTTGACCTTAGAGTTAGCAGCCCAAAACATAACCACCCTGCCACGGAGGCTCCTAGAAGTGCAGTGTTTGGGAATAAAGAATCAATGGATATTTGCTTAATAAAGAATAAAGACATCATTTTAAAGACTAAGGTGTACCTGGCCCAAACGGTGGTCTTTTCAATCACTTTCTATGTATGTGAAATCTGGACAATGAATAAGAATAAGGAAGATTGGAGAATTGATGCACTTGAACGATGGTGCTAGCAAGGAATATTGAAAGTGTCGTAGATTGCTAGACCAACCAAACGTGTCTTGGATGAAGTAAAGCCATAATACTCCTTAGAATTGAGGGGGATGACTTTGTCTTATGTGCTTTGGGTCTCATGTTATCGAGAGACACCAGTCATGGAAAAAGCATATTATGCGGGGTAGAAGGTTAGCACAAAAGGGAAAGATTGTCAAGGAGATGGATTGACACACCGTCTGCTAACATGCGCTCAAACATAGCAATGACTGTGAGGACGGCTGAATATTCCGCAGCAGTGTTTCTTTCTGTTGCATGTAAATAGGAATTCCTATGAGTTAGAGGTGACCTCATAGTACCTCACAACGTGTGGGTTATGTGTTGACCACAAAGGCAGCCATTTGAAATCACCAGCCACTCCACGGGAGAAAGATTGGACGTGGTACCCCTGTAAATAGTTACAGTCTCAGAAACTCACAGGTAGCAGTGAATTTTGAGTTTGGAACAACAACATTTAAAGTGATTTAAAAAAATAGTAGGGAAAAAGTAAAGTCACAGGACTTTTACCCTTTAACAAAAATAACTCCAGGGATCCATGGGGTTAAATTATTCAAAGAATGATGCTATGTCTAATGTGATGGTTTGCATAAAATACAGTTGTACTTCACTGAAGGAAAAAAATGGACAATTATACTCTCATTATCATTGACACACTGTGTAAGTTTTCACAATATTTATGTTATAGGCTCACCTTGATGAGATAATAGTACAAACACACATACACATACACACATCAATTGTCACATAGTCAATTCTCTCTCAGGTTGACCCCATGTGTCACAGAAGAGAAACTGCTTCTTAAGGTTTGCATGGCTGCGCACTGCCTTTTAGAAGCAGACAGCCAGTCTTTTCTTGTGCGATACTCACAGGGGGCTGGAACTAACAACTTTTCAGTTAGTAACCCCATTTAAAAAGTGTTTTCACAACCTATAGACTACCAATAGTAACTGGGTTTATATAGTCATGGTCTGTTTGAAAATTACTTTAAAAAATAGTTGATTTGATCCACCTCTTTGAAACAAATACCACTAATGTTTTTTCACAGATGAATATATATAAGCTCAGAATATTGAATGCCTTGACTAAATATACCACATCAACTACTAAGTCCCTGTTTAGGACTACGTTGGTAAAGTAATAATAATAATTCAACTACCGTGCCAAAGTATTCTTCAGAAGATCTTTTCACATGTATTTCATGTGCCTGTGATGGTTTCAATGTTTTAATTCCATTTTTCAGATGCACACATGAAGGCTTGGGAAGATAAAAGCATGCTCCCTGCAACACTTAGCTAGTAAGTCATAGGGGCTGGATCTAAACAGATGCTCGCTGACAACAAATCAGATGTCCAAAAGCCTGATTACTTACCACTTAATTCTTCATTCTAAGCTTCTTTTTAACACCATAGCTATGATTGTGTGTTCTGAAGTGATGCATGATATAAACAGATGTGTCTCAAATTACATATTCACATGAGCCACTCTCCATACTCCAAAAAGGGTGGTAGGCAACCATCTACTCAAGTCACCTAGACGGTGTTCTCGACATGAGTTATACATTGGCCACCCATGTGAGTAGGGAATCTGTGACTGCCAAGCTCAATTTATGTGAATATTTGTGTCTGTCTCTTGTGTCTGAGGGAGGAGGCACATTCACTAGTTTTTGACATACACAGATATACACAGAGACAGGAATGATTCCAGCATCTCCCAAAATATTCATAGCAAGCAGCCATATTTCTCTTCCATGTAAACTGCTGGAAGTTGCTGGAATGTAGTATCAATAGGAGGTCACCCGCCTGTTATATGACCTCCCCTGGCATCTGTAAGAGTCAGTGCAGGGAGCAATGGTTAATGTGCTTGCTGTGAATGACGGGTACCTTCTTAGAAGACTTGGAGGTCCATTTCCAAAAACTAGCAACTGGAAAACCTGTGGAAGACAATTTGGTCCTGACATACATGGCACTGTCATGAGTTATGGTTTAATGGATGCCAACTGGCTACTGGTGTATCTCTACATGGTGGCATAAGATCAGAAACCTTTTGACAGAGGTTCACAGTACTTGCATAAGCCAAAACCAAACCCACTGCATCAAGTCGATTCTGACTCATAGTGACCTGACTAGGTCTTCCAAGGTTGTGTAAATCTTTATGGGGACAGACAGCCTCATCTTTCTCCCTTGGAACAGGTGGCGGGTTAGAGCTATCAACTTTGCTCCCCAAATCTTCTCCTCCAGCACCACTAGGGCTACTTTCAATATGTGCTAGAGTCATGTGGATATGATTTTGTAATGATTGCTCAAATAAAAATGATGAAACAATTTTGTCTTAAATTTTGTACCTTCCATTTACTTTTCTCAATACCCGAAGTTTACACCGACCCTTTGGCAAGTGAAGTAGACCAGCAATTAATTCATTCAAGCATGTTAGTGCTTTCTCTATATAAGCACAATATTAAGTGGCTGGCATTTATGCTATATTTTACTTCAAGTTATTCTCAGTTACTGAAAACATGCAAGAATCCATTCTTGTTAGTTGGTTAGTTGATTGGTTGATTAGTTGGATAATTGGTTGGTTAGTCGGATTATTGGTTGGTTAGTATGATTGGTGGAAGAAAAATACAATTTTATTCCCTTACATGCAAACACAGACATGCATGCACACACATATACATATATACTTGTGCTAAGTCCTCACCCTTTGATATTTTACATCTAGTGTTGAACTTGAATTATAAAAGAAACTAGAAAGACTAGTTTTCTCTGGAATAAGGCTGGTTTCCATGGTGCTGAAATGTTCACTTGAAAGTAAACACTAGCCCATAGTTCTGTACAGGAAGGCAGTGGTCTGCCCATGACAAACACAGGTCATTCAGGATAAGAAGAGGTAAAACCTTTGCACTGCACATAAAAACACCTGGCCGTGCAATTTTACTTCGTGCATGTTAGCTCCCACTTAGGAAAAGGAAGTCTCATTATCGTGTGGGTATATTTTAAGGTCAGTGAATCATGTTGTTTGTTTTCACTTGGAAAACTACTTCTAAATAGGTAGGAAGGATTACTCAGTGCTTGGATAAATATTCAGATCTGGAAAGAAATCTAACCTAAAATCATTTTCTGGCTTCTTAAATTCCTTTATATTTTGAGGACTGGGAGGAAAAAAAATAGTACCTTACATTTGTTGTGGAGGGAGAAGAAGTAGTGATTTGCATCTTTAGATTGGTCTCTTTAAAACTGTATAAACACATAACACCATAACCAAACACCAATTAAGTTAATAAGCATCAGAAATTGCAATACACGCTCATTACTTATTTTGCATTGTTCAAATTATATTCTTCCCCTCATTATTTTTTAACTGAAATATGTAGAGCTGATTGCATCCCCAAACTAGGAATGTAAGTCAAGATTGTATTCGGGGGTAAAGAATATTGTGTTAAGAGTACTTTTTTATGTAAAAGAATATTTTGGAACTACTTTAATGAACAGACTAAACCATATATAAGAACACATATGTTATAGAATAAAATGTACATTATCACTATACATAGTTCAGAAAACACAAGTCTATAGTCAACGTTAGGATTTGGGATTTTTTTTTCTTGCCTTGAAAATAAGTTCACACATACCCGCACTAAAGTCATATACTTCAATTTGAGTGAAAATTGTGTGTTGATAGACAAGAACTAGGTCCTGGATGTGTGTGTGTGGTGGGGGTGGGGTGGGGGATAGGTTTGTTGCAAGTCAGAATCAACTCAATGGGATCTGGTCTGGGTAGAAGATGGCAGTTCAGAAATGGTAGTCATTGAGTTACCCCACTGCCCAAGTACCTTCCCACTGTCGCTTGTGCTCTCTGTCAGTGTCTGGAAAGGGTGTGTGACTTAGAAGCTTCCTTCTTGCTCCTAATGTGGGACTTGGAGAAGCGGGGCGAGCAGTGTGTTACCATCAGCTCACCTGTGGCTCCCTGTGACTGCATTTCCAAGAAACACAATTGCTGTGGAAGTGCTGAGGGAGTGCGTGGATGGGGGGAGGGGAGAAAAGGGGGTGCGGGGAGGGGGTGGTGGTGATAGGAACTATCAGAGAGGAAATAAAGAACTAGGTTTGGTTTGAAAGGGAGACAAGTCAGTGGAGAGGTCCGTCAATGCAAAGACCCTTCTCAATTGCTCGCTGTCTTCATAGACCAGATCTTGGTTGTGGACGCTGTACATTTAGGTACAGGAGGTCACACCCTAGCAAAGGGGCCACCTCTTCCCTCTCCTTTGCCTTTTTCTTCCTAATGGACCCACTTAGATGTCCACATTCAATCTTTTAGCCTTTTGTTCAGTTTTTTCACTCGTCTGAGAAAGAAGCCCGAAGTCCCCCAGGATATCATGAGTTGCTGATGCAGGGAGAGATTGGGGATCAAGGGAACACTGAGGTGTCTCCTGATGTGGCGGAATAGCCCTTCTCCACACTCTTTGAGCCCTCAGATCAAAGTCAGGTGCACAGTCTGCTCCTGCTCAGGAATCCCTGGGACTTTGGGGACTCCAGGTTGAACACCCTAAGTAGGGATGGAAACTTGGAGGCTCAGTGCTAGTAGGTGCGAGGATATTCCCATGTCCCCAGTGGTGACCAAATCTACTCTTAAAACCTGGATGTGCTTGCAAGTCACACAGCTCCGACTGCCTGTGATCAGGGATGTGGATCTCGGTTACTCAGCGCTCACCCAGTCTGCTAAGAGAAAGCTTCTAGCCCAAACCAACTGGCTGCAGCCACAGGCAACCTCTGGCCAGAAGGGTGGTGCCAGCCTGGGTGAGCTCACCAGAGTAGTGCCCACTGCACCCCTGCAACCTCCTCCAACAGTACCTTCCTCTGGGGAAGCCCGACTCTAGCGGATAGGCCAGCAGTGACGTGGCCACCCCTTTCCAGGATCTTTCCGTGCGCACTGGCCTCCACCGACCCCAGCGCCGGTCCCCGCGCGGGCGCGGGCGCGGGCGCGGGCGCGGGCGCCGGCTCCCTCTGCCCCGGACCCGCTGCGCCTGCTCTGGCCGCCCGGAGCTGTTCTGTTCGCTAAGCCAGCCAGCAGCCGCGGGCGCTCCTGGGGGCTCACTCACCAATCCTGAGTACTTGCGGGGCGCTCCGAGGAAGGACGTAGCAGAGGAAATAGAGGAGTGTCCAGCTGGTGTCCCTGGTCCAAAGCTCCGGTGGAGCCAGGAATGTGCCGCGCTCCATCTTCCTGGCTTCTTAATGCATGCCTGGGCACACCAGCGACCGCCTGCCCGCGAGATGCACCCCTCTCGGGCCGGGTCCCAGCCTCATCCTCCTTGGGATGCTCGGGGTCTGCGCCCTGCGCGCTGCCCGCGCCGCGATGGAGCGAGCGGCTGTGGGAACGCGAGCCGGCGGGCGGCGCCAGGCGGGCTCCGGGCTCCGGGCTCCAGCGGTTCCTCGCGGCCGCTCGCCTGGCACCCTCTCTTCCCCACTGGTCGCCGACCGCGGAGGCTCAGCGCGCTCCTGCTCGTGGAGCCCCGGGAAGAACAAGGGAAAGTTGCTGCCCCGATGTGTGGGAAGGTCTCCCTGGTGCGTCCTCCAGTCGGATGCAAAGGGGGGTGGGGGCCGGCGGGGGGCGCGGAGGGAGTTGCAGGGACGGAAGGCGAATGGCCCAGCCCAGAGTGTCCTGGGGGCGCTTGGTGCAGGAGCTCTGAGCAGCAGGTTCAGCGGGATCGCAGCCACCACGCTTGGCTTCTCTGAGTCCCCGCTCCTCCCTCCCTCCGTAGCCCCACCCTGCCTTCCCCGCCTGCCCCAGCCAGCGCCGCGGTCCGGGCACACTCACAGGCAGGCACACCGCACACACCCAAGCACACGCGCCCTCGCGCTCAACTTTGCACTGCGCTGCGCTGCTGGAAATTGAATTTTGCATCCTGAAGACCAACCAAATGTCACCAAGCGGTCCCCAAAGAGGCCGCCTCTCACGTGTGTGGTGACCCGCAGGGAAGCCCCATGCACCTGTTTGGAGGTCTTAGCAATTCTGCCCCGTGACAAGTCCCCTCACTGATGGATAATAGAGTTCTTGGACACAGGGATTGCAAAGCAGACTCTAGCTTACAGCTAAAGTCTGACCCAGATGAAGAAAGAAGAGAAAAGGGAAGAGGGATGGGAAAGCTTCAGTGCTCTGAAATAAGTGCTTCTTCACCACTCAGACCTGAGAGAGTGTGTTGGAAATTGCATCCATTTACACGTGCTGAACCGGGAAAGAACAGCTTCCACAGTCCCAGCGCAGCTGCGGCTCTTGGCTTCTTTGGTCTGTCAAATAACAGTGCTGAAAGATAGGCTATTTTTGCAATGTAGGTTTGAAGACTATTTTTCAGTGGAAGGACAAGGACACTTCTCTGGGGAAATCATCGGGATTTGATCATGTTGGGCTTAATTTCCACAGTGTTTGTGGAGGAATGTTCTCCATACGCCTTTGCTTTGCTCTGTATTAATATCTGACTTTTTCTTTTCTTTCTCCCCCCCCCCCCAGTTTATAGGTTTTGGAGAGCTAACTTAAACTGAGTAAATCTGCCTAAAACAAAACAAAAAGAGGTTCACAGCTTTATGAGTGCAGAGTGAGAAAGAAATCTAACAGATCTTAAGGTACGCATGCACATTTACTCATTCATTTAAAAAATAATTACATGGTATCCTGTATGTGGTACAAGACACTATGCTTTCTACTGGGTTTGCTATGGCTGGAAAACAAAACCATCATCTATCATCCCAGGGAGCCTATGATCCCACTGCTCTCAGCTAACCAGTTCCTACTGTTGAGGCACTGGGGGACTGCACTTTGGGATGAGGGCTTTCATAACCAATGATGAGAGGAAGGAGTGATGTGAATTCCAGTACGGATTTTACTCATGGCAGCATTGAAGAAGCCAGGAAGAGTTATGGGCATTTGTAGGCTGTGTCAGAAATTAGAAGATCTCTTACATCAGAAGGAGATGATCCCATGATGGTTTAATGGGAAGAAGCAAGAATATTGGATGGAAGATAGACAACAGAAAATTCCACCTTATTTAGGGGAGCATTCGACTCAGAAAAGTGTCAGTCAACTGTATAGGCTGCTTCAGAAAGGAGTCAAATTCTCCATGAATTCAGCCATTAGTTCATTCCATGCATATTTGTTGATTGATGGTTGTGTGTCAGAAATCGTGCCAGGTCCTGGAGACACAGGAGAGACATACTTGCTGGGATTAGAATCTCACAGGCTTTAAGAAAGTGTGATGAGTTTTGCGGAATCTTTCTATTTGCTTGAAGGAAGGGGATAATTTAATCTCACCTGGACACCCTTGGTGTTCCATTGCTAACCTAATGGTTAAAGGTTGAAATTTATGCAGAGATATCTTGCAAGGAGTACTTGGCAATCTACTTCTGGAAGGTAAGGCCTTGAAAATCCTGTGGAGGCCAGTTCCACCCTGGCAGTCCACTCAATAGCACTGGGAACCTCATCCAAATATTTATGGAAACCATCATAAGGAAGTGATTAAATTGTAACCCCTAATATTTGTTGTAAATCCTAATCTCTGTGGCTTTGATTAAAATCCCATTTAGAAATGGGTTGCATGTTTATGTTAATGTGGTCTGATTAGTGTAGGGTGTATTTTGAATCAATCTCTTTTGAGATATAAGAATGAATAAGTGAAAGCTAGCAAGCAGAGATGAGGTTATAGGGTTGCCAAGACACACAAGAACTTTGCCAAGGATCAGAAATTTGAAGGGGTAAGGACCTTCCTCTAGGTGGTGGAAGGGGGGGGAGCCTTCTCCTAGAGCCAGCACCCTGAATTCAGACCTCTAGTTACCTAAACTGTAAGGAAATAAGTACTGTGTATTAAAGCTGAAAAAAAGGGTCCTTTATAAGTGATTTGTAAGTTTTTATTTTTTAAAAGGGAAAACACTGTATGAGCCCCTAATAAAATGTTAAAAAAGAAAAAAAAAGGGAAAACACATGTAAAGATTGTTCAATTTATTTAATTTTGATATTTTTATTAAGCATATCCAGTTTATTTTCTCTTGGTATAGCCAAAGCTAATATTTAGTAGATATTTTATAGCTAGTGCCTAAAAACATAAGGTCTCAAATTTGGGTCTCTTTTGAATAAATGGCCGCTAGGTTCTGGCTTTACATTATTCAGGTTCTATGGCCTTGGTTAAACTGTATTCCCTCTCCTAGTAGAGATGCTGGTGGTGTTCACCCACATCGAGTTCTCCTCTCCTTCCCAGCCTCTTGAAACCCTGTGCCTGCTCTCTTGTGTAGAATCATATGACAAATTTAAAAATAAAATCTGAATAAAAGTAGTTTCCACTCTTTCCAAGCTGAAGCACTAGAAAATCCATGTATGTCAGGCCATGTGTGGTCCTCCAGGGCTCTCTCTTTGCCTGAAAATGTATAAAGGTAACATGTTCTAGAGTACAAGATGAAAGAAGATGAGTCATCTTTTGGAAGGGAATTTCCTGGGGTAGTTATCAGATCTCCACCAAACTGTGAATAATGAACCAAATATTAATCAAACAAAATTTGGGATGTTTTTATTAGTGCACCATGAACTACTTGGTCCAAACTGATAAATTCTTAAAGACTTCACATCTTCTTTGTGTTAGTCTGGGTACATAGAGAAAGAAATCCACAGAAAAGCATACCTATAAGAGAGAGTCTTATATAAAGGGTAAGTGCGCATCAAGAAAACATCCCAACCCAGTGCTGCCCAAGCCCACAAGTTCAACATTATCCCATTTGTCTGATATCAATCCACAAAGTCCTCTTCCATCTCACAAAACATACGCAATGATGCCTACTGCAGGAGGAAAGCAGAGTCAGTGAATGTGTAAGCATCTCAGTGCTGGCAGGGGTCCCCACACAGCTGCTCCAGCACCCAGGGCTGAATTGGGGTAGGTCCATGTGGCTTCTCCTTAGGGATGTCTTGTAGGAAGTGAGCCTTGCCAGCTGAAGCAGGGAACTGGCTAAGGCAGCTGACTCTGGTCTGACCATCACAAAGCAAGCAACCCTAGAACTAGCAAGGGGAGGCTCACCTAGGCATTTATCCCTTTGCCCTTCAATTAACCCCACATGTGTTATCTTCCAGGTTGGCACAATAAACTAACTACCTCTATCCACCCCTTGCCAACTTGGCACATATAGATAATTCTTTAGCCTCACAATTGCAATTAAGTAACACCTACACCATAATCCTATAATCCTTTGAATATATTCCCCCACCTATAAAAGTTTGTAAGCCAACCACTTCATGCCTTCATCCCCCCAATTTTGGGTATCCAATTTATATACTGCCCACTTACATCAACCCAGTGCTCTGAAGAAACAATCATATTTTCCAATATGAAGAATCTTCATTCCAGTTGGAACCTTGCATCCACAAACAAAGTCAAATCTGGATGGCCATCCATAAAGTCAGCAACAATATGCACAAATTCACAGGCTCACAAATTTCCATCTGGTCGGGTTCTGGTCATCTCAATGTGAGCTGCCCCACTTAGCTTCCACATTGTGCCCATTGGTCACCTTGCCATTAGACCATGGGCTCTCACCAATACTCAACAAGCCTAGCCCCCTCAGGCTAGGTCATGAACTTTAGACCAGTCAACCCGCTCTCATCTTTTCTTTTTCCTGTAAACCAAGTCCACAGGTGTCAGTGGTCAAACTCAACCCATGTCTTTATTGCTGCATTTCTCCCACTTCCACTCAACAAGTAGATCCAGGTGGAGACCTAATAAGCATTTTAGCCTGCTCTCAGACTCCCTTTAACATTCAGTCCTAGAGTGTAGTTTTTGTCATGGTTTCAGATTTTTTCTAGTTTCTGGCAAAGACCATTGGTTCTAGAGTACTCCAAGCACTGGGTGGGACATATCTTTTCAAAACTTTCTTTTCAGGCATGCCCTAAACCCATCTAAAGATCAAATTTTAATGGCTGAAAGCAAGTGGGCTTACACACTTTCTATCTTCATACTTCCCATATTTTCCCCAGAAACAACCGAGTAAACAGTGTGGCATTATCTGACCTCTGGTTATACAAAGAAGGAAAACTTCCATGAGGGAGAGGTCAAGCAAACATCAATCTCCATCTTATGATTTGTTTCTCCAGTACCCCACTCCCAAGTACCGTAATGTGTTAGTCTGGGTACATTAGAGAAATAAATCCACAGAAATTCATATGTATAAGAGAGAGTTTTATATTAAGGGTAAATGCACATCAAGAAACTTTATCTGCCAGGTTGGCCAGATACTCTATTTGCCAGGTTGGCACAATAAATTATATCATTCATTTATAGAAGGAGAACATCAATTACTCAATAGGTCCATGGATAATTATAGGATCTGTTACATATACAACGTTTTCCCAGGCCCTTGTCCATGATTGAAGTCCTTGGCTTCTATCCAAAAGGTCAGGCATTTGAAGCAACCAGTTTGTTAATTGGGAAACTATGTGACAAATGGCTTCGCTAAGGATTTACAGCCAGGGGAACCTTATGGAGCAATTCTACACTACACTACAGTGTCATTATGAGTCAGGCAGGCTTGATTTGGGTGGATTTGCTTGACGTTATTTTTTGCTTGTGTTCCAAAAACCAAACCAAACATGCTACTGGCCAGTCGATTCAACTGTATGATGACAGCATGTGTTACAGAGAAGAATAGGATTTTCTTAGCATAATCTCAATGAAGGAATCACTGGAAGGAAAAAATCACTAGAACTTTCTTCTTTTTTTTT
>NW_022111372.1:20231935-20247135 GCF_000313985.2 Echinops telfairi
GCCCCGTGCCCCTGCTACCCATTTCTTTCTTATTTTCATCATTTTTTTTGTTCCCTTTCCCCACCCCCTCCCCAGTTGTCTACCATGTGCATCCCTGCATTTGATCTGGTCCCTGCCATACTACCTGGTCCTCACCCCAAGAATGTTTGTATAAAGTAGCTTTTTCCCTATGCCCCTTTTGCATTTTTTTTAATCGCTTACCTTGGCGGACTCATGTTGTTCTTGTCCTTTTGTGCCTGACTTATTTCACTTAGCATGATTTCCTCCAGAACTTTCTTCTTTAGGTTTGTGGTCAAGGATAAAGTCTTCTTGTCACCCAGGGACCAGTCAGGTCCTTGTTTTAATTTGTTTATGGTAGTTACATAAATGGTTAAGTAAAACTCTACTTCTCCATTACTACTGCTCCAGATGGCAGAAATTGAAATAATTTGTCTTGTGGAAAATCAGTTAACAATATTGCTCCTCTCTTACTGAATATTCTATTTAAGTAAGTTTTACTGCTTCCTACCTTTGCTTGATGAGCAGCCAATTGTTTCTGATCTTAAAGATATTAGAAAGATTGCATTTCCTGGAATAGATTCCTTAAAGAACAAATGGCACACTTAAGATACTTTTCTGTTTCATATGTAAAATGCTGTAAAGCTGAAAGCTGAAGTTTATTTCCTTGTTAAAATGCTCCCCACCACTGCGCATGTCCATAGGCTCATGGTGTTGAGTTACTCATGAGTGATGAGCAGCTGCTGTTAATTTGTTTTGTGCTTTTTAGAAAGGCTGTGTTTTGTGAGTATGTATGCATCCAGATATTTTTTGCTCATAACAACTATGTTAATCACTTTTGATTCACAATTTTTGACAGTGTCTTCTTCAGAATAAAAAAATAATTCATTTGAATGTGTGCTGGGTTTTTCCCCCTCCATTCTCCAAATTCAAGCTTAAATGGATACACTGTGGTTAATAATAAGGCAGTATAGCATTGTCCTTCCTATGAGAGCTGACTGCGTTACTTACATACTGATGCATTTTAAATTACTTACTTCTTAGAAGATAACCAGAGACTAAGCAGAAATAGCTTCAAGTAAACTACAGAATCCAAATGTTATAACTGTATTTTTGAAATGCGGTGAGTATGCTTGAGTCTACTTATAATGTTACCCAGGGCACTGAAAGCAAAAGATCAAGTGGCTTTTAGAGTGTGCTAGAAATGTGTGGCTGATTTACGTTTAAAATCCTGATCTCTTTGCTATTTTATCTACACTCTTTCCCTAGATAATGTTATATGTCACCATGACTTGAAAAATTACCTTGAATCCAAGAATCCCCAAATTGTGTCTTTTGCTCCTATCTTGCATCTGAATTCCAAATTGATATAGCCAACTCTCATCAGTACTTTTAACCTTTAAATTAGAGAAAACAAGAGGGCAAGCTGCAGGTTCTGTTCCTTGTTATTGTACCACACCTAGTTCTCTTCTACATTTTCTGCGTTCCATAAAAGTACAGTCATTCACCTTGTATTTAAAACTAGACGCATAGCGGATCATCTTGGTCTTTTTCTCTTGCCATCTTTCTCAATGTTCAGACTTGTGTATTCCACTGGATGTACTTTCAAAAGATATCTTTATCCTAACCTTTCCCTCTTCTACTGTTCACCTACGAACCTAGAATTTCTCAATTTTGAAACAAAATTGACACAAACTTAATTGCTGTGATGGTCTGATTTGTGTATTGTAGAATGTTCAGCAACTTCTCTGAACTCTACCCACTAGCTGGCCACAGTGTCTCCCTCCACAGAGTTGGAACAACAAAATGACTGCAGATACTGGGCCAAGTGGAGAACCACTGCATTAGTCCAAGTCACCATGATGTTCTATCTCTGATTGTTTTTCCTTCAGTATTTTACTGTGGTATGGGTGAAGGGTGATAGGACAGATCATTATTTTTACATTAAACAATTCCTAGACTTTTTTTCATTCAATTCATTGTCATCCAAGCAATGCAATTACTTTATCCCACTTGCCCCCTGGTTTCTCCTGTTTCCAGTTCTCCTTCTTTCCTAACCTTCCTGCACCTTGTCTTTTTGCTATAGGCTCTCCCTTTGTATCCAGTTTTTGTTCTAAGGTGTGTGTACTTCACCAGTGTTATTGTTCCCCTTTTGAACGTATCTATTGCTTTGTTGAACATTGAGTTCTAGACCCAAGTTCAGTTCCAAACATGAACTAAAGGGTATAGTCTTTGGGGGTACCAATCAATAAGCAAGGTCTATTGTATGATTTTGATTTTTGTTCCATATTTTTCTTTAACTCTATTCTACATCGTCTAATGTAACCTTTTCCAGAGTTCTTGGTGTGGTAGCAGGTACCATCTAGTTCTTTTGATCTCAGGGCCATGGACACTGATATTTTGAGTGCCGTCAGTCCACTGGACTATTTGTTTCCGTCCGTCTTTTGATTTTTAACACTATTCTTTCTTCCAAGGAGTTCTGGTGCCATCGAAGGTTAGATTTTACGCTGCTGAAAACAAGGTAGTAGTTTGAAAACTGCAGCCACATCTTGGGTGAAAGATGAGACTTTCTATACCTATAAAGATTTAAACTTTCAGAAACCCACAGGAACAGTTCTACTCTGACCTACATGATCACCGAGTCAGAATCAGCTTACTGGTGGTGAATTTGGTTTGCGTTTATTCTTTCTTCCCGATGGAGAGAGACTAATAGTTACATATTAGATGGCCACTCAAGAGCTTTTAATACCCTATTCATTACTTACCAGAGTAGAATAGAAAACATTGTCTTTGTGAATATGTTATACCAACTGATTTTGGTGTCCCCTATGACTATGATTCTGAGCCCCCAGTGACCCATTCCTTCAAGATGTTTAGTTATATCTAGAAAGTTTTAATAATGTTGCCCCATATTGTCCACCCCATCCATTGAAATATTTGTAGTGGAAGCCAAAGCCCATTGCTCTATCCTCTAAAGCACTCCCGACTTTTATTGCTCTATGACTCTCAGCAATTTCTACTTTCCAGTTGGGTTTGATAATTCATTGCAATGGCCACACCAGAATCACAGAAAATACTCACAGTTATGAGGTTTATTAGGAAAGTTAACGTGTTACCATTTAGGATAGCTTCCTTTCCATCATGCATGCAGACAGGCATCTCTCTGGCCCCCAGCCTCTTGGTTTGGCCTCTGTTCCACTCCAATAATATTGAAAAGGTCTTTTAAGTCTGCCAATAAATATCCAAAGGATATATCACTCTACCATAAGCCTCAGCCTGAAAGTACTTAGCTTCAGCTTCATGGGTCAGTAAACTCAGGTCCTCCAATTGCATGCTCAGTGGCACTCTACTCCACAAGTCAATCTCCTGGCCAGAAGTGCTCAGCTTTACTTGCTTGATCATTACTATGTGGTTCCTGATACTGCTTCTACTACTGCTGCTCCTCTGCTGCTCATCTGGTGTCACAGCTGTCTCCTGGATAAAGAAAGTGAAATTCACAAGAATCTCAGGGTCCAAAGGACATTCTCCACCCCTGGCTCTACTCTTTTACTTATAGTGAGATTCACCCACCTGTTTCTCAGATGGCTAATTTTATAGGGCTACAATGAATAGTAACTAACTAACTTGATAGCACCAAGAGTAACAATAACATCCATTGTATGGGAAGTCTATTTGGCACAAAAATTTTGTGATTGATGGCTATATTAACGGGTGAATATTTAAATCAATTTATCAAGTCTGATGATCAAAGAATATAGCCTTCTGTATGGATTAAATATAAATGTAAAGAAAACCAATATCTTCACACCTAGACCGAAAGATAACATGATACAGAGAAAAAGTTCAAGTGGTTAAGGGTTTCCTCATGATGGGATCCACAATCAATTTTCTTTCTTTCTTTTTTAGTATCTATCTTAACACAGCATATAGGGCATCGAAGTAGCTCTCTTTTTACTCTTTTAATGAAGTGTTTAGATGTACACAAGTGTTTTATGTTTAATATACCCAACTCATCTATTTTGTCTTCCATGGAGTATGCTTCCTTTGTTATCTCAGATAGCCTGTGAAGTCCCTGCACTAAGGCACTTAGATTTGTCCCATTTTTCTCATTGATGATCAGGATAGCTTTGGGTTTTACTTTTAGGTCTTTGATCCACCTTGAGTTTGTTTTTGTTCATTGGGTGAGATACGGGTCTTGTTTCATTCTTCTGCCTGTGGATATCCAGTTTTTCCAACACCATTTATTAAAGAGTGCAACTGCTACCCATTTAATGCTTTGGGGGTCTTTGTCAAAAATCAGTTGTCTGGATGTGGATGCTTTTATTTCTGGGTTTGCTGCCTTGAAATTTGTCTGAGTAGTTATCATTATATCAGTACCAGACTGTTTTTGACAACTGTGGCTTTATAGCAGGTTTTGAGGTCCGGTAGTAGAAGACCACCTACTTTTTTCCTCATTTTGAGAAATTTTTGCCATTCCTGGGCTGTTTTCCTCTCCATATAAAGTTGGTAGTCAGTTTTTCCATTTCTTTAGATGTGGTTGTTGTTATCATCTGCTGTGAATTTACAACCCCATATGTTACAGAGGGGAAGTAGACTACAGCCAAGCTAGACAAATTCCTCTCCTTAATATTTCCAAAGATGCTCTGCTTAGTTTTCTTATGCTCATTATCAACTATAATTATTTCATTTATTTTATTATAAACTCCTATCATTGAAGACTACTTATCCACTCATTTCACCTGCTACTCCAGTATCTACCTTTATGCCAGGCACTTTGGGTGCACTTGACAAGCACCCATCAGGTAAATGAGTAAAGAATTAATCTCCTAACCCAATCACTTTCTACATTTGTAAGATTCATCTAAATAAGGAACCAATGTTATCTTTTATATTTTATGCAAAGCATTTATGTTGGCCACTTTATATTTACTACTATATTTAGTACTTTAATAGAGTGGACTTTGTTATACAAAATTGGCGCAGAGTTTTAGGGTGTTTCTTCAAATTTCATCAAATCACTATATGGAGTAGAGCTATATCCTCACATTTCATTTTTTAATCTTGTCTTATTATCACACACACCTGAACAATTTTACTGTGTTCCCCTTACCAACATTGGTCCATTATCTAAGTACTATGTCTTATTTATTCATCCTTTTGCACCCCATTTTGACAACAGTGTGAGGCAATTTAGGCATTGGAAAGGTCTGAACCTCCGTGCATAAATGACACTCATTTAAGGGTCAAGAAAAAGCAAGCAACTCAGGAAATTAAGAGACCTAGGTCCCAGACCTGACTTACTGTGGCTAAGCCTAGGGTGGTGGATAAGAACTAAGAAGTGTAGTTTGAAGGTAAAAGAGGAAATTGCCTAGATCACCTGCTTGTGAGAGGCAGGGTCTTTATTCCATGAGAACATGGCAACGGCCTGGTCGCTGTAATGAAAGTAGAAAGAAACTCAGACCATACGGGAGACGAGAGCACCTCAGTGCTGTAGACTGATCTTCAAAAGCAGGGTTCTGTAGGAACAGGCCTGGCCCCAGAAGGTTTAGTCCTACCACATGAGTCCTGTGGTAGAGAAACCACAGAAGCAGAAGGCAGAAGACTCCAAGTGCAGGAATCCTCAGAAAGCATCACACATTTCCTATCATTTCTATTGAATTAGCTGGTTGCTTATTCACCTGCTACTTCTTTAATGCTCCTATAACTTTGGTATCCTCATAAGGTTCTATTTCAAACTCTCAGTTTGTCTCTCCTTTAATTCACTCTGTAAATCAGCTTATCCCCATAGCTTCAAACATCACCTGCCTATATGAGCTGCTTAAAATAATTTCCGCTTTTGCGGATTACCTTAATCTCACAGTGTTGGAAATGAAATCCCTTACTTCTCCTCCACCCAATCAGCTTCTATTCTCTACAATCTTTTCTAGTTGGGAGGCCCCACTCTACATTACAGTTTGCCTGGAAACAGATGAATGACCGGTTTTGAGATAATGCTTTCCTTCATGTTTATTTCCTACCACTCTTCAGTTGTTGTTGCTGTTGTTGTTGTTAGGTACTCTTGAGTCAATTACAACTCGTAGCAACTCTAGAGAAATACTGCCCAGTCATGCGACATTCTCACAAGTGTCATTATGTTTCAGTCACTTTATCAATCCATGTCTTTGCATTTCTTCCTGCTTTTGCTCACCCTGTACCTTATAATGCATACTATCAGTTTCCAGGGACCACTTCCCCTGAACAGCATGCCCAAAATCCTTGAGACACAGGCTTCCATCCTCAATTCTAAGTGCTTTCTGAGTATACTTCTTTCTAGAGAGATGTCGCTGTTCTTCTAAGAGTCCATGGCACCTTAAAGATGCTTAGTCAACACCATAATTCAACAGCATCATTTCTTCCTCAGTCTTCTGTAGGCATCGTTCAGCTTTGTTGTGTGGAGGGTGCACGTGGAAATACCATGGCTTGAGTCAGGTTCATTTTAGGGTTCAAAGTGACTATTTTACTTTTTAATACTTTAAAGAGGTTTTGTGTAGCTTATTGTCATTTTATTTCTTGCCTGGTGCTTTCTTAGGTTTTATTGTGCATCCACATAAAACGAAATCCTTAACAATGTCAATCATTCTTTCTCCATTGATTGTGATACTAACCATGGGTCTAGCTGTGACAATTTTTGCTTTTGCTGGGGGATAATTCTCACTGAAGATTGTAATCATTGATAATGATGGTAAGAGCTTTAAAGTCTAACTTTTAGTAAGCAAGGTTGTGTCATCTGCACAGTACAGGTTATTAATGAATTTTCCTTCATTCCTAATGCTATGCTCTTTTTATATTGTCCAGAGTTTCTGATTATTTGTTAAGCATACAGATTGAATACATATAATGAACAGATGCAACTCTGACGCATACCTTCCTTGATTTTAAGTCATAAACTATTCCTTGTTCTGATCTCTCAGTAAATCATGGTATTACTCTGAACTGTCCCTTTGGTGGTCTAAATAATGCTCCTCCTCACTAAAATTAAAAGGAAAAAAAAGCAGAAAAGTCCATGTGCTGGTCTTCTGAACCTGTGAATGTTGCTGGATGTGCACAAAAGGATTTTGCAGACGTGGCACCATTTAGGATTTTGAGAAAAGGAGAATCATCCCGGATGATTCAGATACACACAGTGTAAAAGCAATGAAAGTATTTATGATGGAGTTAGAAGATCAGTCCAAGAAAAGCTGGTCTGAAGACAAAAGCAAAGAGTGAAATGTTCAGCTATCAACCAAGGAATGTTGGCTTCCTCTAGAACTTGGAAAGGGAAAGAATGGATGTTCTTGGATCCAGTCCTACTGGCCTATTATTATTTTTCCCATAAGGCTGATTTTGGATTTATTGCCTTCAGAACTATAGTATAATAAATTCATGTTATTTTAAGTCACTAAATTTGTCGTATTTATTAATAGCAGATGGGAAACTAATATAGATTTTGGTTGGTGAAATTAGGTAGTTGATGTAACAAATACCTAAATGTGTGGAACTGATTTTGGAATGGGCAGGAAGAATTTTGAGAAGTATTTTGGATTGAGTTATGTTCCCTAAACATATGTTTTATAAATCCTAACCCTTATAACTGGGTTGAGGAGCCTGGTGGAGTAGAGGTTCCACACTAGGCTACTCACCACAAGGTGATCAAGTCAAAATGACTAGCTTCTCCTCAGGAGAAAGAGAAAGCTTTCTACTCCTGTAAAGTGTCACAGTCTCACAAACCCACAGCGACAGTTCTACTCTGTTCTACCTTCTAGGGTCACTATGAGTTGGCATTGACTCAGTGGCCAGGAGTTTTGAGTTATACCTATGGTTTGTAATACTGTGGTGGCTGGTATGTTGCTGATATATGCAGATAACACAAGGTTGCTTGCTAAAAGTGAGGATGATTTGAAGCACACGTGCATCTTTCAGTATGGTTGACAACTCAATATAAAGAACACCCAAATCCTCACAAATGGACCAATAAGGAACATCATGTTAAATGGAAAAAAGTTTTAAGTTATCAAGGATTTTGCCTTGCTTGGATCCACAAACAATGCTCATGGAAGCAGCAAAGAAGAGATCAAACGGCGTATTGCATTAGGGAAATCTGCCACACACAACCTCTTTAGAATAATGAAAAACAAGGATGTTACTTCGAGGACTAAAGTGAACCTGACATAAACCATGATGTTTTCATTCATCTCATATGCTTGTGAATGTTGTATAGTAAACAAGAAAGACCAAAGAAAAATCAATGCAGTTGAATTACTGTGCTGGTGACTAATACTGGAAAGTACCATGGTCTGCCAAAAGAACAAACAAATCTGTTTTGGCAAAAGTAGAGCCAGAATGTTCCTTACAATAAAGGATGAGGAGACTTTGTTTTAGGTACTTTGGATGTGTTTTCAGGACAGACCATATCCTGGAAAAAAGAACATGCTTGGTAAAGTCGAGGGTCAGTGAAAAAGACAAAGACCCTTAAGATGGATGGATGAAGTGCTACAACAATGAGCTCAAGCATAAGAATGTTTCTGAGGATGGCACAAGACCAGGCAGTATCTCCTACTCTTATCCATAGTGCAGCTGTTAGTTGGAACCTACTCGATGGCCCCTAAGCACAAGAACAATACCTGGGGTTAAAAGTCATGGTCTCAGAGTGTATAAGTGCTTATCTGCTACTTAAAAGATCAAGGTCATCAGTTGAACTCACCAGCCAATTTTAGAAGGATAAATATGGAAATCTGTCCTGCAATGATTTATAGTTTTAGAAATCTCATGGATAAATATTACTCTATTATATAGTGTATCTTTGACTTCGTGGCAATGGAGATTTTTCTTTTTCAAATATTTGTTTATCACCCCTACTTTATGACACAGCTCTTTATCCCAAATCTCTGCAATGTCCCCTACCTGATCCTACAAGTCTCTACACTCTTCTGTATTCTGCCATGATTCACCTATTCATTCATTAATGCTTTATTCAATTAAATAATTACTTAAGGCCTACTGTATTTCAGACACTGTTATATAACTATTTGAAATACTTCAATGCAGATAATCCAATAAAGGTCCTGCCCTTACTAAATTTCCATTCCAAGCGAAGAAGACAATGAACTGAAAATGCAGACACCTTGCTATATATTTGAACAGTATTGTTCTATGGGGTAACTACTTCTATAAAGTGCTGTTGTCTGAATACAGTTGTACTGAAAGTGCACTGGTAGAAGACAGATTAAATTTGAATGTTTGTAATGTCCAGGCATATGACCAAGGGTCAGAAGCTCAAGAAAATAGGTATAAGAAGGTATATTTCTTGCACATTACTAATGTATTCAAAGTTTGATTAAAGTTTGTTTTTCCATAGTGTTTTAATAGTGATTATTTTCAACAATTTTATAAGCCTGAATTATTTCAACTTTGCAATGATTAAATAAGTGCACAGAAATCTTAAAGAACTAAGTTTGAGAGCAAGTAATTGCCTTTAAAATGCTAAAATTGAAACTCACAACCATTACAACATTCTAATTTTTATTCAGGCCATCTTTCCTTACTGATTTCTAATTTAATTCTCCTGACAACAAAACACACTAAGCCTCTTCATGTTTAAGTCAAATAAATTAACCTAAAATTTTAACGGTTACGTTTTGGATTATTTTATTTCCTCATAATCTCATATTGAAAGTGTAAATCTATTTTTAATTACTAAAATTTACTTGTCAAAGAAATGCATGTGCATAATTTTAAAGTTATATATAATAGATATATTAACCACTATTGAGTCAATTCTAACTTATATGATAGGATAGAGTAGAACTGGCCCGTAGGGCTTCCAGGGCTGTAATCTTTATGGCAGCTGACTGCCTCATCTTTCTCCCAGGAGCCATCAGTGTACTGCCAATGATGGATTCATTTGACTTTGACTACCAGTCTGTGTGCCCTACTGTCTCTGATTGGTCATCTGCTGCTTCTTGTTCAGCTTCCACAAGTCTGGAGAAGCCTGACTTGAATTGGTTTGGACTTACCTATTTCTACAACTGGGTAAGCTGCTTCTTGATATAAATATCTTTCTATGTACAACACATACAAATGCCCTTGGTTGTCTCTCTAGAGAACCCAACGTAACACACTTGGTACCAAGAGAGAAACAAATCACAATGATGGAGAATGAAGACTTGTCTGAGCAGTTCCCCGTGGCCATTGAGTGGAGCTGGATTTTCCTTCTCCTTTGGATAGCTAGAGGAGTCAGCTATAGCCATGTAATTTACTGAGTTGGTTTCTGGAAAGGGCATGGAAAGTGACACTTTTGATTCTTACATACTATATTTTTGGTTATTCCTACCTGAAATGGTAAGTGGGAATATGATGGAGGATATTAAATGGAAGCTCAGTGAAGAAAAGCTGCTTTGGGACTTGGCACAGGCAAAAGCTTTGCTACTCAGACAAAAAGGCTGATAAAAGGCTAAACACGGGTTTTCTTCTGCCAGAGGCCTAGATTATGTTATATTTGAATGGGATCGTCTATAGAAGAAAGGATTGAATTTAAGGGCTTTTTATTTATTGTGTTTAGAATCTGTCTATATTAGTAATATATTGATTTTCCTACCTACTATTAATGGACATATTGTGTGATTAGAAATGAATATGGACATTATTTTTAGAGAGAGCTTGTAAGCTTACCCACCTTCAACTTTTACAACAGAATTTGTTTAAAGGGACACTAAGAATTGGCTAAAATAAATGTTTTTTCCTTTGAAGTCAAGGTAGAACACAAAAAAGGTAAGCCCCACCCAATGCTTTGAGTGTCAACATATTTGTATTTGATGAGACACACAACTAGAATTGTTGGGAGACTGAAGATAAAAAAAAAGGTGAATTTGGCTTTTTAAATGTTGTGCAGGTTGCTTACTTGCAGATGTCCCTAGACTGGAAAAGTCTGCTCTAATAAGAGAACCATCCTCCACTAGAGCTGAAAGTTAAAGGCAGACTGTGGGCAGCCTGAAATACTGGATTCACTTGAGTAGAAGTGGGGAAAATGCAGCAATAGGGACATGGGTTTAGTCTTGTCACTGATACCCATAGACTTGACTCACAAGGATTGAGATGGAATTAGACTGGCTGCTCTGAAGTTTCAAGAGTTGTGTGGAACCTGTGTCAGTTACAGGGGTCCACAAACTATGGCCTGCGGCCCCCTTGCGGCCCACCAAGGACAATTATCCAGCCCACCAGGTGTTTTTGCCACCGCTGCCTGTCCTACTGCAAAATAAGGTATGTACAGTGTGCATAGGAATTTGTTCATAGTTTTTTTTTTTTAAACTATAGTCCGGCCCTCCAACGGTCTGAGGGACAGTGAACTGGCCCCCTGTTTAAAAAGTTTGAGGACCCCTGCTTGTAGCATAATCTAGTCCTAGGGGGTGAGAATTTGTGACAGGGCAAGTGGGGGCAGTTGCGTGGGGAATTTCCTAGCCTGCTATGGTACCCATTGGCCGAGCTTGGAATGGCTAGACCTTTATTTACCAGAACTGAACAGAGGGAGAAAAAGATGTCTGCTCCTGTGAGCTGGTACACATTGCTTGCTACCTTGATGGAAGACCTGCTCTAGATCTGGCTTTCTTATGGAGGCAGACACACAGATGGAAATGAAGATCCTTCACATCAAAGAACATGCTGGTCTCCTCAAAGCACTGGGTTATTTAAAATGGATAGTTTAAAAATTGGATACTTTAAAAGGGGGGAGATAAAGGTATACGGTGTCTGGTTTACAAACTTTCATGAGTTGAGGAAGCGATTGCTGGGATTATAGGATTAAGGTGTAGATGTTCACTACACTGCAACTGTTAGGAATAGAATATTTCTGTTTTGTTCACTTATGGAATATAAGATTTAAATGGAGCTGGTACTTATTCAGTTGTATACATTTTAGTTGTATCCTGTTAGGTGCAAACATGATTTTATTATTGTCTTTGCTTAAAAATTATATAATAAAAAGTTGTGTACAGTTATCAAGTTGAGAAGGAGCGTTCCATGGCAGTTGAATTTATGTCAACTTGACTCTGTGTAGACATGTAGGGGTGGAGCCAAATTTGTTCATCAGATCACAACCTGGGGATGCCTTCCTCGGGGGGTGGGGGTTGGGTGGCCTTTTTAAAGGAGGAATACTGGGAACCTCTCCTTCCCATTTGGTACTTCACTTTTCTCCTCCTTGGGACTTCACTGAACTCCGTGTCTGCTTCCAGAAGCAGTCCCATGTAGACCACCTTACCGTGAGAGCTATTGGCATGCTGCCATGTTTCCCCTTGGTTCCACCTGACTATGCCTACTGATCTGTGCTCTCCTGCTTCCAGAACCACCTTTCTTCCTCATCAGTCTTCAGCTATGTGAGTCTGAAATGGGATCCTGCTAACATCAGAGCCATGATATAAGATTACTTCCTGATATAAATCTCTGCCCTATACATGTGAGTCTCCCTAGTTTTATTTCTCTAGACAATCCAGCCTCAACACAATTGAAAAGTTTCCTCTTGGACTACATGGAGCCCTGGTGGCACAGTGGGTTAGGTACTGAGCTACTAACTACAAAGTTAGTGGTTGAAACCCATTAACCACTCCGAGGGAATCTGTTCCAGTAAATATTTGCAGTCTCAGAAACCCCAAGTCAGGTCAATAGGAGCCAGAGTCTGTAGTGGCAATAGGCTTGTATGCTTTTGTTTGTTTGTTCTCTGTCTGGACTGGCTTCATTCCTCAGTAAGGATCTTCTGGTGCTTCTCTCAAGAATAAATGTATGATTGCCAGGAAAGTCAAAGTTCTTGTGTTGTTAGGTGCCATAGAGCCAGCTCTGCCTCAGTGACACTATGTACAATGGAATAAAACACTGCTTCATCTGTGCCATCCTCACAGTTGCTCTTATGTTTGAGCCCATTGATGCAGCCACTGTGTCAATCCAACTTTTTGAAGGTCTTCTTCATTTTTGCCACCCTTCTTCTTTACCAAGCCAGATGTTCTTCTCTAGGGATAGCTCTTCCTGACAACATGACCAGCATGCATGAGATGGAACATCTACGGTACATGAAACAATCAAGGCTCACCATCCTTGTCTGTGAGGATTATTCTAACTGCACTTCTTCTAAGACATATTTGGTATTTTCTTTTGGCAGTCCATGGTACTTTCAGTAACCTTTTGCAGCACCATAATTCAAGCTCATTGATTCTTCCTCTGTCTTCCTCATTTAATGTCCAACTGTCACATGTATATGAGGCATTTGAAAATACAATGGTTTGGGTTAGGGGCACCTTAGTCTTCAAAGTAACATCCTTGCCTTTCAAATCAGGAAAAGTAGTGAAAGAGAGCAAGTGAACATCAGTTTCTCTATGCATCTGTAGTTAATCATCCCTCATTGAGGACATGATGTTTTGATATAGGAATAAATGTTCTGTTGTACCATTTGCAGATAATAGACCCTACGTTTGATGCAAGTTGCAGATGAAGACGAAGTTGCCCAGTGGATGGACTGAGCTTTCTAACTATCCTTTCTGGCTTTCTGTATCTCACCAGTCCTGAGTAATTTCTAGCCTCCAGGTCAGAGTATAGACATTTTCTCCAATGGGTTAGTTCTTTCCTCTTCCTGGTATTAGCTCAAGATCTGATGGCCTGTTAACACAAAAGGTTTGTAATCAGTTTGAATGCACCCAATAACTTCAAAGAAGCTGACAAATTGATCTAAGATGATAATGGCCAAGACAACCCTATGGAGTGATTTTAAATTTGTTCTAGTTTTTATTATTTTCTGTTACCTTTTGAATTAACTTTTTTTCCTGTTTCACTTTGTTATTCTTATTGGAGTTTTTTTTGTTTGTTTGTTTTTCTTCACATGAAACCCAGGATAGGTAAATATCTAGAAACCATAAATGGATTCATAATTTCTTCAAGGTTATGGCAGGAGAGGTTGGTTGGAAATGAGGAATTACTAAAAATGAGTACAATAAAGAAAATGTTCTAAAACGGATTGTGGTGTTGATTGCACAACTCTTTTTAAATTACTTTTAAACTGTTGAGACATACATTATGTGAATTACATGTCAATAAAACTGTAACTTTTTAAAAAATTAAGGTGCAACCTCCAATTTTACAGAATAATAATAAAAAGGGAAAACTCTATGAAGCAGTTTTATTCTGGAACACATGTGTTCTCTGTAATTCCAGGGCCAATTCCATTGCAGCTATCAGCAGCATAAACAACCATGCATGGTTTCTGTTTCTCTAGTCACCCATGGAAGAAGCCTTTCTGACCTGGTGGTTTAGGTGGCTGGCAATTAACTCCCAAGACAGAAGTTTAAGGCAGGAGAAAAACGAGAATATTGGCTCCCAGAACGACGCAGCGTCATGAACACTCAGGAGCAGTTCTGCTTTGTCCTACAGGTTCCCTGTAAGTTGGAATCAACATGATGCCAGTGTTTTTAGTTTCTGTCTACTTTAAATTTCCCCTCTCCTAGAAATGCTTCTCTCTCCATTTGTGTTTTCCAATAATAGATTTAGTAAGGGTTTCAGGAGCAAATGTGTTCAATCCTTCACCTCTATCCAGAAGCACTTATTTTTATAACTTTTAGTATAAATTGCTGTAGCAGATGCTCTCAGTGCCCCGCCCATATGCTCTCAGCAGTCACCTCTATATGTGAACATGGCTTCCTGTAAAAAACAGCTGGGACTCTGCCTGAGGGCTTCTTCTTTTCTGATTTGACTGTGGGAACAGGGCCAGTGTTTCAACACCAGACAACCAGTGCCCTTGGGAGCAGCTCCTCACTCGAGGGGACTTTGAGGTGAATGCTATACTTTCTCCAGTGTTCTCCAGAGACACTCGGTTAAAATGGTCCTCGTGTTTGTTCAGGTACCTTGACTTGACTTTCTCTTTTACCCAGTCCTATAGCCCCTGCTTCTATTGTTACTTTCTAGGCTCAAACTCTCAGTGCCATCAAGGCTCTGCCAACTCATAGGAATCCTGTAGAACAGGGTATAACTGCTCCTGTGAGTTTCCAATTCTAACTTTGTATAGGAATAGGGAGCCCGATGTTTCTCATGTTTCTGAACTAACCTCTCTAATTTACTAACATTCAAATCTATAAGAATATTTCTTCTACCTTTTTATTTAATGTTTTACCTGCTGTTTGAAGCTGAGTTCTCTAGAGAACAAAAGCCAGTGATGT
>NW_022111372.1:20247235-20290076 GCF_000313985.2 Echinops telfairi
TGATGTTTAAATTGGATAGATAGATAGATAGGAGATTTATATCAAGAAAATGGTTCACGTTGTTTATAAGTAAGGAAGTCTAAGTCCATAAGTCAGATGTTAGACTGGAGACTGGCGAGTCCCATGCTGAAGGACATGGAGAACCCAGGATCAGCAGGAAGAGCACTGGCTGGTGACAGTAGATAGGTTAGATGGCAGGGTGCAAATTACTCCCAGATTTAGCAGGCAATATTTAGCAGGTCCTTGGCTTAAGTCCAAAGGACAGGAGCTCAATGAAGCAGATGCAGTCTAGACCCAGCAAAAAGCAAGCAAACTTTTTACAACCTCTACTTGTATTGGAAGCAGGCCACTCCCTGAGAAGGTCATTTCCGTTGATTAGGTCAGGGCATTCATCTGAGTAAGGGTGTTGCATTCAACCCTAACCTTCTTATAACTGATTGCATCATCTAAGGTTGGGTCATGGGAAATTACTAGATGTTAAATGCCAAACCACTGAGAATCCTCCCCAGTCAATTTGATATAAAACCTAATGATCCCACCTGCCCTAACATTTTAACTGACTCAGAATTATTAGATAATTACAAGTTTGGAGAGGCAGTTTATGAATTCTATCCTTAAAGTTCTGACTATACAATTCAGATCCTAGTCATACCACTCTTCTTTGATGTCAGTCAGGGTGGACCGACAGTATGTGTTTATCTCGTAACCAAAAGGCTGACAATTCAAATTCACTCAGTGGCGCCATGAAAGACAGTCCTGTCGATCTGCTTCCATAAAGTGTGCAGCCCAGAAAATGCTGTGCTTCGTATTTTTATTATCTAACACAGGGGGACTCCATGAGTCCAAGTTGGCACTGGGGTTGCTTTTTATCTGGGTTTTCTTGGATTCGGGAAGGGACCATATGTCCTTATCATTTTTATTTATTTATTTAGCTTTTAATCATTTTATTGGGGGCTCATATAACTCTTATCACAATCCATACATACATCAATTGTGTCAAGCACATTTGTACATTCCTTGCCCTCATCATTCTCAAAACATTTGCTCTCCACCTAAGCCCCTGGCATCAGCTCCTCATCCCCCCCTCCCTCCCTGCTCCCCAACCCTCACGAACCCTTGATAATTTATAAATGATTATTTTGTCATATCTTACACTGTCCAACGTCTCCCTTCACCCACTTTTCTGTTGTCCGTCCCCCAGGGGGGAGGTTATATGTAGATCTCTGTCATCCGTTCCCCCACCATATCTCCGTATTTAAGAGGAAATGCATGTTCCAGAGCTTGTCCATGGACAGTTCATTTTAGAAGTCTGCACTGATTTCCTTTGAATGATCTGCAACAAAGTAGCTAGGTGAGAGAAGGGTGACCTCAGTCATAAAACGTCCCTAAATCCCCAATGAGTGAAAACAGAAATGTATTACTTCAGCGTAACTCAGAAGTGATTTCTAAAAGCTCGCTACATAATGAGGAAAGAACAATGTATGAGCCTAGTCAGATGAATATTTATCGCAGGCCAAGGTAAACAGATTGCCCACCACAGCACAAATGATTGAACTGAGAATCACACAGGAAAACACAACCGTTTATCAACAAATTCTGTTTACCTTTTAAAACCCTCAGAAGGACAGTCCTCAGTAAAACACTGCTACAAAGTCCCTTCCTTCCATAAAATTACTTAGACTAGCAACTGAACATCTTAAAATGATACTGATTTTTGTCATTGAATTGTTCTACAATAATCAATGAGAGCATTTATCAATGTCTTAATTCTACAAGGTTTTTACTTCTCTCACAGCCAGAAGAGGCACATTGAACTCTTGAAGATATTTGCTCCACCGTGGCCAGTTCACAGCATTCTTTGTACTTCTTATTTTTAATATCAGCAAAATAAAACCACTCTTTCAGTTGTGCCCTCCACACCACCGCCACGGACATTTGGAACCAGGGGTTCCTGTCTGGTGCACCCTGTGAAACAGTGGAGAAGGTAAAAAGTGTAGATTGTGGAAGCTCCAGCAACTGCCACAGATGATCTTCCAGGGCCGGTCATTGCACCAGGCAGGGGTCTGGATGGAACTCTCCCGGGACGCTGGGGACCAAGCAGACTGAGGGCATACTCTGCCTCTACCTTGGTCTCCTCGGATCACCTTGATCGTGCCTCTTAATTCTCCGCCCATGCCTATGTTCCCGCACGTTTTCTCTAGTTGCATATGGCTACTTCAGTGGTAGATACGGAATAAGTGAAACGATACATAGAACCAGGTACATGGGGCTTTACCCCTCTGCCAAACCTCAGCTCATATAGTTCAAGAAAATCTGATAAGCTAAGAAATGTTCTGTGTTGTATTATTATGAGCCTTAATTGCCCCCCTCCCCTCAAGGGTAGCTCATTCTTGCCACTGGAAACTGAGTTCCTGAGACACTGTGCTGTTTGGTTCCAAAGGATAAGGGGGATTTAATATGCTCATTCATTGCTTCACTAATTACACTGTGCTGCTTCTCAACATAAAATTTCACTAATCAATCCATTCATTTCACTGTTGTATTCCATTATGATAAAAATGTAAGAACTCTACCTTCTGGGAAATTGAGAAAAGGTAAATGATTTGCAAAATGGAATTTAAAAAGTTAAGGTCACAAACTATTCAGTTAAATGGCATCTATAAAAGCAATCATCACTTTGTTTGCAAATTTTAATGAAAATTATCCACCTTAATTCATATTTTCATATTTGTTCATGACAATATGATCTTGGTTCCCTATTTCTCTCTCTGTCTGGTTCCTCAAACCATATGATACTTGTCAAAGTCAGACAGTCCTGTCTGCCTTGTTGATATTTGACTTCTGTGTCATATTCCCACCACATATCTGAATTACCTTGGTTTGTTTATGAATATATAACACTGAAATCTCTTAAACAAACAAAAAACCTTGATTCTTATTTATTTCCTATCATCCTCCATTTTCTTCATCAAGGGAGAGAAAGGTCTTCAAACATTCAGTAAACCACATGTGCTGTGTATAAAAATGTGTTGCATTTAGGCCATACAAATATAAAGCGGAGGTTTCTTATTTAGTAGCAGCAATTTATGGGCACAGGAGTTGGCAATGATAAAAATGTCCAGAGTCACAAATGCAGTATATAGGTAGTCATGGGTGGTGTTATTGGTCTCAAAATAGACCTTTATTTGGTCGCCCCCCCCCCCCAGCCTTAACCGCATTCAGAATTAGAGAGAACCCTGAAGAGAACCAGCAGGAACACAGAACAAAAAGCTGGCAGAACAGTGGTCCGTAGTTCAGGCAGCAGCTAAATCCACTGCACATCCCAACCACAGAAATATTCTCAGGTGACTGTTTTTGACACAACGTGGGAACCACAGGATCTACAACACTTACAAGCAAAACCCAACAACTCTAATAATAGTTACAGAAGTGAAAGCCAATTTGGATAAAATTAGAACTTGACTCAGGTCCTCTGAGAGAATATTTTTAAAAACAAGCTTTGCAGAAATTTCTTTTTGCCTTTTGGGAAATCACATTCATGTTTGCACCTTGACTCTTAGTCTAGATGTCTTTACAGGAAAATCCTGTAGCATTTCTTCACTACTTGACTTCACAAAATGTGATTTATTTAGCCAGTCAGTCACGTATTACTATTTGTGACTAAAAGGCTATGTCATATTCTAGTCTGGATATAAGTGTGTACTTTGTGACTCGGCTTGCCTAGTGAGGATGTGGGCCCTACTAGCGATGCAGCACAAGTGAAAACCATATTTTACAGAGTTTGCTGCCTCAGCCAACACCTCTTTGTTGGGTTCTCATACTGTGGTAACGTGTGTTGCCGTGATTCTGGCATCTGTGCCCTCAGTATTTCAAATCCTTAGCTTCCAGACTAAGGCAGACTAGAAAGAAAGGTATGGCAATCTGCTTCTGAAAAGTAGCTAATGAGAAGTTCGTCATCACAACAGAGCTTCATCTGACCTCGTTCTGGAAGATGAGCACGTGAGGTTGAAAGGCATCAAGATGCACAGTGACTTTAAAAAGGGACTGTAGCATATAACTGGAACAGGACTGACCAATAGTTATTGCTGCCTCTTGAGATTATAATATGGCTAAAACCCCTCAGCCAGTTCATGTCCTCGTGCAATCAGAAATATGCGGGTGGTTGTGGTCCTGGCCAGATTTTCAGAATGTACATGATGGTGACTCACCTGAGTACTGACAGCCTATTTATTCGGGCATCATGCTTGAATCATGCTTTGTGTGCACATTATTATTTTAAACCAATTGGAATGCCTTTTTAAATTTTGAACATGATGATTAAATAAGCAAACAATATTTTGGGGTGGGGGGAATGACAGTCCAATTCAAGGCACCAGTTCTAAGCACTGTTCAAAGGGAAAGAACCTGAATGTGGAGCGCAGAGAGTTGTTCAGTTCTGTGCAGAACTTTGGGCAAATCATATTTTGAACTATTGGACCTGAAACTTCTTATCTGTAAAATGAGGGATCTGGGCTCAATGTTGTTTGAGAGTTTTCCAAGCCTAATAATCTCCGATAGACTCCTGGTTCCTGCAGGTTTTTACCTCTCTCATTCTCCTCATCAGCTGTCCAAAATCCAACTTGAACAAATTTATATTTTAATAAAGTTACTTTGGTTGCAATGTGGAAAATAGTAATAAAGCTACATGAGGTTTGAGTGGTGCAGGTAAGAAATGAAGTCCATAATTCTTGAGAAAATTGATGGTGTTGTGACCTCACAGTTTGGGGACAACTGTAGCTGGATGGAGTCAGCAGAGAGAGATGAACTTCAGCTCTCTGGGAGCTGTTTACTGATTGGAATGTGATGAGCGGAGAGAACGGAGAGAACAAGGATGAAGGTCTACATCAATGTCTTTCACTGAGAAATGGGACACAACAGGGGATTAGCTTTGGGGGCAGAGATAAAAGTCTGATTTTTGACTTTGTGATTTGAGATCCTGAATGCCACTGACCATCTAAGGACTACAGCTTTCACCCAACTCTTCCTGAATCTCGATTCTCCATAGTGATGCCCACTCATTTTCTTTCTCTCTTAAGAAATGATCATTTTCTCTGACTGCCATTCTTCAACATGCCAAAAGTTTTCATCTTCATTCACTCAAACATGGGGTCCAGAAGCTGGTCTTCATCACTGTGCGCGAGTGTGTCCTATTGGTTTTGAAAGCTCACCCGTGATTGGGAAATAGCAGTACGGAGCCCCTGAACCTTGCTCTGTTTCATAGCAATATGCAAGTCTTCACTGACAGACTGTCCATGAGGTGCACTGACCTAGAACCGAACTCAGGTCACCCCCAGAAGACAAAACGTCTATTACTGAACTACCAGTACTCATTATTTCCCATAATTAGCTATATAACCACTGCTCTAGATACTCCAGTCAGCCATTCTCAGAATGTCATGTGCAAGCTTGGAAAATAAGCATCCATAAATAATTGTACAAAACTTGAGATATTTGGGGGGGAAAAAGAGGAAAAAACTCTTGGAAAAACCATTAATGGTGTCTAATCCATATTAGATTGTATCTTCTCAAGAACATGTTTGAGATTTCTTACGAGCTCACAAGGAATTTTGAAAGCTTTCATACTTGCCTGAATGTTTCTTTTTAGCAATATATACATCTGAAGGGTTTTTTCACTGGATTAAAACCTATAGTGAGCATATATGTTTTATCTTACATTCCACCTGAAGGAATTTTAAACATTTTACGAATCTTAAAGTAAAGAATAGCTTCACTTACTTTAAAGTGCAAAACACCTCTGGGAGATTATAGAAAAATAGCTGAACTGTACCAACGCATACCTCCTGTGCAGAAAATGAGAAATTTACCTTTAATTGGGATGACACCAAGCATTTAGGAAAGCAGAATTTAGTGTAATTAAAATTGGAAAATCATTATTTAACAAGAGTCATGCTGTACTTCTTGGGGGGAAAAACACAATAAGGACCTTTTAATTTCAGATGAGTTGATAATTTTATTTTTATATCTCTCCTGAGCCTGTTCTAATTAAAATAGTATGGAAGATAAATTTGAGGAAACATTCTAAACATTTTTTTTGGTCTCAATTGCAGTCTTGCTTGGGAAGTATGTTTAGTAAAATGATACTTTCAAAACTAATGTGAAAGTCATTTAGTAAAATGATACTTTCAAAACTAATGTGAATGTGGGAAACCAAAAGAATTAATAAGCAATCGAGTATCCTGAAAGAAGCAGGGACAAGAAAATAGAGAATACACTGGTACCAATTTATTCTGCGTGCACTACAGTTTCCTTTCTTATTGTCATTTTTTATTAAAAAAGGGAAGTTTTACCACAACCATGTGCTGTACCCACATGGTGCATCTAAATGGTAAACTTTGCTTTGTTATTGCATGCCTGGTTTCCAGCTTTGATGTTTTTAATTAAACGTAAACGTAAGATTAGGCCATCAGTTTGTCATGAAAGAAACCACATGAAAAAGAGTTGCTCTTCTCCATCTCACAGATGGGAAAGCCGTGATAACATAAATCACATTGTATCACGGTTCAAATGAGAAGCCCTGATGCTCGAGGAGAACTAATCTGTTAGCGTACCAGTGGAAAGAAGGACAGTTTTATTTGCTGTGAGTTGCCCTGTCAGCTGCGGACTTAAAAGTTAGTTACCCCCTCTCCAGAAGAGGTGTGCTGCAGTACTTCATCCAGAATGAAGGGTGGGGGAGGGGGTGAGAAGGAAAGAAAGATGCGTGAGGAGCATAGCAGGGTGGGGAGAGCTTTAACGTGGGATTTAGTCCACTACTGCCGCTTTGGCAACGATGAAAATTAAAGTTAACAGATTTTGAGTTGACTGTACCTCGGACTTGTATGCATTATCTCATGTCCTCCTGAAAACAATCCTTTGTGTGATTATCATCATCCCTGATTTTTAAAAAGAATGTGAACGCCCAGAGAGCTTAAGCAAATTGCTCCAAATCACTTACCAATAAGAGAGAGAGCCAAATTCAAACCAAATTATCTAACCTGAGAGTATGTACTTTTTACTGCTAAGCCTTGCTTCCCTGGAGAGAAACAACCCATTGGTTTGTCTCACGTTCCTCGTTTGTGAAATGAAATACTCGGGCAACGTGTGGTTGTTGTTCGCTGCCCTGGAGTTGACTCAGGATGACCTTGTGCAAGGCACAAGGGAAGGTTGGCCAGTGTCTGCATCATCCCCACGATTGGTTCCGGCTGGGACCCTTGTGTTCTATAATGTTTCCAATTGGCTGACTTTGGAAAGCAGATCTTTAGGCCAATCTTTCTAGTTTGTCTTTGTCTAGAAGTGCCATTGATACCTACCTCAACTAATCGATGTGGGGGGGCTGAACATAAGGTTTATTGGCTCAAATCAAATCCAGATCTCCTGCATGAAAGAAAAGGATCCGACCAATGAACTGCCATGGGGTTTTAAAGAACTTGTTATCACTATTTAATAATTATGTTTTCCGTATTATTTTATACTAAAACCAAAAAACATCTAGAAAGGAAACATAAACATTTATTTACTGGAATGTTCAATGACTAACTATTGCAGACAAGTCAATTCTGAGTGAGAGACACCCATGGGGTACAGTAGAACTTCTCTATCAGATTTTCAGGGCATTAGTATTGACAGAATCAGATTGCTACAGCTTTCTCCTTTGAAGTGGCTGCTGACTTAGAACCACTGAGCTTGCATTAGTCTCCTACCAGGGCTCCCACTTAATGATTGTGAGACAGTCAATTTCAATGTTCAGTTTCCAGAATTAGAATGTGTTAAGGATTAAATTATATCCTCTAAAAGGTTGTGTTGAAATTTTAATCTTTAGTACTTTTGAACATGAGCTTGATTAGAAATACAGTTATGATGATAGTCTGGAGCCTTGGTGATACAATGGTTATGAGTTGGGCTGCAATCCACTTGGTCTGCAGTACCTTTCTGGTGTAAAATTAGTTCTTGATATAAAGTTCTTTCTTTTATACATATGAGTGTCATTGCTTTTATTTCTCTAGATAACCCAGACTAACACAATGTCGTACCATGGGAATGGGGTTCTAGAGAAACAAATCATGAAGCTAAAGAGCAAAGACTTCTGCCTTATGATGATTGGGTTAGATTGTCCTCCTTTGAAGATCCAGAGGATAGCAGATATAGTCACATGGTTTGCACAATTGGCTTCTGGAAAGCACATGTGAAGAGAAGTTTTTAGATTCCTACATGCTGCCTTTGGTTATTCCTACCTGCAATGTAAAGGGGATGTAAAAGATGTTAGATGTTATAGTACACCTCAAGGAAGAAGAGCAGCTTTGGGACTTCCCTGAGGCAAAGCCATACTGCTTAGAAAAAATGGCTTGATAGAAAGCCAGGCCTGTTGAATTCCCAGCAGTCCAAGGCCATAAAAATGGGAAAGTTCCATGCATATGAATAAAATAATCTAGATAAGAAAGGATTGAACTTGACTGTTTTAAAAAGAATTGTGCTTAGGGTTTGTCTCTACTAGGATTATGTTAATTTTTCCTGTCTTGTATTACTTACATAGTGTGTGATAGAAATGAATATTAGAAATTATGATTAGAAAGATCTGCCTTCTTTCTTTACAATGGATTGGTTAAAGGGGTGTTTGCTTGCCAGGAAAGCTTTACATTAGAAAAGGTAAGCCCCACCCATGCCTTGAGTGTCAGGACATTTATGTTTGAAAAGACACGTGACTAGAACTGCTTGAAGACAGGTGCAGTGGGGGGGGGGGGGTGTTGTGTAAGAAAGGTGACTTTGTCATTTTGAAATCTTGACCAGGTTTTTTTTTTTTGTCTGTAAATATACCTAGACTAGAAAGACCTGTGTCCATGAGAGAATTCTCCGCTCTAGAACTGAAAGTTAAAGGGAGCCTATGGACATCCTGGAATGCTAGGTAACCGCTTGAATTCACTTGTTCTTGGAAGTTGGGGAAACAGCAATAGCGTGACTGAATGAGTCTAGCCACTGACAACAATAGACTGGTTCAACAGGGATGGGAGCAGAGAGGAAAATCAGGGCTGGCTGCTCTGAAAATTAACGAACGAACTGCATGGAACCTTAGCCTATGGCATAACCTAGCCCGAGAGGGCAAGGGTTGTTGAGAATTTGTAAAGGGCTGAGGGATCTGAAGAAGGGTGAGTTGAGTAAGCAATTCCCTAGCTTGCTTTGACACACATTGATCTAGATTGGAATAAATCGGATTAGGCTAACCAATACTGGATTGGATGAAGAGGAAAGTATTTGAGCCTGTGCACCACATTGCTGTCAGACTTGATAAATGGCTTGCTGTAGATTTGACTTTGTTTATTGAGGGAGATATACATGGTTCTAACTGGAATGAAGATTCTTCACATCAAAGAATATGCTTGTCTCTTCAGAGCACTGGGTTGATAGAAATGGGGGATTTAGACATTGAATACTTAAAAAGGAAAGCTAAAAAGTGGACATGGCTGACCTATAAAATTTCATCCATGGAGGGAGATTTTGATAGGATTTTAGGAGTCAGATGTAGATGTTCACAAAACTACAATTGTCAGCCATAGAATAATTTTGTGTTATTCCCTTATGGAATAGAAGATTTAAAAGGAGCTGGTACACTATTGATTGTACACCTTTTTGTTGGATCCTGTAAGAAGCAAATGCGTTTTATTATTGTCATTGTTTAAAGATTATGTATGATTAAAGAGTCGTGTCTGAATTTCAAGTGGACAGGAAGGTGGTTTGTGGTGGTTAGATTTTATGTCAATGTGATGGCACCTGTGTGAAGGTAAGGGTGGAGTCCAACATGCCAATCAGTGGTAGCCCAATGATGCCTCCTTGGGGCTGTGGTGTTTTCTTTAAGAGAAATGTTTCTTTCTCTGCCCCTTTGCCTTCCTCCTTGCTAAGACTCTGTTTCTGCCCCTAGGTGTAGCTCCATAGGGGCCACTGATGCAGGAGGCTTCTGGCACCCTGCTCTGTTCCCATCAATCTTGGATCCACACAACTCTGCACCCCTCATCCTAGGAGTACCCTATATCCCAGTTCACCTTTATGAATCAAAAGCCTACAGCTTTGTGTGTCTGACCAGGACTCAACTCTGACTAGCACTGAACGCATGGACTTGAGTTGTACTGGACTGGGATGCCTTCATGATATAAAATTACTTCTCTAGACAACCCAACCTAATACAGTCCTTCAAAATATGAAAGAGACAAAGAAGAATCTTTCTCTAGAATAGTTGGAGTTTACCATGACCAAAATCTAGACTCTACACCTCTAGACTGCGAGACAAAAAATTCTGTTCTTCTAATTTCCAAATTACCTGATATTTTGTTAATGTAGCTTTAGGAAACCACTATTTTCTTTGTTAGTGGCTTTGATACCCATGCCATCTCCTAGTGATTCCATGTGTGGAGATAGGACATTTCCATAGAGTGTTCAAAGTTTTGAACTGTGGGAAACATATCACCAGACTTAACTACTGAGATTTATCAGGCAGGATAGGTTGGAGCTACTAACATTTCTGTTAATAGTCAATCTTTGAATGATTTGTGCTACCCTGGGATTTTTAGGAAACCAGTGTGAAGGGTAAATAGCTTGGAGATGGTACAGGTAGACACCAGGAAGAAAGTGGATAGGTAAGAAAGACATACAGATTGGTCATCTGGTGTGCTATCATAAAACATCACTGTGGGCAAAAGAAACAAAATCTCTGGAGTAAGAGTTTGGGGTGGGGCTTTGAAAAAAAGTGAATATCATACAGATTAGATGTTGTATTAGCTGGGAAGAAGGTTGCTGGGAGAACTACATCAATGTTGTGTTTGTCATTTCCAGGGAACTGTGCCTGTATGCAGAATGAGTGCAGAGGGGAAAGAGTTCAGGCAAAAAAATGCAGGGTGAGGGGATATGGGCATTTCTCTAGTTTGTTCTTCCTTGGGAAGAGAAGAGCAAGATCTAACATTGGTTTACGTTTCTTGCAGTCACTCATCCATTATTATGATAAACATTTGAGTATTTTCATCTTACATGAGAAAAGAAATGACATAGAATGATGATGTCTCCGAGAAAATTGCAAGGAACTATCTCTACACATACAATTGAGGAATTTAGAGACCAAATGATGTCTATTATCTTTTTTTGCTTGGACTGCTAAGAATGCACTGGTCATACATGCAATTTTAATCCTTTTAGAGAAAGTACACGTATTTCCAAAAGTCTTTTTGTGACTGCACAGAGCACCCTAGGAATATAAAATTCTCCAGGAGACAAAAATAACACATAAAAACATCTAACAAAATCCCAAATCAATATAAATTTACTTTAATTTTTATAATGCAGATCTACTATGTAATGCTTAGGAAGTAATTCATCTAACGAAATAAGACCAACACAATTGGTGCTATGTTTTGTAAAGCTTACAGGAAATAGTTCATTGGGTGAGAAGAGATGGAAAACCATGAACGCTGAAAGGATCAGGAGGGAAATATAGTTATTGACTGAATATGGTAATTTCTCAAAGCAAAAAACGATTCACTTAGTGAAGAGACATACTTGAGAAATTATCACAAACAAGAACTGAGCTTCACTATCACCTCCAAATCCATTTCTATTGTTGATCAAACAAAAGGGGTTATTTCTCTGCTACTTTTCTATTTAATAATTTTTTTTTACATGAAGTGCTCTCTGTAGCGGTATCTACTTATCATCTCTCTAGCTAGCTAGCTGGCATCTATCTACTTCCCCACTCACATATCTTTTATTGCAGCGTGGTTATTATGTCTTGCTGGAAGTTATATCACCTATGTTTCAATACTAGCAGGGTAATGCATAGTGAATAGATTCAAGAATAAGAACAGACTAGGAAGAGGGAAGAAGTAGTTCACTTCTGAAACATTACTCACTGAAAAGATTATGAATAGCAGCAAAACTTTGTTAGATATAGTGCCAGAAGATGAATCCCTCAGGTTGGAAAAACTAAAAAAACCAAACTCATGGTCCCTGTGTCAGTTCTGACTCAAGTGATCATACAAGATAAGGTAGAACTACTCATGTGGTTTTTTGAAGACTGTAATGCTTTACAGGAGAAGAAATCTCATCTTTTCCCCGAGGAGCAGCTGGTGGTTTCAAACCGCTGATCTTGTTTAAGTTTGTGGGAGTTATAAAATCCATCAACTTGCAAAGGGGTGGAGTCCAGCCTATCAATCAGGTCATAGCCAATGAGGCTTGTGTGGGCACAGCCTTCTCCTGAGGATTTGGGGAATTCCTGTCTTCTTCCTGGACGTGGGACACACACTTCTTGTGAGACATTCCTAATGACAAGTCTGATGGAACGTTGATGGAGCCAGAGCCCTGGAGCTGAAGGAGCTATGTAGAGACCCATGCCAGTGCTGAGATGCTTCCCCAGCTGTGATGCTTACACTGCCACTGGATCCACAAGACTTTCCATCCCCTGGCCTGTGATCTTCGTTCATTTGGCATTATTTCATGGCTGCATAAGTCTGCAGAGGAATTTATAGACTGGTACAGATATATGGGCTAATATCAGACTTATAAACTTGATCTGGACTGGGCTGGAAAGTTTTCTTAATATACAATTACTCTTTATCTAAAGCTTTTTCTCATATACACATGAGTGTCTATGAATTTGTTTCTCTAGTCAATCTAGACTATAACTGTTTGGGCCGGGTCCAGACTCGGCAGCCCCCATCTCCTCTCTGGCTCCTCAGGAAGATGGAACTTCAAGGCCCACATTTCCAGCCTCGTGGGAAGATAAATGACTTATTGAAGTATGCATCTTCTGCCTCAACATTCCAAGGAGCTTATTTCTCCAGACCAAGGTTGTGCAGTCCCTGTCCCAGCACTCCAGGGAGTAGGTTGGCAAACAACAAAGGCACTTTCCTGCAGCTGCAAGCAAAAAAATCTCCATTCTTGTTGTCAATGTATTCCTCCCTAGCTCGAGCCCTATATATCTCCCACCACCTCACTGACAAGCTGCGATTTCCCAGACCTAACTCATTGGGTCTCAGAACCGCCCAGGAGCTCAAGATGCTCCTGTCCTTTTCTCTGCTCTCCCTTCCCTCCTGGGAGCTCCTTCCCGACCCAAATAAAGTCGCTCTTAACCTCACGTTCTTTGTCTCAATCCTATCTCTGTTCTGTGTCTCAGTGTTGACCTCTCAATCACAAGGTTAGTAGCCCAACATGTGACCAAATAACACCAGGGCTCCTCAGGTTAGAAAGCATTCAAAATAGGACTGTGTTAGGACTCACACAGCCACATGCAGTGATGCAGAATGCAGGAAACCAGCATCACACTTTGACTTGATTGACAGATCGGACTTCACCCTACACTTTAATACATCGTCAACTTGACATAAAATTATCTATCACTAGGCCTCCTTAAAGTTGAGTCAACTTTAATGACTTATGGAGCAAAATTCCATTAAAATGTGACATGGAATATACAAAGTATAATTAGAAAAAAATTGCAATAGTCAAAAAGGAAGTGGAACACATATAAATAGACATCCTATGCATTAATGAGCTGAAATAGTCTGTGAGATAGGCCATTTGGAGTTAAACAATAATATAATTCGTTATGCCAGCAATGGTACACTTAAGAGGAATAGTATCACATTCACTATTGGCAATAATTTTTCAAGATATATCTTGAAATCTGTTACAAGAAAAAATGTATATGTGTAAAGGCAGCCCAGTTAATGCAATAATTAATGATATTTATGTACCAACCATTATAGCCACAGATAAAGAAATGGAAGAATTCTACCAACTTCTTCAGTGTTAAATGGATCAAAATTACAAACAAGATACATTGATAATTACTGGTTGGAATGTAAAATTTAGAAACAGAGAGGAAGGCTCAGTAGTTTAAAAATTTATCCTTGGTGATAGAAATTTAACTGGCAATCACAAGACAGAATTTTGCAAAACTGATGATTTCTGCATTGCTGAAATTTTGTTTCAGCAAATGGTGACTAATCAACAGACTTCGGCAGATGGAATCCACCTGAAGCAAGCAGAATATATGATGTGTGGTAATTGATGAAGAAGAAATTCAATAACATCAACCCAAACGAGGCCAGGACCAACTGTGGAATAGACCTTCAATGGCTCGTATATAATTTCAGGTTGAAGCGAATTAAATTGTAAAGAAGTCCATGAGAGCTAAGATGTGACCTTAAGCTATCCCACCCGAAGTTAGAGAATATCTCAAAAACAAGTTTCACACAGTGAACCCTAATGGGTTAAGACCAGATGAATTGTGGGATGGCATCAAGAGCATCATATAACAGAAAAGGTCATTAAGAAGAGAGAAGAGAAGCAAAAGGCCAAAATAGAAGCCAAAAGAAACATACTCTGCGCCAGAGTAGCTGAAGTGAACGGAAGAAATGAAGTAAAGAGGAACTGAGCAGAAAATTTCAAAACACCGTTCCGGAAAACAAAGCAAGGAATTAAAGTGAAGTGCGCAAAGACTTGGCATTAAAATAACCCAAAGGGAAAAACATGTTCATCTTATCACAAATTAAAAATACCAAGGAAAAAATTTAAACCTCAGGTTGCAATATCAAAGATTACTATGAGAAAAATATAACCTGTGCAGGAAGAATAAAAAGCAAAGGGAAGGAATATAGTATCACTGTAGTAATTGGTTGACATAGAACGATTTCAAGAGATTACATGTAATCAAGAACAGATTTTCTTGAAGGAGGAAGTTCAAACTTCCCTGAAAAAAAACTGGTAAATAAATGTACTGGACTGATATTTAAAGTAAGTCTTAGTAATTTTCCCAATATCCTCTATAATTACTAGAGAAGGCTTAGGATTGCAGGAGTTACTTCTATAACAGTAGTGGGCTTCTCATCCCAGATGTTTGTCTGGAATAGTCTAGGTAAACTTCTAGTCACTGATTTGGGACCATCATTTGACCTGTCATCTACTCCAGAGTTAAGGTCTAGCCAGAGAGAGGTTGTTGCTAGGAGCCATCCAGTCCGTTTCACCTTACGGGGGTTCTACGTGCAACAAAATGACACACTACCTAGGACAGCGGCACCTTCACACTTGTTCTCATGTTTGAGCTAATTGTTGTGGCTACTGTGTCAATATACTTGGTTAAGGACTTTTTCTTTCTTATTAACCCTCTACCAGACATAATGTCCTTTTCCAATGTCTGGTCTCTCTTGAAAACTACTTTTGTTTGAAGGTCATTGCGATGAAATCTCCCCATCCTTGATACTACAAAACTTAGAAACATTATGGCTGCCCTTCTTCCTTTGTTCTTTGGCTGCTGATGGTATGTTTAATATCCATCACCAGCACCAGAACTGATGCATCAGTTCTTCTGTGGATTTCTTTATTCATTGTCTTGCTATCAAATGCATATGAGGTGTTTGCTAATACCATGGCTGGTATTAAAAGTAATCCCTGTGCTCTTTTATACTTGAAGAAAGCCTTGCGCAATAAATTTTTCCCAATACAACACATCATTTGATTTTTCTGACTGCTACTTCCATAAGCATCGATTCAAGTGAAATGAAATCCTCGGTAAAGTCAGTCTTTTCCCCACTTGTCCATTTGTGAGGAGTTTTAACTTCTTTATTCTGAGTTGTAAACGATACTGAAGACTGTAGTCGTTACTCTCCACTAGTGTCTCCTGTCCTCTTGGCTTTCAGCAAGCAAGATTGTGTCATCTACATATTGCAGGTTGTTTATGATTCTCCAATTCTCATGCTTCATTCTTCTTTATATAGTTCAGCTTCTCCATTTATTTACTCAACAGACAGATAGAATGAGAATTGTGGAAACATACTAACTTGAAGCACACTTTTCTCTACACCATTCTTTACTTTAAACTGTGCAATATTCCCTTGTTCTGTTGGAATGACTGCCTCTTGGTCTATGTGCAGGTTCTATCCAAACACAATGAAATGTTCTGGAATTCTCATTCTTTGCAATGTTATCCATAATGTATTATGATCCACACAGGAAAATGCCTTTGCATAGTCAATAAAACAAAAATATCTGTACCAGTATATATGTTCTGGTCTAGCCAGATTTGTAAGATAGAATTGGGGTCATGAGAGTAAGGGTGGGATGGGGAGGAAGCATTAAAGAACTAGAGGAAGGTTGTGTGTTTTCTCAGTGCTATACTGCACGCTGACTGGCTCATCTCTTCCTTGTGGCCCTTCTGGTAGGGGATGTACAATTGACTACTCATAGGCTTGTGTTACCACACTACCCTCCCCCTTATTCCCATTGATATAATTTTTGGTTTGTTTGTTGGTTTTGTTTGGAGTCTTTGATGCCTGATACCTGATCTCAATCGGCACCTCATGATCAGACAGGTTGGTGTGCTTCTTCCATGTGGGCTTTGTTTCTTCTCAGTTAGATGGCCACTTGTTTATCTTCAAGCCTTTAAGACCCCAGACGCTATATCTTTTGATAGGCAGGCACCCTCAGTTTTCTTCACCACATTTGCTTATGCACCAGCTTTGTCTTCAGCGATTGTGTCAGGGAAGGGGAACAACACAGTGTGCTCTGTTAGTAGAACAACCAGTTCTTGCATTGAGGGAGTACTTGACTGGAGGTCCAATGTCCATCTCTTGCCGTAATATTTTATAAATAAATATATGTAAATAGATATTTTACTGGTACAGACAAGAGCTCTCAATACAGGGAATCCAGAGCAGATAAACCCATCAGGACCAATATGCAGAGCAGTGATACTAGAAGGGTAAGGGGTGGGAGGGAGAGAAGTGGGAACCAATTACAATAAATGATGTATGGTCCCCCTCACAGGGGGACAGACAGCAGAAAAGTGAGTGAAAAGAGACAGCGGTTGGTGTAAGGAATGGAAAAAAATAAAAGAAGAAAGCAAAATTTATAAATTTTCAAGGGGACATGGGGAGGGAGGCAAAAAATGAGGAGCTGATGCCAAGGACTCAAGTAGAAAGAAAGGGTTTTGAAAAATATGACAACATATTTATAGACGTGTTTGAAAAAATGGATGTATGGATGGATGGATTGTGATAAGAGCTGTAAGAGCCCCTAAAAAATAATTTTTAAAAAAATTTTAAAGATATTAAAATACTAATAATTTATAATTTCTAAATTGGTCATAAAGGTGGGAGGGGGAGGGAGGGAAAAAGAGCTGATAGCAAAGGTTCAGATAGAAATTAAATTGTTTACAAAATAATGATGGCAACATATACACATATATGCTTGATCCAATTGGAGTTTGGATTGTTAGAAGAGCTGTAAGAGCCCCCATAAAATGTTCTTTAAAATAAATGAATAAATAAATAAATAAAAATCAAACAAAAATAAACATCTTTTGAGTATTTTCTGCTTTCAGCCCAGATCCATCTAAAGTCAGCAATGATATTACTCATTCCATAATCTCTCCTGATTCCAACTTGAAATTCTGATAATTCCCCTTTAATGTACCACAGTAACTGTTATTGAATATTCTTCCATGAAACTTTACCCATGTGTGATCTTAATGATATTTCTTGATAATTTCTGCATTCTGTTGGGTTACGTTTCTTTGAAATGGGCACAAATGTGAATGCTTTCCAGTCCATTGTTCAGTAGCTCTCTTCCAAAATTCTTGGCATAGACTAGTATGCTAGTTACACAATCTCATGTCAACTTGATAAAATAATTAAGACGTGGAGTTTAGCCTGTCGATCAGGTCAAAGCCTTATTATGCCTCTTTGTGGGTGTGGCCTAATCATGAGGATTCAGGGAACTCCCTCTCTTCCTACCTGGAGGCATGCACTCTCTTTCTCTGCTTCACCTTCCAGTTGGCAAGCCACATGGAGCCAGGCTGATGGCAATCAGAGCCCTTGAGATGCTTCTGCCACCACTGGATCCACAAGACTTTTTACCCACAGCCCTGTGATCTTCCTGCATTAGGCATCATTGCCTTAAAGTGGTATATGAATTTTGGGGGGAAGATGCTTAAAAAGGAAGAAAGGTAAATTAACAAATACTATAAAAGCTTATTTATTATTCAGAACTGGAGGTTATTTAAGTACCTTTATAAACTCTACTATATTAAATAATTTCTCTTTCTAACAGAAAACATATCAACAATATGTTTATTGTTATATTAATAACATTACCGTAGAAAAGACTACTGTCTGTGGTAATCCTCTCCCACCTAAACATTGTGACAAGATATGCCTGCTGAGAAAGAAGACAACATTTCTGTGTCCTCCTTGAAACTGTATTTGACCACAGAACTAAATTCTTAGTAATCTTATGTGAACAGAAGTACTGAGTTCAAATTCTGGTCTGAATCTGAGAAAATTGGCCATATATTTTTTCATGATCTTTCCTTAGAAGGGACTTAGCTTTGAACATTGAGACAATTTTCCCAGAAATTTATAAAAACCTAATAATATAGAAAATCTATGGGTTGTAATAATTGTGTAAACCAGAGTGTTGTGTGAACCCCAACTCCTAGCTGGAGGTTAAATAAGTGAAAAGCACACTGATTTTATTTAAACCATTATATTTGTCTTCAGATTAAATGCACTCTTTAGAAGTTAGGATATTATACATCTGGTTGTGAAATTATCCATCTAATGTAGAATTGACCAAAATCAGAGTCGTCTTAGGATGATGATGACTATAATGATAATGGCATCAAAGACAAAAGGAGGTAAAAGAAAAGGAGCAAAGGGAAGAATGAGTATATTTTCCTCTAAAACACAGTACTTTTTTTTAAAGGTTTACAATTGTTGAATTGATTAATGAGGATCCCAGTACACAGTACCTGAATATTCATGAAGTGAAATGACTTGCTTCACATCAACTTTTGTGTTGGGATATCAGGACTCGGACTATATTCTTGAAAAGCTACTTTAATATAAGTTGAAAGTTTGCCATCCTCTTTATTGTTGTTGTTAGATGTTGCTGAGTGGGTTTCAATTTATAACCAATTTACAATAGAACAAAGCAATGCCAAGTCCTGAACCATATTCAACCACTGGATCAGAGCAGTTTGTTGAGGATTATCGTCTTTTTCTCTGATGTTCTATTTAACCCAGCATGATTTTTACCAGAACCAGCCCTCCACCACCACCACACACAGACACACACACACACAGATAACACTTCCCACTATATGAGCCAAAGTTTAGCAATTCTCAGTTCTAAGGAGCATTCTAGTTGCACTTCTTCCAAGACAGATTTGTTTTTTCTTCTGGCACCCTGTGGTAGAGTCCACATTCCTCGATGGCACCTACATTCATATGTATCAGTTCTTCGCTAGACACCCTTATCCATTGTCTAGCTTTTTAGTACATATGAGGCAACTGAAAATACGTAGATGACATTAGGTGAACATTAGTCCTGAAAGTAACATTTTGCTTTTTAACACTTCAAATAGATCTTTAGCAGTTGATGTATCCAATGGACTATATAGTTGGATTTCACAAATCCTGTTACCATGGGTTTTTTTATAGATCCAAGTCAACTGAAATCCCCGACAACTTCAATACTTTCTGTGTTGATCATGATGTTGCTTATTGGGTAAGTCAGGAGGATTCCGTTTTCTTTAGGGTGAGGTGTATAACCAGTAAGTGCTTCAAGTTTCTCTTGGCTTCCAGCATGCATGGTTGCGTCCTCTGTATACAATGTTGCTCACGAGTCTCCCTCCCTTTCCACACAGTGCTCTTCATGTAATCCAGTTTCTCAGATTACTTGCTCTGCAAACCAATTGAATATTCATTAAAAAGGTAAGAAAGAAAGAGATCAAAATGGATGTCCGAAAAAAACTGTGCATTTTGCTTTTGACAGAGTAGCTAAAACAAATGGAAGAAATATCATGTAAAATAACTTAAAAGATTTCAAAGGATGACTCAAGAAAACAAAGATTTAGCTCATTTTTTAGCTCTCCTAAAATAAATATTAGAAATAGTGCTGTAGTAAAGTTTATCTATTTTAGTTCCTTTTTAATATATTGTAAAACACTGAAAATATTGACTCTGCTACACTAAAACTTACATGAAAATTTCCATGTAAATCAGAATTAAATGAACCTTATTTTAGATGTAGGCAAAAATGTGTCAGATTCTATAATACTGCTTTCATTTTCTATCCATTGAATTGTACTTTGATGCTTTCTCCGCCCCCCCACCCCCCCCACCCCCTAGAAAAGGCAGAGGAAACGGAATGGGCCAAAGAAGAAATGACTTGGGGGACAAAAAGGAAGAATTCAATATAAGTTTTAAATGTTGGTGTGTGTCGAATCATATCTATAAAGTACAGGCATTAAAGTTGTAAAAGCCAACAATAAAAAGGCAATTGTAATAAGTTAAAAGGTTATATTTCTTAATGATTGTTTAAGTCGATTTCTAAATAACGACTTTCAAAATATCTCATAACCCCCTCACCATTTATAAATATTAAAAGTGAATAGTAGTGAATTATTTAATGTTTTAGGTATTGTATTACCTTTTCCCCGTTTTTGTAAAGATTTGTTTCTTATAGACTCTTTGAAATAAAAACTAGATCTTCAATCTACCTTTTCTCTCTTTCCCAAAACAGCTTTGTTTATGTGGAAATCAGTGAAGATTTGGGAAAACTTTCTTTTCATGAAAATGGTGAGAGTTTTGACAGTTTGCTTGCTCATCTGAATGCTGTGGCACATTCGTAGCTACAAATAGAGAATCTCAGTTATGCAGATCACCTTGGCAGTGCCCTTTGGAAAGTTAAAAAAGGAACAATGCAACTTATCCCCTTATTTTTGTTGTTTTTACCTGCCTTGGAGTTGACGCCCACCAATAGTACCCCCCACACAGCAGAGACACTGCCTGGTCCTGCTCCTCCTCCAGTTGTGGTCATGCTCCACCCATCCTGAGAGCCATCTCTCCGCCTTCTCACGGAGGCTCTTCCCAGCCCCTCTGCAGTGCCTTGTCCAAGCTTGATGTCCTTTTCCAGTGGCCCATGCTCACGAAGTCTAAAAGACAGGATCAATAGTAGAGCCTCAATTTCAACATAAGTAAACCTGTTCCCTATTTTTTAAACCGAGTCAATATTTTTCGTGTGTGTGTGTGTGTGTGTGTGTGTGTGTGTGTGTGTGTGTCTCCATGCACAGTACCAATGCATCATTTACCGGAGGACAGTCAGGTGGCTTCATTTGCTAACGGTTCCACTGGATGTTTCCTGAACAGAGAGGTGTCTTCCAAATCTGAATTCCCAGCATAAATTTTAACATCGATTTGAAAGAAAGAACAAACAGTTGTCATTGAATTGATGCTGAGTTATCATGATCCCACCGCTACTGAATTAGAGCTGTGTTCCATACGATTTGGGGATGTAGATACTCAGGCCAACCTCACGGGACACCTGTGGGTGCACTTGAACCTCTAAGCTTTCAGTTAGCACTGAAGTGTTTTCATTATTTATATGACTCAAGGCCTTCAACTGTATACCCGATGGCTTCAAAAGTTTAAGGGAAAAGACAACATGATAAAGAATAAAAGGTAATGTTATTTTTCCAGGAACTGGAAGGTCTCTCATACAATAAATAAATGTTTTCCATGTAAGTGAAAAGCCACGAAGAATAGAAGGGAAAAAAATGTGGGCACCTAAAGGATTCCTAGTATCAGGCACAGAGCAGGACCCAGCAGTGCCCAAGTCAAACTTTCTGACAGTGCCCCAGCCTCTTCTCTTGACCAGTGTCTACATATTGATGGCAGTCTCTATTGGAGAAGAGTGCACGGTCAGCTAGCAATCAAAGAGATGGGCGTTCATGTCCGTCCGGAGAGGTGCCTCAGAAAAGAGACCTGACAATCTACCTCTGAGACCTCAGCCCTTGAAAAGGCCCCTGGAGCCCAGTTTAACGCTGACGCATATGCAGTTGCCAGGAGCTGGACTTAAAACAGTTGCAATTGTCTGTTGGCTTGTATGTGCTGACAAGCTATGTCTGTCTCAAAGAAAGCCCTCCATATAAACACAAATTTATTTTGGTCACATCGAAGACCATTCTTTTTGCTTTCAAATACCACTTAGAAATTTTTTTTAAAATCCCTTTTTAAGGAAAGCCAGTCAAATATTTAAGCACAGTGACCTTCTCTGGAATGAGGCCCCTGTAGATTTGCTTTCTGGCTAGCACGGAAGCCATGAAGGTACAGAAGCAATAGGTTGTGTGGAAACATGGGCCATGTTGTCAGGTCTCTAGGCCTTGCGTAGTGTGGAGTGTTGCCTTTGTACCCCTTGGTAATCCTTGACTTCAGCCTAATTCACATTCCGTCCACTCTATTATGTTGCTGCATGAACGCTTTCCCTGCCACTAGCTGATGGCTTTTCTGTTATTTGACCCTGCAGAAACACTTTACTGCCTTTTTGCTACAAAGCAGGACAGGATAATATATCTCAGTCAAAATACATCATTTTTCTCTGCTGAATATATCTGACAATTCATGTTTCCATCAACAATTGCTGAAACACCTACTTGGAGGAGAAATACTGAACATATCTTCACTGAGCCACATAACAGGGGCTCCAAATGAGCCCCCCTTTTCTCATAAATAGTTCCCTGTGGAGGGCATTCAGTCTATTGTCAACTGACTTGGGCTCCACATAATTTACGTTGAAGTACTAACTTCTGTACCTTTTATTGTGATCTCCTTTGGGACAGAAGCTTTCTTCCGTTGTATTAATCGTCATATGAGAATGGGTGAGTCCTAAACCCAATCACTTCTGATAGGTGTCTTCAAAAAAAAGGATCAGAATAGATACAGAGACAATTGATTCTTGGCCTTTTGACTAAGATTAAGTTTAGCTACAGAGACACACACAGGAGAAACACAGGTGCTGGAGATGCCAGAGAACAGGAAAGGATGCGAGAGAAAACCGAGGGACATCAAGGAACTGGGTCCCAGAGCTACTGACAAGGAACGCCCCACACCTGGAACCTTGTTCTAGCTTCCAAACATATATTCGTTTATTTGTATATATATATATACATATATAAAGGGGTACAAAGACAACACTCCACAATACTGTTAATAAAAGATATAGTATTTAACTATCCACATGTATATACATGTGTGTACACATCCATCTATACACAAAGATATGTACACGTGTATAGGTATGCATATGGCTGTTACCGCTGTTCTAGAAAACTAACCCAGAGACAAGTCCAAGGAATAAAAAACTCAGGCTTCCCAAACCTTTGACAAACCTTCTAAGAACATTTCATGAATTGCTTCTAAAGTGTTACAACTGAACCAATCATTTATATTATGAAACTTTCATAATTGCAACCTGAATATAGCACGCTATTTTATATTTTGGTTATATTTGAATACTACAGACCTTTCAAATTTCAGACATGACATCATCAGTGTGGGTATAATGTTTCTTTTGTAAACACATGTACAGTTTTCCCTTGAAAGCCTGGCATTAGGAATCTGTAATGTGTGCCGTGGGACATAATCAACACAAAGGAAGAAATTGCTATTTTATTATGTTTACTGAACACATATTTTCCTTTAATAGTGCTTTACTTTTTAACACAATAAATCACTTTTGATCTCATATCATAGAGGAAGCTTATTATCATGTCATTCGTAAGATGTGTTTTGTGGTGTTGTTAATTATCGTCCTTTTTGTCTTTTTAAATGTAGAATTATTGAAAATCACTTCATGTTGACACTTCTTCCTTGAAATAAAAATTATGGTGTCTGGAACATTCTTAGTAAGTATTGTAAATTATTTATTATACCATAATAATAAATAATTTTGTTTTCATAACTTTCTTCTAAGTATTGAACTGTATTCTATTATTATTGTTGTTATTTTAAGTCATTTCGTCTGAGCTGAGTTAAATGTGTTTTTAGTTTAACTTATACATTTCATGAAATATAGCTTAGAACATAAAAACATGTTATCACTTTATGATAGCTATTTAAAATTAAATATAGTTATGAAATGCTTTGAGAGGACATAATTATTTATACCCCAAACCTCAAAATAATGATGCCTTCATGCAAAACCCACACAGTTCAATATCCACTTTATTATATCTCTTAATAAGTAATAGATTTTTTTCTAACATCTGCCAATGTCTAAAAATCTGGGCCTTAAATGAACCAACAGAGATACAGTTCTATGTCAAATTATTTTAATGGATAGTGTGTATCTTTGGATCTCCAGTTAAATTCCTTCAGTAATTACACTCCTTCACTGCCACAGAGTTAAGGCAGACTTACAGCAACCCTCTGTGGGTTTCAGAGTGTAACTATTTACAGGAGTAGAAAGCCCAGCGTTTCTCCCATGGACAACAGTGTTCAATAATTGAAAAACGAAATAGCCCTGATGCGTGCGGTCACATCTCTACATTGGACCATCTCTCTATGAACATAAAGATCTTAGCCCAAACTATTCTAGGCTCCTTATATGAACAATGGCGAGAGAGAGGCACAAACATACACAGGCACACAGAAAGATAATGTGATACATAAATGCATTGAGAAAGAAAATGCATGCTCAAGACTGCATTTGTAGAAGGGTCTCTGGTGTTTCAGTGGACAGGAATACTTTCAGATTTAGGCTGTGTCTATTTCCTTAGTGCTGCTATAACAGAAAGAGCACAAGTGATTACTTTAGCAAACAAATGCATTTCCTCAGAGGTTCGGGGCCTAGACGTCTGAATTCAGGGTGCTGTTACTAAGGGAAGGTTTTTTCCTCTGCTGGCTCTGGGGGAAGGTACCCGTCTCCTTTCCACACCTATGGGGTTGGCATCCTTTGTCAAGGTGCTTCCCAGCACAAGAGCGTTGGGTCTAAAGGCGTATTGTGGTCACAGACCTTCTTTCTGGAAAGAACAAAGGTCCCTCTGTTCTATGCTTGATTGTTTAATAAAATTTATATCTCCAAAACAAGTATGTCAAAATGTTACCTAATCCTACAGATTGTATCTTACCCCCTTCACATAAATGCGTAGAACTCCACCTCATTAACGTCTCAGAGACGGTGATGAGAGCACATGGGATACTTACATCAGATCACACAGTGAAAGGTTGATTACAAAGTACTGAAATCACGACCTAGGCAAGTTGCCAGGTGTTTGTTTGTTTTTTTTGGTGGGGGGAGCATAATTCAATCCATTCTCTGTTGCAGTTAGGTCACACCTGACTCATTCAGAAACATGATTTATGAGTCAAAGGCAATGAAATGGTTTTACTGAAATAAATTCTAATTTTGTATATTTACATAATTCAAATATTGTATGTGTTTTTTCTTTTAGATGCTTATTTTTCTTATTGCACTTATTAATAATAATGCTAGGCCCTTTTCTGTGGCAATAAAATACAAAAGAAAGACACCACTTCTCTTGAGATAAATGATTATGTCCTTAGGAACTGTAACTGAAACAGAATCTAAAATTTGCATGAAAGATAATTACCTGCCCTAGTTACATTGGACTGTTGTAATAGAAATGCCACAAGTGGGGGGCTTTAGCAAGCATTAATTTATTTTTCTCACAGCTAGGCACTGGATATCTGGACTCAAATTGCTGGCTGTAGGGAAGACTCTCTCTGTATGGGCTCTGAGGGAAGGTCTCTGTCCTTCAGCTTCTGTGTCTCTGTCCCTTGGCAAACTTCACAGGACTTGGCAGTTTATCTTTTCCTACAGCTGCTTCCATCTTTGTAGCTAACCTTGGTTTGTATCTCAAATGTGATTGGTTTAAAATACATCCTATCATTATATCACCTCATTAACAAAACAAATAAAATCGATTCCAAAATGAGATTACCTCCATAAGCATACCATGATTATCCTGTCGGTTCTGATTCTTAGGGATCCTATGTGCAACAGAATGCAACACAGCTCAGTCCTGATTCCTCTTGCCGCTCCTTCCTGTGCTCGAACGCACTGTTACTAGCACGATGTCCATTCACCTGCTGAAGGATCTGCCTCCTTTTCACCGACTCTCGACCAGCATTATGTCCCGATAATATATCCAAAGAACCCCACAAAAATAATCTCGCCGTCTTTGCTTCTCAGGGGGATTCTGACTGGGTTTGCTCCAAGACAGTCCGTGTGCTTGCAGTGTTCTTCACTCAAACCACAACGGAGCACACAGTGATGCCCAGGCCTTCCTCGTTTATCCTCCGGTTTTCACGTGACAAGGAGGGGATTGGGGCTACAATGGCTGGGGTCAGGGGTTCGAGACCTCAACATGGTATCTGCTCACTGTGACTTTAAAAATGTCTTTTGCAGCAAATTTGCCCAATGTGGTAAGTCGTTTAGTGGCTTGTTTACTGCTTTCATGAACTTTAAGTGTGTATCCACTTCTTTCTTTGTCATAATGCTTATAGGTCCAGTTGTGATTTTTTTAAAAATTTACATTGAGATGTAATCGATGCGGAAGGCTGCAGTCTTTCATCTTCATCAGTAAATACTTCACATTTTCTTGACTCTTGCAAGGTTGTGTATATCGCATACGGCCGGTTGTTAATAAGCCTTCCTTCCATCCGGATGTCCTGTACTTCCTTAAGTATGCATACACGTGTTAGAATTTATAATGCATACTTTGTTGGGACATAATTTAATCTACAAAAGATATTTCCAATATGTTTCCCTTATCTTAAAGTTAAGAATAAGAAAATGTCTTTTTGTAAAACTTAAATTTCCTTTCAAATCCATTTTCTGTGTCTAGATTTCCAAAGAATTAAGCACCAGTTTTCACTGCCATTGAGTTGATACTGACTCACAGTAACCATATAGAACAGGGTAGAACTACCCTGGTGCATTTCTGAGACTAATCTTTATGGGAGTAGAAAGGTCAAGGAGCAACTGATGGTTTCGAACTGCTGGCCAAAAAGAACAACAGCAGCAACAATGGACTGAATTTTAATTTTGGATGACAGACCGACTGGTACTTGACTTGTCCTCCTGCTGATAAACAACTAGAACAACTGACAAAGCTAGGTGAAATTGCTGTTTTCAGATATTCACTAGCAGGCAGTGTAGGACAAGTATGAACTCGGTGAGTCTTTTGATCACACTGTTTTTCTGCCCAGGGGCATCTTTTGGCACCCAAAGCATGGACATGAAGCCAAGTGTGGAAATCTAACTGAGAAAAAAAGAGAGAAATTAGCACGTGGGGAGGCTAATGTGGGTGAATTTTCAGGCAGAGTAACAGAGCAGATAGAGCCACACAGAAATCTACAGAGCGGCCTCTTTGAGTCATTGCTGACTCGTCATTTATATGTGAGTAGAGTGAAAAGCCACGAAACTCCAAAACTGTGTTAGAAATCTGCAAGTAGAACGAATGCCACGGCTTATGTCGGAGTGAGGGGTGTGTGAGTTTTGGCCAGCCAGAGCACAGTGGCCTACTTGAACACTAAGGATGCTAGACAGAGACTCCAGGCCAGTCACATCTCAGCAGAAGGCCAAGCTAACCCCAGGGTAAAGGACATGTTAGCCCCACCCTAACGATACTTAAAGCAAAGCTATCAATAATCAAGATGATTTCAAGATATTCAACTGATTAAAATAAAAAGTAAACATTTTTGGAAGAAAACCTGGTCCAGACATGCAATAATGAACTATTCACAAGGTTAATGAATCAAGTGTACTAAATCTGTCAAGGAATGTACAGAAGAAACATTAGTTAATTGAAATCATACTAGAAATGAAAAATATAATGGGACTACCAAGTACTAACAAACTGCCAAGAATTTAAGGAAGACATGTATAAAGGAGAAAAGTGGAGTTTATCCTTAGAAAAAGAAGTAGGGAAATGCCAAGAGAATTTCTTAAAGAAGGAATTTTCAATATTAGACATGAAAAATTTTACTGGATGGAATCAACAGGATATTAATCAGAGCAGAATAAAGTGTCCGTGAACTTGAAGCCATAGCTTATGTCAAAAAATCTGGAAGACGAGAGGTGGTCTGGTGATTGGAAAGATATTTTTCTTATCCTTAATAAAAAGTCATCCAGTAGAATATGGATACTTTCAAACATATCATTCGGACCACATACAATAAATGTTTCCTGAAATTAAACAGGGAACTGTCAGAGATTAGAGCCAGATTCAGAAAAGGAAATCAAAACGAGGTCATATTTCTTGTGGTTGAAAGTAAAGGACATCAGAAAGATGTTTACCTATGCTTACTGTTGACTTTGTGAAGAGGAACAAACTATGAATGACTTTGTGAAAAACAGGAATTCTAAAACACATAATTTTGTTCATGCAGAGCAGGTACATAGACAAATAGACAATTGTTCAACCAGAAAACAAAGGGCTACTGCATGGCTGACAATTAAGAAAAATCCGTGTCTAAGTTATAGCTTTTCATCATATTTATTCAGTCTGTATGTTGAGCAAGTAAGCTGAGAAGGCGAGATTGATTATATGAAGAAAAATGAAACATAAGGATTGGAGAAAGTTTATTAACAACCTAAGATATGTAGGTTACATAACCTTGCTTGTTGTAAGCAAAGAAGCCTTGAAGCATTAATGATAAACATCAAAGGCTGCAGATTTCAATATCTATTTCACTGGAGGCTTAATCCATTTGTGGACCCTGATAATAGATTTTGGGTTTCCAATGTCATCGATAGATTTCTGCAAACTAGGTGTTCTGATCATAATTGAGGAACATGAATAGCCTTGTAATCAGATGGAGAGCATTGTAAAGTCGATTACGGCAGACATAGTTAGGTCTTGATTGATAGCCAGGCATCATCTATGTTCCTCACCATGCTTTGCTGTAGCATCCTTATCTTTAGTGATCATTTCATGAAGGTGAGTATTGAATAGGGTCGTGATGTAAGAATTCATTGTTCTTAAGTTGGAGCTAGGATTTAGTGTGAGCCCAGAACTCCTTCCTGGAGCTATGCTTTCTTTTTTTTAAATTATTTTGCTGTAGTTTGGGCCTTAATATATATGTCAAATCATATATTTCATTTTTATTATGAAATCATTTTTAAAAAACGTATCTGAAAAGTATATAGTCAGACCAAGTCACTGGCAGATTTGCTATAGCCAAATGCAAGAGTTCCAAATAGCCCTATTAGCAGGCAAAAACCATTGTAACCTTGATTATGCTGGCTAGAACTTGATACTTGGACAGTAGACCTCTCCATAGACATGTCCTGAATGTGTTCTGGGGGAAGGTATATCTTAGATGTTCCATGACAAAAACTTCTTCCCTGGCTTCTTGATTGTTGATGGGGGTCCTTGCCATTTGATGTATTATTTGTATTTTTGTCTTAATACTAAAGTTATCTTATCCTTACCACCTTAGTGCACTTTGTTTGTCATTGTTTTCTGTGGGGTTTCCAGGCTGTGAAGTGCAGGAGGAGTGGATGTACAATGATATTAACTGACACAAGGTGCTCCAGGGAATGTAGGGAAGGGGGATGGGTGATAAGTAGAGAAAGGGGAATTTGGGAGCAAATAATGAAGGTAGAAGGAGGGAGCACATGAGTTGATCATGATTGCATGGCTCATTTTGGGGGTGATTCAACCATGGGGGCAGGGGATGCTCTAGGATGGATATGGTGGTGATTGTACAGTTCCCCCTTGATATATTTGAATGATTGAGCTATTCAATTCTATTATATGTAAATTATATAATGCAATTTGTAAAAAATGTATTATCTTATCATTCGATATCCCCTTTGACCCTTTTTACAGCTGTTTAAGTTTAAAAACGCAACAACAACAAAAACAAAAAGTAAAGGGAAAATACATATGGATTAAGCCCCCGAAGAATTCCCTCTGACATTAGACCAGGCATGGAATAACCTTGCTAACACGCAGAATGCATAGGAAAGTGCATTGTAGCACTTGCATTTAGGTTGAAATTTAGCAACCTATCATTTGATCTTCTTTTTGTTCCATTTAAATTTATTCTAGTTTTCAATGTTTCCTGCTGTCTTTCAATTGAGGTTTATTTTTATCTGTTTTTCTTTGTTGTTCTTGTTAGTTCTGTTTGCTTGTTTTTCTAATGTTATTCTGTATATCAAATCCAGGAAGGTAAATCTATGGAGACAGTAACTGGATCAATGGTTTCTAGGGTTCATGGCAGGGGAAGTTGGGAGAAAATGGGTAGCAAACAATTATGGGAAAAGAATGAAGAAAATGTTTTACAAATGGTTGTGGTGATGATTGTACAACTTTTCTTGATGTGATTGTACTATTGAATTGTATGATATGTCAGTTATATGCTAATAAAACTGTTGGGAGGAAAAACTAGGTTATATGAAAGATTTTTAAAATAATAATGAAAAAGTAAACAATATCTTTAATTAATAAAACTATTATTTAATAAATATATTTATGTCACTTCAACATGAAAATGAAAATTCTCAACCAATAAGCAAAATCATGGTAATTACAAAAATATTTAACTGTCAAGGATTTTTATTTTTCTTAATTCCACAATCAAAAAATTAAACAATGTGTTGCATCTGCCAAATCTTTTGTAAATTGTCTCTTTAAAGTGTTGAAAGGCAAACATGAATGTGCCCTAACTGCCAGATGAATAAACAAATCTGCCTTTGAGAACACGTTCAACCAGAATGCTCCCTGCCAGTGACGACGGGGCCTCCTCTCATAGACTTCGAACACGGCATCAGGAGAAACCAGTCCCTGAAATAGGAAGAATATCCTGTGTGTTAAAGCAGAAGACCAGAGGCGAAGAGGAAACTCCTCAACAAAATGGATTGGTCTAGAACCTGCAACAAAAGGCTAACAACCAGCAATGATTTTGAGAATCGAGCATGGCTGCACCTTGTGTACTTGGTTTTCACGGAGCGCCACCACAAGGCCACCACTTGGTGACATCCATGTGTCATCAATAGCAACAACAAGACCAGAAGAATGAAGTGTTCATATGGCCATTACACGGAGTTTTCAATATCTGAATTTTAAATGAACCCTTGAGAAAAGCTACATTGTAGTTATTTGATAATTGTATATTCGGGGGAGAGCTGTTAGTACAGATACTCAAATTGTTAAATAAAACAAAGCCAGGTACTTTAAATACCAATCACATTACAAAAAAATTTCAATTTTTTGTTGTGAACTTTCAGAATTGGATGTGAATTTTCACACAAATAGACAACCCTTTTGCACAAATATACATGGTAAAAGTAAACAAATATTGAGTCGTTTAAGTTTTCCTTGAAAAATAAGAATAATATTGGAGTATCTCAGCGATGTAAATCATAATTGATTAATATCCTAGTGTTCTGAACCATGAGATTAAAACAGATAATTTTATGTATCTATATATGTGTCTATCTTTAAAATCTTCAACACTTTTGCACTCTCCTGATCATTTTCAAACTTTATCATATCTTATCACCTCAATGCAGCATTAATAGCAAAGTTTAAATAAACAAACAGAAAACCACAAATGTTGACAAGGATACAAAAAGTCAGAAGCCCTTAGACACTGCTGTTGGAACCATGAAACCGTGCAACTGCTTTGCAGGGTGGCGTGGCACGTGCTCAAAAAGGTTGGGAATAAACTGAAACAGCTTAAAAAATAGGTTTAATGGGAGAGAAAATGATAAGGTATTATATATTGACCTAGTTATGTCTGCCATACTTAACTTTATGATGCTCTCATAACAGGGCTATTCACTTCCCTCCACGATGATTGGATGGGATTCACCCGAGACTTAACCAAGTGTGAACCCTGCAAATGCATTTGAGGATTCCAGTGTCATCCATAGTCTTCTGCAAACCAGGCGTTCATTATTTAAGCTCTGATGCCATCTCCTCCTTTAGGTTTGGATTATATTATTTACAATTCTTGGCTCACACAGGCTGGTGCGCTTCTTCATATGGACGTAATTGATGCCTCACTCAGATGGCTGATTGTTTGAAAACAAGCCTTTAAGACCCCAAAGACAATTCTTTCTGATAGCTGGGTGTCATCTAATTTCTTCACCACACATTGCTATAACACTCATATTTTCAGTGATCCCTCCATGTGATTGAACATCATGCAGAGCTATGTTATAAGAACTAATTGTTCTCAGATTGGGGTAGACTTGAGTGAGAGCCACAAATTCATTCATATGGTTTATTTTAGAGAACATTATCAATCCTCCACCTGGGGTATCTGTCATGAAGTCAGTGCTGGCTTAGAGCACCTGTGAAGAGCAGAGTAAGTACAGTTGGATAAAGACCTTGGGGACTCTTCTTTTACTATGGACCAGGGATGTGCGCAGCCTTGCCAACCTGCATAATGAATTGAAAGTAAATTGCTGCAGATGCAAGTAAGTTAAACATGTAGCACCCTAACATTTGATCTTCCTTATAATCCATTTAAATTTATTTCAGTTTTAACATTTTCTTTCTTTTCAATTGAGCATTTTATCAGTTTTACTTTGTTATTTGTATGATTTGTGATTGTTTTTAATAGTTTTCTATATATGAAATCCAGGAGAAGTAAGTCTACAGAGACAGTAATCGGATTGATTACTGGTTCCTTGGGTGCATGGCAGGGGAGCTTGGGGGGAAATGAGATGCTAACAATGATGAGTAAAAGATTTAAAAAAATATTCCAAAACTGATAGAGATGATGACTATGCAAGTCTTCTTGATGGTATTGCAGTGTAGTATTGAATCGTTTGATATGTGAGTTATATGCCAATAAAACTCTTGGAGGGGAGGGGAAGGTTGGGAATAGAAGTACTGTATGACTCAGCAATTTCCTTACTTGGGTATATATACTAGAGAAACAGAGCCATGGTCTGCATAGATAAATGAACACCCATTACCATTAATCACATCACTCTTCACAGCAGTACAAAGATGGAGACAACCTAAATGTCCGTCAGTTGAAAAATGAATAAATAAACTGTGGCATATACACACAATGTTAAGGAAAAGCAAAACACATCATAACATGAATGAGCCTGGAGACCATTGTGCTTAGGAAAATTAGTGACCCACAAAGGGATAAATAGTATATGAGACCATTCCTGTAAAAAGGAAAGCAAATGTTTCACACTAAAACCAGCGTTATTTGATGCTTACTAGGAGAGAAAGGATAAAGAGGGTAGACAAATGTTAACTTAGGTGAAGGGCAAAGCAACAAACCATAAGAGCAGGAAAAATGACGGCAGCAGGGGAAGACAGTGGGAGATTTCTAAGAGGTAAAGGGAACAGAGTCAAGTACTGTTGTATAGCCAAGCCTGCAGTAATGGTTATCTACTAATCGATGACTGGAAAGATATACAGGCTGAACAGATGTGGGAGGTAAATTCATAGTATACACAAGAATCCATAGAGATTTGGCAGAGAATGTTTGTATGCGTGTATTTCCCCTTGATCTAAATACATCCACAGGTGTGGAGCACAGAAAGAACAATGCCATGGAAATGTCTTTGCTATACAAACACCTTAAAGGAATGACTCCCTGGCCCTGGAGGATCAGGATAACAGTCTCTGGGGATTATCAGAATTAACCTAACATAGTTCATAAAGATAGGGAAGATAGAACTTTACATTTGACCTTGGTGATGCAAGACTGTAGTCTTAAAGCTCATGAGCAGCCATCTCAGGTGCAATTCTTGGTCTTTCCCCATCCTACAGATAAAAAGAAAAGAAGAATGAAGAAAGATATATGGAAACAATTAGTCCACTGGATTAATGAACCACACAAGCATCCAGAACTCCACAACTCGCTGCCATAGAGTATATTCCAACCCACATGGACCCTATATGACAGAGTAGAATTGTTGCAGGGGGGTTTTCAGACAAACACTAGTCACCACAAACCTATACCAGAAGGACCAGATGACACTGAGCTGCCACTACCAATTACTCCAAAAAACGATCATATTAGAAGTCCTGGATGGAGTTGGAGAAAAATCGTCAACAGAACTGAAAATCATAGAGAAACCAGCTTATTGCAGAGAGGGACTGGTGTAGACCCCAGGACTATGGCCTTTAGCCACACTCCAGGTTTGGAACTGAACTCCCTCCTGCGATAGAATAATCAACCACATAGGATAAAGGGACAGCATTTTTCCAAGGATGATTGGGGGTGGGGGTAGCTTAGAAAAGGAGGAACCTGTAACTAGGAAACTCAGGGATGAATCATTTCAGATTGCAATGAATGAGTTGAAATAAAATGTGTATAATGTTTTAAGTGTAAACTGATGATCTACTCTGTATGCTTCCCATACCACAATAAAATTTTAAACAATAAAATAACATATCTTTGCAGAGATGTATTGAACCTTAAGGTCCTGACAAACAGTATCCATCAATTCAGTAATGTGCAATGCTCTTTGTTCTCACAAACTTAAGAACTGGTAGTGGAAAGAGTATGTAAAGCCAAAATTTATCAAAATATCATTTATATATTAATGTGATAAAAAGCAATATTATACCGTACATCAGAAAAAAAGTGTTTCTGGGATATATTATTCAACTAATGGTGCTGGGATATTGGGATGCTGTCTGGTTTCTTAAAAAGTGGTTTTTCTATTTACAAAAATAAATAAACCATATGTATAGTTTATTTATATAGTTTATTATATATAGTTATATATAAAAGTATAAATAAACATATTTCAATTAACTGAAAATAATTTTTCTATTTTGTGCTCAGAAATGAAATTCTCCAACATCCCTTGAAACTTGGCAGGGGAACAAACTAGACAACCAGACCAGAAGCAAAAACAAGAGAGGTTCCCGTGTGTCAATGAGTGGGTCTAGAGCTCAAAGGATCTCCTAAAACCTGGACTTTTTTTTTCCCTGGACTTGTCTTTTATCAAAATCTTTAAACTATTTTACACAGATTTGCCCTCAGAAACCAAGAACCAGCTCCATCTTGTGCAACTACATGTCAATCTTGGAACTACATTCCTCAGTGGGAACAACCATGTTGTACTGAAATTTCCAGAATCCATTGTGACTCCCACCCCCCACCCACCCACCCCCGGAACATTTAAATCCACCCTGCACTTCTATAAGCAGAGCAATATTTCTTCTTTGGCCTCCAGAGCATTGAACTCAGCATACATGTACCCTCCTGAGGTTTCATAAAATTCTCTAGTGTTGCTTTTATGTCTGGCTGAAGTAATTCTTTCTCTTGGTAAAAGACAAGAACCTAATTCCACTAACATAGTTCAATTAGATAAATTTGTTTGATAAGATGAAAATCTGTTCCAAGACCAGAATTCTCCATTCTTGCTTTTATTTTTTAAAGCAGTTTTATTGGTACTTCATCCATATATCATACAATCCCATTGTTCAACCATATCAAGAGGAACAGTACAATGTTTACCACAATCAATTTTAGAACATTTTCTTTTTCCCTGTACTCACCGGTATTCATGTTTTGTTTTGCTTTTTCGTTTTGGCAAAAATATACTCAACAAAACATTCACCAATTGAACAACTTCTACATGTAGAATTCAGTGCCATTGATTACACTCTTCGTGTTATACAGCCATTATTGTGATCCCTCTCCAAATTGTTCCACCACCATTAAAATGGTGCTAGTGTCCCCGAACACTCTCACTTTTAAATGAAGTAACTTCACATAGGATGAAAACACCATTCCCCGTGGGCAATGGGTGACAGCTATCCAGAGGCGGTAGTTGTCATTACTGGTCAGTTTAATTCATGGGGACACCAAGTGCACAGACTAGAACTCTGCTCTAATTATGGGTGTGACCTCTCAGGAGCAGATCCACAGGTCTTAAATCGAAAGGGCCACTGGGTGGGTTTGAATCACCAACCTTTTAGTTATTATTCCAGAGCTTAACCACGTGTGCCGTGAAGGGACTCTGAGAGCAGGAATCTTTCCAAAGCAGCAAGAACCGTGTCCCTTTAGTTCCCATACCTGCCTATCACCGGAGTTCTTCCATCCCAATCAAATGTGGGAGTACAAATAGCCTGCATGACAATGAAGAATTAGCACAAAAGTTCATGTAACAGACAACGCAATGCCCGTGGAGCTCTTCCTGGTCTCATGCAGCTGCTAAAACATCTGGCTCAGGATCTTTGGTAAAATAGGGGCATTTACTTGAATCTGTCCTCTGTGTTAGCTCTTAACACTTTATCCCTGTGTTCATCGGACCCCTAATACTTTTGGAACATTGTACTCAATTGTAGTCCTCTAGCTAACTCCTATGACAAATGATGTATAATTTAGGATCTCAAAAGCAGTTACAATAATTCTAGGTACAATATGTGTATTTAGAATTTAAATACTCACACAACAGTGCCTTCAAGCAGGCTCTGATTCACGGCAATCTTTTGTGTGCCAGAGTAGAATAGTGCTGTTCCATTGGATTTCCAATGGTTAACTTGGGGGTACAAGTTTGCCAGGCCTTTCTTTGTAGTTGTTTCTGGGGGTCTTTAACCTCCGAATTTTCTGGTTCTAGCTGAGCACTTAACTATTTGTGCCACCCAGGGACACCATCAGTAACTATATTCTATCCTGCAGTACTGTACTTGCTGAATATCAAGCAAAAATATACTTCCTTTTCCAGAACAGTATCTAGTGTTAGCTACTCAGCATCAGGAGGGCTGGACCTATAACCAACTTAGATTCCACATTGATTCTGATGAAGTCCATGCTTTCTAGGGAAAATGGTCTCACTTCTACCTCCTAGACACAATAAAGTGATAGTTAAGAGATGGTCTTAAAAGTACAAGGGGGTTTCAATGTGTTCGTGCAACAATCCATTACTTTTTCATTCTATTGTTCTGTAAACTTTCTGAAACACCCTCTGTGTAAGTGATATACTCATTGGGCTGGTAACCACAGGTTATCACTCATATCTCCCATCCCTCCTTGGGGAAAAGATGAGGCTTTCTATTCCAATAAACAGGTACAGTCTTGGAAACCCAGAACAACAATTCTACTCTGTCCTATAAGGTTGCTATGAGTCAGAATTGACTCAATGGTGATGAATTGGGGTGGGGGTTGGAGTTGCTTGCTATGGTGCTATTGTAGATTATGTATTGGGTTGCTAACTCCAAGGTCAGGAGTTCGGACATACCAGGCATTCTAAGAGAGAAAGTTGAGTCTGTCTGTGCCTATAAAGATTTACAGGCTGGGTAACCGTACATTGGATCTCTCTAGGTGGGAATCCACTCAACACCAGTGAGAGGAGGAGTAGTTAGGTGTTCTTAGATACTTGCTCAGTCTGTTTACCTGTTTTCCTATTTGTGAAAATTTGATCGTAGTGCCTATCTTGTGAAACTGTTTTAAGTGGTATTAAAGCAATACAGGTATAGTTCTTAGCTCAATACCTGGTACATAGTGGTCAACAAGATAGAAGTAGAGATTTTTAAATGAGAAGGCAGAGATCCCAGTGTAGAGTAATATAGATCCTATTCTCAGGCTAACTGGTTTCTCCAGTTCAGACAAGTTACGGTACTTAGCGTCTCTGGTTTCGTCTGTTAAGCCCACCCACTGCCGTTGAGGCAATTCTTAAAGGACAGAAAGAACTCCTTCTTTGAGATTCTGAGACTATAAAGTTTTATGGAGCAGATGAGTAATACTATTGCCTGTAGAGATTAAATTGTGTAATATAATAAACAGAACAATGACCAGTATAGAGGAAACTCAAGTGCTTATTAAATGTTTATACTTCAGGTTTTTATTGTTCTCTATAAATAATTTATTTTTTAACCTCTAGATCTGTGTTAGGAGCCTCGATGGAATAGTGGTTATGCTTCGGGCGACTGACTGCAAGGTTAGCACTTTCCATTATTTCCTGAATAAGAATTGTCTCTTCACTTCAATTAGTTTTTCTTTTCTTCTGTGAAAGCTCATATTTACTCTTTAAAATCAAATTTGATTAGTACCTATTTTGTGAAATTACTCCTGAGTGTCATTGGCAGAATTATTTATTATTGCCTTTGTACTAAGCCAGTTAGTTGGCTGCACTTTCATCTTTTGCATTGTATACACACCTGAGCATTTAGAGGCCAAGGGCCATGCTTAATCATCATTGTATCTACAGTGAAGAGTACAAAGAACACAAGAGTCATTCATGCCAGATACTGAATGCTTATATGTTTTAGAGTAGTGTAATGCACAAAATGTTCCCCAGGTTCTTTTCAATTTCCTATTATATATTTTATTTTGAGATGTAGATACAAAATCTGTTTTCATATTGAATTCATAATGACCCATATTTCAATCACTTTATATTAACACATAGCAGAAATAAGAATATCGGCTAATAACTGCAGAACTGTTGATCAGATTTCTCAAACCCATCATTTTTCAACCTTCAAAGTAGTATTTTAATCCAGGCAAAATATCATCCATGGACATTAAAAATATTTGCTGGAAGGCTGTTGGGGAGAATAATAGTTATGAATGCAATTAATTAATGACCAATTAATTACCTATGGAAAAATTTGCCTTTATTACTGGAGCGCTGTGGTGGGATCACGGTTACACTTCAGTCTACTAACTACAAGGTCAGCAGTTCAAACCCACCAGCCACTTCCCTGGAAGACAGTCTGCAGAATTTTCCACTCTGGTAAAGGATCATATTCTCAGAAATTTACAGGTTGTTATGATTTGGCATCGACTAGATGGTCGCAAGTTTGGTTTTTTGGGTTATTTGAAGAGCTCTAAAGGTCACATTCAATGACTCAGAATGCAAGATCACAGGCCGGTAGGTGCAAAGTAGTGTGGATCCAATGGCGGTGGTAACATCACAGGGTTCTGGCAGGATTCAGGGTCAGCCAGCAGGAAGGTGAAGGCAGAGAGAGGGGGGTATGGGGGGAGGTTCCCAGGGCCTTCCTGATGAGGGCCATGCCCTCAAGGGGTCACCATCAGGCTATGATTTGATTGTCAGGCTAAACTCCACCCCTACATGTTTATATATCTTCAAGTTGACATAAAATTATGTAACTACCATTAATGATAGATGAATTCTATGCTAATGAAACTGTTAACAATAGAATCTGAAAAAGGAAAGCTATTGCATTGATGACTCAGGTGTTCTTCGACCAAGCAAGGTTCTTTTCAATTACCTCACAGGCACGTGATAGCTGGACAATCCGAAAGAAAACCATAGAACTTACAGATTACAATCACTGTACTGGCAAAGATTACTGCATGCACTATAAACTGCCAGTAGGATAAATGAGTTCGTCTTGCAGGTAGTACAGTCAGTATGCTCGTAGGAGTTTAGGAATGAGAATGGAAAAACCGCTCTGCTTATTTGGAGATGTTAACAGGAGGTCCTATTTTCATAGAAGGACATACTGCTTGGTAGAATAGAACATCAGTGTCAAACAAGATATCCGAATGCAGCGGCAGCAACAACTGGCTCAAATACAGCAGGGACTGTGAGGCTGATACAGAACTGGGCAAAGTTTCACTCTGTTCTGCAAAAGGTTGTTGTGAGTTGGAACTGACTAGAGGGCACTTCATGCATACCACAAGCAAAGTGTGTCTCTACATGTTTAAAAATGTATTGCATTATAAATAATTATATATCAATAATATACTAAGAGGTAAAGAAGTGCTGAGAAAGTTAAGCAAATATGAAAACTGTTAACAATTGATAATTCTCAGTCCAGTGTTGAGAGGTAGCCACAGTAATAATTTAGTTTTCAGGAGGATTGTGAGTTTTCAAAATCAAAAGTGGGAGGGAGGAATATGGAGAAGATATCAGTATATCCTCAAACACACTTGTTAATAATAGACTCTTTGTCCAATCTTGACCAAAAAGATACTCAGATAGCTTCCTTTGCCAACTTGCTTGTCAATGTTCCTTCTGTCCCAGACACTCAGTCCATTGCTTCACTGATGACATCCATGCTTTTAGCTTTCATCCCATGCCAGGATGGTTTGTATAGCATAGAATAAAAAACACTTAAAAATGTTTTTAAATTACCATAGGCAACACATTTGAAAAGAAACTCTGCTGAAAAGCAATTATAAAATGCTTGCATAGCTAAATCTTAATTATTTGTTATATGCTGCATGTTGATATTATCCAAATCTCTGTCAATCTCCAGCAGAGCATCAAACTAAAAGCTGACTTATTCATTTATGGTTTTCTTTTTTTTAAAATGAAATTACTCCTTTGCCTTTTGAGTAGCTTATCAAAAGGAGAGTGTTGACGACTGGGGCATTTCTTTAACCACTAGGAAAAATGCCCAGAACTCATTTTATCACTTCCCACACAGCACTTTAATATTTATCACGAAGGCTAATATTATTTTTGACATGACCTCTGGTTAATGTGGAAGTAGGCCACAGTGTTTGGGTTCCATGTTGATAAGTCCTAAAATAGAATTGTTAAAGACATGTAGTTGGCCTTTTGGTAGGAGGCATCACATTTTAACATAACCCCTTCATCTGCTCTATCAGATTATATCAAGGAAGTTCTGCATATGCCGGCTATGTTCCAGTCCTACTTTAATGAGCTCCCTTCAGCTCCACAGGAGCCCTGGTGGCTGTAGTGGGTTACAATTTGAGCTACAAACCACAAGATCCGCAGTTCAAAACCACCACCCACTCTGTAAGGGAAACATGAGGCTTTCCTCTCTGAAGGCAGTACATTTATTTGTTTGTTTTGGATTCTGCTCCACAAGAAGGAAAGGTTTCACATCTGAATCTTGGGGAGATCGTCAAATAATTGGTGACATGATAATAAATAATCTCCAAGCCACCACAACAAAAGGATGACCCAGGAAAGTCAAATGATAGCTAGGCTTTGCATCATGTCTCTCAGAGCCTTGACTTTTACTACAACGAAAAATGCACAACGGTGCTGTCCTTACAGTTCGATAGAAGCACTTCTCTCCAGAGAAGACTGTGTTCCAAGTAGTTCATAAAACATAAGTAAATGAATAATAATAATCCCTAAAAACTACCGAAGGAGAATAAACAATAAACAATGTAAATAAACAATAAACAATGGCTTTAGTTCCTTCTTCAGGACAGGGTAACTTGCTTACTTGATGAGAATTGGAAATGAGAGGAAACTTTACTTTATCAGCAAAAATTAATTCATACAGCAAGAGGTAAGTATTCGAATGGAATTCAGAATAGCTTTAAACAAATACATGAAGTCTAGAGTGTTTACAAGGAACTTTCGTCAGAGAACAAGTAGCAACTTTATACTGACTCCGACTCCCTTTTCTACCCTTTTGACATCATTTTATTTTTTGACTGTCTTGAAATGTCATGTATTTACTTTACTTTGAAAAGATTATGAGAGTGAATTGATATTAGATTTTCCCCTGCATACCTTGCTGGGGAGAGGGAGAAGAAGGTGGGAGAAATTAAATGCATAAGATTATTATACTGTAACTCTACACAATAAAAATAGTTTAATCAAATGAATAAAACTCTCTTTCTTTAAATATACTGGGACATAACTATTTAATAAGGCTCTTCAAATGCAGAGGCTGAGGTAATTTAAGCAAAGTAGCACTGGTTGCATAATTAACGTGACAATTCTGGCCCCAAAAACAGTATTTTTATTATAGCACTCATTTTATATCCCTGGATTTGGGGATGTTTTCCTTCATGCAGTGTAGTGTTTCACATTTAACCTGGGTGAGTGGACTCATCAGGAATGAGATCATTTTATTTGTGAGCATGTTTATATTTTTAGGCAGCCCAAAGGAATAGCTAATGAGCAGCATAATGGATATTAAGGTAAAGCATCTGAATCCCAGTTTAGCCCCTTGTTTTTATAGGGGTCTGTAACCATATGGGCCATCAACAGAAGAATGAATGCTTTTCTCGCAAACAGATTGCTATGTACGTTTGATACAGCAGAATTTCAAACAACAGTCACAAGCTTTGTCCTTCAGACAAGTAAGAACAAAAATGATACATTCTCTCACTGGAACTTTCTGTAATTCCTTTGAGGATAATAAGTAATAAAATCATTTTTTTCTTCAAAAGAGAAGGCAGCAGTGTAGGCTATTTCATGAACTTGCCTCTGTTCCTACTTTTGTTGGAGTGGACTGGACTGGACGAGGGGGACGACAAAGACCCAAGGAAGGTGATTGACAAAGGTAATCCGGGTGGAATTCCAGGCTGGAGTGTAGCTAGAGAGAAGATCCACATATTTTCAAACCTTTTCTCCCCAACATAGGCACAGCTGTGATGCTGTGTGCCATTACACTCCTGAAGGGGAAGTGATATGGGCCCGTCGGGAGGCATGACAATTGCCACAAGGGAACTGCCATTCAGATGGACCCAGAGAGACCCTATCAAAGAGAGTAGAATTGCTCCCCAGGATTTACAAGGCTGGAAATCTCTCTAGAGGAGATAATCCCAGATTTTTGGTGGAGAGAAGCTGGCCTGGAAGTAACCAACCTAATTTATAACTCATAAATACAAGGCTAGGGCTATGGGCATTAACTCTGAAAGGGGATGTGACCTGGACCAGTCAGGGAACATGTCAATTAGCAAAGGATAGACTGAAAACCTCCCAATTTAATTAATCAGAAGAATCAGTTGAAGTGAATTTGATTCCAACTCATGGTGACCACACTCGTATCAGAGCCGAACTGCACCCCACAAGGTTTTCATGGTTGAGTTTTTTTTTAATGGATCACCAGATATTTTTTCTTTTTTTTTTTTTTAAACATTTATTAGGGGCTTATACAACTCTTAACACAATCCATACACACATCAATTGTGTAAAGCATATTTGTACTTCATTCTCAAAACATTTTCTCTCCACTTAAACCCTCGACATTAGGTCCTCATTTTCCCCCTCCCTTCCCGCTCCCCCTTCCCTCATGAGCCCTTGATAATTTATAAATTGTTATTTTGTCATATCTTGCCCTGTC
>NW_022111372.1:20296777-20304610 GCF_000313985.2 Echinops telfairi
TTATTAGATTCTTGTTCGCGTTTGTTGAGGTCTGCTTGGCTGTCCTCCAAGTCACAGATGCACTTCTCTGATTCCTCCTGTCGATTCTCAAGCTCTGTGTTTCTGCTATTGGTTTTGTTTTCTCCTCCCTAAGCTCCTGTATTTCTCTTTGGTGTATGGCCTTTATCTCCTCTATCATTTCATCCTTTTTCTGTATGATCCAAACAGCATTCTGAAAATTTCTTTCTGTGGCAGCTCAATGTCTGCTTCTTCTATCTATTTTGTTATGTTCAGGATATCTTCTGCCATTGCCCTTTGTTTCTCCTGTTTTCTTTGTTGAGGTGGTTGGGGCTGATGGCTGTTTGTGTTGCATTGTTTTAGAGGAGCCCGGTGCCATTTTCTAGGGAGTCTAAGAGCACTGGCTCTCTCTAGTAGACTTGTAGGAATGCTTCTTTGAACTACCTACAGCTAATTATTACTATGGCCTTAACCTACCCTTTATCTTCCTGTGGCTTCCCTATCAGGGGAGTGCCCCAGAAGGCTGGTGGGTTGCCTGGTTTGGTGTTGTGGAGGTTGGGCAGAGGTTCCTGCAATAGTTTGGAATCAGAATCTTTCTTCTTATATAACCATGCAGGGATTTTAACTTTGAACCTTTCAGTTACATCCAAGTGACTTAACCATTTGTACTTCCCAAAAGGCTAAAAATTCAATGATATACATAAAGCCCTGTGGGTGCAATCATTAAATCATTCCTTTGTTGGCCAAAAGACTGATGAGTGGATTACACGTTGGGCTTCTATTTACAAGGTAAGCAGCTTGAAACCACTAGTCACTTTGTGGAAGAAAGATGAGGCTTTTTATTTCCATGAAGATTTTCCATCTCAGAAACTTGTAGGAGCAGTTCTGCTCTGTCTGGCTATGAGTCTAAGTAGCATTGATAGCAGGAAGCTTTTGTCGTTGTTCCTCTACAGGAGAAGGATGTAGCCACCTGCTTCTGTAAAGAGGCGCAGCCTTGACAAGCTAGGGGGAGTCCACTCTATACTTTTAGGTAAATGAGTTGGAATCAACTTGACAGCAGTGTGTGTGTGTGTGTGTGTGTGTGTGTGTGTGAGAGAGAGAGAGAGAGAGAGAGAGAGAGAGAGAGAGAGAGATTAGAGGAGTATTGTGCTGTCAGAAGATTGCTGTGGGCTATAGAATTTTTATGTAGGGGAAGCTGTGGTGTGGCTATAATATAGCTTGAAACATTACTAGAAGAGGTATTGTTCGGAAGGTACATATAATTGTACCTTGAATTAATATTTTGGGGTGTTGCTTTTAATGGTAAAATGTTAATATTAGGGGCTGACTGACAGATCAAGCAGAAGTAATCGTTGAAACGTGTGTTTCAACTGAGGTGGCCTACCCTGAGTTCTTGTATCTGTATGTTTAGGCAGGATAGCACTTAGTCATACCCAGGTGAGCAAACCTTTTTGCTCTTCATTTCCCAATCAGGTATTTATGTTGAATGAGCTCTGCGCATGCAATCCTGACTTCCTTCTTAGCTCTCCTATGAGCAAATGATAGGCTTTATGACAACCTGTGCTGTTAAATTATTCTAAAAGGCTGTGGTGCTTTTTAAAAAGTGGCCTCAGGTGATCTGAGAGATAATTGATTGTCATTACCTTTATTTGGCCAGTAAGTAAACTGAGGTACTCTAAAATTAAGTGCTTTGCTCACAGAGCTATTAGAGGCTTATGAATGAGTCCACTAAGTTAATTGAATGTTTTTTGAGAAAGAAATATGTAACTGTTCCAAAGGGATTTTTAAATAAGTAAAGGTTTATAGTTTATTTAAAGGTATAAAAAAAATTTTTTCTGACAGAAATGATGCATCTTTATTATTCTCCCTAATAGAGACAGCAACTCTTGTTAAGTAAATGGCTATAAAGGGAACCCTACAAACTCTTAAATATTTAAATATTATTCAAAAAATAATAGAATCATAAATGGGCAAGGGGAATAATTTATTTTCATTATAAGGACATGTATGTTGGTAATTGGTCTTATAGCTTGGAAGGTCTCATTACAGTTTCTTTAAGATAAGGCTTTTATATTTTTGCACTTACATTTCTTAAAGGCCGAAAGGACATACATTCAATTTAAGAGAAAGGTCTGTAAGATGTCTGGGTATCACTGAACCATAGCCTTGCAGTACTTCCATCCACTTTGTACACTTCAATTACTTTAATTTAAAGTTCGGATGTGGAGGCACCTAATGCTATCATTACTGAGATATTGGTAGAAAGCTACCTAATCAGTGCCATACATTAAAAGCAAACATCAGTGAACTCATGTCCATTAAAATGTGCTTTATCTGCCTGTCATATTTTCTTACTTTCAGTTCACTAATAACCTTCTTTACATGAAAAAAATAGCAATTGCAGCCTTTAGAGAACTTGAAAACTTTGATTGCAACCAAAATGATAGTTGTAAAATGCCTTAAAGAAGGATTTGTCTCTCCTAGATTCTTACCAGGAATATGACCACAAATTTGGTCCATATACATATACCTCCCTAACCCATGTGAAGCTTACAATTGATCCAGACAAGGTGAGCTTGCTTCACCAATATTTATGTAATGTATTACAGAAATTATCCAGGGGGTTTAGAAAACATGGATTCTTTTCAGTATGATAGTTTCATACCATTTGGAGAAGGATTGCTCAGCCTTGGAAATAACAACATTTGAAACTAGAGAACCCTGAATTTTTAGGCGTTCCTCTGTTCAATGCAAAATGTTTAGGAAAATCCTTGTTCATGATTCCCTAGATAGTGCATTTACTTAAGTTTGACTTACAAAAGTATTTTGACTCATTATCCATGAGAACCCACATCAACACTAGTTGATAGACAATGTTTTAGATTAATTAAATCACATAGTAATTTAAAGATTAGTTTACACAAGAAAAAAAATTTCACCAGATGATTTCTCTTTTCTGAAAATGTTCATCAATCAATTCATTAGTCAGTAGCCCAATTTTAGGGCAGAGAGGTAAATTCATATGAGATCTCTACTAATGTTATCAATTCAATTCCCTGGGGGGGAGGGGTGAAATATATTTCTGTTAAACAAAAGTTAGTCAGAGGCTTTGGCTCAGAATATAAATGCATTCTCCTGCTTTTTACCACTAAATACAATTGGTCGTCCTGAAAACTTTTAGCACATAATTGTGGTAGTTGCATAATCTGGTGTCAATTTGAGGGGATTACAAGTGAAGGGGTGGAGTCTAATCTGTCAATCAGATCATAGCCAAAGAGGTCGCTGTCTGGGCATGGCCTTCTCCTGAGAATTCTGGGACATCCTGTATTTCTTCCTCAGAGGTGGGAGACACTTTTCTCTCTTTATTCATTCCCTGGGAAACATTGCAGCTGACAACACACAAACAACTATACTAGTGCCATATAGAGACCCCTGCCAGCCCTGAGATGCTTACAACACCACCTTATCCAAAGACTTTCTACCCACTGGCCTGTGCTCAACCTGCATTCAGCATCATTGCATGTGTTTCATGTGTCTGAAGAGGACTCTATAGATTGGTATTGGACATATGGGCTAATATCACACTTATGGAATTGGACTGGACTGGGTTAAAGATGCTTTCTTAATGTACAATTACCCTTTACACAAAACTCTCTCTTATACATATATGTGTGTTTATTAATTTGTTTCCCTAGTCTACCCAGACTAACACAATAATAATGAAAGCATTCTGATGCTGGGCATAAGAAGACATAGTAACTATGGGTTTTGGTGGTTTAGAATCAATAACATGGCAAGGTCACTTAAAAATTTTTTCCTGGATCACTTGACTGGACATGAAACAATGTAGAAAAAAACAATATAAACAGACAAAAAAAAGTTGTCTTTCTCTGGCCAAAGGACTCTGAGATTCGATGCCTGACTTAGATCTAGTGAAGGTCCTAACACCCATATCATCAACCAGGCCAATGGGTAGTATTATCAGCTGACAATGACTACTGACACAAAACACTTAATTTCTCCCAGATCCTTCTCCAAAAGTAACACTTTGGTGAGTGCTTTGACTTACTCAGAGCAGTAACTTCAAAGAAAATAATTACCTGAACACCCATATTTGTGCCTATTCCAAAGAAAAGAGACCCAAAACAGAATACCAAAATGATTGCACAATATAATATCAAGCACATGAAATTATGCTGAAGATAATTTTTAAAAATGGTTACTGAAGTACATAAATATAGAATTTCCAGAAATTTAAGCCAAATTCAAAAGGGCATGTAAAACAAAGGATATCATTGGTGATGTCAGATGGATCATGGATAAAAGTAGAGAATACAAGAAAAGTGTTTGTGTTTTATGGATTATGCAAAGTATTCAACTATGTGGACCTTAAGAATTATGGACAACATTGTAAAGAATGGAACACATTCCAGAATAAGTAATTGGGCCCATGTGGAACCTGTGCATAGATCAAGAAGCAGTCATTCCAAAAGAATAAGGACATATGTTGTGTTTAACATCAGTAAAGGTGGATTTCAGGATCTTTTCATTCTGTCTATCTGCCTAGCAAATAATCTGGACCATATAAACCACTATAGGGCATCACAACTGGAGGAAGGTTAACTAATAACCTGCAATATACAGATGACACAAACTTGTTACCTGAAAATTAAATGGGCTTGAAATAATAAGGAAGATCAAAGACTAAAACATTTAATATGGATTTTTGATGAATGCTAAAAATATAAAGGCTGAGGAATTGATGCCTGTGAATTATAGTGTTAGTAAAGCATATTAAATGTACCATGGACTGCCAGAACAAATGCATCTTCATTAGTCAAAGTACAGCCAGAAAGCTCCTTAGAAGTAAGAAGAGTGGGACTTTGCCTCTTGTACTTAAACCTGTTTTCTAAAGGGACTAGGCTCTGGAAAAAGAGTTCTTGTTGGCAAAGTAGATAGAGAAAAAGAAGAAAACTCTCAACAAGATTGATTGACACAATGTCTGCGACACTGGGCCCAACCCTAACAATAGCACTGAGGATGGCAGAGGATGGAGCAGTGGTTCATTCTGTTGTACGTCAAAATGAATTGGAATTCATTCAACAACATCTGACCATAACAACAACAACAACAACATATCTATCTGCCTACCCACCAACCTAGCTAAAGCAATAAATGTGGAGATCATATAGATATAGATATAAGTATAGGTATAGATACAGTCAAACCATAACATCTTCTATCTCTGTCACCTGTGGGTTTGATAATCATCAACTTATACTTCATTAGAATGACTCACAGAACTCATTGAAACTACCTACACCTACAATAACCCAGCTATTTAACCAGAAAAGATGCACATGGGAACACAGGCAGCCTGGAAGAGATGAGGGCACAAAACTTCCATTGTTCCTAGATATCTCATGCCCCTGCAGGCTGATGTTCTTGTCATTCCACAAAGGAAAAAGAGAGGGCGTCCCATAATCTGGGAGCTTGTAGTTATTTTGGCCCGGCAGCTGCATGAATCAATGAATTCACATGATTAAATATGTCAATTCTGCCCTTTCCTGTGGCCTGTTACCAGGTAGAGCTTATACAGGCCCTACTCGTTTACTGTATATACTTGTGTATAAGCTGACCCGAATATCAGCTGAGAAACCTAATTTTACCATTTAAACTGCATTAAAAATGTGCTGAAAAACTCGGCTTATACACAAGTTTATATGGCACACATGTTCATGTGTAACTAAGTTATTTTATTTTAAAAAGGGCCTTTCCCTATTGGCAAATCCCAAGGGCTATTTTCAGAACCATAGACAAAAAATCAAACCAAGGTCTTTGATTAACACCTCCCAGAGATGCCAACACAAAACCAACCTCACTACCATTGAGTAGATTTTGAATCATAGGGACACTGCAAGACAGGGTAGAACTGGCTCTGTGGATTTCCAAGATCTTTATTGTTTATTGGAGTAGAAATCTTTTTCTTTCTCCCAAAGAGAGGCAGGTGTCTTCAAAATGCTGAGTTTGAGTTTAGCAGGCCAACATGTAACTACTACATGACCAGGGCTCCTAGAGATACAAATAACAGGCATTCAACAAGAATTGAGGATTGCCCAAATAAATAAATAAGCACCCCAATCAGTAACATTGTAGGCATTAAGAAATACAAACTGTAATGGGGATTATAGCACACAAAGCTTAGCAAGAACTCAATCACACATTTAAGTATGTTGAATGCTGGTTAAAATAGTATTACAAGTCTTATAATAAAGAGAATGCTCAAAATGTTTTTAAAAATCATAAACATTTAGAAAAAAAGAAAATCTCACCTGAGACCAATGCTGAAATTCATTAGGTGTTAGAATTATATTACAACTCTTTTAAAGCAATTTAAAATTTTCTCACCAGAAAATTTCAAACAAATTAAAAGCAAATTATCTCAATAAACAAATTGAATTTTTTAAAATAGACATTACAAAATTAAGTGTTTTCTGTTTTATCCCAAATTATAGAAATTACAAAATTAAAAAAAATACCTCCCAAAGCAAAGGGTCACTGGGTAAACTCAGCAGTAGAGAGCATACTAGAGGATGGAGTCTGAGAACCTGAAGAGAGCACTAAGCTTTGATCAATCTGCTCAGATGAAGTAGGCTAGGGAAATGTAAAGGAGGATTTGTGAGTCGATGACAAAATATCTAATGGCTGTATCACTGGAATTCTGGAAAAAGAGGAGCTTGATAATGGGTCTGAAAAATATTTCAAGAAGTAAGGCCTAAAAACTTCGTAACATTGGCGAAAGACATAAACTAACTGTCTCAAATTAAATAAGCACCAACTACGATATACTCAAGTAAATCTACACTAAGACACATCTTAACTAAACTTCTAAAAATTGAAGACAAAAAATGCATATATGTAAATTAGTCAAAGAGAAACGAGATATTCCTTATAAGGGATGAATCTTAGTGATAGTATATTTCTCATCTGGGACCATGGAGGCAGTAGAAAATGACATGACATTTTTAAAACACTGCAAAGAAAGACCTGGCAACCCTGAATTCTCTATCCTGTGAAAATATGTATCAGGAAAATCAAGATCGTTTCAGACAGAACAAAAACTAGAGAATGTGTTGCCAGGAGATGTACCTCTAAAACAGTGAAAAGAAATTCTTCTAATACAAAGCACATTATAACATAAGAAGCCTAATCAGAAAGAAAAATGAAATGGATAAAAATGGAAGAAAATAAAATAGACTGCTCTTATAAAAGGTTTCTTGAGTTATACAGGATGGTTAAAGAAAAGCTATTAAACAATCTGGTATTAAATTCAAGTCAGGAAAATACTGAAGATAATTGTGTTTAAACAATGGGAAACATAAAGACCTCTCAACGAATGCACGGTTTTCACAGTTCACTTAAACTGGCAAAACATTGAAGACAGAAGGCTGTAAATAACATATGTGCAGAGTATAACTGAGCAATCATTAAGGACACTATATACATAAATATATGCAAAAGCATTAAAATTAGAAAAATAAAATGGAAGCAACAAAAAATGGCAGATGCATATCAATAACTGTGGTAGTTAGGTAATTTTTATGTCAACCTGAACTTTCATGAAAGCGTAGGGGTGGAGTCAACTGGTGATAACAGCAGGATAACGTTTCCTTGGCGGTGTGGCATCTTATAAGAAGAAACTGGGATGTCCTCCCAGGGGCTTCGTGGGCCATGCAGACATTCTCTCTCTCTCTCTCTCTCTCTCTCTCTCTCTCTCTCTCTCAGTTTGATAATGAACAGAAAGATCCGTAGGGCCTGCCCAACCACGAGACAAGA
>NW_022111372.1:20305302-20335011 GCF_000313985.2 Echinops telfairi
GGACTTTAGACCTCTACTCAAGGCCTCCCTTAACACAAGAACACTTTGTTGTAATAACCTGGCACTCTTGGATATTCACCGTCCTGACACGATCACTGAAGACAAAATGGGAAATTGTAGCATAAGCAAATGTGGTGAAGAAAGTGGATGGTGCCGGGATATCAAAAGATATAGCATCAGGGGACTTAAAAACTTGAAGTTAAACAAACGGCCATCTAGCAGGGAAGCAAATAAGCCTACATGGAAGAAACACACCAGCCTGTGTGATCATGAGTTATCGACGGGATCAGCTATCAGGTATCAAAAGATCCAAAACAATTATATCAATGTGAAAGAGGGGGGTTGGAGTGGAGGCCCAAAACCCATCTGTAGACAATTGGACATCCCCCCACAGAAGGGTTACAAGGAAGGGACGATTCAACCTGGGCACAGTATAGCACCGACAGAACACACATCATTGCTGTAGTTCCTGAATGCTTCCTCCCCCCACTACAATGACCCATTTCTACCTTAGAAATGCAACTACACTGGAGTACACACATTGGTACAGATAAGAGATCTTGACACATGTTATTCAGGATAGATAAAACCCTCAGGAAGAGTAGTGGGAATAGCAATAGCATAAGAGTAGGAGGAGAGTGGGGTTGGGTGAGGGGGAGAAAGAGGGAAACCATCACAAGGTTGGATATACACCCCCCCTCCCCTAGGGGGATGAATAATAGAAATACAGGTGAAGAGAGACAACGGACAGTGTACGATGTGAAATAACAATAATACTATATAATTTATGAAGGATTCATGAGGATAGGAGGGGAGGGGAGGGAGGGGAAAATGGAGGAGCTGACACCAAGGGCTGAAGTAGAAAGAAAATGTTTGGGGAATGTGGATGGCAACATATGTACAAGTATGCTTTATACAATTGAATGATTGTTAAAAATTTATAAGTGCCCCTGAATAAAATTATTACTTTTTTAAAAAAAGAAAAGAAATACAAATAAAGATGTTACTTTGTGGACTAAAAAAATTTAAAAAGAAACTGGTAACCTCCTCTGAATTGCCACTTCTGTTTTTTTGTCTGCTGAAAGTCTGTCTGCCTCTTAGGGGCGTGCCCATGGGGGCCTCCTGACCCTGAGTTGTCAGCACCCTGTGTGCTCCCTTCCATGTTGGAACCCTGCAACTCTGCATACACCTGCCTGTGACCTTTCTACTTCACTGTTACCTTCCTGTGACGCTGGCCTCTAGTTACAGAAGTCTGAAGAGAGACATGGACTTAAGTTGGACTAGGCTTGGATACCTTCTTGATATATAATTATGTCTTGATATATAACTCTTTCTTATACATAAATGAGTGTCACTGATTTATTTCACTAGACAACCCAGTGTACCACAATACTTTAAACGTAAATGTTATTGTATACTAATTGGACAAAAAGATTAGCAAGGTAGGTAAGGAAAATATGATCCACCTACATACTGTCTACAACAAACTGACAGTATAAGTAGGCTGAAAGTGAAATGATGAAAAGATATATCATGTAAACATTAATTAAAATATCAGATACAGTAAAATACACAGAAATAAAATTATTCTGCATGAAAAAAGGTCATTAGTTAATGACAGAAATCTCTAGTCACCTTAGAGAAAGAAGATAAAAACAAAGTTTCATATATGAATGGCTATCTTCAAGATGTTATAATAAGAGATACACCCAAAGAATATCATTTAAATAAAATATAAGCTTATCGCTTTCTCTTGAAATAAACTGAGTGGTCCAATTAGGATGCTAAATGAAGAAATAAGAACCCAGGTTCCTACCCTCTTGTTGCTTCATTATTCCTTTGAGTAAATTTTTGCTCTATAAGAGTGAAGCTGGATTTATGCTCCATCCTGCACAAAGTAAGGACTAATTTTTCCTCTAAAGCAACCAATGCTTATGTCAGTGCCATGATCAACAGTGCCACTGTTTATAACTAAATTATAGGCCACTAACTAAGCTTCCCTGGTTTTCTGGAGAGCTGGTAAAGGATATTTTAGCTAGGCAACCATACTTTCCATCTAAAGTTGATTTCTGTGGAAAGAGGGAAAATGAATTTGGTGAAGGAATCTAGAAATCTATCCCGAGGGTTATGTTTTGTTTCATTTTGTTTTTGTAGCTTTGATAGAATTGGGACATAATGAGAATATAATTATCATCCAGGATAGGTTCTCTTCCTCACTGTAATAACTATAAACTTCTTAAATTGGAATGAGACCTGAACAAGGATTAAGATTTCTAAATGCTTAGGAGTCTTGCAAAGAAATGTTGCACCTTATCTTCCCCACTAGTAGATGCTATGGAATTTTCATATGGCATTGAGGTTCTAAGAACAGCAAATACTTCTATTTTGTCTCCAAGATAAAATATTGGAAGCAATAAAGTTCATAGAAAGTCCCTTACTCAGTGTGGTGCTTCAGCAATTGATCATAAATAACCTCATGCTGTCTGGGTCATGAGCTCTAACCAGTCATGATCTCTCAGCACTTCAGCATGGCAATGGAAAGAGATGCCCCTATTCCTGACACCTAAGAGGAAGCAGACAAATGCTTAGAATTGGAACACGTCTCTAGAAAGGGAAATATTGATCTCTAAAGAACCAAAAATGAAAAAACAATCTTGATTTGGAATCAATTTTCACCACTGTGTCATTGAAGAGGAGGTACACTACATCCAAACACTAAAAATAGATGAATTTTAGTACCCTAAAATGGGTGAGCACAAATTAATATTAAACTGAATTAGGTGGCATTATCTTTCACCAATCCGGAGAATAGGAACTCCACTTTTCTATTTTAATACATCATTTTATTTGAGGCTCTTACAGTTCTTATCACAATTCATACATCATTTGTATCAAGCACACTTGTACATATGTTGGAATCATGATTTCCAAAGCATTTTCTTTCTAGTTGAACCCTTGGTATCAGCTTCTCTTTTTTGCCCTCCCTACCCATGCTGCTCCCCTCATGAACACATGATAATTTGTCAATTATTTTTATTTTCATATTTTACACCATCTGCTGTCTCCCTTCACCCACGTTTCTGTTGTTCATCCCCATTTCAATTACATTTTAAATGAGCATTTACAACAAGTTATATTTCTTGTGTACATTTATGCCCTGAAGTTCATTCTGTTACACATTCTCTGCTTTAAAAAAATAATTTTACTGGGGGCTCATACACCTCTTATCACAATATATACATACATGTGTCAAGCACATTTGTACATTTGTTGCCTTCATCATTTTCAAAACATTTTCTTTCTACTTGAGTCCCTGGTATTTGATCCTTATGTTTTCCCCTCACTCCCCCACCCTCCCTCATGAACCCTGGACAATGGATAAATTTTTTTTTCATGTCTTACAATGACCAATTTCTCCTTTCACCCATTTCTGTGGTCCATCCCCTATGGAAGGGGTTATTTGTAGATCATTGTGATTGGTCTCCCCTTTCTCCCCCTTCCTTCCACTTACCCTGCTGGTATTGCATCTCACATTTCAGGTCCTGAGGGGTTATCTGTCCTGGATTCCCTGTGTTTCCAGCTCTTATCTGTACCCATGTATATGCTCGGGTCTAGCTGGATTTGTAAGGTAGAATTGGGATCACGATACTTGTGGGAAGGAAGCATTAAAGAACTAAAGGAAAATTGCAGGTTTCTTCAGTGCTATGCTGAACCCTGACTGGCTCATCTCTTCCTTATGACCCTTCTGCAAGAGGATGTCTAATTGTTAAAAGATGGGCTTTATCCACTCTGCACTCACCCTCATTCACAATGATATGACTTTTTGTTCTGGATTCTTGATGCCTGATACCTCAAGATCACCGTATTAGTCTTGGTACTTTAGAGAAACAAATCCACAGCAACTCATGTATGAGAGTTTTATGTAAAGAAAGTGTGCATCATGAAAACATCCCAACCCAATGCTGCCCAAGCCCACAAGTCCAACATTAACCCATTAACCCAAAACAAGCCAAAAAGTCCTCCACCTCACAAAACAGAGGCAATGATGCCGACTGCAGGAGGAAAGCTGAGTCAGTGAACGAATAAGCATCCCAGCACTAGCAGGGGTCTCCACATGGCTGCTCCAGCACCCAGGGCTGCATCGGGATAGGTTCATGTAGCTATCCTTGGGGATGTCTTGTATGAAGTCAATCTTGCAAGCTGAAGCAGGGAACTGCTAAGGCAGCTGCACCCGGTGCAACCATCACAAAACAAGAGACCCGAGAACTCGAAAGGCGAGTCTCACCACCGATTTATCCCTCCGCCTTTCAATTAGCCCCACATGTGATTATTGGCCAGGTGGCACAATTAACTAACTCAATCACACAGGCTTCTCCCATGTGGACTTTTTTGCTCCTCAGCTAGATGGCCACTTGTTTGTCTTCAAGCCCTTAAGACCCCAGACACTACATCTATAACAGGGCACCATCAGCTTTCTTCACCACATTTACTATGCACCCATTTTGTCTTCAGCAATCGTGTCAGGAAGGTGAGCATCCTGGAATGCCAGGTTATTAGGCCAAAGTGTTCTTGCATTGAGGGGGTACTTGACTTGAGGCACAATGTCCATCTGCTACCTTGATATTTAACATATAAATATATGTACATAGATCTATTTCCCTATCATTCTAAATACATTTACATATGTACGTACCTGTATTTAGACCTCTATAAATGTCCCTTGGCTCCAAGTTTTTTCCTCTATTTCCTTTTGCTTTCCCCTTGTCCCACTATTATGTTCTGCCTTCATTCAGGTTTCAGTTATTCCTCTAGGTTACATTGCCCTTGACAAAGCCCCATCAGGCATCCTACATCCTCCTTACCATCCATTTCTGATCACTTGCTGTTGCTTTGTACTTGTTAACACCTAATTCCTTTCCAAACCTTCCCTCTCATGCCCCACCCCCAGAACCATCAGTCCTATTGTTTTCTCCTCCAGATTGTTTATCCTGCCTACCTTAACTATACAGACATGCAGAGACAATATTAAGCACAAAAACAAGGCAGAGCAAAACAAAACAACAAAAGAAAACCAAAAGAACAAACAGTAACAAAAGAATCAATGACACACAAAAAGAAAAGCCTATAAACAGTTCCAAGTCTGTTTGTTGACCTTTAGGCATGTTTTCTGGTCAAGTCTGATGAGGTGCCACCCCTGGTCCCAAAGTCAATTTTTTGTATTCCCCCATGCTTCATTGCTTGTTCCCCTTGATGCTCCATTGCATGCCCTTAGCATTCCCCAGTGTGGTGGGGTCAGATCGGGCACAATTCCCACACTGTGCCTCCAGTGTTGTCCCTCTCATAGTGATATGGGTCAGTGAGGGACATCTTATCTCACTGTGGGGCTGGTCCTATGGTCCTCTCTGTGCACTGGTGCTCTGATTAGGAATATCGTCCTTGGGGCTTGGTGGGCCAGGATATGCTCCACTCTCTCTCCTTCTCCCTTCATTTGCTCCTGTGTGCTCTGATCAGAAGTGCCCCTCTCCTTGAGCTGCAGCTTCAGTGCTGTCCACGATAGTGTATTCTTCTGGGAGGGGAGGGGGATGTCCACGAAGTTGGGATTGGGGCAGGTTCCACAGACCTCTTTATTGTTTCCCTGCTTCATGCCAGTATGTTGCCACATTTTGGTGCATGGGGTTGAAGTCTAGTCCCTCTCCCCATCTCCTGTGGAGATACAAAAAACACCCTACCCTTGGGTATGTTAGTGCCCTGTTCCCCGCTACCCATGTCTCCCCAACCCCTTTTAGTTGTCTGCCCTATATATCCCTGGATTGGGCCTGGCCCGTGCCATAGTACCTGGACCTCATACCAGGAATATATGTATATAGTAGCTTTTCTCCTATGCCCCTTTTGCATTTTTAAGTTTACCTAGCGGACTCATGTTGTACTTGTCTTTTGGTGCTTGGCTTACTTCACTTAGCATAATTTCCTCCAGTTCTTCCCATGCGGCAGTGTGTTTCATGTGTTCATCAGTACTTTTTAGGGATGCATAAGACTCCATTGTATGTATATACCGCCATTTTTTAATCCATTCATTCATTGATGGAAATTAGTGTATTTCCAGCTCCTTGCAATTGTGAACTGTGCCGTGATGAACATTGGAGCACAGATATCTGGCCATGGTTTGTTTCTTGCCTCTTCTGGGTAAAAGCCTAGTGGAGGCTTGCTGGGTTGTATGGTAGCTCAATTTCCATCTGTTTTCTATATCACCAAATTGATTTTGATAATAGCTATACATACCTACAGGTACACCAGCAATGGACGAGAATTCCTATCTCACCACAGCCCCTCCAACACTTGTTACTTTCTGATTTTTTGAACTGGGCTATCTTTGAGGATTAGGTGGTATCTCATAGTTGTTGTAATTTGCATTTCTCTTATGGCTAATGATCGTGAATGTTTTCTCATATGTTTATTGGGCATTCAGATTTCTGCCCCTGTGAAACTTCTGTTCAGGTCCATTGCCAACTTCCTCAGTGGGTAATTAGTGTTTTGGTTTTTTTTTTGGTAAGGTAGCATAGATTTTACTAATAAGGCCTTTGTCTGATGTGTCATTGCTAAAGATGTTTTCCCTGTCCATGGGCTATCATCTTATTACTCTCTTGGTAAATTATTTTGATGTACACAGGTGTTCTATCTTCAGTATACCTCACTTGTCAATTCGTGCCTCCTCTGTGTTTGTATCCTTCCTTATTTCCAATAGCCTATGTACTCTCTGTGCCAAAGTTCTCAGGTTTGTCTCCATTCCCTCAATTGCCCTACTAGTTTGGGGTATTACCTCAAGGTCTATGATCCACCTTGAATTTATTCTTGTGTGTGGAGTGAGGTAAAGGTGTAGTTTCATTTTTCTGCAGGTAGATTATCCATTTTCTTTATCACCACTTGTTGAAGAGGGCATCTGCTTCCCATTTGATATATTTTGGGCCCTTATCAAAGATCAGTTGTCTGTATGCTGATGATTTTATTTCTGGGGTTTCAGTTCTTTTCCACCGGTCTGAGTATCTGTCATTATACCAATACCATACTGTTTTGACCACTGTGGCTGTGTAATAGGTGTTACAGTCAGGTAAAACAAGCCTCCCACTCTTTCCTTCTTGAGGAGTTCTCTGCTAATTCTGGGCTTCTCCCTTCTCCATATGAAGTTGGTAATCAGTTTTTCCATTTATTTGAAGAAAGATGATGATATTTATATCAGGATAGCATTAAACGTATATAGTGCCCTGGGCAGAACTGACATTTTTACTATATTGAGTCTTCTGATCACCAAGCATGGGATAGTCTTCCATTTGTGGACATCACTCTTGGTTTCTTGTAATAGTGTTCTGTAATTTTCCTCATACAAAACTTTTGTTTTCTTACTCAGGTATATAGCCCTAGATATTTTAATTTGTCCTTGGCTATTGTGAAGGGTACTACCTTTTTGATCCCCTCTTCCTTAGTTTAGGCTGATGTGAATAACAACCTGATAGACTTCTTCAGTTTGTTGATCCTGTATCGTGCCACTCTGTCATATTCCTCTTTTTCATCCAGTACTCCCCTCTGGAGTTTTTGGGATTTTCCATATGTAAAATCATATCATCTGCAAATAACGATAGGCTCACCTCTTCCTTCCCCAGGGGAATACATTTGATGTATTTTCTTTGCTATATTTTGTTAGCTAAAACCTCCAGTATGATGTTAAATAAGAGTGGTGACAAGGGGCATCCTTGTCTGGTCCCCTTTTTCAGTGGGATTGTTTTTGTCTTTTTTCTATTGACTACCACGTTGGCTGTTGGTTTTTCATATTAAGCTTGTATTATATTGAGTACTTTTCCTTCCATTCCTGTCTTATTGAGTGTCTTGAACAAGAACTGGTGTTAGATGTTGTCGAATACTTTTTCTGCATTTATTGATATTATGTGGTTATTATAATTTTTCATGTCAATGTGACAAATAATACTAATGGTCTTACTTATGTTGCACCATTCCTGCATCCCTGGTATGAATCCCACTTGGTCAGGGTAAATTATTTGTTTTATATATTTTTGTATTCTATTGGCCAGGATTGTGTTAAGGATTTTTGCATTGATGTTCATTAGGAATATCAGTCTGTAGTTCTCAATTCTTTTGGCATCCTCGCATGGTTTAGGTATCAGCGTTATACTAGATTCATAAAAATAATTTAGGAGTTTGCTGTCTTTTTCTATGTTCTGGGAGAGTTAGTGTGGGATTGGTGTCAGTTCTTCCCTGAATACTTGGTAGAATTCTCCTGTGAAGTCATCTGACCCAGGGGTTTTTTTTGGGATGGTAATCCCTTGATAAACTTCTCTATTTCTTCTATTGATATGGATCTGTTGAGATTCTTGACATTCATCTGGGATAGTCTAGGAAGGAATTGTTTTTCCAAGTATTTGTCCATGTCTTCCAAGTTGTTGAATTCATTGGCATACAGGCCCTCCTAGTACTATGTAATTGTCCTTTTGTTAGGGCCTGTTGCAATGTCCCTTGTTTCATCCCTCATCCTTGCTATTGAAATTTGTTCCTTCCTTTCTGTGGTTAGGTTTGCCAGTGGTCTATTGACCCTGTTAATTCTTACAAAGAACCAACTTTAGCTGCATTAATTTTTTCCCTCTCATGAATCTCAGCCTTAGTTTTTATTTGTTCTTTTCTTTTGCTATTAGTAGTATTGTCCTATTGACTCTGTTCTAATTGCCATGTGTTTTGTCTCATCATGTCAAACATAAGTCTCTCTTACTTTTTCTTGTGTGCATGTACTGCTATCAAATTTCCTCTGATAAATGCCTTTTCTGTGTCCCAAAAGTTCTGTAAGTCATATTCTTATTCTTTTTGGTTTCCAGAAACGTGTTAATGTCATCCCTTATTGAGGCCAGTACCCTCCTTTTGCAACAGTTATTCATCCAACTTTTTACCCTTGTTTACTTTAACATCCTTTTGTTGATTTCCAGCCTTATGGCATACTGGTTGGAGAGAGAAGTCTTTTTAGTCTCTATGTGCTTGGATTTACACAAACTCGTCTTGTGTCCCAGCATGGGGTCTATTTTTTTGAGTATGTGCCATGTGGATTTGAAAAGAAATGTGATGTGATTTTTTTGTGTTTCGGTGGAGAGCTCTGAAATTATTTGTCAGGTCAATTTTTCTAATCGTAATGTTTAGATCCATAGACTCCTTGTTAAGTTTCTTTCCCTGTGATTTATATTTCTCAGAGAGTAGTATATTACAGTCAGCTACTATAATTTTTGAGCCTGTAATTTCTTTTTTTATCATTTGGAGTGATTGATTGATGACTTTCATGGGTCTCCCGTTGGGTGTGTATATAATTATTATGCTCACTGGTTCTTGGTCTACTTTTCCCTTGAGCATTATGCAGTGCCCCGCCTTATCTCTTATTATGGTTTGCACCTTGCGATAAATTTTGTCCAAGATGAGGATTGCCACTCCTGCTTTTTCTGAATAACCATTTCCTTGGTATATTTTTCTCTAGCGTTCAATTCTCAGCCTATTTTTTCTGTAATCTTGAGATGTGTCTCCTGTAATCAGCAAATTGATGGGTTGTGTTTTCTAAACCAGTATGATAGCCTCTACCTTTTAAAGCCTGAGGTCAATTCATTCATATTCAGGATTATAACATCCATCTATGGACTCTGGTGTCATCTTGTACCTTTTGTGTTGGGGGTTTTCTTACCTCCCTTTCTATACAGTGTGTGTGTGTGTGTGTGTGTGTGTGTGTGTGTGTGTTTCATTCTTGACTTCTTTCCACCCTTAAGCCCATGCTATCATGGGGGCTGTTTTCTCTTGTTGCCCTTTGGATTGGGTTGTTCTATGTAGTGGTCTCTTATTTGTGATTGGTGAATGCTATTCTTCTACCCATACTGGGTTGGCAAGGATCTTTTGTAGTGCTGGGTTTCTGTTAACATATTCTTTGAGTTTTTCCTTGAGTTGGAAGACTCACATTTCTCTGTCTCTCTTGACAGTTAATTTGACTGGATATAGTATTCTTGGGTTTGCATTATTTTCCTTCAGTTTTTAGAATATATTACTCCACTCTCTCCTCTTCTTCATAATGTCTGCTGATAGGCCTGATAATATTCTTATTTTGGTACCTTTATAAGTTACCACATGATTTTTTCCTTTTCCTTAAAGTTAGATAGTTTAACTATTATGTGCATTGGTGACTTCTTATTGGGATTCAGTCTAGCTGGTGTTCTTTTGGCCTTCTGAATGGTTGGTTGCCTGGTTTTCATTCATTAAGCTGGGAAAGTTTTCCTCTAAGAATTCCCTTATTATTTTTGCCACTGACTTATCCGTTGTGTCTTGTTCAGGTAGATCAATTATTCTAATGTTCTTCCTCTTCATAGCATCAGATATGAATTTTGTTAGCTTCTCTGATTATTATTTGACTGCCTTTCCCATTTTTTGAAGTCTGTCTGGTTATGCTCTAGGTCACTAGTCTGATTCTCTGCCTCCTCAACTCTGTTGACCATCTGTTAATTTGCTACTGAATTTTGTTATTTCATCCCTTAGGTCTTATATTTCACTTTGGTACATAGCTGTATTAGTCAGGGTAAACTAGAAAAAACAAATCCATAGAAACTCATATATGTATAAGAGAGAGTTTTATATATAGGGTAAATGTATATTCAGAAAGCATCCCAACACTGTCCAGTCCAAGCCCATAAGTCCTACTTAGCCCATATGTTAGACATTGATCTAAAAAGTCCTCCTCAAACTCACAAAACACACACAATGATCCTGCATGTATGAGGATCACAGGTGAATAGGTAGAAAGTTTTTGAAACCAGTGGTGGCATCTCAGCGAGCATCTCAGCGCTGGCAGGGGTCTCCACCCAGCTTCTCTAGTACCCAGGGCTGCATCAGGGTAAGTCCATGTGGCTTCTCCTCAGGAATGTCTCACAGGAAGTGAACCTTGCCAGCTGAAGCAGGGAACTAGCTAAGGCAGCTGCACCCTGTTCCTACCACCAGAGAGCAAGAGACCCAAGAACCAGGAAGGTGAGTCTCATTGAGCCATTTATCTCTCTGCCCTTCAGTTGATCCCACATGTGTTTATTGGCCAGGTTGACATAATAAACCTTAACTATCTCAATCGACCCCTTACCAACTTGGCACCTGTTCACAATTATTTAGCATAACAATTGCAGTAAGAACACCTACACTTCAATCCTATAGTCCTAGGAATATATCCCCCCACCTATGAACGTTTAGCCAACCACTTCATGCTGTTATCCCCTCAATTTTGGGTATCCAATTTCTATACTACCCACTTACATCAACCCCGTGTTCTGAGGAGACAATCATTTTTCCCTGTGATGAATCTTCATTCCAGTTGGAACCTTGTGAAGTACGCATCCATAAGCAAAGTCAAATCAGAACAGGCCATCCTTAAAGTCTGCAACAATATGCACCAGTTCACAGGTTCAAAAATCTCTTCATCTGGTCAGGTTCTGGTCAATTAATGTGGCCTGCCTCACTTAGTCTTCACAGGGAGACTTGCCTTTAGACCATGGGATCTCACAAATACTCAACAAGCCTAGCCCCCTTGTGCTAAATCATGAACTTTAGACGTGTCAACCTGCTCTCATCCTCTCCTCTTTTTCCTATAAACCCAGTCCACAGGTGTCAGTGGCCAAACTCAACCCATCTCTTTATTGCTGCATTTCTCCCACTTCCACTCAACAATTAGATCCAGGTGGTCACTTAATAAGCATTTTAGCCTGCCCACAGGCACCCTTTAACGTTCACTCCTAGAGAGTGGTTTTCTTCATGGTTCCAGATGTTTCCAGCTTCTGACAAAGACCTCTGGTTCCTGTGACTCCAAAGCACTAGGTGGGGCATATATTTTCAAAGCTTTGTTTTCAGGCATGGCCTAAACCCATTTAAAGATCAAATTTTAATGGCTGAAAGCAAGTGGGCTTACAAGCTTCCTATTTTCATACTTCCCAATAAACATTTCTATAAATCATTATATTGATAATAAGCAGAAATAATCAGTATAAACAAAAATAGAATCAGATACTAAATTAAATTATTAAAACAATCAAATTCAAGCCTTACTAAGCTTGTCCAAATCCTTATCTGAACTATTCTATTTATACAAAAATATGGGATTAGGTCTCAGAGAGCATTAAACCAGATCCAAGCTTGTTTCAGGCATCTGCACTTTCTGTCCACTATTTTTCCTTAAGTAGCATGGTTTCTGAGAAATTCAAATGGCGATTTCTATCCCTGAGCTCAAAATATACATGAATCACATTCATTTTTGCCATTTTAAACAGGACTAATCAAAGACTACAACGAAGCAAAATAATCAAAACTTTAACTTCCCATATTCTTTCCAGAAAACAACCGAGTAAACAGTGTGGCTTTATTTGACCTCTGGCTAGCCAAAGAATAAAAACTACCCTGAGGGAGAGGTCAATCAAACATCTACTCTCCATCTTATGATATGTTTCTCCAGGACCCCACTCTCAGAACAATAATGTGTTAGTCTCTGTAAACTAGAGAAAAATCCACAGAAACTCATATACATATAAGACAGAGTTTTATATTTAGGGTAAGTGTACATTCAGAAAGCATCCCAACCCAGTCAAGTCCAAGCCCATAAGTTCGATTTAGCCCATATGTCTGAAACCAATCTGCAAAGTCCTCCTCCATCTCACTAAACAGACGCCATGATGCCGACTGCAGGAGGAAAGCCAAGTCAGTGAATATGTAAACAGCCCAGCGATGGCAGGGGTCTCCACATGGGTGCTCCAACACCCAGGGCTGCATCAGGGTAGGTCCATGTGGCTTCTCCTCAGGGATGTATCACAGGAAGTGAGTCTTGCCAACTGAAGCCGGGAACTGGCTAAGGCAGCTGTACCCTGGTCCAACTATCAGAGAGCAAGAGACCTGAGAACCAATAAGGTGAGGCTCAACGAGTCATTTATCTCTCTGCCCTTCAATTAATTCCACATGTGTTTATTGGCCAGGTTAGCACAATAAACCTTAACTATCTCAGTGGCCTTTATCTCCTCTGTCATTTTATCATTTTTCTGGATTGTTTCCCTCATATCCTGTATGACTCCAAGCAGCATTCTAAAGGTTTCTTTCTCTGGCAGATGAATGTCTGCTTCTTCTATGGATGTCATTAGGTTCAGGACTTCTTCTAACATTGCCTTTAGTTCCTCCTGGTTTTGTTTAATTGTGTTTTTTTTCCATTGAGGTTGTGGAGGCTGATTGATGTTTGTTTTGTTTCATTTCATTTTAGAGGAACCCAGAGCCATTCTCCAGAGTACTGTAGAGCACTAGGCTCTCTCTGGGAGACTCGTAGGAATGCTTCTTTGAACTGCATTGTTGGATTGGGCTACTGCTTTATCCTCCTGTGGTTTCACTCTTTGCCTAGCCAAGCAGTATTACGTTATTTGGAGGGAAAGTTGGATGGTCCTCTTAGGGGATGCTGTTTGGGTGGTTGTGGACCCTGGAGGATGGTGCTGCACTGGATGATCTCACAGGAAGCCATGGTGGTGTGGCCCACGGTGGCTTGGGGGACCTCAGAGTGCCTTTGGGGGTGCCTGCTGCAACTGGAGTGCAGCAGGTGCAGGGCAGGTGGGTGTGCCTGCTTTGGTATAGAGCACCACAGATGGTGGGCGTAATTGAGCTAGTTGGCTAGACCGCTGTGTATGTCAGGAAGAGGTTCTTGCAGCAGCGTGGATCACTGGAGAGTGCTGTCAGAGCTGTCTTAGGCCATATGCAGCACTATGGCAGGCAGGAGGAAGTTTCCTCAGTCATGTGGCGCTGTGCAAGGCAGGCATAGGTTACGCCAGGCAAGGGAAGCACTCGAAAGTGCGGGCAGGATTTCCCCCAGTTGATAAGTGCCTTGGAATGCAGGTGTGAGTTTCCCTGAGGTGGAAGGTGGGTGGGATTTCCCCAGCTTCCTGTTATTCTACAGAGGGTGGAGCTCCCCTAGGGAAGGCCTAATTGCCCTAGTGAAGGGGAGTGGCCTGAATGCTGGTGGCCCTGTGAGAGGAAAGAGAGGAGGGGAAAAAAAGAGCCCACTGAGACTGTGGGGGGACCAGGGAAAGAGAGAAAGAGGGAATAAATGTAAAGCTATAACTGAGCCCGGAATGCCTGACCATGAGGCTGGAGGTGTTTAAATCTGCTCCGAGGTGGCAACAGGCTGTGGCTGTGTTGAGGTAAAGACCCTGGGCCGGCCAAAGGACCACGGCTCTGGCCGAGACTGTGGCAGGGCTGTTTAAGCTTTAGCTGGTCTCCAGAGTGGTAGGCCAAAAGCCCACAGCTCCTCAAAACCTAGTGGATCTCTGTCCACTTATCTTTTTAATGCTCCTCCTGTGACCTGGAAGAGTGGAATTTCCCTCTCAGGGACTCTTCTGCGCTGATTTTTGCGGAGTCCCTCTGGTGTGTGTTACTCAGTCACCATCTTGCCAGAAGTCCTGCTACACATTCGTATAGGAACCTAGTGGCACACGAATTAAGAATCCAGTTAGTAATTGACAGGTTCTTGGAACTGCCCAGCGACTCTGCAGAAGAACGATGTGGGGATCTGTATCTGTAAACATTTCAGCACAAGCAGTCCTGTGGGACAGTTCTACTCTGTCAAATCGGGAAGGATGAATCAGAATCAACTTGACAGCAGCAGGCAGCCGCAAGAACACTCGAAAATGAAGCAGATCGGCTGAGTGCCTGCAGCATCTAAGCAGCCTCTTCTCAGATGACTACTCCCCAGGCACTAAAATACGGTGTTTTTCATGAGTTTGCATTCTTCCAAAGTTATCGTCTAATTACCAAGTCCATCAAGAATCCAAAAGTCATGATTTTGGCTATGTGGACTAGATACCTTTTGCATAACCTGAGAGAGTAGAGTTGCACTGAAAGGAGGGACCAATAAGCCCAAAAACAAAAAACATGAGCAGGGAACAACAATAAAGATGTGGGTTAGAATCTATAAACAGATTATCACTCCATATATTATAAAGCTGTTTTGCATATTTGGAAAAATATATGAAAAAAAAAATGGCAGTAGTAGAAGGACAGGATCCAGGGTACTGAGAACCCATTGAGAGAGACACTTTGAATTTCACCTAGGCAAGGCAAAAATGAATGACAAATATCAAGTAAAATTACTTAGAATGGCTCTTCTGTCAATGTCTTTGGAATTCTCACCAAATTATTGGGTGAAACCATGCAAACAGGGTATGTGAAAGAATGAACAAGAGGATGCGTCTATTTTGCCATTAGTTGGGTATAAGAGAACCATTTAAAAAGTAGAGAGAGAATTCTGTATTCATCGAAGAGAAGAGCTGCTTGCAAAATCCTTGTCTCAAGTGACAGCGGCAGCAGAGGCACCACAAGCCAGAGCACTGAGGTCATCATACAGAACAGAGGAACCTTGCTGAGACCAGGAGGCAGGACAGCAATATTCCTGGCCCAGGGATCAAGGTACAAAATAAACGAGATGCTGAGGACCAGAGAGCTACAAGCCTTTCTGTAGAGGAGAGGAGACCCGCTTCAAAGAACTGTATCCTTACTGTTTTACAACCTGTTAGATCCTATAATAAACTGCCAAAATTGTCAGTATTGAGTTCTGTCTGGCCATTACAACATATTGTGGGGGCCAGCAAAGATTAGAGTGCCAAGGGAGATATGGTTAGTGTCAGAATTGGTAAATAAATATAGAGGCTGGAGGCTTGTTTGACCTCTGACTGTGGCATTGATCCTTAAACACAACTGTTTTTGGGTAGGTGGGGGGTTATATAAGTATATCCCAGACATATTTGAAACCAATATAAACCATCTTGGAAAAATACTGGAAAACCATAGGAAAAATACTGCTTATGTGAAATTCAAATTTAACAGGGCATCTTGTATTTTACCTGACAAACTTAGTCCCCGAGAGCCTGAAGGAGATTCAGGCACTGGACAATGTGCCCCCAACCCCCTCCCCCCCCCCCATAAAGTCCTATGCATTTGACTCTTTCTCTCCCAATCCTTTTAACCCCTCAAGACCTCCAATAACATATCCAATGACTCCTCAGGGACCCTCACTTGACTTCTTATGGTCCAGATAGTCTCAAAGGTTTTTCTAGATTGTATTCCCTGAAGCAGGTATGTAGGTTGCTTCAGAATTTATAAGGGTTGATAGTAACTAGTACTATTAACTCTAAGAAAAGATACATATTTCAAATAGTTTCTTCCCCTTAACCTGCCCATACTTCTTTTTCTCTCCCTCCCTCCTGTCTTTATATCATTTTCTCTTCCCGTTTCTCTTTCCCTTCATATAACCTTTAGTAAATATTGAGGCATTGCAGGCTGCTCTAATGAATCCTGAGTATTCTGAATAAATGCTACTTATATTTCAGCAGAAAAATTCCATTTTAGACATTATGCACAGAGTATGTGGGACAGTGCTAGTTTAAAGGCAGAATTCTCATCTCCATGTGGGAGACCTGTATCTGATTCCCAATCAATATACCTCGTGGGCAACCATCACCAGTCTTTGGGTGATTATTATAATACTGGCTAGGTTATAGCAGAACTTCTAAACTAGGCCAAGTGAGAAAATAGATTTTATGATGTGGTTTGAAAAATTCATCCAATGAAAACCCATGGATGACAACAGTCGGATCCATAGCTGATTAAGGGGTTGCTACAGGACCAAGCAGCGGTTTGTTTTATTGTATTGGGATTCCCAGGAGTTATGTGCCAACGTTAGGGCAGCTAACAGCAGCAGGATGTTCTAGGTGTTTGGTTGTTTTTGTTTGTTTCAAGGACTTCAGATGCTTTGTAAATCTTTACGGGAGCAGATACCTTCATGTTTCTCTCATTGTATGATGGGTGGTTTGGAACCACTGCTCCGTGGAAATCAGAGAGAGGTGAGGGATGTCTTTGTCTCTAAAACTGGCTATTCCTCCAGCATTCCTAAAAAGGAATGTAAATCCTTAACACATATGTAAATATGAAATTCTCAGTGTGTCATTAAATGCCAATTCTTGATAGAGGTGGGAAATGACACATTAAAAACACTAAAGAAGAGAAAGGCAATGGTTATTTGCCTTGGATTAGGGAGGCCTACACATTTCTAATCAACAGCCAAAGCACCTCTTCAAATGCTCGTGTTCTTGTTCGATGCCATCGAGCTGGCTCCACCTCACGGCTACCTTGTGTGAAATCCTTGTCGACCTACTGATCCAGTTGTGAGCGTTTTGGTCTTCTTCACATTTAGTTGTAATCCATTTTGAAGACTGAAATCCAGGTTCTTTATTCATAAATGCTTCAAGTATCTATATATCACAGGTCATTAATAATCCTTCCTCCATGTAGGATAACATAGTCCTCTTCAGAGTCTAGCTTCTATGATTGCTCAGTATATAGATCGCATGAGTATGGTGAGTGTACCGAACCCTAATGCACACCTTTTCCAAATTTAAACCATACAGTAGTCCCTTGTTCTGTAATCCTCATCCTTCTCAGTTACCTATACTTTGTTATGATTCACAGAGTTGAGTGAATTTACATACTCAATAAATATTGTTCTTTTCAATACAACACAAATAAGCGTATTTCTGGTATTCTCTTCCTTCACTCAAGATCCATCTGATATCAGCCTTGATCTCACATATTCCACGTCCTCTTCTGAATCTAACCTAAACCTCTGGCAGCTGCCTGTCAACTGCTGCAACTGTTGTTGAATGATCTTCAGCAAATGTATTTGCATATGTAATCAATTAATTTTTTTCTATAATTTAATTATTCTGTTGGCTCACTTTGCTTGGTATGGGTAAAAATATGAATCTCTTTCTGTCAGCTAACCAGTTAGCTCTCTTCCAAAGTTTTTCCTTAGATGAGTGAGTACTTCCAGTGCTTCATCAGCTTGTTGAAATATTTCAGTTGTTATTCAGTCAATTTCTGATGCCTATTTCTTGGCTAACGCCAATTTGTAGCACAGTTTGGAAATGACATTAGTATAGCTTGGACTTCTTTCTTCAGTTCTATGTTTGTTTTTTCTTTGGTTGTTCCTTGCAACTTTCAATATTTTTCCCATAGAATCTTTCAATACTACAATTTGAAGCTTGAAGTTTTTCTTGAGTTCTTTCAATTTAAGATATGCTAGATGTGACCTTCCTTTCTGGTTTCTAATTCTAGATTTTGGCACATTTTATTGCAATCATTTACTTTGTCTTCTCTAACTGCCCTTTAACTATTTCTCTTTGGTTCTTTGATTCAACATTTCTTCTGCTTGCCTTAACTACTCTCTGATTGAGAGCACATTTCATAGTCTCTTCAGACACCCACTTTGATCTTTTTTTTTTCTTTCCTGTCATTTTCATGACCCCTTGCTTTCTTTCTGAACGATGTTCTTAATGTCCTCCCACAGCTCATGTCTTTTGCCACCAGTGTTCAAAACATCAAATCTGTTCTTGAGACGTTCTTGACATTCAGGTGGGATAGATTCAAGATTGCATTTCGACTCTTGTGTATTTGTTTTAATTTTCTTCAGCTTTATCCTGAATTTACCAGAGCATTTGCTGGTCTTTTACACAGTCAAGACCTGGCCTGGTTTAATCGCTCATATTGAACTTCTCCACAATCTCTTCTCACAAATGTAGTCTATGTGATTTCTGTATATTCCATATGGAGAAGTTCACTGTGTTGTTGAAAAACAAAAAGGTCTTTACTATGAAAAGTATTTGGTCTTGCAAAATCCTATCATGTGATCTCCAGCTTCATTTCTATCATGCCATATTTTCCAACTACTGTTTCTTCCTCACTTCCAACTTTTAAATTCCAATCACCAATAATTATAAATGCATCTTGATGGTTATTAAATTTCAGCCTGAAGACATTGCTAAAATTCTTCAATTTCTTCTTCATTAGCATTAGGAGCCCTTGTGGTATAGTGGATAAGAATTGGGCTGTGATCTGGAAGGTCTGCGGTTCAAAATCATCAGGTGCTCTGCAGGGAAAAAGATGGGTTTTTCTACTCCAGTAAAAAGTCTCAGAAACTCACAGGGACTGTTCTACCCTGTCCCATAGAGTCATTGTGAACCAGTATTGACTGGATGTCAGGGAGTTGGTATGAGTTTTTTGAGCTCTTCGTTCATAAATTTGAATAATAATTGTATTGATTGGATTTGGATATGTAGATAGATATCCCATCACAGACAGCATTACATTTCCAGAAAAATCTTGAACGTGCTTTCTAATAATTAATGTATCACCATTACTCTTGAATTTTCCTTCTCAATTGGTAAATCATATGATTGTGTGATACAACATGGCCAATACCAGTCCATTTCAGTTCACTAACACCTAGGACATCAAACATGATGCCCTTCCTTTCATTTTTGACGACTTCCAGTTTTCCTAGATTTAACTTTATACACTCCAAGTTCCTATTATTGATGCTGCTAGTTGTTCCTTCTCATTCTGTCATGTGCCATCAAAAAATGAAGGTCCCAAGGCTTTAACCCTGAAGATTTTATTCCATTCAAGTCAATATGGTTAACTCTGCTTTGAGAAGGCAGCTCTTTTTCAGTCGTATTTTGAGTGCCTCCCAGCCTGAGGGACTCATCTTCCGGCCCTCTCTCTGACAATGTCCTGCTGTGATTCATGAGGTTGACAGTATACAACAATGTGCTGCCAGTATTCATAAGGTTTTCTGTGACCAATTCCTCAGAAGGGGACAGTCTGTTCTTTCTTCATTTTCTGTTCTAAGTATGGAAGCTCTGCTTCAACCTGTTCACTTTGAGTGATTTTGCTGGTATTTAAGAAACAAACGCCGTAGCTACCAGCATCACAGGAACACACAAGCCACCACAGTGAGACCAACAGAAAGATAGGAGGTGGAGCTCTTCTCATAGATAAAGAAAAGACTCTGAAATGTTTATTCCTATTATTTTATTGTAGACACTTTCCATGTTGATCCTTGTCCTGCCCTGCATGCCATGTCTATCTTTTTTACTCACTAGGTAAAACAAAAGCAAAAACAAAACAGTTGTTGTGGAACCAACCTCAAGTCACGACAGTGAAATACATATCATCCTAGAACTTTGATTCATAGGGTTTTCAATGAGGGATTTTTTTCAGATGTAGATAACCAGTGCTTTCATCTGGGGTGCCTTTTGGGTAAGCTTAAATTTTGGTTAAAACCTCTGCATATTAAAACTATTTTCTTCAATCATGGCTTCGACATATTGAATATATATCTTTAAATTTTCAGTTGTCATTGAGCTTAAACATGAAAAAAAATTTTTCAAGGAAGAGCCTCATTTTAGTAATTCGAATAAAAATTCCGTTATTTAAAATGAACACTCCTGGCTCTGCTATTTGCCCAAGCAGTAGTCCTGGAGAGAGTCGGCTCAGTGGAAAATGAAAAGAAGCAGAAAGAGGGGAAGGAAGGAAAATCGGCAGAAGCACAGGCACGTATTATAATCTTACTTTGCAGCTTCTACTTTGGAGCTCAGTTATAATCTCAGCTAGTCTAAATCATGATTATCATTGTGACCAAAATGTTAATGTTGAATTGATCTCCACAAACTTTAAGTGAGCAAAGCTCTCTATGAGAACATTAATGAAACACAAAAGCTAATTGAAGAGATTAAGATTTTTAAAAAGCCACTTGCCAGGTTGGGAGATTGGCAGAGAACAGCTGATGTTTTGACCTCTGTGAGCCTTTTATTAAAATAAAGACAATAATTGGAGGGAGTCAAGTTATGTCAATTCACAACGAAATATGACAAATTGTTTATTTAGCACTAACATCCAGACTGGAGATATTGTAATGATAATAAAAATTCTAGATCAACTTCATTAAGGGAAACAGTTGTACTGTGGGGCAGAATATACAATTTCATGTTTAATTGGAAGGTTGGCAGGCACAAGGAAATAAACAATCTCAAAGTTTGCGGTTACTGAGCTACATGGATGGTCTTACAGATCCCATTTGTTCATCTCACATTCAGTACAGTAGCGTAAAATATATTGATTAAAATATATTGAATAAATTAATCGAAAAGTTTGCACAGTTAAATCATAAGCCAAAGAAAGACCTAAGCATATCCACAAAGAAATATATATATAACTAGCTAATGTCAAAAGAACCAGTTGAAGTAAATAAAAAAATCTATTATTAAGGAAGAAAGGAATCACAGATTCTCAGAGAATTTGAAAAGCAAGAATATATATAGCGGTGCTCAGTGGAGCCTCTCTTTTTTAGCAAGGCAATCGGTTTACTGTCCCCCTTGATACTTCATACACATGCCCTCCTCAGAATACCTTGCTTGCACTATGAATTACTGTGCACTGGCCGTATCCTTTTCTGCTTTAAATGCAAGGGCGCTTCCAATTTAAAGTGCCTGGTGGTGCCTGGTGTATTCTATGCCAGCTTATTCTTTAAATATCCATGTAGAGGCCTCCTTACTTGCCACACAAGACTATAAGTTAACCCATTGTCAGACTTTTTGGAGGTCTTTCAACTATATATAGCTGTGATGAAGCTTAATGGAAAATACAAGAGTGGACCATGCCCATTCAAATATTCCTCTGGTCTCTTCATTGGAATAGAATACTAGACAGGATATTATGTTTACATAGCTGATTTTTTGTGTGTGAATCAGAGCATTTCTCCTATCTTTCCACCAGAGCCAGTAACCATCTTTTCAGGAAAAGAGGTCTATGTGTTAGGGAGAAAGGGAGCCTGAATAACAGAATAGAAGGTATCACCCTGAAGAACAAAGCCTTGTTACTAATATGGCATATGAACCATATATTAATAATATAATTGAAAGACTATAGTTTTACAAATATTCAATCTCTTATATTAGGAGACTTCAGCCAATAGATTTATATTATTTAAAATATTGGTAGGCAGTGAGAAATATGAATATGTATTTATATCCCAAGAGTGATAAGGTAGAATAAATGTAGATGACACATTCTGTTTCTTGGCAACCATTGGTATAGATAAATCTACACTTGAACGACAATTGGTGAACATGTTAAAAAAAGAAGAAGAAAGCAAAAATAAATTACAGATGCACACACACACACACACACACACGCACATCCTGGTACCCAGTGGTTAAAGCACCCATCAGCTAACCTGAACTAGAATTGACTAATGACAGTGGGTATGGGCTTTTGTTTTTGCCTTTTTAATTATGTGTGTGTGTCTCTATTTAGCTTTCTATCTATGAAGAATACAGAATAATTTGAAATAAAATAAAAAATAATTTATACAGAGAAAGGACCTATTTTTGTAAGTTTTTCTTCTATGGGAATGAAGTAAAATTTGGAAAACAGTGGGACATGTCCTATAGTTTAAGAAAATGCAAAAAATGTAACTTTAGAATTCAGAAATGAATGGAGACATTTGAGGTCTGAGTTAACAGGGCTCTCTCTATTCTGTTCTGATCAGTGCATCTAATATGCAAATCAAATCCAAGGACTCTTTAAGATCATCAACCTCTGATATTGAATTGTGTGGTGGGCAATGAATCCCACTTCCCAGGTTAACTGCACCACTTGGAAATCTCAGGTCCACCAGCAGCTCCATGGAAGACAGGGATTTATACCTTGTGACAGTCTCAGAACCCACAAGGGGTCACTCTGAGTCAGCATTGACTAAACGGGAGTGAGGTTAGGGTGTTTTTCTGTTTGTTTGTTTTGTTTTTCTCTGTTTAGTTCTGATTCCAGCTTCTCACACAACCGCCTGTCTACAACTACCACACGGAGCCGGTTAAATCTTTACTGGAAGCTTATGAGTCCCTTTAAAGTCCTTAGTATCAGTTTCCAGTAAGGCTCTGTCCTTGAGGCTGATGAGTCTTACCACGTAACTATGGCAAATCACATCATACTTCCTGAGACAGTCATTCTGGGTTTGTTCTCAGTGACCCAGGTCAAAAGACCCAATGGCTTTCTTGCTCCTCACAATGTGATTGTTAGAACAAGTCTACGCTGCCTTGAAGACAAAGTTGGTAAACATACGGACATTAGAGGCAATTCTGATGAGAATTAGATGGATGTGAGAAGCACAACCAGGAATTTTCATTGTCTTAAAAATACATGCATGATCATAGAAAAAATATTTAGAATGTTAGGAGAGTCAAAAAATTCATGGGAAAAGATAGAATTAAAAGATAATGGAATTTCAGCACAAACTTTTTAAAGTACCCTGGTACAAACGTTAAAGATGCCACTGATAAAGCTTCAAAAACAATGAAGAAACAAGTTATTGGACACTGCTGGGAAGGCCATTTTTGTTATAAAATGAAGATTCAATATCACTCTGTTCTAGTGTTGTGTGCAAGGTGGTCATTGTAAGCTACGGACCTGGAAAACTTTGAAACAAAAGTGTGAAAGATGCAGCCTAATATCTGTTAGCTGCTAATAATCAAACATGGATGGAAAGAGATAAATTAATGAATAATCTTAAGCAAAATACATGTTAAAGTGGAAATTTTTCTGTGCTCCCAACAAGTCTACTCTATAAAAGAGGCCTGTATTTTAGAAGGGAATTTGTTAAGTTAAAATAGTATCAATGTTGTTGTTACTGTTATATGCCATGGAATCAGCTCGCACCATGTACAACAGCACAAAATATTGCTTGGTCTTGAGCATTCTTACAACCCTTATGTTTGAGCCCCTTGTTGAAATCACTGAGTTAACCCATCACACTGACTTTTTCACTGCCTCCATGCTTTACCATTCATGATAGCCTTCACTGCTGACTGTTACCTTCTGATAACATATCCAAAATAATGAGACAAAAGAGTGCCATCCTTGCTTCTCAGCAACTTTCAAAGATATATATAGAGAGAGGTTACAGATACAGATAGATCATTTTATTGGGAGCTCTTATAGCAATCCATACATAGATTCATTGTGTCAAGCACATTTGTACATATGATGTCATCATCATTTTGGAAACATTTTCTTTCTACTTGAGCCTTTATTATCAGCTCCTTTCCCCCCCCCCACCCTTGTGAACCCTTGATAAATGATAAATTATTATTATTTTTATATCTTACACTGTCCACTCTCTCCCTTCATCCACATTTCTGTTGTTCATCCCCCTGTTGTTGGTGGAGTGGTTATATGTTGAACATTGCAATCAGTTCTCCCTTTCTCCCCTTTCTGTCCCCCTACCCCCAACTTTCCACTACCCTTATGGTATCGCTATTCCCATTTCTGTTCCTGAGGGGTTTATCTGTCCTGGATTCCATGTGTCAAGAACTCTTATCTGTACCAGTGTACATGCTCTGGTATAGCCAGATGTATAAGGTAGAACCGGGGTCATGATAGTTGGGGGGGGGGCGCGGGTTGGGGGAGGAAACATCAAAGAACTAGAGGAATGTTGTGGTTTTCATAGGTGCTATATTGCACCCTGACAGACACGTCCTTTCATTGTGAGCTTTCTGTGAGGAGATGTCCAATTGTCCACAAATGGGCTTTGTGTCTGTACTCTGTCTCCCCTTGTTCACATCAATATGATTGTTTTGGGCCTTCTGATACCTGATCTTGTCGACATCTCGTGATCACACAGGCTAGTGTCCTTCTTCCATGTGGGTTTTGTTGCTTCCCTGCTAGATGACTGCTTGTTTAACTCCAAGCCTTTAAGACCCTAAATGCTATATATTTTAATAACTGGGCACCAGCAGTATAAACTTTGTTTATACACCCATTTTGTCTTCAGCAATGATGTCGGGGAGATGAGCATCACAGAATGCCAGGTCGTTAGAACACAGTGTTCTTGCATCGAGGGAGGACTTGATAGAGGCCAAATGTCTGTCTGTTGCTTTTATACTTAACATATAAAAATATGTACATAGACCTTGTATTAGTCTAGGTACTTTGGAGAAACAAATCCACAGCGACTCATGTATAAGAGAGAGTTTTATACAAAGAAAATGTGCATCACGAAAACATCCCAACCCAATGCTGCCCAAGCCCACAAGTCCAACATTAACCCATACCCAACACCAGTCCACAAAGTCCTTCACCTCACAAAACAGAGGCAATAATGCCAACTGCAGGAGGAAAGCTGAGTCAGTGAACGTGTAAGCATCTCAGCACTGGCAGGGGTCTCCACACGGCTGCTCCAGCACCCAGGGCTGCATCGGGATAGGTCCATGTAGCTTCTCCTTGGGGACGTCTTGTAGGAAGTCAATCTTGCAAGCTGAAGCAGGGAACTGCTAAGGCAGCTGCACCCGGTGCAACCATCACAAAACAAGAGACCTGAGAACTAGAAAGGCAAGGCTTCACCACCCATTTATCCCTCTGCCTTTCAACCAGCCCCACATGTGATTATCGGCCAGGCTGGCACAATTAACTAACTCAGATCTATATCCCTATCATTATATAAAAATATATTTAAATATGTACAGGCCTGTATTTATACTCCTATAAATGTCCTTTGCCTCATAATTCTTTCCACTGCTATACTTTTACTTTCCTCCAGTCCCACTACCATGTTCAACCTTCGTTCGGCAGCTCTCAGGAATTCCTCTCGGCAACACTGCAATTGATCAAACCCCACCAGGCATTCTATGCCCTCCTTGCTAATGACTTTAGATCTCTTGTTGTTCCCTTGTCCCTGGGTTTGTTGGCTCTCTCCTTGCTTTCCCCCACCTCCCCTCTCCCATGTGCCCCCAGCCCTGTCAGTCCTGTTGTTGTCTCCTCAACATTGTTTATCCTGCTCATCTTATACAGATAGACATGACAAACAGAGCCTATAAATAGGCCCAGCTGTGTTTGCTGACCCTTATGTATGTTTTCTGATCAAGTTTGATGAGGTGTCAAACCCCGCCCTCCGAGTCTGAAGTCTATTTTCTGGATTCCTTGGTGACTTCGTTGCTTTGTTCCCCTTGCTGCTCTCTTGCACTCCCGTCCTGTTTTGCCCAGGTGTGTGTGGATTGATGGGGGTTGTGGGGGTGGTGGGTGTCAGACTGGATACAATTCCTGCACTGTGTCTTCAGTGCTGTCCCCCATAGCACTATGGTCAGTGAGAGTACATCATGTCGCATTGTGGGGCCAGTCCTACAGTCCTCTCTGTACATTGCCTGTTCAAAGCCGGAATGTTGTCCATGGTGCTCAGTGGACCAGGATGTGGTTCTCTCTTTCTCTCTCTCTCTCTGTTCCCTCTTAGTTTTCCTCCTGTGTGATCTGGGCAGACCCACCTCCCTCCTGAGCTGTATCTTCAGTGCTCTCCTAAAGAAAATTCTGACTGTATTTCATTTAAGACAGGTTTGTTTGTGGTTCTTGTAGTCCAAAACAATATTTATCTACAACATGATAATTCAAATGTATTGATTCTTCTCACCAATTCCGCTTCATCGTCAATAATTCACATGCATATGAGGAGGCTAAAAATACTATGGTGACTTGCTCAAAGCCAGACCCCATGAATTGATCTTTGAAGATATGGGTGCTATAGCAATGTGTGTTAAAAAAGCACATGATGTACAGCTATCAGGAAAAACATCTATATATCATAAATTTCAATAGTTCAACCATATCAAGATGATTTGTACAATCATTACCATGTTTTAGAACATTTTCTTCTTGTATTTATTGTTACTAGCTCCTTTCTCACTAATAACCCTTGTCATATCCCTAAGAAACCATTAATTAAGTTAATGCCTTTATAGATTTACCTATCCTTGATTTTATTTGCAGTAAAACATAAAAACAAAACTAATAACAATAACAAAATAAAGTAATACAATTGAAAAAAAGTAAAAATAATAGAAACAAAATAACTTTCAAATGGGTCAAAAAGGAGATAAAATGATAAAGTGTTAAATATGTAATCTTGAAATATAATGCTGTCTATGATAGGATTATAATTGTTCAAGGAAATCCAATCAATGCACATATTATTCAAATTTATGTAACAACCACAAAAGCTAGTAAAATGAAAAACATGCTTAATATAGCTTAGACTGAAAGAATTTAAGGAAAAAATTCAAGTCTTAAGTTGCAATCTCAAAAATGGCAAAATATTGAATGATATAGGAAGCACACAAAGAGGAATTACTACTAGGCAGAAGAAAGGTGAGCATGATGGTGGGCCAGGAGGATGGTAAAAGGAAACAGAGGAAAGATCCAGGAAGTAAAGCTATGGATAGAGGTATAAGCATAGGTATGCACATATGTAAATATATTGATTCGTAAAAAATAGAGGAATTGTCCTATGCACATATATTTATATGGCACACACTGAGTTATTGGATGGACACTGGGCCTCTGCTCAAGCCCTGCCTCAATGCAAGAACAGTTTTTTCTAACAACCTGACATTCTGTGATGCTCACCCTCTGGATATGATCACTGAAGATATAATGGGCACATAAGCAAATGTGGTGAAGAAAACTGATGGTGCTCAGCTATCAAAAGATGTGGTGTCTTGGGTCTTAAAGACTTGGAGTTAAACAAATGACACCTAGCTGAGAAGCAACAAGCCCACAAGGAAGAAGCACACCAGCCTGTGCAATCATGAGGCATCAACAGGATCAAGTAACAGGCATTCAAAGACCCAAAACAAACAAAAGCAAACCAAAACCATATTGTTGAAAATGAGGTGGGTTGGAGTAGAGACCCAAACCCATCTGTAGACAATGGGATTTCCCCTCAAAGAAGAGTCATAAGAAAGGGATGAGATGAGTCAACCAGGGCACAGAATGGCACCAATGAAACACACATTATTCCTCTGGTTGCTCTAGGCTACCTCACCACCCACTCTCATGATCCGATTCCTGCCTTTCATTGTGGACTAGAGCTCAACATGTACACAGAAACAGATAAGAGATAACTCAGGACACGCAGAATCCAGGAACAGAAATGAGAGTTGCGATATCAGGAGGGTAGGGGGAGGTGGGAAGAGAAATGGAGTAAGGGGGAACCGATTGCAATGCTAGACATATAATCACCACCACCACCATCCCCAGGAGGATGAACAACAGAAACCATGGGGGAAGGGCGACAGTGGTTGGTAGATGTGGAGGGACTAAAAAAAGAGGAGCTGATACCAAGGGCTCAAATAGAAAATAAATATTTAGAAAATAATGATGGCAACATATGTACAAATATGCTTGATATAATTGGTGTATGGATTGTTATAAGAGCTGTAAAAAATCCCAATAAAATGGTCTTTTAATTTAAAAAATGGAGAAAAAATATACAGACTCACTGTAACAAAAAGAACTAGAGAAAAGCTCATCTTTTGAGGGGTAACATATGAGCAAGTGTCAATGGTGCTGAAGGAAGGAAGATGTTCATGCTGCACTGAAAGAATTAGCTAAAAACAAGGGTGCAGGAATTGTTGGGATAACAATAGAAATGCTTCAACAAACTGAAGAAGTACTAGAAGTGCTTACTCATCTATACCAGGAAATTTGGAAGACAGCCAACTGGCCAACTGACAAGAAGACAGATATATATCCATATTCCAAAAAAAAGTGAGCCAAAAGAATGCACAAAAGTGTAGAACAATATCATAGATATCACATGCAAGTACTTGCAAGTACATCTTTTTTCTAAAGATCAACAAAGGTTGCTGCAGTACATTGACAGACAGCTGCCAAAGGTTCAAGGTACTGTACAAAAAAGGATGTGGAACAAGGGATATCATTGTTGATGTCAGATAAATCTTGGCTGAAAGCAGAGAATATCAGAACGATGTTTACTTCGTTTTTATTGACAACGACAAGACATTTGACTGTGTGGATCATAACAAACTATGGATAACCTTGAGAAATACAGGAATTCCAGAACATTTCATTATAACATATACAACTTTACATGAGTCATGAGGCAGCTGAGCAAACAGTACAAAGGAATGTGGCATGGTTTAAAATCTGTATGTTGAGCAAATAATCAGAGAATCTGGATTATATGAAGAAGAATACAGCATCAGGACGGGAGGAAGACTTATTAACAACCTTCGATATGCAGATGACACAGCCTTGCTTGCTGAATATGAAGAAGACTTGAAGCCCTTGCTGAGGAAGATCAAGTATTGTAGCCTCCAGTGTGGATTAGACTCAATGTAAAGAAAGCACAAATCCTCACTACTGGAAAATAAATAACATCATGATCAATGGAGAAAATGTTGAAGTTGTCAAGGATTGTGTCTTACACGGATCCACAATCAATGCTGAAGTCAAAAGAACAAAAGATTTCACTAGGTAAATCTGCTGCACAGCACCTCTTTAGAGTGTTGAAGAGCAAGGATGTTACTTTTGAGGACTAAGGTGTCCTTGACTCAAGCCATGGTATTTTCAATTGCTGCAGATGTATGTGAAAGTTTGACATTAAAAAGGCAAAAATAAAGAGGAATCAGTGAATTTGAATTATGGTGCTGTAGTTTGTAGTAGTTTGCTACTGCATCTCTAGAAAACTGATACAAATAGGATACACAGAACTAGGAGTTGGGTTGATTTCAAAGTTTAATTGTTGAGTTAGTTAATTGTGCCAGCCTGGCCAATAATCACATGTGGTGCTGGTTGAAAGGCGGAGGGATAAATGGGTGGTGAGCCTCGGCCTTTCTAGTTCTCGGGTCTCTTGTTTTGTGATGGTTGCGTCGGGTGCAGCTGCCTTAGCAGTTCCCTGCTTCAGCTTGCAAGATGGATTTCCTACAAGACATCCCCAAGGAGAAGCCG
>NW_022111372.1:20336674-20358644 GCF_000313985.2 Echinops telfairi
TTAATGTTGGACTTGTGGGCTTGGGCAGCATTGGGTTGGGGTGTTTTCGTGACGCACCTTTTCTTTACATAAAACTCTCTCTTATACGTGAGTCGCCGTGGATTTGTTTCTCCAAAGTACCCAGACTAATACAGTTGTGCTCTAAGATCAGAAACACATGATTAAAAAAGAAGACCACCCCCCTTTAGATAGTGTTCCTGGCACATATTGTATTAAAGGCAAGATTATACACAAGCCTTGTAAGGGATCCCTTCTATCTTGAATTCTTAAAAAAAAATTATGAACACAACCATATTTTTAAATGCCATTATTCAACCTGAAGCCAGGTTCTAGAAAGGACTCTGCAATGCATTAGAGCACACTGGCAGAAAATAGAGCCCTCCTGGAGGCAGAAAACAAAGGTTTGCACTTGTAGATGAGATAGAATACGGAAACAACCTTTCCTCAATGAATTGACTGAATCTGTCATACATCTAATGTTACAAGAGTCAAAAAAAGCAGGAGGAGAAAATCCAAAGCAAAGTGAAAGCTTTGGGGTCAAAATCACAAAAATCAAGAATCAAAGCAAGAATTCAGTCTAAATAAAATTGATATTCTGCAGTGATTTGACATACTTAAAATAAGTGTATTTAATATATTTTCTTCTCTCAGTTATTCAGGTTGTTATAGCATTTAAAAAGTCAATCAACACAATTCAACAACATTGAAAACTTAAAAAGATAAAGCATATTATTTCTATGTATTCAGAAAATTATTTTGACAAGTATCCAATGAATACATATGACAAAAAGGAAAAAAATAACTCTCAGGAAACTGGGGGGAATGTCCTTTAGTCTGAAAAAAAGCATATTTGGAATATGTGTAAGTAATATTGGAAAATGTGTAAGTAATGTCATATTTAATTGTGAATTATCAAATGCTTTCCTTCAAAGACCATGAACAAGACAGGAATGTTCCCTTTCATCACTTTTACTTAGCATTTTACTGGAAATCAAAGGGACTGAAATATGGCCAGAAAAATAAATAAAATTATGTAGCATGGAAATAAAGTTGTGTTGTAGATGATATGATTATCTATCTAGAAATTTTAAGGGATCCTTGAAAAGTTTGTGTACATTACCTTATTTTTAAATGCCTATACTCAGCAGTAAAATGTATACAGTTATAAAATATTTGTGTTCTTATATTTGCAATGCAAACAACACACAAAATTACTGAGTAGAATTAATAGGTAAAACCTATAAACAAACAGAAACATTGTCAGACATATAGGAACATGGTAAATGTTTTATTATCCCGTTGCGATAATGCCTTATGTTAAATATGTTCTCATTGAAATATCTAAAGATCATATTACTAGATAGGTTATAGGTTCACTATATTATGTAGTATATCTTAGCTATACATGAATAAATGATACACATACAGGGAATTATCAGGTTATGAATGAGATCTATTCTTAAGGGCACCTTTAAGCTAAATTTATAGGCAAATTGGAATAAGTGAACGTGGTTCTTATATAGCCTTTCTTAGGGAAAGATAGGGCAGGATGTTTTACAAGGATTTGAAAGCTTCAGGTGCAACAAGTGAAAGTGACTGTGATGAAGACCTTGCTGTAAGTTAAGGATGGCTCAATCACTTGAAAGTGAGGGCATAGTTACTCAGTATAAAGTGTGAGTACAAGTTACTCGTGTCAAATGTTTGTAATGCAGGGATTTTCTGGGGTTCTATGTTGATTCAAAGATATGGACTATTGGAGATTATGCTGAATTCAATGAAATAGATTGCACAATATTGTTGGTTGATAACTAAAGAAGTTAAGCTTCCTTTTAAAATATAGATCAGAAAAGTAATGCATAATGTTCTACATTTAAAAAATTAATCTCGTGTACCTCATTATGGCATTCTTTTAAGTTCCTATACCTTGTTTTCGCATATTACTATCTTAACATTCTCCGCTTCATTGTCATCTTTCATTAACATTAGTTCTTTCCCTTTGTTTGTTGCTTCTAAAAGAAAACAATAACAGGGAAATATTAAAAATAGTGTTTCAAACATTAATGTTTTTAGTAGAGCTATGCTATATGAAATATCTTAATTCATAATGATTTGAACATTTGTGAAATTGGTGCTCCTTTTCTCAAATTAAACAATTATTCTGGTATTCTTAAAATTGTGTAGTTTGGGTTTTTTTTTTTGAAATATTGTATCTTTGACTCTTTCCCAGAATGCGGTGCCTGGTAACTTATGAGCTTAATTGCGGGTTCAACAATCATTCAATTAGCTACAGAGTTTAAATCACTTACATTTGCCACAATTATTGAGAGTGTTGACACTTTTTAAGAAGCATAATGATAGCTACAGAGCACTGTTTAATTATAATCAATAACAGGATCATTACTAATAGCAATTAAGCTTTATCATTGCTATTACCATGGCAGCAGCTATTTGCCCATTGTTGTTGATAGGTGTTGTCAAGTTGGTTCTGACTCATGGTGACCTTATGTATACAGAGTAACACACTATGAGTCTTTCTCACAATTGCTGTTATGTTTGAGCCCATTTTGTAGCTATAGAGAGTGATTAAAATTTATATATAAAGTCTCGTGGTCTAATTTTACACACTTCATCAAGTCTGCTGAATCCAATTTATATTTCATTGGTTTAAAGATATTGTCAGGCCTACAATATTTTCACGGTTCAAAAAAGTTATATAAATTCCACATCTCCTAAAAACATGATGAAGAGTCATGATAGTACAGTGATTAAAGAACTTGGCAGAAAATTTTGGCTGGAATCTACTAATCACTCGATGGAAGATGGATGTAACAATGTACTTTCATGACAGCAGCCATGGAAACCCCAAGGGCAGGTCTTCTCTGTCTTACAGGGTCACAGTGTTGGAATAAGAGAATGATAGGCCTGATATACCTGGTGACAGTGAACTTTAGTCATACTGGCAGGGGACAATAACCTAATTTGAATTATTTCTTAGTATACTCTGATTATGCCTAGAATTCCTAAGTGACCAGAGCTTTAAGATTTTTAGCTCCGTATAGTATTTTCTTGCACTTTTGTTCTGTATAAAAGCATAACTCCTTGACAAATAACTTTTTAACAAATTAAAACATTTAATTTTCCCACTGGATATAAATTTATAAAGTACATAATAGCTAATACCAAGGGCTTAATAGAAAGTAAATGTCTAGAAAATAATTATGGTAACATATTTACAAGTATGCTTGATACAATTGATATATGGATTGTTATAAAAGCTGTAAGAGCTGCAACAAAATGATCATTTTAATAAAAATAATAATAAAATTCCCTGCATAATGATGTGACATTTTCATCCAGTTTATGAATATAATTTGATATCACATTATATATATGCAATGTATCTCTCAATTCTTTATATTAAAAACTTATACAAATATATAAATTGAATGAGCTATATAATCTCTGCACAAGAAAACTTATATTTCCAAAACACAAAGAGCAGCCTGTTCCACTATCCAGAAGAAAGAATTACTCATTTTTTCATATACATTTTTCAAATAGTTACCTGCCATGTATATTGCTTTCTATGTTACTTCCATTTTTGTTCTAGTTTGAAAACCCACCATATAACTGTTCATATTTTGGTAGAATCATTTTATGTAAAATAGTGCTTGTTATAAGAAATTGTTATAAGAAAGCATGACAAATTTATAGCAATATTTTGTGAATTCAAAGTTGTTCCACTTTTATATGTAAAATTGGGTATGGTCAAATATTCAATATTTAGGAAACAGGAAAAATCCATTTTTATGATAACATATTAATTTGGATCAAAGAGACGCATTACAAAAATTGATAACTGGGTGCAAGGATCACATTTGTCAGTGACTGAAAGGCCAGTGGTTAGACTATTTGTGATTTAAATTCAGTTCCCAATCTAACATGCCAGACAACTAGAATATCTTTTAGAAAGTACTCCACATTGTAATCTGATTTATCTACATAACACCATTAGCCAGAAGTATCCATCATGGGGGAACAAATAGACTTCAAAGAAAAAAATTGTTATAACCAAATGAAGGAAAGCTAGGCGACTTCTTTCTAGAAACAAGGTCAGATTTTAAAACAAATGCTTAAGACTTAAGTTGAACATTGGTGGGAAGTTGAGTGGGACTACACCCATGAAGATCTATAATTTGGGCAGAAAGTATTTCTACATATGTATAAGGATCCCTGTTGGTGTAGTGGGTTACACGTTGGGCAGAAAACTACAAACTCTGAGTTCAAAATCACCAGCTATTCTTTAGGAGAAAGATGAAGCTTTCTACTTTCAAAAATATTACTTATCTCAGAAACCCACAGACACAGGTCTACCCTTTCCTATAGGGTCACTGTAAGTCAGGACTGTGAGATGGCCTGTTTGTTCTTTGGACTAGTAGAATGTTCAGGGCACAAAATTATGTAAACGTTTAGCAATAACCAAAGACTATGAGGGAATGGGGCACAGGGCCAGGAGACTCAAGACCATAGTCTTAGGGAACACCAAGTTCAATGAGCATAAAACAACTCACAAAGTTACTTTCAAAGTAGCCATTGATATCTTATGTTTGTGGTGGCCATCTAAAGTGAAACTCTTGGGGTTTGGTTTCTCCATGTCCCAAACAAAAAGGAGTGAAGAAAATATGACACAAGAAAACAAATAGTCCACTGTAACAATGGTCTATGCAAGCCCCTATCTTCATGACTCTGACAGTAGAAGGACCACTGGATGCCTGTCTGCCACTACTGACCCCTCTAAAATGAATCACAATAGGGGGGTTGTGTATGGAGTGGAAGAAAAGTGTGGAATAAACCTCAAAATCATATAAAAGAGCAGGCCACAGGCCTGGGATTGATATTGAGGACTCAGTAAGACTATGACTCTTGGACTTCCTGCAGGCTGCCTGGATGTTGAAGAAAAGCACTAGAGAGGTGCATATTCCTTGGTACCATCAAACACAGGAGGTCAAAACAGCTGTAATTTCCCAAGAATTAAGCTCAGAAGTCAGAAAGGGATAAAAAAGGAAGGAGAAAAATAATAAAATAAAATGAGATAGTAGTGCTATTTGCATTTTGGGGGTTGCAATCACTGTCACACACAAAAATGCATATGAATTGTTGAATAGAAAATCCATTTGCTCACTAAATTTTAACTGAAATCATAATAAGAAAAGTTTTTTCGGTTTTTCTTTTTTTTTTTTTAATCTGAAAGACATGGTGTGGTTGTTACATAACCTGGTATCAATTTGGGCTTGAAAGGATTAAGAGTGAAGGGGTGGAGTCTAGTCTGTCAATCAGGTCACAGCAAATGAGGCCTCTGTGTGGGCATGGTCTTCTCCTAACAATTCTGGGAATTCCTCATTCGAGGTGGGAGAGACTTTCTCTCTGCTCACTCCCTGAGACAATTCTCTACTGACAAGTCACATGGTGCTATGCCCTGGGAACTGGAGAAGCCACAGGGACCTACCCTGATGCAGCCAGAACCCTAGCAGCAACAGAAGCCATGTGGAGACCCCTGCCAGCACTGAGATGCTTACAACACCACGGGATTCAAAGACTTTCTACCCACTGGCCTGTGATCATCCTGAATTCGGCGTCATTGCATGTGTTTTGTGAGTCTGAAGAGGACCTTATTGATCAGTATCAGACATATGACCTAATATCGGACTTATGGGCTTGGACTGGACTGGGTTGCGATGCTTTCTTAATGTATAATTACCCTTTATATAAAACTCTCTTATGCACATTTGAGTGTTTATGAATTTGTTTCTCTAGTACACATTATGGTACCAGAAGTTGGGTACTGGAGAAACAAATCATAAATATGGAGAATAGATATTTATTTGTTTTCTGCCTCATGGTAGTGTTCCTTTGGCTAGTCAGAAGTCAGATATGGCGATGCAGTCTACTGGGTTATTTTTTGGAAAGAATATAGGAAGTTGAAGTTTGGATTATTTTGTTTGGTTGTAGTCTTTGGTTATTCCTTTTTAAAATGGCAAAATAATGAATGTGATTGATGTATATTTTGAACTCAGGGGTGAAAATCACTATTTGAATTCCTCAGAGAACATGCTGGTTAGAAAAAATGGCTCACAGAAAGTCTGGATCTGCCTTGATACTCCCAGGGGCCTAGTCCCATGTTTTGTATCAATAGAATTGTTCAGATAAGGATTAAGATAAGCTAAATAGGGATTGAACTCGACTCTTTTAAGAATTTAGTTTAGTATCTGATTCTACTTTATTTATACTGATTTCTTCTGCTTGTGATTGACAGAAATGTTTATTGAGAATTGTGAAACTAGAGAGTTTGTAAGCCTACTTACCTTCAGTCATTAAAATTCAATCCTTAAATGGGTTTAGGACAGCCTGCAAAGAAGGCTCTGAAAGGATAAGCCCACCCAGTGCTTTGGAGGACTCAAGACATTTACATTCCAAGAGACTTGTCTGGGGGCAAGATTGACAGATTGAAGAAACAGGAACTCTGGTTTTTTGGAAATCTTGAATTAGTAGTTTTTGTTAGAAGCTGGAAAAAATATGGAACCATGAAGAAAACTCCTCTCAAGGACTGAACATTAAAGGGAGCCTGTGAGCAGGCTGACATGCTTGCTAGGTGACCACCTGGATCTACTTATTGAGTGAGAGAAATGCAGCAATAGACAGGTTGAGTCTGGCCACTGACACCTGTGGACCTGGTTTACAGGAACTAGAGTAGAAGAAGAGAGTGGGTTGACTGGTCTGAAGTTCACGACCTAGCTCAAGGGGGCTCGGGTTGTTGAAAATTTGTGACAGCGCTCATGGTCTAAATGCAAGGCGACCTATGGGCACCTTGGTGAGGCCAAGTGTGGCAGCGCAAATTGAGTTGACCAGAACCCGGGCAGATCAAAAGAAGACGTTTGAGCCTGTGAACTGATGCATATTGCTGCATACTTTATGGATGGCCTGTCCTGATTTGACTTTGCTTATGGATGCTGACTCACAAAGTTCCAAGTAGGATAAAGATTCTTCACATCAAAGGATATGATTGTCTCCTCAGAGCACTGGGTTGATATAAATGGACAGTGCAGAAATTGGATACCCAAGATTGGGAGCATAAAGGCAAGAGGTGGCTGGCTTACAAACTTTCATAGTTGGGGGAATATATTCATAGGATTATAGGATTAAGGTATAGGTTTACTTAACTGAAATTGTTAGGTATAGGATTTTTTTTCACTTATAAAATATTATGTTTAAATGAGGGTGGCACATATTGAATTGTATGCATTTCATATTTATCCTGTTAGGTACTGATATGATTTTGTTATTGTTTGTTTGAAAAGTATATATGGCTAAAAAGTTACGAAAAAGTCAATTTAGAACTTGAGAGGATTAAGAGTGAAGGGGTGGAGTCTAGTTTGTCAATCAGGTCACAGCCAATGAGATCTCTGTGTGGGCAGGGCCCTCTCCTAAGAATTGTGGAGATTTCCTCCTTGGAGGTGGGAGAGACTCTCTCTCTGCTCACTCCTTGAGACAATGCTGACAAGACACATGGTTCTATGCCCTGGGAGCTGGATAAACCACAGGGACCTACCCTGATGTAGCCAGAACCCAATCAGCACCAGAAGCCATGTGGAGACCCCTGCCAGCGCTGAAATGCTTACAGCACCACTGGATTCAAAGACTTTCTACCCAATGGCCTGTGATCGTCCTGAATTTGGCATCATTGCATGTGTTTCATGAGTCTGAAGAGGACCTTATTGATCGGTATCAGACATATGACCTAATATCGGATTTATGGGCATGGACCGGACTGGGTTGGAATGCTTTCTTAATGTACAATTACCCTTTATATAAAACTCTCTCTTATACACATATGTGTGTTTGTTAATTTGTTTCTCTTGTCAACCCAGACTAACACAATTGCTATTGAATCATAATAATAATTGCACAGATTCCTTCCCAAATACATATGTAGTTATGGCATACTGGAAGCTGTAACTGGATCAAGGTGGGAGCAATTTAACTTAACACATATGTTAAAAATTTAAAAAATAAATAAAAGATAGGCATGCTTCTTCTGTTAACCAAATATCTTAGACTAGTTTTCAAAGTTGAACAATCCCTAATAAATATAGATGATAAATCCTTGAAAAATACATTGATTTTACATATGAAGTACACTAAGCTTTATCCAAGAGGAATGACATATGGTCACAGATAATTAGGTCATTGGTTTCAGACACTATCCATGGGTGGATTGGGGAACTGATGTAATGGCCTTTAGAGATTTGTAGATTTTGGAACAGTTAAATGTTCTAAGTAGCATGGGATGTTGTTAGTTGCTGCGGGATCAGTTTCACCTCATTGTGGCCTTGCGAATAACAGAAAGGATGTTTCCATGAACCCGACATTGTCATAATTACTGCCAAGTCTGAATCCATTGTTGTGGCTACTGTGTCAGTCTATCTCACGGAGAAGTTCCCTGGGGTTATTTTTGACACTCTGTTTTTTCCAAATAGAAAATAGTCTTTTCTGATGATGTGTGTTGGTAAAGCTCAGTGAGTTTTATAGAAAAGATAGTAGTTTTCTGCACATCACATTTAAAAATAAAGGCAGAAATCCTAGTAAAGAAATTCCTCAGCAACGCCCACAGGTTCACAGTGAGAGGAGCGGCAAACCAAGAGGACAGCGCTCAATGAGATGAATTGACACAGGGCTGCGTTCCTGGGCTCAGGCCTGGGAACAGTTGAGGACAGCGCAGGACTATGCAGTGTTTCATTCTGTTGTACATAGGCTTGCTATGGGTTGGAGTCAGCTAGATGGCACCTAACGACAACAGCACAGCATAGAATTCTGCAGCACCTCAATAGGAAAAACACAAATATCCATTCAAAATGTGGGCAAAGGACATGAAAGTCAATTCACATTGGATGCCATTTGCATGGCTAATAAACACACGTAGAAATGTTCAGTATCACTAGCTACCCAACAAACACATGAAGACAATATCAATTTCACTAGTCACTTGGGAGATGCAGATCAAAATGACAATTTGATAGCACCTTAAACCCACAACTGTAGCCCCATTCAAAAAGCAAAATAGAGCAACAAATACTGGGGAGGTTGTGGAGAGATTGGAACTCACACTGCTGATGGGATTGTAAACATTTACAACCATTGTGGAAGTCAATATAATACTGCCTAAATGAACTGGGAACAGAACCAGAAATAAACTATACAACCAAGCATTACCTTTGCTGGCACAATCCCTAAAGAGATAATACAACACATACAGACATATGCTCTCCTATTTTCATTGCAGCACATTTCACAATAGCAAGAAGCTTGAAACAGCCCAAGTGCCATCTGTAAAAGAATGGATAAAGAACCGCTGGGTTTTTCTGCTTCTCAGCTGGATGGCCGCTTGTTTATCTTCAAGCCTTTAAGACCCCAGATAGCATAGCTTTTTCTTCACTACATTTGCTTGTGTACCGGCTTTGTCTTCAGCGATCAAGTCAGAAAGGTGAGCATCACAGAATGTCAAGTTATTAGAACAAAGTGTTCTTGCATTGAGGGAATATTTACGTAGAGACCCAATGTCTATTATTTCCCTATTGTTATATACAAATATATTTATATGTGTGCATGTCTGTATTTAGACCTCTATAAATGTCCTTTGCTTCCTAGTTCTCTCCTTTATTTCCTTTTACTTCGTTCTTGTTCCACTATCATGTTCACCCTCCATTCAGGTCTCAGTAACTCCTCATGGCTACATTGCACTTGATTAAGCCCCACCAGGCATCCTACACCCTTCTTGGCATCAATTTTAGATCACTTGTTCCCTTGTCCCTGTGTTTGTTGGCACACCCCTTCCTTTCCCCTGCCTCCCCCTCTCCTATGTGCCCATGGAACTGCCAGTCCCATTGTTTTCACCTCTGAATTATTTATCCCACCTATCTTATCTGGATAGACATGAAAAAAACAATAATAAGCACAAAAACAAAACAAAACAAAGCAACAGCAACAACAAAGCCCACATGGAAGAAACACACCAGCCTGTGTGATCATAAGGTGTTGATGGGATCAGGTATCAAGCATCAAAGACCCAGAACAAAAAATTATATCAATGTGAATGAGGGGGAGGGTGGATTGGAGACACAAGATTCATCTGTAGACAATTGGACATCCCCTTACAGAAAAGTCACAAGGAAGAGAGGAGCCAGTCAGGGTGCAGTAAAGCACCAATGAAACATACAACTTTCTTCAAGTTCTTTAATACATTCTCCCCATCACTATCACGACCCCAATTCCACCTTAAATTCTGGCTAGGCCAGATCATGTACATGGGTACAGATAAGAGCTGAAAACAGGGAATCCCAGACAGATAAACCCCTCAGGACCAATAATGAGAGTAGTGATACCAGGAGAGTAAGGGGAAGGTGAGAGGAGAAAGGGGGAACCAATCACAATGATTGACCTATAACCCTCTCCTGGGGGATAAACAAGAAAAGTGGGTGAAAGGAGGCAGTGGTTGGTGTAAAACATTTATATATACATATATATATATATATATGTAGGTAACAAGAGTTCATGAGGGAGAGAGAGTGGAGGGGGGGAAATGAGCTGATACCAAGGGCTCAATTAGAAAGAAAATATTTTGAAAATGATGACAACATGTACAAATGTGCTAGACATAGTGCTTGACATATGTGGATTGTGATAGGAACTGTAAGAGCCCCCAATAAAATGATTAAAAAAGAAAAACTATGCTGACTAGAAGAAAAAAAAGAAAGAAAATAAAAAGAAATTCTGGTACATTCACACAATAGAATACTATGCACCCCCGCCCAGAACAGTGATGGAACCATGAAGTACCTCCTGACATAGTTGGATCTGGAAATCATTATGCTGAGTAAATTTAGTTAATCATGAATGGACAAATATTGTATGAGTCCACTACTATAAGGATAAATACCAAGACAAAGGCAGGGTTTTGTTCCCAGGTCATGTGATATTCTAATCCAGTCTCCTAAGCAACAAGGTAGTGAGCCTGCTTAGTGCCCATGAACCAATATAGCACCCCCTTTATTTGTCTATAAGAGCCCTGGTGGTGTAGTGGTTTTGCATTGGGCTGTGATCCTCACGGTCAGCAGTTTGAAACCTTCAGAAGCTCTGCTGGAGAAAGACTGGGCTTTCTACTCCGGTAATAGTTACAGTCTCAGAAACTCACATGGTCACTGTTAGCCACCATTGACTCTATGGCAGTGACTTTTAGAGTTTTATTTGTACTTCTTGCTGGGGCCACTTTGTCAAGTTGGAGGGGGAGGGAGAAGACCAATCAGTTTGTGCTGTACAACAAAATTCTAAGGTACCCTCAAGTCAACAGATACTCTTGTAAGAATGACTAGGAATTGGGACATTCTGAAAATTCATAGTCAAGACGTGTGTGAGGGTGGAAGGTACAGATGTTTGTCTTGGAGAAGGAGATTACCCTTCTGTTGGTAGCTAAATCGGGAAGGGCAACCATAGGGGATCATGGTTAAAAATACTTAGGTAGAATCCAAGGAGAGAATATGCCTTGTATTTTGCTCTTAATGGACACTTTTGACCTAGTTCCTATTCAGTTTTTGGTGACCCCAGCTACATGCTATAGAACTGGGACAGTGCCATTTTAAGGTGTACAATATCCACTATCGGTCACACTACTAGGAGCTAATTTGGAACCCCTTACTAAGCAAACTGGGCTTTACCTTATAAACTCATAGCAAATTTAAGGAACTGACAAAATCCCTTGGACTCAAAGCTGAAACACCTTAATGTGAGTAAAACCAGATGACCTCTAGTCCAAGGTTATGGAATTGGTCGAGATTTACTATTTTAATGCACTCTTTATTTTTCATGACATCTGTTAGTCTAATGGGCATGATTATGCTTTTGTGGATACGTGTTATTGAACATTTTGCCCTCATTATTCATGTAATTAGCATCCAGTCACTTAAGCTTATAAAAGAGTTGATGCTGATTTATAGCTACCCTATGTACAACAGAAGAAAACACTGCCCGACCCTGCACCATGCTCACAATTGTTCTTATGTGTGAGTCCATTGTTGCAGCCGTTATGCGAATCCGTCTTGTCAAGGACCTTCCTCCTTGTATTTGCCCTTCTGATTTACCAGTCATGATTGCCTTCTTCGAGGACTGTTCTCTCCTAAAAACCTGTGCAAAATAGCTGAGAAATTCTCACCATGTTTCAGTATTCCTAATTCAATGCCAAACTTTCATATGCAATGTGAGGCAACTAGAAATACTATGGCTTAGGTGAGACACACTTTAGTTTTCAAATAAACATCCTTGTTTTTCAACACATTAAAGAGGTCTGTGCAGCAGATTTTCCCAGTGCAAAACATCCTTTTATCTTCTGACTGCTTCTTCCAGGATTTCAATCTTTTCTCGGCTTATCATGATGTTACTTATTGGTCTAGTTGTGAGGATTCTGGTCTTCTTTACTTTGAGTTTTACTCCATACTGAGGGCTGGAATACTTGAACTTCATCAGCAAATGCTAAAAGTTCTTCTCAGTTTGTGCAATCCACATATAGCAGGTTGTTAATAAGTCTTCCTCCAATCCTAATGCCACATTCTTCATATAAGCCAGTTTCTCTGATGATTTGCTGAGTATAGAGATTTTAATAAGTATAACGAGGTGACACAATTCTGTTGCATACCTCTGCTGATATTAAAACATGCAAATTTAAAAAAAAATCATTTTATTGGGGGTTCTGACAGTTCTTATCTCAATCCATACATATATCCATTGTGTCAAGCACATTTGTACATATGATGCCATCATCATTTTTAAAAAAATGCTCTTTCTACTTGAGCCTTTGTTATCAGCTCTTCCTCCCCCCCCTTCTCCTGCCTACCCTCCCTCATGAACCCTTGATAATTTATAAATTATTATTTTTTTCTTGACACTGACCGCTGTCTCCCTTCTCCCACTTTCCTGATGTTTGTCCCCAGGGAGGAGGGAGGTTATATATGGATCGTTGTGATTGGTTCCCCCTTTCCTCCCCCACTTTCCCCCTACCCTTCTGGCATCACTACTCTCTTTATTGGTCTTGAGGGGTTTATCTGTCCTGGATTCCCTGTGTTGAGAGCAATTATGTGTAACAGTGTATATACTCTGGTCTAGCCAGATTTGTGAGGTAGAATTGGGGTCATGATCATTGCAGGGTGGGGTAGGGTGGTAAATCATTAAAGAAGTAGAGGAAAGTTGTATGTTTCCTAAGTGCGTGACTGCATCCTGACTGGCTCATAATTTTCTTGTGACCCTTCTGTGAGGGGATGTCCAATTGTCTACAGATGGGCTTTGGGTCTTTAAACCACACAGTCACTGTACCATACTGTCTTGGCTTGTGCTGTGCTGTGATGCTGGAAGCTATGTCACTGGTGTTTCAATTGCCAGAGGGTCACCCAAAGGGAACACGTTTCAGTGGAGAGAACAGACAATGAAGAAGAAATCAACTTTGGAGGAATTAGCAGCTGAAAACTTTATGCATAGCTTTGAAACACTGTCAGAAATTGAAGACTCACTAGGAAAACATTGTCAGAGATTGTGCCAGAAGATGAACCCCTCAGGTCAGAAGGCAATCAAAAGATGACTGAGGGGGAGCCAATTTCTCCGAGTGAAATTGACCATGGTGACATGAGTTGGGTGAAACCTGTGTGACGGGAACCTTTGGGGTCTTCATTATATCTGCATAGACTGGCTTTTCAGATTGCCATGCATGAATTGTTGACTTGTAAAGATTAAGAGGCAGTTGTGCAAACAGAACAAGGGAATACTGCTTGGTTTAAAATCAGGAAAAACATGTGCAAGAGTGGTAGCCTATTGCCATATTTATTCCATCTGTATGTCAAGCAAACAAAGAAACTGCATAATACGAAGAAGAGTATATATATTAAAAAAGAATAGCATCTGGGGTCTTAAAGACTTGTCTTAAAACAAGCAATCTTCTAAATGAGGTGTCAGCTAAATCCATGTGGAAGAGACACACCAGCCTTCTGTGATCCAAGGATTGAAAACATGAAAATCCAAATTTGAAGGACAGAATGGTTTCAAAACTTAAATTCCGGCCACCCAGATTACGAATGGCTGTGGATGACCATGGAGGCTCCAATCCACTTGCAGAGTCCCCACGGACTGCTCCTTTCTTTTGCTGCGATTGACATCGTTCCTTCCTACTGCCTCTTTTTTCCCATTAGTCCCTAATTCCTTGTTGGTGGTGATCCAGTGCCTTGTTTGTCTTCTGTAAAGTGTATTATGGCTTTCCCTCTTTCTTTTGTCCGGTGTCCTGCTGTATTTTGTTCCTTATAGTAGATTATCTTGTTTTCCCTTCTTGTAATTTTCCTCCTTTGTCCTTTCTTTAATTTCATTTTTCCTTACAACTCTTACACCATCACTAGAGACAGTTATACAACAATTTTTTTCCAGAAGTAAACTAAAAGACATTCCCAATAAAAACATCTTTATTTACTTTCAGTGTTTTAGAGCTTATAACTCTTTATCTCTACACCTTTCCACTTATAGAAAGAAAAGACAGAGACATTCCAATTTAAATGATTCTCTCTTTCCCCTAAATTGTTTTAATTCTATGGCTAATGCTTAAGGAATTACATAAAAGAAATTTAGGAATAGCATTTTGCTATTCAGATCTTAAATTTTTCATTTGGAAATATTTTCCATGAAGACTTTTGACATTTGTTTTTAAGAGAGAGATACAATGAATAAATTAAGGCCACTTAGCTGAAATTAGAAAATAAAATCTAATAACCTTCCACATGAAGTAGACAAAGCAAATAGAAATATCTATGATGTTGAAAACCTAAATAATTTGTATACTTAAAAAAATCAACATTGTACAGGATACATTGTTACACATTAAAGCAATATTGTAAAATATTCTCAATTCTTTAAAAACCTTATGAGGAGATCAGAAACAAGTTGAATATCTTTTTTCATCTTTTACTTATGATTTATTTTAATATGTAATTTTAAGATGCTTCTTTAAGCAAATGAATCCCTCCAATTTGAATGCACGGTAATTGAACAAATCAAATTGTTTTTGCTTTTATAGACATATCCTTAATCTAGTTTCAGTAAATTCAACACCAGTTTTCATTAAATATGTTAAAATTTCCCAACTACGTGGACGGCAGCCCCTCCCTCCAGAAGACTTTATTTCAAAGGACACCAATGAAATTGCAGCCCAGGGAGAGGGACATGTTTGATTGGAGCGCATGGGAAAAGTGAGGGAGGAGGAAGAGAGAGTGGAGCACATCCTGGCCCACCAAATCTTGAGGATGATATTCCCACTCAGATCAGCCAGTCCACAGAGAGGACCATATGGCCAACCCCACTATGAGACACGACATCCCACACTGACCCATGGCCCTACAGGGGACAACACTGGAGACACAGTGTGGGAGTTTCACCCGATCTAATTCCACCACACCGAGGCAGAACACTGAGGGGTACAGCAGAACAGCACTGGGAACAGAGTAACGAAGTCCCCAGGGAATACCAAAAATGGACTTTGAGGCCAAGTCTAGGCACCCCATCAGACTTGACCAGAAAACACTCCTAAAGGCCAACAAACAGTCCTTGAACTAACTATAAGCTTTTCTTTTTTGTTGTTGTTGTGTTGTGCTTTGTTTTTGTCATTGGCTTTTGGTTGTTGTTTTGTTTTGTTTTCTTCTGTTGCTTGGGTTTGCTCTGTCTTGTTTTTGTGCATAGATGAACAATCTGGAGGAGAAAATGGGACTGACAGTTCCGTGGGGACATGGGGGAGGGGGAGTGGGGGAAAGAAAGTGGTGTTAACAAACCCAGGGACAAGGGAACAACAGTGATCTAGTTCGGTGGTGAGGAGGCTGTAGGAGGCCTGCTAGGGCATGATCAAGGGTAATGTAACAAAGAAGATTTACTGAAAGCCAAATGAAGGCTGAGCCTGATAGTGGGACAAGAGGAAAGTAAAAGGAAATAGAGGAAAGAGCTAGGAGACAAAGGGCATTTATAGATGTCTAAATAAAGGCATGTACATATGTAAATATATTTACATATGAGGATGGGGAAATAGATTTATGTGCATATATTTATAGGTTTAGTATTAGGGTAGCAGAAGGACAAGCCTCCACTCAAATACTCCCTCAATGCAAGAATACTATGTTCTATTAAACTGGCATTCCATAATGCTCACCTTCCCAACATGATCGCTGAGGACAAAGCAGGTATATAAGGAAATATGGTGAAGAAAGATGATGGTGCCTGGCTATCAAAAGATATAGCATCTGGGGTTTTAAAGACTTGAAGGTAAACAAGCAGCCATCTAGCTGAGAAGCAGCAAAGTCCACATGGAAGAAGCACACCAGCCTGTGTGACCATGAGGTGTTGAAGGGATCAGGTATCAGACATCAAAGAACAAAAAATTATATCATAGTGAATGAGGGCGAGTATGGATGGGGTGGGGACCCAAAGCCCATCTGTAGGCAACTGGATATCCTCTTATGGAAGGGTTGTGGGGAACAGATGAGCCAGTTAGGGTGCAGTGTAGCACCAATGAAACATACAACTTTCCTCTGGTTCCTAAATGCTTCCTCCCCACCCATTACCATGATCCCAATTCTACCTTATGAATCTGGCTAGTGTACAGAGGACTGTACACTGGTACACATAGGAACTGGAAACACAGGGAATCCAGGACAGATGATCCCTTCAGGACCAGTGGTGAGAGTGGTGATACCGGGAGGGTGGAGAAGGGTGGGTTAGAGACGGGCAACCAATTATAAGGATCTACATATAACCTCCTCCCTGGGGGATGGACAACAGAAAAGTGGGTGAAGGGAGATGTTAGATAGTGTAAAATATGACAAAATATTAATTTATAGATCTCAAGGGTTCATAAGGGAGGGGCAGTGGGGAGAGACGGGGGAAAATGAGGAGCTGATGCCAGGGGCTTATGTGCAGAGAAAATGTTCTGAGAATGATGAGGGTAACAAATGTACAAATGTGCTTTATACAGTTGATGTATGTATGGATTGTGATAAGAGTTGTATGAGCCCCCAATAAAATGATTTTAAAAATTAGAATGCATTATGTTATCAGTGTGCTCTATGAATGAATTTTTAATGTGAAAAGTAACCATGTTACATTTCTTTCTTTATAAATCATAGGAGAAACATTTGATCTGATATATTTTAACTAGTAATCAAGACAGCACTTTATTGGGGTATAAATAATTGAATTTTAAGTCTGTTATACTTTTTAAATTTAGGCTATTAATGTAAGTTTCTTCTGATAGATTCTCTGCGTCACTGATATGAAATCTTTGTTAAACACTTCACATGCTAAACCATCTAAAATAAACCCTACTACAGAAAACATGATATCTTTCCTCTTGTAACTAAATAAAACTGCAGTTTCAAGTTTTCTTAGGTTGTATTATGTAAGGAAATTTTTTTATATTATTAAGGCCATATGCTACAAAGTAAATATTTCACATTAGATTAATAGATTATGTAATGCATAGTTCTAAAGCATATTTTAAAAAAAAATTGTAAACATTTTCCATTACAGTATTTGAATATTTTCTATTAAAATTTGGCAATGATTAATTTATATTTACTTGCTTTTTAATATAGCTAAGATGATTTAAAATACGGTAAGCAGTATGGAATAATTTTCTTGATTAATTTCATTTACATCATTCTTTCCTTTTAAGCAACTTTATCCCAAGCAATTTCTTATGTCCCTTCTGAATAATGTTGCCTACTTAGGCTGATTTTGGAATTATAGAGCATTGCAGATGGTAGCAATTTTAAAAAGAAAAGATTAATAGATCAGATTGGGAAAAGGCATGGAAAGCGCCAGAATGAGATCTGATAATGATAGCCAGGCTGGGTGTTAACACTGTTTCTCAGGGATGGGCATTTTGAAGCTTATCAACTGCATTTTAATGCACTACACTGTGTACAGACATAACTGTAAATATTTTTAATGTGCCATTAAATGGGATGTCCAGAGTAGTTTAATGTACAGATGTCAATAGGAGATTGAAATACACTTCAAAGTGACTTTTCCTCTCACAAGTTTTACAAAAACACCATGTCGCAATTACCTAAGAGTTACATATTTTCCAGAAGTAGGATGGGCTTGCATATTAATAAAATCTACAAGGCAAACTTCAGCTTGTGCTATTGACCCTCAGCTATCTTTGCAAGCAACAGTAGGATCCACAAAACTAAATATTTTCCTGGAATTTGATATTTTAAATGAACGATTCTGGCAATTTAAAAGAGAGACCATCATAATGGTTATTTATGGTTAGTTATTTCCTATGGTACAGAAAACCAAATATGTAGAAACCCAGTGTGACATTCATCTTATCCTATTTTGTAAGTTAAAAACCTCATTTTAGTATTATATATTATTTTTGTGTTATGTTAACTTACTCCCAAAGTATTCCTGGAATGGGGGATAGAGGGAATCTGCAAATTAGAGTGGAACTTGTGAAATTTTCAATAACTATAAATACTGCTTTTATATATTTAGGGAAATAAATACTTTACTGCTATTATTTTGACTGCAAACATAGTAATTTTATCATGACCTAGCATTGGACACCACTACTCCACTTACAAGAAAATTACCTAATATTTTTAGTGTACCTAATTTCTTGTTAGGAACCTTGGTGGCATAGTAGTTATACATTGGGCTGTGATCTGCAAGGTCGGCCATTCTAAACCACCAGCAGCTCTGCAGAAGGACAGGACTTTCTACTCCTGTAAGCAGCTACAGTCTCAGGAACTCACTGGCACACTTCTACCCTGTGCTATAGTGTCACTAGGAGTTGGCAGCAACTCAATAGCGGTGATTGATTATTTATTAAATATTAATGCATACCATATTAACTATGAGAAAAGGTGATGGCTCAATTTATCATTTTTTTCATAGTCTTCATATTTCTCCTTTTAAGAATTGCTAGACCTCCACAAAAGTAATCTATGTGATAACCTAATTTTTCTCACCATCAATTTATTTGAAAAAAACAGCACATCTAATACTTGAGGAAGTAAATATCTTTTTCCAAGACTGACAATTATAGACTTTCTAAGATGGATTATAGGTAAATATTTTGCTTTTGCCTGTCAGTTAATATAAATGCTTGTTGTGTAATGAATTACTTGCTATGTCCCTTCTAGGCATTGCTTTCCAGTTTGTGATGTGATGCAAATCATATCCTCTGTACTTGTGTGTTCTGTTTTGGAGCAAGTTGTCAGTGATGTAATGAAGCAAGATTAAGGTATGAAGTATCTTGAGTTCCCATCTTACGAGTGGGTGTGACAACACCTTTAGTGGCCTTGGGAGGATGATTTACATATAAAATAGAGGGATGCTCTGGAAAAGTGCTCTTACCCTCAATACTATATTGAACTCATCTTTATCTGACCTTAGGCTCTTTAGACTTGAACCGATGGCCTCTTTTCCAGGCAACCTTGTGTGCCAGTCATATCTTACTTGATGATTTGGGTTTGTCAGCTCCTGCAGTCAGTTGGGTCAGGAGAAACCTAAAGACTCCCTGCAGACCTACACGTGGCCTTTGAACTTGTCAGACCCAACAACCTTTGAGTCCTGTACTCGACCCTTCCTGTGTCCTGAATGATGGATCTCTAAGATATTGTTGTTGTTGTTACATACCATCTAGTTCATGCCTACTCCTAGTGACCCACTGTCCAACAGAACAACACATTACATAGTCCCATGCCATCCTCACGATTGTTCTATGTTCGAGCCTTTGTTGCAACCGTGGTGTCAATCCCTCTTGTCAAGGGCCTACCTCTTCATCCCTGCCATTCTACTTTACCATGCATGATGTTGACGGACTTCTTCAGGGACTGGCCTCTCCTGAAAATAGGTCCAAAACAGGCGAGAGGAAGACTCACCAGCCTTGCCTCTATGGAGAATGATGGCTGGAGTTCTTCCAAGACAGAATTACTTGTTCTTTTAGCAGCCCATGCTATTTTCAATATTCTTCACAAGCACCATAATTGAAATGAACTTGATTCCAGCATCCTATCTTCTTTATTCAATGTCTAACTTTCACATGCATATGAGGAATCGAAAATGCCGTGGTTTGGGTCTGCATTCCACACTTTAAAGAGGTCTTGTGCATCAGATTTTCTCAGTGCACTGTGTCTTTTGATCTTTTGACTGTTGCTTCCATTAACATGGAGTGTGGGAATAATCAAGGTACAATTTAGACAATTTCCATCATCTTTTCTCTGTTTATTATGATGTTCCCTATTGGTCCAGTTGTGGTCTCCTTTACTTTGAGTTGTACTCCACACAGCAGGTTGCAATCCTTGATGTTCTCAGTAAGGGTTTCAAGTCCTCCTCACTTTCACCGAGCCACGACGCGCCATTGGTATATTGCTGGTTGTTACGAAGCATTCTCCAAACCTGATGCTTGACTTTTCTTCATATAATCCAGCTTCTTTGATTATGTACTGAACACACATATTGAATAAGTATAGTAAGAAGATATAACCCCAACAAACGCCCGTCCTGATTTTACACAATGCAGCATTCCCTTCTTCTGTTCAGACAGCTTCCTCTTGATCCGGGTACAGTATCCTCGTGAGTACAACGAAGGTTTCTGGAATTTCTGCTCTTCTCAAGGCTGTCCTTGGTTTGTCCTAATCTACACAGTCTTATGCCTGGGCAGAGCCAACAAAGCAAAAGCAAACATCTTTCTCATGTTCTCTGCTTTCAACCAAGATCCATCTGACCTCCGCCATGATATCCCTTGTTCCATATATGCTTCTGAATGGCGGTTTGAACTTCTGGCAGCTCCCAGTCAATGTATTGTTGCAACCAGTGTTGGATGATCTTCACCAAAATTTTGCTTGTATGTAATATTAATGATATCGTTCTTAATTTGAGCATTCTGTTGGGTCACCTTTCTTCGAAATGGGTACAAATATAGCCCTCTTCTAGTCATTTGTTCAAGTATCTGTGTTACAAATTTCCTGGCTTAGATGAATGAGTGCTTCCAGTGTTTCATCAGCTTGTTGAAACATTTCAATTGGTATCTCGTTAATTCCCAGAGCCTTGTTTTCTGGCTAATGCTTTCCTTGCAACTTGAACTTCTTTCTTCAGTATCATTGGTTTTTGGCTCATGTGCTACCTCCTGAAATATTGGGACATTGATTTTTTTGGTACAATGACTCTGTATTCTTCCCATCTTCTTTTAATGCTTCCTGCATCATTCAATATTTTTGTCTATAGAATCTTTCAACATTTCCACTCAAGACTTGAATTTTTTCCTTATTTCTTTCAGTTTAAGATATGTTGAGTGTGTTCTTCAGTTTAGTTTTTTAACTCTGGATCTTAGCCCATTTCATTAAAACACTTTATCTTATTTTCATGAGCTGCCCTTTAAAATGTGCTGTTCAGCTGTTTTGCTTAATCATTTATTCTTTTTGCTTTAGCTACTCTAGGATTAAGAACAAGTTTCAGAATCCCCTTTTTCCTACCTTCTTCTTCTTTTTAATCATTTTATTGGGGACTTGTACAACTCATATCACAATCAATGCATACATCCATTGTGTCAAGCACATGTATACATTTGTTGCCCTCATCATTCTCAAAACATTTTCCCCACCCTCCCTGCTCCCCCCTCCCTCATGCACCCTTAATCATTTATAAATTATTATTATTTTGTCATATCTTACACATATCTTACATGTCATGTCTCCCTTCACCCACTTTTCTGTTGTACATCCCCCAGGGAGGAGGTTAAATGTATATCTGTGTTAGTCTGGGTACTTTGGAGAAACAAATCCACAGCAACTCATGTATAAGAGAGAGTTTTATGTAAAGAAAATGTGCATCACGAAAA
>NW_022111372.1:20359321-20364098 GCF_000313985.2 Echinops telfairi
CTTCAGTAAGGGGGTGTCCAGTTGCCTACAGATGGGCTTTGGGTCTCCACTCCGCACTCCTCCTCATTCACGATATGATTTTTTGTTCTTTGATGTCTGATACCTGATCCCTTTGACACCTCGTGGTCACACAGGCTGGTGTGCTTCTTCCATGTGGGCTTTGTTGCTTCTGAGTTAGATGGCCGCTTGTTTATCTTCAAGCCTTTAAGACCCAAGATGCTATATCTTTTGATAGCTGGGCACCATCAGCTTTCTTCACCAAATTTTCTTCAGCACCTATTTGTCTTCAGTGATTGTATTGGGAAGGTGAGCACACAGTGATATGATTTGTTGTTGTTGTTGTTCTTTGATGTCTGATAACTGATCCCTTCAGCACCTCGTGATCACACAGGCTGCTGTGCTTCTTCCATGCGGGCCTTGTTGCTTCTGAGTTAGATGGCCGCTTGTTTATCTTTCCTACCTTCTTACAGACCTGTTTTGCTTTATTCATATATGATGTTCTTGATATCCTCCTACAGCTCCTCAGGTCCTCTGTTATCAGTATTCAATGCATCAAATCTGTTCTTGATATTCAGGTAGGATAGAACTGAGCTTATATATGAGAAACTAACAGTCTGTTCTATAGTCAGCCCTAGTCTAGTTTTAGCTTCTGATATTGAGCATTTCCATTGTCTGTTTCCACTGATGTAGTCAATTGAATTTCTGTGTATCCTATCTGGAGAAGTCCATGTGTATAGTTGTCATTTGTGTTGTTGGAAATAGGTCTTTTTGACATATTATTGGTCTTACAAAATTCTGCCATTTGATCTCCAGCTTTCTATCATCAAGTCCTTATTTTCCAACGACTGTTCCTTCCTCTTTGCTTCCAAGTTTTTCATTTCAGTCAATAGCAATTATCAATGCATCTCGGTTGCATATTTGATCAATTCAAACTGAAGACATTGTTAGAATCCTGCCATTTTTTCAATACTAGTTTTAGTGGTTGGTCCATACATTTGAATAACAGCATTACTGATTGGATTTCCTTGAATGCAGATAAATATTTTCCTACCATAGACAGCATTGTACTTCAAAATCGATGTTAAAATGTCCCTTTTGATGATGTGTGTGATGCTACCCTTCTTGATGATATCATTCCCAGCATAGTAAACTATATGGGTTTCTGCTTCAAAATGGCCACTATCAGTCCATTTCAACTCACAAAGCCCTAGAATATTGATCTTCATGCATTCTATTTCGTTTAACTCCACCAATGCAATTCCATGGCTACTCTTTTGCATATCTAAAATGTAATCACCATTGTCAAATTATCTGTTTAATTATTTAGCCTATTTAACTACTGTGCATCAGTTACCTTTTCATCATCTACATCAGAGAGTGTAAATGAAAAATGTTTATTGTAATCAAGAAGAAAGGTTCATACCTAAATCAGGCATTGTAATGGTAGAGGGCATTGCTGTGACCTGCATCATTTGCCACCCAGCCAAAAAACGCCCGATGCATCTGATCTGCATGAGATCTTAAGGATGGTGCAAGACTAGACCGTATTTTTCCCCATGGCATATTATCATCCTAAGTTGAGGGTTTTCCAAAGTGCAGATAACACCAATCCCCAAGAATAGCTCTTGATTAGCTTTAAACAATTTTGGCCACCAAAATATGCAGAGCCCAGTATGTATTCGTGCCATATACATACATAAACACACACACAAGAGTAAGTTAAAACGTGTTGTTACAATGATTCACGTTCATTCATCCACATGTATCTTTCAAATAAAATGTCTCTAAGCATGTCTCTACAACCAGTGGCTTACTGGAGACCTGTTCTCTCAGTACTAGCTTTTCTCTTGTTAGGTTGGCTTAAACAAAAGCTTCGATCCAAATAGTGGCTTCCCAGGAAATTGGTTGGGCCAATTATATTCAAATTGGAGAAGTTCACGTTTTAGGTCATGGCAGAGTACAGTGAAGAAAATCAAAGGATGTTCTGCTCTCAGTAGGGGCACATACATGTGAGTCATGCTGTGGTGGCCTTGGGAAAGCTCCTGGACACATTTTATAGGATCTTCTGTCTACTACAATGGATGTATCCTGATCATGGCCCCATTCCAACTCCTGTAATCCCACCAGAAACTATGATGCTTTGATACCATGCATATCTGATAGTTTTCCTAGACCTCCTGTATCCTTTCTACGCAAACACTTGGGCACTTTTGACTCCATGTCAGTGGTTCCCCCACATCTGGATAGTCCATCTTTGTAGTTGTCTTTCTCTTGTCTTATTTAAGACTGTAACATATGTTCCCTTAAAAAAAAGAGTTTAAAAAAAGGCTATAGAAATTGTTCGATGAAATTCCAAATAAGGACATGGTCACTGGTTTCCTCAGCCCGTAACTGAGTCTCTTCAGTTCTCAGTCTCTCAGCCACGTGATCCCCAGGCTTTTGCCTCCGTTGCCCAGGAAGTCAACCTGCTTGTCGATCTCTCTCACATTTTCTTAGTGTCAGGCCAGATGAGGAGAAAGTCCCACCCAGTCTTGGCATTATTCCTCTGAGCTTCTGGTCTACCTGGTCTCAGTGGCCTCGTCCACTTCAGACAGAGACCTTGGATATGCTCTTCCAAATGATCCTGGAATTCTTCTCTGTGTCCCAGATGGCTCTTATAGTCTTAAAATTGGTTTTGAAGGAGGTGTGCTTTGTTTTTTAACCAACCAAACCCCCATGGAAAATGAAGGACCGTGCTTCAAGTACCACACTTTACTAAAGTATCCTTAAAGATGCACCTTAGGAGACAGGGCTTGGTTCACACATGAAGACTTCCAACCGAAAAAAACCAAACTCATTTTATGTCTCATACAAACCCTATAAGGCAGGGCAGAATTGCCCCTGTGAATCTCCAAGGCCGTACCTCTGTCTGAAAGTGGACAGTCTCATTTTTCTCCTGTGAAGCAGCTGGTGGGTTCTAACTGCTGATCTTCTGGTTAGCAGACCAATTTGTAACTCATTACATCACCATGGCTCGCTGGAGGTATGAACAGTGACCAACTTCAATGCAGAAGCTAGACTTGAAGAGCAGTCATTTAAAATCATACCTTCCCCTATGTTACAAAATGTTACAACTTGATTCCAAATTTATATAAAACCCAGTTCCAGATGCAGTTGATTTTCAAAATCATCTGCTCAAATGAACTAAGCAGCCTCAGGCATGAGGGTTCTTGTTGTTTTTTGGTTGTTGTTTTTTTTTTAACAAAGTCTAAGACTAGTATTAAATATTTTCCATGATTTAATAAAAAAATGAACCAATATTACATAAACAAATGTCAATCAACAAAAATACATTTGAAAAATGTTTGTTTTTAACATACATACATGCTACTGCACACATGAGAACAGACAAAACTTTGTGCACTATTGAATTCTCTGTGATTCTGAAGTTCAACTGAGAAGTCTATTAAAGTGTGAAATGTTTGGCTCTGCAGGAAATCTATTACTGTTTCCTTTCCTTTCAGCTCTAATTTCAACAAACTCTTGGATATTTATGAATCTTTGGTGACTTTTTTCAAAAATCTTAGTTAAGGTAAATAGTATTTAAATATTGACTAGCTGTTCTAAAAAATTAAGATAAGACATCTAATAAATGAATGAATACTTTGAAATGCTACTAACAAAACCAAATAGTCACCCACAGAGCATGGAAGTGACCAACTTTTTCAGAAAGTTTGAAATTTACCTTCCTTGGTTAGTCTTTCCTGAAAATAGGAAATGTCTGTAGGAGGTTTAAAAATATCTTTAACTTCCAGAAACATAGGGAATCTTAAAAATTGTTTATTACATATGTCTATCTGTTTGTTTTCTTTATTCACCCACTCTCTTTTACAAAATATTACACAGTCCTATTGAGTGAAATAATCAAAGAAAGTGGGTAATAACAAAAAAGAGAAGGGATGATAATGAGGAGGGAAAAAAAGATAAATTTAGTATAGCATTAATGGAAAAGTCTTTTTTTATATTATCAAACTTTTATTGTTCTTGAAAAAATGTGTGAAGGTATTTTTATAACTATTTCACTATCACCTATTTTTTTAATTTATTGCACAAACAAAAATCTTCAATTTTGTCCTGGAATTCTTTTAGTAACTAAAGAAAGGGTTATATAAAATAATTATTTAATATATCCTTTGCATTTAAATATTGAATGTAAAATGTTTTTCAAGTTTGGTTGATGCAGAATATTCAAGAAAGGCATCAGCTATATATTTTTATTAAAATCAGATTTATACATAGATCATTGTGAGAGCAAGCATAGAACAGAATTTATTGGGCAACAAATAATGACAGTGGAAATACTTCTTTTCCTTTGCTGTAGCTACATGCAATTGGATTCAGTGGGAAGGTCAGCATCTCCTCCCAATGGGCCCAAATCAGTTCGGATATGATGAGCTGGGTACACACAGGATTACTCTGATTACTTCTTCGAGGATGCTATGTTTTTAAATCAGAGTTGGCAAATCCTTATACAAGTGCATCTGTCAGGGATCAAACTCGGGCATTAGGAATTCATTCTAATCTCAAAATGTGCTTTGTTTAGTATTTCTCTCTAAAGCATTCACAGACTCATAATCACAGTGAGAACATGAGGTGTGGAAGGCCTTTAAAATTTAAAAAAAACTTTAAGTTCTTTGATGTCTAGAAAACTCTGAAATAAAATCATTTAAAAGTACAGAGTACAGAGAGGACTGTGTGGTTGCCCCCACAGCGAGATGCGGCGTCCTGCGCTGACACA
>NW_022111372.1:20366083-20483711 GCF_000313985.2 Echinops telfairi
AGAATTTTGGGAATGATGAGGGCAACAAATGTATAGATGTGCTTTACACAATTGATCTATGTATTGTGATGAATTGTATGAGCCCCAATAAATTGATTAATTAAAAAAAAAAAGTACTTGAAAGCTAAATTTTCTAAAGATAAGTGCTCACACAAATCAATTAGTTTAGAATTCATCCAAAGGCCAAATCTACAATTTCTAAATGAAGTCTAAACTTTGAAAATTAGTTCTCCTCTCCCTCCATAGAATGAATAATGTGGGACAGAAGTACAAAAATATGATGATATAATTAAACTTAGTATTTCAAATAGCAACACTCATGAAGTGTGCCTATTTGTAAAATTACTCTGGCATGTGACTTATAAATGCCCTTCAAAATGACATTGATATGCAAATAAAAGACTTTCAAAACATCTCAGTGAAAACAATCAGCTAGATAAGAAAAACCTGAAACAAATCTGGACCAAGGAGGCTATATGAAGAGCCACACAGTTACATTTATTCAGTAAATATTTATGGAGGTTTGCAGTGCGTTCTAGAGGGCAGCAGTGGTTCAATGGTAGGATTCTTGTCTTCCACACAGAAGACTTAGCTTCAGTTCCTATCTAATGACCCTGATACACAACCACTGTCAGTGGAGGCTTACATGGTGTTTTGCTGTCAAACAGGTTTTTCCAGACTTCAGACTAAAATGAAACAGAAAAGGACTAGTGATGTACCTCCAAACACCAGTCAGTGAAAAACCTGTGAATAAAAATAATCTAAAAAAACATGGCTCTCAAGGGTCTCATCCACAACTGTAAGAAGGATAGTACAAGACCAAGTAGCATTTTGTAGGTTGTCCCCATCAATCAGAGGCTGACGTAATAACACCGAAATCAGGGATTGAAGTTGGTTTGATTGCTTTTTAACCCATGTACAAAGGAGAAGGAAAACAGAAGATAATAAGGGATCTGGCTCAAATCCATAAGATGTTGAAAATATATTAAATACAATAATAGGTATTATTTTTAAGTACTTATAATATGCCAGTTCAAAGGGTTGTACACACATTAATGCATTCATCTTGACAGAATCTCGATGAGAGGAAGTAAAATAAAGAGAAACAAAGGACTTGCCCAAGACTACTCACTAGTATATCTAGCCCAGGGCTGAGCTCTTAGAGAATGACTAATGTAAGCCTGTACCAAATGGCTTGCTGGCCCCAGAAATACATTATAAAGCCATGGCTTGGAGAAACCTACATTACCAAGCCATATTTATTTTACTGATTGTATTTAGAACTGTGACTTGTATTCAATATATTAGGAACTCTGCTCTTTTTTTCCCTCTTTAATCTATTTATTTTCTTTCCTTTTTTTATAAAATACTTATATTGGGGGCTCTTACATCTCCCATCACAATCCATACATTCATCCAGTGTGTCAAGCACATTTGTACATATGCTACCACCATCATTTTTAAAGCATTTTATTTCTATTTGAGCCCTTGATATCAGCTCCTCCTTTTCCCTCCTCCCCTTCCACATAAACGCTTGATAAGTTATAGATCATTATTTTCATATCTTACATCATCTTCTGTCACCCTTCACCCACTTTTCTGTTGTTTGTCCCCCTGGGAGGGGATTATATGTCAATCCTTGTGATCGATTCCCCCTTCCTCCCGACACCTTCCCTTTATCCTCCTGGAATCTCTGTTCTCATTTTTGGCCCTGAGAGGTTTATCTATCCTGGATTTCCTATGTCTGGGCTCCTATCTGCAGCAATGTGCATGTTCTGGTCTAATCCAATTTGTAAGGTAGAATTGAAGTCATGATAGTGGGGGGAAAGAAGAATTAAAGAACTAGAGGAAAGTTGTGTGTTTCATCGGTGCTATACTGCTCCCTGACTGGCTCATCTCTTCCCTGTGACCCCTCTGTGAGGGGATGTCCAATTATCTACAGATGGGCTTTGGGTCTCCACTCCACGCCCCCTCCCCCCCAATTCACATTGGGTATGATTTTGGAACTTTGCTCTTTACTGCTATTTAAAGGTTGACCATTCAGACCCACCCAAAGGGTCTAAAGAAGAAAGATATGATGATCTGTTTTCTGAAATGATAGCAGCCAAGAAAACATAATGGGACAGTTCTATTGTGTCACATATGGTTGCTATGAAATGGAATTAACAAAATCGCACCTAACAGGAATATTCAACATCCTTCTTAGGTGATTGTAGATGAGTCTGGACAACCAAAGTTATAGTTAGTAATCTAGTGGTTAATTAAAAATTTTAATTCGTTTTATTGGCATATACATTATATATCTTACAATACAATCTTTCATTCATATTAAGAAGAGTTGTGCTATCATTTCAATCAATTTCAGAACATTTTCTTTGCACTCATTTCTGCTGCTCTCCTTCCCCCTCCATGCTCTCCTGCATGGAGAGTTACTAATCCAGAGATTCACCTAGTCTGGATTTCATATGCAGAACATAATATAAAACATAGACAGGGAGCAAAACACAACCAAAATGACATAACAAAACAGAGAAATATTTCAATAGACATGCAGGGGCAGTGAAGTATTTCATGTGGCTCTTCCAGTCAGTCTCTAACTCTCACTAATCTGACCTTTCCTTGCATAGGAAGAAGGGGGGTGGGATGGATCTTCATAGGATTCACATGTGAGTAATTGTAAATAAGAGTCCCTCTGGTGTTACCCTGACATGTATAAAATGTGTTCTCTGAGAAATAGGGGTAGGAATCTCATTACCAGCAAAATCCAGGAGTGGAGTACCTCCTTTGGACCCAAGATAGCTGTCCAGTGTAACTCTGGGGTCTAGAAGATGACTATCCTGTCAGAGGAGCAGCAACAGAACCAGGTGCCAGAGCCTGGAACAAAGCGATGAACTTCTAAACCGACACAGCAAGATGAGTGCTTCTGTGCAGAAGGCTGACTTGCAAAGTGGGGTGCCTCTGGGCACTTAATTTAGGGACCTGGTTTTCCTGACCCATGGAGCCTTAGTTGAATGCCTTTAGGTTGAAACTTACATCCAAGTGGTATTCCTTTTGGACACTTATTCACAGACCTGACATTTTGTAACATACACTGGTAAACAAATACCCTGGGCATTTCTCACTGATATGCCAACTTACAACTTGTTAACATCCTTAATAAATCCTTGAATCATGAATTTTGTCTGTGAGTTTTTGTGTAGCTATCACAAAGGATATTAGAATCCAGAGAGATCAAATACAAAAGTAAAAGAGGAACATTAGTTAGGACAACACACAAAAAATAAAACAAAAAAACACTAAAAATGGAACAATTTTAAAATGAGATAAAAACAGATCAAATGATAGGTGTTGCATTTTAACTTAACCACATGAGCCATGACTTTACAGTGCTCTCTCTCTCTCTCTCTGATAGCTAGATTAGTCTCAGTACTACACTATCATCAAAGAGGATTCAGTGAATGCTTAATCCATGTGCTGAACTTTCAAATAGATTTTGGGCTTCCACTGTCATCCATAGACATCTGCAAACCAGGTAGTCAGAATTTAAGATCTGGCACCATTCCCTATTTCGGATTTGGATTCTATTTTATTGACAATCCTTGGATCACACAGGCTGGTGTACTTCCATGTGGATGCAGTTAAAGCCTCGTTTACATGACCGCTTGCTTTGAGATAAGGCCCAAGATCCCAGACACCATCCTTCCTGCTAGTTGGGCACCATCTGGGGTCTCTATCACACTGTAATAGCACCTATAGCTTCAGTGATTTTTTTCATGAGGCTAAGTATTATGTAGTGCCATGTTATAAGAACTAACTATAAAAAAAAAGAACTAATTGTTCTTAGACCTGGGGCTAAAAGCCATTGATATATCTATAGTTTATATATGTTTCTGCTTCACTTTAGAGACGTCACTATCATTGTATGTTACAGAACAGTATAAATCATCCTCCTGGAACATAAGGCAATTCTATCGATAGTGTCATTAATTTAGCAAATGGTGTAGAATTTACACAGTATTTTTTAAAAGGAAATTATACATCGATAGGCCAGCTTGTCAAACTGAAATGCTTGAATAATTTATCTGTACAGATTAAAATCATAAGAGACTGGATATCATTTACTCAAATGATGGGGGTTGATGATAGGGCAAAATTTTAATACCACTTCTTTACGAAGAAAGAACCATGTCTACCAGACTTATACATGTCATAAGGAAGCAAGGAGAACATTGAAATAGTGAATCTGTGGAAGTCCTGGGCCACCCTTCTTTGGGCACGCTCAACGCAAGAGATCCAAACCAAAGTTCAAAGACTACCAATTCCATAACCTGGGGCGAGCAGGCCTTTGCTTCTCATCACACGAGGGCATCTCAGTCTTAAATCTGAGGGAGCATGCCAGGTCCTTTGATGTGTTACAGGTGAGTTTGAAGTGAAGTCCAGTTTGCTTAGCAAGGTTTCCATATTGAATCCTTCTGATATGACCTAGGAAGCATGTTGTGTACCTGAAAGGACAGAGTCTAAAGTCCCCATAGTCTATAGCACATGGCCTGGATCACCAAGGGATGGGGAGATATTAGGTCAAAATATCCAATTAGGACAATAGTACCAGAGGCATATTCTCCCTCCCCTTGGGTTCTATGTAATGTTAAGCAGTTCTCTGGATGGCAGGTGGCTATACCTGTTTTAAGCACCAACAGAAGTGTAATTGCATTTTCCTAACACGCATAATCCCTTCCCATCTCTTGATTTGAATTTCCAGTTAAGGGTCACTTATCACTCTTGTAGGAATATCTGTTGATTTGGGGATGACCTTAGCACAATGTTGTGTGGCAGAAATTGAATGGTCTTCTCCCTTTCCTTGCGTCTTGAAAAAAATACCACAGATGAGGTGAGGTCTCCTCCATTGAAGTGGTTTTTAAGATGCAGCTCTAAATTGGGAGACATATTTTTCTTGGGCACTAGTCAGACTGACAACATCATTACATAGGATTAGAAGATTGCAATAGCTGAGTGCAGAAGAGGGTCTTTATCTTGGTGTTTATCGTTAAATAAATGGACTCACACCATGTGTCCTTTTGTGATTGACTAACTTCACTCAGCCTAATATTTTCAAGGTCAATCCCTGCCATGAGGTTTTTCATTGTTTTATTACTGTTTCATGGGTGCACACTATTAAATTTTGTGTATGTGCCAGAGTTTTATTATCCATGCTTGTAATGATGGGCATTTAGCTATTTCCAGCTTCTCGATATTGTGAACTATATTGCAATGAACATGTGTGATCATATGTCTGTCTGTGTTCTGTCTCTTATTTCTTTGTGGTATTTGCCCAGCAAAGGAAATGCTAGCTTATATGGCATTTCTTCCAGTGTTAGATATGATGAGCATGTTCTTCTCTTTTGTTTTTCTTATTCTATGTCGCTGCACATATCATTATAATGTTTGGATTTGTCTTCTCTAGCTGTCCTTTGAAAATTTCTGTTCAGCTCCTTGACTTCATCCATTTTTATCCATTTTCTTTAACTACTCTGAAGTGGAAAGAACTAAAACAAATGCAAACATCAAGTTGGTATATTGAAGGATACTAGAGGCAAAATAAGAAATGAGTCAGGAAGCATCCAGAATGGATGGAAAGAATACAAGGAGGGAGCATACAGAAAAGAGCGAGTCGGTGTTCCACTGTTTCAGATGGTAGCACACAAGCAAGAACCAATGGTGCTGAAGGAAGATGTTCAAACTGCACTGACTGCATTAGCCAAAAACAAGGCACCAGGAATTGATGGAATACCAATGAAAATGTTTCAGCAAGCTGAAGAAGCTCTGGAAGCACTCACTTTTCTATGCCAGAAAATTTGGAAGACAGCTACTTGGCCAAATGACCTGAAAAGATCCATATTTGTGTCCATTCCAAAGAAAGGTGACCCAACAGAATGCTCAAACTGTAGAAGGATGTCATTGATATCACACACGAGTAAAGTTTTGCTGAAGATCATCCAACAAAGTTTGCAACAGTACATTGACAAGGAACTTCCAGAAGTTCAGGCTGAATTCAGAAGAGGACATGGAACAAGGGATATCATTGCTGATGACAAATGGATCTTGGCTCAAATCAGAGAATGCCAGAAAGATGTTCCCTTGTGTTTCATTGACTACGCAAAGGTATTTGACTATGTGGACCATAATAAACTGTGGATCACCTTGAGAAGAATCGGAATTCCAGGACATGCTATTGTGCCCAAGAGGAACTTTTACATGGATTAAGAGGCAGTTATGTGGAGAGCATGGGGATACAGTGTGGTTTAAATCAGGGAATGTGTGCTTCAGGGTTGGGTCCTATCACCATGTTTGTTCTCAGTGTATGCTGAGCACATCATCAGAGAATATGTCTTATATTAAGAAGAGTGTGGCATTAGGATTGAAGGAAGGCTTTTTAACAATCTGAGGTATGCAGATGACACCACCTAGCCTGCTTAAATTGAGGAGGACTTGAAGCACTTGCTGATGAAGGTCAAAGATCATAGCCTTCAATAAGGATTACAATTCAACGTAAGGAACAGCACAATCCTCACAACTGGACCAATAGGAAGCATCATGTTAAAAGGAGAAAAGGTTGAAGTTCTCGAGAATACCATCTTGCTTGAATCCACAATCAAATTTCCTGGAAGCAACAGTCAAGAGATCAAAAGTCATTTCATTTGGAAGATCTGCTGCACAAGACCTCTTTAGAGTACTGAAGAGCAGTTATGTTACTTTGGGAACTAAGGGGTGCCTGATCCAAGCCCTGATATTCCCCACTGCATGTGAAAGTTGAATATTGAATAAGGGAGATTGAAGAATTGATGCATTTTAATGCTGGTGCTGAGAAGACTATTGAAAGTACCATGGACTGTTAAATGGATACCGTTTGTATATTTGAAGTAAGGCCAGTATGTTCCTTAGAAGCAAGGATGGCAAGACTCTGTCTTACATATTTTGGACATATTGTCAGAACGGCATCATGCTTGGTAAAGTGGAAGGGCAGTGACAATGAGGAAGGCTCCCAATGAGATGGACTGACACAATGACTGCATCCATCGATGAGCTTAGGCATAGGAACAATTGAGAGGCTGGTGCAGACCCTGTAGTGTTTGCACTCTTGTGCATAGGGGTCCTTATGGGTCGGAGCCTACTTGATGTCACCTACAACACTATGGTATTTGTATTTCCAGTTGTTTTAGGGAAGGTCATATTGCTTTCCATAATGGCTGTACACGTTTACAAGCCCACCAGAAATGTATGACATCCAAATTCTGCAGACCCTGTCCAGCATTTGTTGTTCTCTGCTTTTTTGTTTGTTTTGTTTTTAAATTGGGCTATCATTGTGGGTATAAAATGTTGCCAAAATTTTGTTTTGATTTGTATCACCACAATGGCTACAGATTTTAAGCATTCCCTCTTATGTTTGTTACCCATTCAAGTGTCATCCCTTGTGAATTGTATATTCATGTTCCTTGCCCACCTCTTACTTTAACTGTTTGTTGTTTTTATTCATTGAGTGTTTCAGATTTCTATAGATTTTAGTAATTATTCCCTTGTGCATTGTGTCATTGCTAAAGATTTCCCCCAAATCTGTGGGCTCTAGTTTACTCTGCTGATGTACGCAAGTGTTTTATTTTAATAAGCCTCAGTCATCCATTTTATCTTCCACTGTGTAGGCTCACTGGATTATATTTGGCAGTCTGTGTTTGCCTGCAATAGGGCCTTTTGTTTATCCCAATTTTCCAATGATGATTCTCATAGTTCTGGGCTTTACATATAGATATCTTATCCATCTTGAGTTTGTTTTTTGTGGAGTACTTGAAGTATGGATCTTGTTTCATTTTGCTGCCAATGCAGAGCCAATTTTCCAGCACTATTTGTTGAAGAGTGTGTCCCTTTCCCATTTAATGTTTTTCAGTTTAAGGATTTTCATTTTTCAGTTCCTTATGTTTTTCTCATGAGTGTTTTCCATATTTCTTAAAGGGGATTAAATATTCTTCTTCTGGATTCTGTTTCTGGTAGTTCCAGGGCCTCTTTTTCAAAGGTTTGGTCATTTTAATTGTTTGTGTTTGTTTTCCTGATTTTGCGGGGTAGGGGGGGGTGGAGGGGTGGGGGGGTGACCAGGGCTGACTGCTATTTCCTCAGCATCATGATACAGCTCTTAGTGGTATGTAGCTGCTATTGTGGTATTCAGCTGGTTGTAGTGATGTGACAGTGAGCTAACAGGAGGCAGGAAACATATGGTGGTGAAATGGAGAAATGGGGAGCCATATGAGTGGGGAAAGTGGGATGGGAAGAAGAGAGATAATAAAAGAATAGTAATAATAAGTAGTCATCTGGATAGACCAATAAATTTGTAAAAATAATGAGAAAATACATTTTAAGAGAGTATCAGATTTAATAGTTTTCATGGAAATATATTTCATGAGGCAAAAAAGGGAGAATAAGTAGGTTAGAAGAAAAATGTAAGCAGACATTCAGAACAGAAGAAAAGTTTATATAACTATATATATATGTAAAACTAAGTAAGAAAAGAGAAAGAAGGGAAGATAAAGAGAAGAAGATGCTAAAGAAAAAGAAAACACAAGGAATAAAGGACAAAAATGTATAGCTGTGTCAAGAGGAGAAGGGGAGAGAAAGAAAGACCATAGATTATGGTGTGGCTTGGGTGTGGGTGCTAGAGATCTGTTGCTATGACAGCATGGATGTAGGAAGGTCTGTACATTTATGGGGCGGGGGTAGGGGTGGGGCAGGAGGCAGGGAATATGCCCTTGACTGAGTGGATGTTTCCAAATCTATAGGCTGACCTGTTTTTGCCTAGTATTCTCCGGAGGGTGGCATCAAATGAGAAAAGGAAGTGGGAGAGAACAAGAAAAAAAATATTATAATAGAATATCAGTTCAAAAACCAAAGAAAGGAATATACAGAACATACAGCAAAAAAGTAAAACTGCCTTGTGGATGGCAACTCCTACCCCTTTAGTAGTGTTTTTTGTGTACATATGTGCTGAGTCAAGGAGGATGATCAATGGGGGAAAGGGCACCAGAGAAGAAACAGGGAGGGAAAATAAAGGCAAAAGTGTGGCTTGGGTACTGAGAATGTATGCACCACGCTTCCCACATGGTCTTCTATCTACACAGGGCCCCAGAGGCCAGAGAGTTCAGATGTTTGGCTGACTGGGTTGCCTCCGAGGCCAGAAAGTTAGCTGTGTGTGGAGGTGTGCGGTGCACAGAAATGGCTAGTGCCACTTGTCAATGGCAGGTGTTATTGGTCTCTCACTTTAGGAAACATTGGTCTACTTAGCATTTAAGTTGTCTTTTCACTGCCAGGAATTTCAGAATATTCTCCTAGTTAACCTCCAAGGTTGTTGCTAAAGAGATCTTCCTGTGCTTGTTATCTGGAGGCTATGTTCTTCCAGCCCCTTCCTAGTAATTTTTTTTTCACCAAGAATCCCTTAAAAATATGTGATATTGTCTAACATGAGTCTTAAATATCAAAAATATGGGTAATGTGTCAGTCAAATTACATGAAATTATATGAAATTGTTGAAAAAATGAACTCACAGATCAAGATGATATCAGGAAAACCATTAGGGTAAAGATAAAGAAAATCACATCTGAGTGGAGTGTAGTCAAACCCCTCAAATTAAAGGCAGGCTATAGCAATAAAGCTTTGTTTAAAATTTTTTATTCCAAATTAAAATAAATTATATTTATAAAATATTTTTTGTGTTGGGTCATTAAGTAATGTATTCTTAGTAACTCAATTTTTTCTTATATTTTCCTTCACTTCTTTAAGTTAATTTTAGTGATGCTCACATCAAAGATTATTTATCATAGTTCATGTTTAGTAATCAATTTTGAAGTTTTTTGCTTCTTTATAAATTTTTTAAATAACAAAAGTGCCACTCTTCTTCTACTGTATCTTTGCGGAGTATTAAGAACTATGCATAAAAGTTGCAAGATTTATGGCCTAAATGAAATAATTTAAAAAGTTAAGTCTTTAAAGTAATTTTGCTTAATACTGTAAATATTAATATAACAAACAAGTGTATATGACTAAACTATGATTAATCATATTTCCTATTATTCTGCATTGTATTACTATTTGTAACTTATAAATACTTGCTAGTTAAAAATACATTATTTTTAAAATTACTTAGCTAATGTATTTTCTCTTATATTTGTAATAATTATAATTTCACTCATATTAAACTATTTGAATGTTTTTCATTTAAGTAAGTATATTCATAATAGCCATTCATTTTTTTCATACAATAATAAGTAATTATATTTCACTGTGACTGAAAGAATGTCACCATATAAACAAACAGATTTTTCACTCCAGGCTATGCTTGAATGCTTAATTAATTTATATGAGATTATATTTAGATATTTTTAGTGAATGTGAAGAAAATGCTTTGCTCATGTTACAGATCCTTTCTTCTGATAAACACCTAGTGATCCATATACTTCCATGAAACATTTCTACTGTCTAAGGTTAGGTAAAACATGCCCAAAATAACATTGAAATAGGCACTCAGCTTTCAACCTTTTGATGGTTGTGATTAAACGCAAAGCTTAAGAAAATATTTTAACCAAATATATGTCCAAATCAAAGTTTTTGTGTATCATTAGTATAAAATAAATCACTAGTGAACAATGCAGTTTGACTGAATTGTGGTCTTCGGTTGTATATAAAAGTGCCATGATTTGTAATTGATTCAATGGCACCTGAGAACAGCAACGACAATGCTGCTGAGATTGCAAAAGGAAACGATCACTCTGATACATTGTTGGTAGCTCCCCAAAATGTAAACATTGAATTACTACATGATGCAACAATTCCACTCTTAGGTATTGTATTAGTCCCGGTAGATTAGAGAAACAAATTCATAGGCACTCATACATGTGTAAGAACAAGCTTTATCTACAAGAGCAAGTGAATATTGAGAAAACATTCCAGCTTTATTCCTATAAGGCCAATATGTCCGATACCAATCTGTAAAGTCCTCTTCAGACTCACATAACACATGCAATGATGCCAAATGCAGGAAGATCACAGGTCAGTGAGTGGAAAATCTTGTGGATCCACTGGCAGTGGAAGCATCTCACAGCTGGCAGGGGTCTCCATGTGGCTCCTTCAGCTATAGGTTTCTAGAGTAGCTCCATGTGTCTTGTCCGCAGGAATGTCTCACAGGGAGTCAGCCTGTGTCCCGCTTCCAGTGAGCTATTTATCTCTGTAGCATCTTAAAATGAGGTCATCAAGCTGCGACCTGATTGACAGGCTAAACCCCTTCACTCTTAAATTTCAAATTGACAACAGATTATGTAACTACCACAGGCATATACCTCATGCCAATCCATCTTTGGAGGATCTTCTTTTTCCCCACACTCATCCTCTCTTTAACCAAGTATGATCTTTCTCCACCACTAGTATCTCCTGATGACATGTCCAAAATAAGCAAAACAGAATCTCCCTATTCTCACTTTTATGGAGAATTCTCAATACATGACTTCAAAACATATTTGTTTATTCTTCAGGCAAGCCATAATTCATTCATCATTTTTTATCAATATCACAATTCAAAATCATCGATATTTCTTTGTCTTTCTTGTTCATTATGTGCATATGTGACAAATGAAAAGCCCATGGCCTAGGTCATGGTCACCTCTGTGTGATATCTTTCGTTTTTAACATTTTAAAGACTTGTTGCTTTCCAGCAGCATGTATGACCAATTCAACATATTTTTGAAGATTTTGAATGCTGCTTTAACGTACATTTATTAGACCAAGAAGAATAAATTCTTGATAACTTCAATTCTTTACCATTCATCTTATCATGATATTGTATGTCAATCTAGTTATAAAGATGTTTGTTCCCTTTCTGTCCAGCTATAGTGTACACTTCCATTATCAGTGCTTCAAGTTCAAGTCATCTTTACTTTTAGCACACGTGGCTATGTCATATACATATCACAGATTTTTAACGATGATATTGATGCTGCATTCATTTTCATATAACCAGAATTCAGGATAGTTGTTCAGCATATAGACTTTGAATAGCACATCTTTTTCCATTTAAACTATCCAGTTGCCCCTGGTACTATTAGAATAACTGCTTCATGATACATGCACAAGTCCTATATGAGCATAATTAAGTGTTCCCACCTAATATTATTCAAAATTTATTGTGATTCACACAGTTGAATGCCTTTTCAAATTCAAATAAACTCAAGTAAATATTTTTCTTGGTTACCTCTGTTTTCAACCAAGATTCATCATACTTTAGAAATTATATCCCTCATCTCATATCCTCTGAATCTGGCTTGAATTTCTGGAAGTTCTTTGTTGATATGACTATAGCTATTTTTGAATTATCATCAGCAAAATTTTAGACTATCATCCTTTATTTGGAATAGGCATGAGCATAAATCTTGTGTAGTCAGTCAGCTGTCATCTTAATTTGTTGACCCATACTTTGTGTTATTTAGAATGATATTTTCAATTTTCACTGCTATTTAGTAAGGTTTTCAGTGGCTAATACCTCATAAATTGGTCACCTATTACTTTCTGGTAGTCTGCTGAAATCTGTTCATCATCTGTGACTCTGCTGATATTTTAATTATTGATGACATAGCTTCCAGAAGCACAGCCAACATAGAATGGCAAACTGAAACATGAGTGGTCTTGCAATATTTAAAGACTCTCTGGGCAAAGTACTGAATGGTGTAAAAAGCATCAAAAGATGCTGGAAGGAATACAGAGTCACCAAACCAAAATAAATGCTCAGCCTTTAATCACATCAAGAGGTAACATACAATCAGTACTGATGTTAGTGAAGGACAGAGTCCAGGCAGCACCAAAGGCATTAGTAAAAAAAATTAGGGTTTAGGAATTGAAATATACTAATTGAAATCTTTCAGTAAGCTAACGAGGCAGTAGAATCACTTACCCATCTATGTCAAGATATTTGGAATATAGTTATCAGGCTATCCAACTGAAAGATATCCATATCTGTGCCCATTTCAAAGAAAGGTGCCCCAACTAAACAGATAAATTATCAAATATAATATTAATATCACGTGCAAGTAACGTTTTGCTGAAGATCATTCAACAACTGTTGGAGCAGTACACGAACAAGCAGCTGTCCCACATTCAAGCGAGAATTAGAAGAGAATCTGAACTGGGGGATATCAGCGATGATGTCAGATAGATCTTGGCTCAAAGTGGAGAATGTTTACGTGTGTTTTATTGATTTTGCAAACACACTAGGCTGTGTAGAGCACAGTAAACTATATATAACATTTAAGATAATGGCAATTCCAGAACAATGATTTGGAGAACCTGTATATGGACTAAGAGACAGTCATCCAAACAAAACAAAGAAACACTTCATGGCCTAAGCTAAAGAAAAATGGGCATAAGAGTTATACTCTTTTACTATATTTATTCAATCTGTATACTTAGCAAATACTCAGTGAAGTTGGACTATGTAAGGAAGAATGTGTCAGCAGGATTGAAGGAATGCTTATTATCAAACTTTAACATACAATGGCACATCCTTGCTTGCTGAAAGCCAAGAGGACTTGTAGCACTTGTTGATAAAGATCAAGGACTATCAACCTCCAGAATGAATCAAAATTCAGTGTAAAAAATATCCAAATCCTCACAACTAGATCTCTAGATAGCAAAAGGGAAAAACTCAGAACGATCAAATATTTCATCTTGCTTGGAATCATAATTAATGCGCATGAAAGCAATAGTCAAGAAAGCAAATAGCATATTGTATTGGAAAATCTGCTGCACAAGACTCTGTTCCAGTTTCGGTGAACAAAGATGCCTGTTTAATAAGGCCCAAGCTGCCCCTGAGGCCAGCCATGGTCTTTACAGTCATCTCATATACACGTGAACGTTGGACCTGGAATAAGGATAATTGAAGAGCTGACACACTTGGATTGTGGCGCTGCTGAAGAACATTGAAAGTCCCGTGGACTTCCAGGAGAATAAACCGATGTCTCTTGGAAGAAGGAGAGCTACATTGCTCCTTAGAAGCAAAGATGGCAACGCTTTAGACATATCATCAAAGGAGACCAGTTCCTGAAAAAGAACATCATGATTGCTAAAGGAGAGGGCCAGCAAAAAAGAGGAAGACCTGTGAAAAGATGGATTGACACAGTGGCTGCAACAAGGGACTCAAATATAACAACAATTGTGAGGATGGTGCAGGACTGGGTAGTGGTCTGTTGAACATAGGGTTAATAAAATGTGAACATAGGGTTAATAAAATGTGAAACAGACTAGATGACACCTAAAAATGACAACAAGATTTTCAAGGTTCACCAAGGACAACTGTACTTTCAAGATGGAAAGTTAGAGAGTTTTTGTTTTTTTATTTTATTTTTTCAGATTTGACTAGATACAAGGATTAATTATCCTACTGAAATGGTAAATGGGACAATGTTATACTATTAGGCCATAGCTCATAGTGACAAACAATATTAAATGATTACCTATAGTTAGGTACAATTGTCTTCTGAAATCAATACTCTGGTTACCAAGTAATTTCAGCCATAAAACATTTTTAGGAAAATCAAATTATGTAAGATTTAGTGGGGGTTAAGCTGTCAGTTTTGGAAACCATTAACAGCTCTCTGGGAGGGAAAAGACCAGCAATCTGCTCTTGTAAAGATTACAGTCTAGGAAATCATATCAGTTATACTCTGTTTCATAAGCATACAATAAACAATAAAAACAGAGAATATAGAGACCATGGGAATTTTTTTTTGTTGGTTGCTTTCAAATATATTGCAGACATAATAAAAAAGAAAAGTATGGTTTTAACTGTCCAGACAAAGGCCCATGTAATAAACCATAAAATTTCTGATTGCCCAAAGTAGCCCATTATGTCCTGTGATTTAAGGTAGGTCAAGGTTTTTTATAATTAAAACGCACCATCTTTTATATTAAATTTAGCTTACCTATAGGGAAAAAGTAAAATCATCAAGATTAATATGGGAATGTACAAAGGTAAGTGAAATCGTAGTGTTATTAGTGCATGTGTTAAATGTGTTTAAAGACATTTCTGCAATCAGAGGCTTTTTGTAAATGAGTTCCCGCAGTCATACATTTGATTTAATTTCCAAGCAAAACAATGACTTCCAAGAGAACAAGCAAAGGGCACCAGAGTCCTGCAGAGACCCACAGGGTTTACACGCGAGCCGCCGTCTAGCTGGCAGTGGACCACTGAAAATCAAAAAGGCCTGGAGACACGGATTTCCCAAGTACTGCGGGCTGCAGTGCTTTGATCCCATCCCAGGAAACAGGCTGACCCTCAGCCCCATATACAAAGATGAAGCACAATAGAAAGACAGACACAAGAGGACAAGACTCCCTCAATACATTACATGTGGCCCCCTAGCCGGTCCCAGCTACCTCCGCAGAGGGAAAGGTCCAGGATGGCATCCTTTCCAAACCACACGCAGTGCAGTTTTAAAGTCCAGTGGAGAGTAAAGTCCCAAGGGTCATGAGGTGAAAGTCTGGAAGGTGCCCAAAAAGTCAGTGAGGCTGGAATGGGGGCCCACTCCAGGAAAATATCCTGACCAGTTTACCTTAGTGTAATCCACAGGTTATCTCCGACCACATGCCAGCAGAATATGTTAGGTTTCTTGGGTGGGAAATAACTCGGTTCTTGGCCTCGTGTGAGAAAGAATTCACACTGAAGCCTGGTTTGTGATCCAAGTGGGTTTTTATAAAGGACAGAAGAGGCTATAGAGTCACTAAACACAGGCACCCTTGGGACACTGCACACCCACACATGGTGGCCTGAGACTAGAGAGAGACCACAGCTCAGCCCGGCTGGAGGCAGAGAAGCAGCTGAAAACATAGGGTGGTGGTTTCAAACTTCCACCCTTTAGGGCCTTCAGCTGGGAGGCATGGCCAATGGTACTGGTTGACACTATTGGCTGAATTAAGCCCACCTGGCCTAGTTCAGGCCCACCCAGGTGTACCACCACCCACCTGTCTCCGGGCCTGGTCCCTGTTTTGCTACCTAACAGAATCTCTAAAACCCAACTAAAATTTTCTAAGACATGTTACCCAGTTAAACCAAATTCAAAATCATACCAAAACAGAACAAAAACAAAACTATAACAAAAAAAAGACGGTTACCATTAAGTCAATTATAACTCACTGCTGCCCATAAATTACAGGGCAGAAATGTTCTATGGGTTTTCTCTGTAAACTTGACTGAAACAGATAGCCCATCCTTCTTCTATGATATTGTTCAGTGGGTTAAAACTATTCACCTTTAGGTAAATAATTGGGAGCCACCTTTATACTACTTAGAGATCTATAAACATGGCATAGCTTAAAGACATATTAGTTTTTGTATATTGTGTTAGTCTGTGTACATTAGAGAAACAAATCCACAGAAACTCATGTATACGAGAGAGTTTTGTATAAAGGGTAAGTGTACATCAGGAAAATATCCTAACCCAGTGCTGCCAAGCCCACAAGCCCAATATATCCGACCCATATATACGACACCAATCCACAAAATCCTCCGTCTCACAAAAAAAACACCCAATTATGCCGACTGCAGGAGGAAAGCTGAGTCAGTGAATATGTAAGCATTTCAGTACTGGCATGGGTCTCCACATGGCAGCTCCAGCACCCAGGGCTGCATCGGGGTAGGTCCATATGGCTTCTTCTCAGAGATGTCTTGCAGGAAGTGCGCCTTGCCCGCTGAAGCAGGGAACTGGCTAAAGAAGCTGCACCCTGGTCTGACCATCAGAAAGCAAGAGACCCGAGAACTAGAAAGGCGAGACTCACCGAGCCATTTATCTCTCTGCCCTTCAATTAACCCCACATGTGTTTATCGGCCAGCTTGGCAAAATAAACTTTAACTAACTCATATATCTTTAAAGTAGCCTAAATATTTGAGATTTGGATATAGGGATCTAATAAGTTATACTTTTTTCAGTTTTACTCCAAGCAGGAAAATAAATATGGTATATTTTTCTTGAGTATATTTCTGATAGGAGACAACTTCTGTTTTGACTAGGCAGCAATGAGAAACAAATTTCACATCACTGTTTGTATGTGTCTGATGGAGAAACATCTGCAGATGGGTGGCAGTGTTGGGAAGTGTTGGGCTGCTGACCACAAGATGGACAGTTCAATAGTATCAGCTGCTCTGTGGGAGAATGTTGAGGCTCTCTGCTCCCCTAAAGATTTTACACACTTAAAAACCCTCTATGGGGATGGGATAAGTTGGATTCAACTCAATGGCAGTGTGTTAACTTCTATCTCTGTGTATTTCAGAATTTTGGTTTTCCTCCATTACCCCTATAATGTCAGTGTTATGTGTCATAGAATTTATTCATATCACAATAAAACTCCTGTCTCTGATCTCCATTAGAGGATGACAGAAGAATTAATGTGGGTGGCAAAAGTATTTAAAAAACCAGTACTACTCCTGGAACATTAGCAGTCTCTTGACTCTATGTATACGTGACTGCAAACCACAAAATATACTCCACTGACCAATGCTATAGGTGCTATATCCCTCTCACTGTCTCCCTAATGATGCTAATTGACATAAGCACTATTAGTCGATGAAAAGTGAAGTTGGGTTTGGGGGCAGATGACTGACTTTTGAGGAAACCCAGAAGTCTTTGAAGCTACCTTAGTGAGATAAAGGGAGAGAGGCTATTCTCTGCATGAGCAAATCCAACCCACTCTGAACAATGACAGTAAATGCTGTTAATTGCCTAGAGAGGCCTTTTTACTTTCATTACTCTCTTTACTTCCCTCCTAACTTACCTCTTATCTGAGCATATAATTTGGCATTAAAAATGGGTGTCTGATTATATTTTTTCTGAGACAGAGCAACTTGGACATCCTCTGCCCAGTACATAGAGGTATTCTAGGATTTGATCTAACATCACTATTGCCCTGTGGACAAGAGTCTAACTAGTTAACCCTCATGGAAGTAACAGTCAAGACATCAAAGGATGCATTGCATTAGGCAAATCCACTGCAAAAGAACTTTCTAAAGTCTTAAAGCACAAAGATGTCACTGTAAGGTAAGACAAGAGATTTTCAATGGTTTCATATGCATGTGAGAGCTGAGTAACGAATAAGGAAGATAAAAGAAGAATTGACACATTCAAAAGATTATGTTGGTGAAGAATATTGAAAGTACCACAAACTTCTAGAAAAATAAGCAAATCTGTCTTAGAAGAAGTACAGCCAGAATATTCCTAATGAATCAGGAGGTTGAGAGTTTGTCTCATGCACTTCTGGCATGTTTTCAGAAAAGTCCAGTTACTGAATAAAGACATCCTGTTTGGCAAAGTTGAGGGTCAGCGAAAAAGATGCATTGACACAGGGGCTTCAATAGCAGGTTCAAACTTAACAATGATTGAGGATGTAACAGAACATGACTGTCTTTTGTTCCATTGTATATAGAGTAGCTTTAAGTAGGAACCAGCTCCGTGAATTTAAGAACAAGCATAACTTTCAGCATCACAGCAGCAAATAAGCCACAGCAGTATCACAGACTGACAGATAGGTGGTGGTAGCTCTGTGGATGAACTGCTAGAATACTGACTCTTATTACTGTGTGATAGAAAGAATATGGGGGGAAATCAACAGACATCATAGCTGGTAGTTAGAATACCTTCCTTTAGCAAGTTACACCGACTGTGACTATGGGAACACCTTGGCAAAGCCTTTTCCCAGTCTGACTAGATTAGTGCAAGAAAAAAATTCTCCAGTTTAAGCTTTAATTGCTATATAGTAAATTCACCTATGTTAAAAAAATTCATTAAGATTTTTACTTCTATACAAAGAATAACATTAGATGGTATGTCTAGAACTGATGTGAACCAGTTCTGGCAAGACATAATGGTTACAAATCATAAGCTACGCCCAAAAAGTTCTTCCAAGGATGGTCAAGGCATAAAATCAAAGCAACATTTTTCTTAAGACAACATCATCTTCTGACTTCTTTATTTTCCTTTACTAGCTGTAGGTAAAAGTATGGGTCCTGGGCTCCACTGATCCTTAGGAAGAGCATGCTTTAAGGGAACAGATTCTATACCTCATAACGGATTCTATTCCTTCATGAAAGTAGTTAGGATGAGAAGGTCACATATGTAAGAATTAGAACCAGGATCCTGGGAACATTAAGGACAATTTGTTCTTTTAAAAAATGTATCTATTATGCCTATTTATTTTCTCTGTTTATGTTTATTCCCTTTACTTAGAAAAGGCTTGTCAATCTACTTCTAAAAATTAGTGAATAAAAGCCCCATGAATCACATCACAATAGAGCCGTGTCTGATTCACTTAAGCATGGTGACTCATCTGAGGAGGTACCAAACACTGGAGGGCATCATGTTTAGTGAAATACAAGGTCAATAAAGGCCTAGGAGACCCTTGGTGAGATGAATTCACACACTAGCCACACAATGGACTAGACCAGGGCTTGGCAAACTGGATCTTGAGCCATGTATGGCTTTTTCCGTATGTATATGTACCAGCCAGGAACCTTAAGCTATGTTTATAAAAAAAGGAATGCACACACCCACAACACTCACTGCTGTCAAGTTGTTTCCAACTCATAGCAACCCTATAAGTCTTGTAACCGTGAGCTCCCAAGATTCTAATTGTTTAAGGGAGTAGAAAACCTCCCTTTCTCCTGCATAGTAGCTGGTGGTTTTGAACTGCTGACGTTGTGGTTAGCAGCCAACTGTGGAACCCCTATTCCACCTGGGCTAGGAGGTAGGCATGTTTATTGAAGTCTTCAATTAAAATGTGTTCCTGGTACTTTTGAGAAGATATTTTAACACAGATTAAACCACAGTGTCTCTAGGAATCAGAGTCAACTAGACAGCAACGGGAACTTACACTAACAAGGTCAGCTAACAAGAGAGCAGGACCTTGAAGAAATATGACATAGAGAAGTTATTCATATGGGAGTCAGGAAACTGTAACATGGGCCAAAATAAATGACAATAACTTTCCAGTTGTTTGTTGATGTCTCTACACAGTTCAGGAATTGGTTCTGCTTTGGTATGATTACAGCATTTTTCTCAATTCATAATTTTATTTTTGAAACTTGGAAGTTTATCTTCTTGAGTCCATCCATATCTTCAAGGCTGAAATTGGAAATTCTGAGTGTGATTTCCGCAAAGTTCCACAGTTGATTTACCATTCCCCCCCACCCCCCCCAAAGCAAAACCAGTAGAGAAACTCAGCACGGCAGACCTCGTCTTTTCTCAGTGACTTTTTAACTCTTTCCACTCCATCTGCAATGGTGTGCTCTGTGGTTTATTTCTGTTTCTGAATGCATGTGGGCTAACTAAAAACATAAGTCATTTCTTCAGCCTACAGTCATGTCACTCCATCTTGGTAATGTTCAACTTTGGTTATTAATGTGATACTCTAATTCTGCCTAACAGAGCCCTGGTAATATAGTGGTCAGGCGTTGAGCTGATAACTAACTACAAGGTCAGCAGTTCAAAACCATCAGCCACTTATCAGAAGAATGACTTGGCTTTCTATTCTCGTAGAGTCTCCGTTTGGGAAACTTACAGGGGACAGTCTACTTTGTCCTCTAGGGTCACTAGGAGTTGTCCTCGACTAGATGGCAGTGAGAATTCTACTGACAGAAATATGTTCCATTTCTATCTTCAGAAATGCAAAGCTACAAGGGGCTTGCCTCTTAAAAGAGGATCTCAAATGCTGCTCTTTTGTCATCAGTAGACTTGAGAATGTTTGAAATTTGTCCACATGGTGAGCAGGTTTGCCACCTAGGTTTTCCTATGCCACACTGATTTTGTGAGGTGCCGTTGAGGCTGTTCCACCTCCTAGCAGCCCTGTGTTCGACAGAACAAAATACCATCCTGTCCCATAGCATCCCCCAAAATGATTTTTATGTTTGAGCCCATTCTTGCTGAATCCATCTTATTAAAGAGGAGGGTCTTCTTCTTTTATGCCTTATCCCTCTGCTTTACCAAACCTGATTTCTTTTTGTAGACTGGTCTCTTCTGAAAGCATGTCCTATATATTAGACAAAGTCTCAACATCTTTTCCTCTGAGGAGCCTTCTGGATGTACTTCTTCCAAGACTGATTTGTTTGTTCTTCTGGTAGCCCATGCTGTTTCCAATTTTCTTCCCCAGCACTATAATTCAAGTGCTTGGGGCCCAGTGGCATAGTTGATTACATGTTGGACTGCTAATCCCAAGGCTAGCAGTTTGAAACCATCAGCCACTTGGTGTAAGAACGATGAGGCTTTCTACTCCAGTAAAAAGTTACAGTCCCAAGAACCTAGACAAATTCCATACTAAATGTTTGATTTTTCCCATACACTTCAAATTTCATGAGATTTTTATACGTAATGATAAAGTTTCTTTATGTACTAACTTTATTATCAGGGTAATTATTTTAAGGCCAAAAATGCCATTCATCAGAAAGAGACTAATTGGTCCAATTTGGAGAAATGCTGATAATCAAATTGGCATACCTATTTGTATTACAAATGGCATTTGGGGACAATTGTCTACCTTTTAATCGTGGTGAGTTTGCATTTCAAAATAAAACCAAACAAACTAATTAAGGTTCTTTATTATTTCTTTTGTAACCAAAACTCTTACCCCAAGGCTACCTAGGAACAAAAAAGCAAAGACAAGGATCAGCATATTTACAAAATAAACTTTTTAATTCCTCTTCTTTCTTCTACTAAAAATGGATACGTGTGTGAACAGAGTAGTTGAAAGGTTGGGGAACACACAGGATCACTCCTTTGGTTCCTAGCATTCATAGAACAATTAGTAATGGTTTGCCAAGTTATGCCCTATATTGGAAGGAACTTGAAGTAGGAAATGAGCAAAATCTAGATCTAGATTCAAAATCTAGCAATGTCCAATAGAAATAGAATACGAGTCCTGCATGCAACGGGAGATGTATCAAATGTTAAAGTTTCCAGTAGGCACATAGAGAACAAAGTCCACCAGGGTGGGGTGAAAGGGAGGGAGAAAGGAGGAGTCATCGTTTGCATACTTCACTCTGTTAAAGAGAACAGGGACTCCTCTGGGCTAGGTTTTGGGTTGCTAAACACAGTGGTTTAAACCCATCAGCCATTCCAAGGGGGGAAGGAAAGATGTGACTGCTGCTCAAGATTGACTCTCAGAAACCTTCGAGGGTTGCGATGAATCAGAACTGGCTTGATAGTAATGGGTTTGGTCTGCTTTATTTTACATATTTATTTAATTTTTGAGCTTTGTTAAGGGTGATAGAAGACCTTGGAAATAGCAGAGATTGTTGAGCATAAGGAACAGAATTAATACTACTGAATTAAACCTGCACAAAAAGGTTGAGATGGTCTATGGCCCATGTCTTGTAATATATATTGTTATTCAACTCAACTCAACTGCCATCGATTCTATGGTAACTCAAAGTAACTCTATAGAGACAGAGCTGCCCTCGTGGCTGTCACTCTTAAGGAAGTAGGCTTTTTCCTGTGGAATAACAGGTTGGATTGAACTGCTCGCCTTGCTGATGGCATCCTTTCATGTGACCACTACCCCACTGAGACCCCTGTGGTTGTCATAAAGTTGATTTATATTCATGACTCTTCTATATGTGCAGAGTGTAACTGCTCCATAGAGTTTTCCAGGGGTTTTCCCCTTTAATAACCTGATCACCAGGCCTGTCTTCCAAGATGCCTACGGCTTGGTTAGAGGCATCAGTCTTCTGGCCGGTAGTCAAGGGCTTTACTGTACCATTCAAGGACACTGAGAAAAGAAGATATACATATATACATTTAAATTATGCAAATATATATATAATAATATATATTATATATCCATATGAATATCCATATATATTTCTGTATATTTAAAACTAGGTAATATATGTTTATATATATATGCAGTGTGTGTGTGCAAAAGTCCTGATGACATAGTAGCTGCTCAATAGGCTGCAATTTGAAACCACTAGCTGTTATGAGGGAGAAAGAGGAGGTTTTTTACTCATGGAAAGAGAAACAGTCTCAGAAACTCACAGGGGCATATTTATACCGTGTTATATAGAGTCACTCTGAGTAAGAATCAACTCTATTGCAATAAAACATGTGTATCTCTCCACATATATCAACACATAAGTAAATCATAGCAAAACTGGAAAACAAGTTGTGGTAGTTATATAATCGTTTGTCAACTTGAGGATTAAAAGTGAAGGGGTGGAATCTAGCCTGTCTATCAGATCATAGCCAATGAGGTCTCTGTGTGGGCATGGCCTTCTCCTGAGAATTTTGGGAAATCCTGTATTTCTTCCTTAGAGGCAGGAAACACTTCTCTCTAAATATTCATTCCCTGGGAAACATTGCAGCCCACAAGACACATGGAACTACTCTAGTGCCCTGAGTTGGAGAAGCCACATGGACCTACCCTGATGCAACCAGATCTCTGAAGCCAGAGAAGCCATGTAGAGAAGACTGCCAGCGCTGAGATGCTTACAGCCCCACTGGATCCAAAGACTTTCTACTGACTGGCCTGTGATCGTTCTGCATTCAGCACCATTGCATGGGTTTTGTGAGTCTGAAGAGGACTTTATAGATTGGTTTCAGACCTATGGGCTAATATCAAACTTATGGGCTTGGACTGGACTGGGTTGGGATGGATGCTTTCTTACTGTATAATTACCCTTTATATAAAACTCTCTTTTATTCAATAGGAGTTTCTATGGATTTTTTTCTCTAGTCCACCTGGACTAACACACAAGTGAAATTAATTTTCAACACTATATTTAATAATGCAGAAAGCATCAAAAGAAGACATAGAGTCACTTTTCCAAGGAAAACGAATCCATATTCCACCATTTCAAGAGGTAGTGTCTGAGCAAGATCCGATGGTGCTGAAGGAAGACATTCTAGCTGGGCTGAAAGCATTAACCAACATCAAAACTCCCAGAATTGACGGAATACTAACTGAAATATTTCAACAAACTGATGAAGCACTGGATGCCCTCAGCCATGCCAGGAAATTTGGAAGATAGCTACTTGGCCAACTGATTGAAGAGATCCATATCTGTGCCCATTCCAAAAAAAGGTGACCCAACGTAATGCTCAAACCGTAGAACTATATCATTGATATATCACACAAGTAACATTTTGTTTAAAATCATCCAATAATGGTTGTATCAGTGCATTGGCAGGAAGCTGCCAGCGGTTCAGACCAGATTCAGGAGAGCACGTGGGACAAAGGTTATCATTGCTGAAGGCATTTGGATCTTGGCTGAAAGAAAAGAGTTTCAAAAAACTGTTTGCTTGTATTTCATTCGCTGTGGTAAGGCATTTGCCTGTATGAATCACAACAAACTGTGGACAAAATTGATAAGGATGGGAATTGCAGAACGCTTCATTGTGCTCACAAGGAAATTGCGCATGGGTCAAGATGCAGTTATATGAACACAACCAAGGAATACTGCATACATGGTTTAAATTGAAGAAAAGTGTGAAACAGGGTTGTATCCTTTCACCACTTTTATTCAATCTGTATTTGCTGAGCAAATCATCAGAGAAGTTGGCTTACACAAGGGGACATTCCCTCCAAAACAGATTTTTTTTCAAAGCTATGTATTTAAATTTTTTACAAGGCAACCTTGTCACCTTTAAAGTACTCTTCATTATACTTAACACATTTGTCAAATCTGTGATTCCATTCTTGGAAACATTTTTCAAACTCATCCATTTGGATGGCTGACAGCACCTCCCTAAATGTTTTTCTTCACCTCTTCTATTTCATCAAATCACTGTCTTTTCATGTTCCTCTTCATTTGAGTAAACAAAAAGAAGTTGCACAGAGTGAGGTAAGTGAGTAATGTGCCTGGGGAAGTAGAGGCATGCTGCTTTTTTTTTTGGGCCAAAAGCTGGCACACTGAGGTGGCTGCATGAGTAGGTGCATTGTCATGGTGCCCAAATCAGTCCCCTGTCTGCCCCCAATCAGGCCTTTTTTGTCACACACTATTACACAATATTTTCAGAGCCACTAAATAGAAAGCTTGAACAACAGTCTGAGCTGGTGGAACAAACTCCAACTGCATTATGAATCAACATTTTCATGCTGTTCAGGAAGTTGATGGGCATCCAGAAAAAGGTTTGTCTTCAAATGATATTTCACCTTTTTTGAAATGAGAAAACCACTTGTACACTTGAGTTTTCCTGGAGCACTCTCCTTGTAAGCTGTGTTCAACATCACAACAGTTTCTTTGACATTTTTCCTGAGTAGGAAAATTTCACAGCTACACACTGTGTTCTCTTAAATCAACTATCACTAAAAACCAAGGTTCAAGTAAAACTGCTTTTTTAATAAAAATTCACTGTGACCAGAGAGAACCCTCCCAGGTGACACCACTGAGTGCACTAACTCAGAGTGAGTTGCTGGATGCTCACCTATTGGGAAAAATATATACTATGAAAGCTCCCCCAGCGAAGCTTTTTTCTGTTTTATCAGGACTGAAGGAAGGTTTATTAACAATTTGCAGTATGTGGATGACAAAACCTTGCTTGCTGAAAGTGAGGCGGACTAGGAACCCTTGATGGAATGAAAGATTTCAGTCTCCACTACTGATTATGAGTCAATGTCAAGGAAACCAAAGCCCTCACAGCTGGACCAATAGGGAACATCACGATAAGTGAAGAAAGCATTGACGTTCTCAGGGATTTTGTCTTACTCAGGTCCACAAATAATGTTCATGGAAGCAAGAGTTAAGAGATAGAAGATGTATTGCATTGGGTGAGTGTGTGCATAAGACCTCTTTAGAGTATTAACAAGAAAGAATGTTAATTTAAGTAGTAAGGTGGGCCTGACCCAATCCATGGTATTTTCAATTGCTTCATATGCATGTGAAAGTTGGACATTGAATAAAAAGACCAAAGAATAATTGATGCATTTGAATTGTGGTGCTGGAGAAGAATATTGAAAGTACCATGAACTTCTGAAAGGATATACCAATTTGTCACGAAAGAAGTAAGGCAAGAATGCTCCTTAGAGACAAAGATGGCAAAATGTCATGTAACATGCATTGGATATGTTGTCAGAAGAGACCAGGGCCTGGAGAAGGGCATCATACTTGCTCTAGTGGATGGGCAGAGAAAATAAGGCTCCTTCATGAGAAGGATTGATTCAGTGGCTGCAACTGTGTGTTTGAGCATGGGAACAATTAAGAGGGTGGTGCAGCACCAGGCAGTGTTTTCCTCTGTTGTGAAACAAATTCACTATGGGTCAGAACTACTTTGATGGCACCTGAAACAACAACATATTTAAATCAATGACATTCAAGTTACCATTCTCACATACCAAGACAAGAAAATTATTTATTTACATTCTATTTCTCATACTAAACTTTCAAATGCTGGTATCTTTGTTGTACTTATAGCAACTCCCAAATCCAAGTTATCACTGGCTTGCTTACATATTCTCCCTGTGCTATGGGACTGTTGTCCTGACAGATATTCATTACTCATTATTCATTTTCTTCACATTCAATAAATATTTACTGAGCATCTAATAGTTGTTAGTCATTTTTCTAGGTGTTAGGGATGTTACAGTGAGTAAGAACCACAACTATCTCCTCGCCCTTATTGAGCTCACATTCTAGTGAGAGTTATTATCTAGGACAATTTCAAATTCTAGGTTATAGGTAAGCATAGAAGCCTATAACCTAGAGAAGCCTAGTTATATACTTAATAAAATATACTTAATAAAGTTTTGTTACTTTATTAGGCAATTTTTACAGGTGAACATGTGCTGCATTCTTATTGAAACAAGCTTTTAATAATGTCCTTACATAAAAACTCAATAAATATTTCCATTTCCGATATCTCTGAATATATCTAATTGTTATAAATGTTAATGGGTAGAGACAAGTAGAAGGGAGGTTGAAAATATTGATTACGCTGGCTCAAATCTTCTCTGCCATTCCGATATTGATTGATAATACCAATCCTCCATGGTTTGTCTTTATTAGAATGAGGGGCAGAATTATTTTTCTGGGGAATTGATTCCTATTTATTTCTCTACACAGATCCACCTTTTCTATCTTAAATGCCCAGGTAATTAAATAAATCAACAAACTTTTTTTTTAATGTTTTCCATTTGCACTAATTTATCAGCAATTCTAATGGAAGGGAGAGGGGAGATAAAACAAACAACACAGGTACTTAACTGTATTTCCTGGCTTGCTTTTGTTTGTTGAGAGTAGTCTATGGGTAGAGCTTCTCGATTGTATAAATTACTAATATAACCTGGCTTTGTAGGCATTTTGTTATTGTTTTTAATCCTTTGTTTGATTCCCCAGTGGTGATTCTGAATGCACCTGAACTTGGGAATTACCTGATTATATTTTCAAAATTCTAATGTTCAGGTTGACCTCCAGACCAAGTAAATTAGCATGTCTAGGATGGATCCCAGGTATCCATTTTGTGAAAGCCACCCATGTGATTTCAACATACAGATCAAGCTGAGTATTGTAGCTGCAGGCATAGCAGTTGCATTTGGCATTTGTCTGCTCTAACTCTTTACGATCCCAGCCAGCCCTCAGGAAGTAAACCTAAAACTTTCTTCTGCTGATGTGAACTACGTTTTGCCAATCATCTCCATTTCTGAAAACACCCTCAGTCACAATTAAATGTCACTTTAAAATAAACTTGCATATCAGTCACATTCATTTGGATGTGGCATTTCATTGTGAAGCAAACCTCTTTTGAGAATTGGACAGGCAGACTTAAACAAACAAACAAACCAACATTGTGTTTACAAAATCCACTCATTTGAGGGGAACATTTTATTACTGTTGTGTGGTTGTTGCTTTAAGTTCCATCTAGTCAGTTTCAGCTCAAGGGACCCTCTGTACAACAGTAGAGAACACGGCTGGACCCAGTGGCATCCTCACAATTGTTTTCTGAGCCCATTGTTGCAGCCACTGTGTCAATCCATCTTGTGGAGAGCCTTCCTCTTTATTTTATTTTTTTCTGAAACTGTGTAAAACCCCCAAACCAAACCCCCCAGCACTATGATTCATAGTGACCCTATAAAGGGTTTTCAAAACTATACATCTTGGAGGGAGCAGGAAAGCTTCATCTTTCTCCCACAGAATGTGCCTCTGGTGGGTTTGATCCACTGTACTTACCATTCATTAATAGCCCACGGCCTAGCCCACAGCGACGCCAGGGCTGGGAAACTGTTTGGAGGCTGACAATTCAAGGATTACATTTCCTAGGTGGTAGAAAGGCTTTACATTTTACTGTTAACCCAAGAGTTGGTGGTGAGAATCCACCCAGAGGGACCTAAAAGCAAAAACGGACAATCTACTTCCTAAAGGTCATTGCATTGAAACCTTCATGGAGCACAATTCTACTCGGACACCCATGAGGCCACCGTGAGTCTGGCTTCATTGAATGGCAATGGCACCACTCAAGACCTGGCTGAGGATCTGTTAACACCTGTATCCCGTGAGAGATTAGTAAGAATGCAGATTCCCAGGGCCCATCCCACACCAATTACATCAGGATATGCATTTTTAACAGGAAAACTCTAGGTGGCCTCTGTGCAAATTGAAGACTGTATGGCTCTGGTCCTGTGTTAGAGCATATACATCACAAACATATATATGACATACACAGCAGGTGAACTAATTCCAAATGACCCTTTAATTTCTGAATTTCAGCTCAGCACCCTAAAACTTATGGCAAGGACCTGCCAGACCTCCAATTAAGTCTTGCTGATGAAGAATCTCAGTTCTGAAGCAGCCAGTGAAAGGGAGGGTTCCTTTTTTTTAATTCTTCTTAGAAGGACATCTGAGGTGAAACCATCACAGCATGAGTTGACTGGCAAGTAAGGTTCTTTATATCAGTCCCTAGGTCTGTTCTAACTCATTCCTGCAACCTTGCTTGACTCCATTTCCCCCACTTCCTTCCTTTCATCCAGATTGCTCAAACAAATAGGCTTCTCACCAGGGGGTTAGCAATTGTTTTCCTTTTCTCCAACATAGGCCTGAACTTCGCCAAGGTTCATCTTGACCCTGCTTCCAAGCAGCGCGTCTCCCACCCATCAACCCTTCCACTTGACAACCAACCTGTCTCTTTCACTTCCCTAGTCTTATTTGCCTCAATTTGTGGAATATAAGAAAGATTAGAAATATATTTTCAATTATGTATCAAAAAATGAAATAAAATAAAAGGTAGTCTCTAAGTTTTCCCCTTCCATATTTAGTTTCATGTCCTAGAACTATATTAGCTAATTTCTGCCTTACCACACCTCTTTTGCTTCTAAAACTATCAGTGAAATATGAGCAATCAGCCTTAAATTATACTAGCTGAGAAGGTTGGGAGGGAATATAAAACTCCACAGCATCCCTGGTCTCTCTCTCTATGAATTGTTCTCTCTATATATGAATATACCAATATAAGGTCTTGCTGCAAATTCATATAAACCCCTATTAAACAAGTGTCAAAATGACACCTGGGTCTACACACCTAAGAAGGCAGTATCTCCATTTCTCTAAGCCCAGCCCCAAAGAAATCTGCGCTCTGAATCACACCATATCGAAACAGCAGTTTGGGCATTCTCGAGGGACTGGAATCATATTCCTTTTCAATGTAGTTTGACTCTGGGGAATAACAAAAAGTCAAAAGGGTAATATCAAAATTGTAGGGTGGGTGCAGTACAGTTTCCTCACAAAATTCCCATTGGACTACCCTTCCTATCTATCAAGAGTAAGCAAGTGCATTGTGATTCAGGAAAAAAGTCCACAGTGCAATTTTTTTGGACTTTTTCTCATGAATGCATTTTTTAATTTTCTTAAAGCTAAAAAAAAACAGACAAAAATCAGGGTCCATCTTGTGCATTTCTAGAAAATCTACCAATATAGCCCTTTTGTGAGGCCTCAAATAATCAATATAACCATCTGAGCAGTATAACTACCTCTCTAAATTTAGCCCAGAAGCACTCCTCTAAAGAAAACTTGTTTTGATTGGACATTTTCTGGACACCCTAAGGAGACTAAAAAAATCAAACCCAACTAAATCCACTCCCACTGCATGGATTCTAGCACAGAGCAACTCTACAGGATGGCATACGGCTGTTCCTTCGGGTTTCCCAGACTGTAAACCTTGTCAGGAACAGAAAGTTTCATCTTTCTCCCCTAGATTGGCTGGTGGGTACATTTGAGGTTAGCAGCCAGATGAGTAATCCCCTACACCGCTAGGGACCTCAAGAGACTGACAAGTATATTACTAAGGCAAGTAGTCTGCAGCCATTCACCGACAGCAGAGACTCAGTTTGTGTGGAATATGAACTGGAACGCTAGTAGCAATACTTTTTATTTACCTTTGTATGAATCTGATTTTACTTTTTCTTACTCTAAGTTCTTTAGCAATAACTTACAGGTAGCATAGCAAACCATGGCAAGCCCAAAGGGGTCAATAGCAGTGAATTTTGCTTTTTGGTTTTTTGGATAATTTATTCCTAGTTCTCTGGTTTTAAATAATGACCACCACTCATGACCTTAGGCAGGTGATCAATGCTTCACCATAGTTTACCATGTTTATGATAACAGTAACAGTATGTATGCTAATATGTAGACATGTAACTTGAGCAAAGCCAACCACGGGTTGTCCTTGGGATTGATATTTAATCCCCACTTAGGGCTATCAGCAGTAATACCCTTACTTCATGGAGAGGGACAATTGGATGTGCAAGCAAAGAAACTAACCGACGCTAGACTGCCTGGGTTAAACCAGGGAGAGAATCAAGCAGAGAAGGAAGAAATTCCTGGAGAACCTTTGAGACATACGTTCCTATCGCTCCCTCCCTGCTTGTGATCCACTTTGCTATGCTCCTCAAAGGCTGGACCAGTCATTGAGCCTTTTACTAGTTACAGTGGAATTTTATCACCTTTTTGGAAAATGGTCTGACTCATGCCAAAATATGTCTACACTGATATTTACCCACATTCTTTTCTGTTGTTTCCACATTGATAAGCATCCCCAAAAGTTGAATAACAAGTTAGACTAAAATTCATAGGTGAGTGCACAAGGCATTCCTACTTTAAATAGTGACGGGTAGAACGGGATCGTTCCAAAAGTGCAATCGGAAGAGGTTAGAAAGTAAGCTCTCTTTATTATACATAATGTTTAATTCTAGACTACTAACAAGCTGTCAGCAACCGATGGAAGAGAAAGGGGGTAACGTGAAAAACCCGTGTCACATTAGCAATAACTCTGGTACCAGACTGCCGAGGTTAAAATCCTGACCCTACTACCAACGAGCTGGGCACCTTTTTTTTTTTCTCAAACCAACAGCCTTGCATTATTTATTGTTAGACTTGACGAGGAAGCAAAAAGCCAAGGAATAAACCAGATTTTCCAATAGAAGTTCAACTGATCAGATGGGGACAAAAGTCATAATGCAACACAACATGATTTGAGACTGGTAAAATGTGGTCATGTGTGCCATCCCTCGGAGGCTCCTTACAGACCCAGCTTGGTTCTTCTCCAATGTCTTCTCTTGGAGTTGTACCTGATTTTATTACCGGTTTTCATTAGAATCCATTGGGGAGTGGGCCGATTCTGCTTCTGTTTCTTGGCCAGGAATCTCTTGATCCTAAAAGTCTTATGAGACGACATGGTACAGTCGGAGCAACACCACACTCAGGATGGTGGAGAAACTGAGAAAGGGAGAAGAGGTAGCTGTGCATCTTTTATCTAATTCTCTGTGTCTTTATTTCCTTGGCTGTATATGGGTGTGACAATATTTGTGCCTCATAGTTCTTAGGAGCTTTAAGTGCATCAATAGTTTGCAAAGTACCAAGAACAAGACTTGGCACAAAATGCAACAGGATATCTTCAGAATAGAAATGCATGCTTTCCCTAGTATAAAGGCAACATTCAAAAAAAAAAAAAAAAGGCAACATTCCCCTAAAAAATATTTTACCACCCAGTCATTGAGCCCCTGGTCATCCCAACCTCTGTTTTTCCTGAAAGCCAGCTGGTCGGAGTCAGCTTGAAAGAGGTAGATTAAAAGAATGAATGGTCTCAAGAGAACGGCAATGAGCTCCTGAATAAAGGAAAAGCCAAAGACATTTCCAGCCCTCCTCTGCATGTAGGCCATACATTGGGATTCCTTTGGGCTAAAATAAAGATTATGTGAACATAAAAGGGGGAGTACAATAGCAAAAAAACTGTGAAGACATTTCTACATTCTTTGTGAAAAAACTACCCGCATGACTCCAGCATTCTATTCTAAACCAAATATAGAAAGTTATAAGCAAACTAAATTATATGTATCCGAGGCCTGATGGTGTAGTGCATTCTTCGATTGGCTGCTAACTGCAAATCCAGCAGTTCAAAATGACCAGCCCGTCTTTGGGAGACAGACAACACTTGCTGCCCCTTAAAGATGGACAGTCTCAGAAACCCAGAAGAGCACTTCTGTTTCGGCCTAGCTGGTCACTAAAAGCAGGACTTAAGCCATGACAGTGGGGATCTATCGTAGGTGCTTGCTAATGAAGCTCAGAGCCCACAGTCTTTACTGTTGAGTATAACTCACTGTAAAAGCAAGGACAAACATCCTCACAACTGGACCAAAACACAGTGATAAGAAAGAATATTGAAGTTTTCAAAGATTTCATTTTATTAGATTCACAAGAAAAACTCATGGAAGCCTCAGTCAAGAAATCAAAATCAAAGAATGTATTACATGAGAAAAATATGTTATCCAAACCCTTTTTCAAGTATTAAAAGAAAAAGATGTCATTTTGAGACCTGTGTTAGGCTTGGTTGACTAGAGAAATGAATCCTGTGACACTCATATATATGTGTAAGAGAGAGCTTTATATCAAGAAGTAATTATATATCAAACAAACATCCCAACCCAGTCCAGATCAAGTTTATAAGTCCAATGCAAGACCATACGTCTGATGCTAGCCTATAAGTCCCTCTTCATCCACACACAGTCAAGTGCAATGATGCAGAATTCAGCAACATCACAGGCCAGGGGGCACAGGGTCTTTTGATCCAATGGTCGTGTAAACATCACAAGGCCCTGGCAGATCTCAGCCACATGGCTCACCAATGGGAAAGTGGAGGCAGAGTGGAGAGAGGAAGTTCCCCGGATCCTCCTCTTGAGAAGGCCATGCCCACCAGACAGTGCCACCAGTCTGTGACCTGATTGACAGGCTGGACTCCACCCCTCCACTTTTAAATCTTCAAGTTGTCACAAAATTATGTTACTATCACAAGAACTAAGGGTGGGGGGGTGGGGGGCTTCCCCAAACTACAGTATTTTCAATCACCACATATGCACCTTAGCTGGAAAATGAATAAGGGAGATCAAAGAATAAGTGGTGCATTTTGTTGTGCTGGTGGAGAATTATGAAAGTACCATGGACTGTCAGAAGAACAAATAATTCTGTCTTGGTGGAAGTGTAGCCAGCATGCTTACTGGAGAAAACATGGTGAGATTTATTCCACTGACTATAAGAACTAGGAGGTAGAGCAGATATCACATTTAAAAAAAACACTGTTCTCCAGACTGCCATGTCTGCCCAAGACCTCAGATGCCAGCCCCAAGCCTGGAAGTTCCTATAACACTCTCGCTTCTGACCTACTGGCTACACATTTGGTGTTTTCCCACTAACCCTTCAGGATGTCAACCACAAGCTCAGAGGCCTCCCAGACATCTTCACTTCTGACCTGTTAGCTACAAATCTCTGAAGATACCAGCTGTAAGCTCAAGGACTCTCTCCCCAGCTCTCTTTTGACTTGCTTGTTCCCCTTACTTTTCTTAACTTTTCTTAACTTCTGAACTTCTCTGGAATGATTCACGGAACTTCCAGAAAGGGCTTGACTTCTCTGGTATTCTTATTATAAAAGGACACCGCAATATCATTATAAGAGACACATAGAGCTTGTCTATCCCAAAGAATGTTCCACCCTCTCACATAGGATGCCCATAGAGATTAACTGTCCAGAGTTTTCATTGAGAGGCTCATTATATAATGAAAACTTCAACCCCTCTCTCCCAAGCTCAGTTAATGTCAAGAGGGGATTGTTTATGAGTCTTTGACCAACCATTTCTCACCCTGACAAGTCATTGCCTCACATGGATAACCCTTTCATTAGCCATGGTTTGGTGCTTGTTTTTGTCTTTTCTATTGAGAACACTTAAGTTCCAAGAATTTTTAGAGATTATTTCACAGTAACTGAGGAAAATGACCACAATCAGTAGATAAGGTCAAATTCTAAACCCTCCGTCCCGTTTAAAAGCTGGAGTTGTGCATCTCAGGGACTCAGTTCTCGGCAAGCCTGTGCTCAATGCTATTAAGTTAGTTAAGATGCATGCCTACATCATGTGTGACAGTGTAGACATGAGCATGAGGTTTTCTTGATCCTCAAGGAAGTAGATCTCAAGGCCTCTTTTCCCCTGTGATGTCTCTGGGTGGGTTTGAATCCCTATGCTTTAGGGTAGAAATTGAGCATAAACTGTGCTACATCAGACCTTTTTACCTCACCCCAGAACTATGGACTCTCAAACTCTAAGGGAAATCCCTGGACTTTAAGAATTCCCCCAGGTGAACTAAATAGAGGAAGCACAGCATTAGATCCTCTATGCAGTGCACAGAGGCTAAGCCTGCATGAACACCACAGTCGTTCAATTTCTTTTACTGTTCAGATGGACCATTTTCTAGTCTCAAGTGTCGTCTCTACTTGACAATATTTACTAAATTCAGTTCACCAGCATCTGCTGTGCAGCCTCAAAATACTACACATCATCTCCAGAGGCCATGCTCCGTCCAGTCCCCAAGTCCAAACACTGCATTTGATTTCTGCTCTGTGCCATGATGTAAGGATACGTATTCACTGCATGCCGACAGCGCTGGCCATCAGTCTGTGTCTCTATTGCCTGTTTTTCCAGCCCTACTGATTGGATGCCATGCCGTTTCTTTGTTTCTAAGGTTATCTCTTTCCATTTTTACTCACAAGCATTGCATGTGTCCCATGCTTCCATAACTCCCCACATGGTTTCTCACAATGATTCCCTTTGGCTGAACATGGGACATTCATTCTATGACTCATCCACTGTGATTGGCTCCAGAAGTCTTCATCAAACATGGTGGTTTTTTGTCATCTCGCCAGAAATATCTCCAAATAAAGTTTAATTTGGACAAATTTGGCTTTGTCACCCTTATATTTTTTTCTTTCCCTCTTGGGGATCTTCTCTGTGTTGCGTCACTGAATTGTCTGTCAAAGAGCCCTGCTCTGATAATATTAGATTAGGTCCCACCTGAGAAGGTACTGTGTGACCCTCCCTCTTCTCCCTCATAGGTTTTCTGCAGTGCAAAGTGAGATTCTAGAAAATGAAAGATATCATTGTGTTAGTCCAGGTATACTAGAAAACCACATCCAGAGACACCCATATATGTGTTAGAGAACTTTAGATCAAGAATTAATTATGTACCAATCAAACATTCCAGCCCAGTCAAATTCAAGTCCATAAGTTCCATATTATCCCATAAGTCCTATAATAGCCCATGAATTCCTCTTGCAAAGCACATGCAATGTGCTGAATGCAGGAATCCAGACTTGCAAAGCACATGCAATGCTGCTGAATGCAGGAAGATCACAGCCCAGTGGGCGAAAAGTCTTCTGGATCCAATGGCAGTGGATGTATCTTCAGGGTTCTGGCAGCCATCATCCTGGCTCCACACAGCTTGTCAACAGGAAGAAGCAGAGAGAGTGTGTGCCTGGCCTCCAGTGAGCCATTTATCCCTGCCATGACTCCAAATGAAGTCATCAAGCTGTGACCTGATTGACAGGCTAAACTCCACCCCTTCACTCTTAATACCCTCAAGTTGACAGGAGATTATTTAACTACCGCATCATAGAGATTCCAAGATAAGGTACTATAACTGGAGAACTAGACAATGAGACCAGTACATTTAAGGCAAAAGGTTTCCTAGGGCTGCCATAGTAATGCACAGTAAATGGGTGGCTTAAAGGACAGAAATTTATTATTTTACAGAAGTCTAAACTCATACTATTAAGAGGGCTTTAGAGGAAGATTTACCCCACTTGTTTCTCTCAGTTTCTGGTTGCATGCAGGCTTATCACACAAAACTTCAAGATCTGCCTTCATAATCAAGTGTAAGTTACCTCTGTGTCTATATCTCTCATCTTCTTTTTATAAAGACACTCTAATATTGGATTAAGATTTAGTCTGCTCAACATGGCTTCCTATGAACTGGTAAGATCTTCAATGATTCCATTCCAGGCAAAGTAACATTTATAATTCTAGTATGTATGCAAACAACATATCTCTTAAAGGAAAAATTTAGTCTATAATCGTCTCCTCTTTATTCTCCTCAAAACGGGCCTGTTCCTGGTAGCCATAATGGAAGGAGCAGGTGGAAATAAGCATGTACTCAAGAAAGGTAGTCAGTTCAAATGGCCTTCACCTTTGCTGACTGGGCCCCAGTAGTGCCCAGGAACCAAATCCTGAAACCTATGACTGTTATCTCATGTGGCAGAAAAGGAATTCATAGAGGTGAAACTTGAGATTCATATTTCAGATGTGAACATTGACTACTGTCCTGGATTATGCAGGTTGACCCTAAATGTTACCGCAAATGTCTTTAAAAGAGGGAGGCTGAGGGAGAAGAATAAAAAGGCCATGAGGCAGTGAAACAAGTGGCTACACTTCAGAAATTGAATATGGAAATGGAGACCAACCAAAGAATATAAGGAATAAAATTCTATAAATGGAAAATGAGAGAAGTAGGAAACATCAGCACCATTGATACAGATTAAACTGATTCCATGCTTCTGACCTTTAGAATTAGAATTTATCAAGTTGTAAGCCACAGAGTTTGTAGTAATTTTTTTATATCAGCAACTAGAAACTAAAACACTGATCAACTACTCCACTTGATGCTTAGGTAGGGTTTTAATTTCTTTGGGCTGCTATAACAGAAAATCCACAAACCGACTACTGTTATAAACATCAATATGTTTTATCACAGTTGAGTAGCCTGAATTCAGGGCAAAGTTTCTAGGGGCATGGTTTCTCTGTCCACTCTAAGAAAGTGTGTGTGCCTCTCCAAATGTAGCATTCTTCTTGGCCCTCCTTGGAGATGCCCCTATGGCATCTAGTTTTCCTCCATTTGTGCTTACTTGTCATAACTTCTTAATTGTGCTGTTACAACACACGTGTCATTATCATAATAATAAGGAAAATCCCTTGAGGCTGAAGCACCCTAATGTGAAAAGAAGATGGCAGCTATCCAAGGGTTATGGAAATGGGTGTTACTGAACTGTGGTTTGAGTCTCTTGCTTTGAGGGTTCCCAGTGAAGAGTGGCCCAGGAACCACATCGTTATTATTTGAATGCCCTTTTTGCTTTCTTATGACATGTATTATTCTGGTAGGCATAATTCTTTGTGAATGAGCGTTATTGAACATGTTGCCCTATCATCAATCCCATTGTTCATGTAAATAGTATAGTGTAAATACTTTAGTCTGTACAAGTCAACAATTTATGCAGTTTGGTCTAAAGCCAGTCTATACTTGTATAACTTCCTCTTCTCAACACTGTTTTAAATTCTATACCATTGACTAAATTAGTGACACTGTGGACATGATAAAGAACATTAGTCATCATCCTCCTGGGGCACAAGGTGATCCTTTTGACAGTGTCATTAATTTAGTCAATGGTAGAGATTTAAAATGTTCCCTAACATAAAATAATAATACCTTTATAGGGAACCAGAGACATACTTACCCATAGATATATGAATGGATTTTGGACACACACTTAATTTTATCCCAAATCTAAGAAAAATTAGTTCTTATTATATCTTATTATATCACCTTCAAGAAGAGATCACTGAAGATATGGCTGCTGGAGCAAAGTGTGGTAAAGAAACAGGTGGGAAAAAGCTATTAGAAAGAATAGTGTCTGAGGTCTAAAAACTTTGTCTTAAAACGAGCAGTCATGTATGAAGCATCAACTAAGTTCGCATGGAAGAAGTACACTACTCTGTGAGATCCAAGGACTGGAAATAATAAAATCCAAATCCAAAGAAGGGAATAATGGAGTCAGAGTTTAAATGGTGAATGGTTTGTAGAATGATGTGGATGACAGTGGAAGACAAAAATTGAATTACAGGTATACACATGGATTAAGCCTCTGGTGAATACCCTCTGACCATATTGTAAAGCTGTATTACAGAGGGTTCTTTAGAGGAACACAATCCATCAACCTCTACTCAAGCGATGTATGCACCAGCATTGTGGCAAAGCAGGTCTCAATGGGACATCAGTGATGCATGGCAAGGGGAGAGAATCCATGGGCTGACTCAGCTCACAGTAACACAGAACACTGTTGAGGCAAAGGACTTACTCAAGCAGCCAAGTTCTGATCTAATAACCAGGGAGAGAGAAGGGGGCAGGCCTTAGAAAGTGATTTATCTTATGGCCCACTAGTCAAGCTGCAACCTGATTAAACTCTGCCCAGATGTTCCTATGGAGGCCTAGTTGGCACAATAAACCTAGCTATCACAGTCCACCCTTTGACAACTTGGCGCTTGTACACAATTCTTTAGCCAAATATAATATTCTGACATTAATTAAATCATACTTATACCTAACATCATATATTTATCATACATGTAAATGAAAATATACTAAATCTATTTGTATCTGGTACATGACAAAGGAAAGATATTTAATAAGCCTATATAAAGAAGAAATCACAAACTTCAGTTTTGCAATTGATTACATGGTCATAAGTGATAAGTAGAACTATCTTCTTCTACTATTCATTCTGCATTTCCTTTGCCTTTGGCCAGCACCTCAGCTTGCTGTGGTACTTTGCCTGTGGAATGGCCCAGACCTTCATTCCTGAGGTATCTGGGTCATTAGCTGATCTGTCAGGATTGAGTTGCTGTAGTTTACCTTTTACCTTAATCACAGGGCATGGTAGTACTAAGAGACGGCCTAGGGAATCTCCTATATTTCAGACATATTATTTTTTTACTTCCATTATACAGAACCAGTTCCATTTCCCCCTGCTAATCAGGATCAATTGCACTGCTCAGTACACTGACACCCTTCATAACCTGTTGCTCCAAAGGCATGAGGAGTCCAAAATGGCCAGGGGATATTCTCAGCTTCCAGTTCAGTGGAATCAGTGCTGTGTTTCTAGGTGGGAGAGATCCTTCCTTTAGGACTAAGGCTTCTGGGACTGAAGAGCCCAGGGTTTCTGGGACAGGAAGTACAAATGCTTCAAGTTGATCACTAGGAAGCAATAGTGAGTGGTGCCATTCCAGCTTTTTCACCCCTTGCTTCCTGGACCCAGGAATCCTGGCTATTGAAGACACAGCATCATATATATATATATTGATATATATATATATATGATGCTGTGTCTTCAATATATATACTGCTGGTTAGAGCCTCAGCCTCACAAAGTGTTCCCACTTAGCTGGCACCATAATTGTGTCTTTAGGAGGCCATTTCATCATTCTATCTGGCCAGCTGCTTCAGGATGATGAGGAACATGAAATGAACAGTGGATTCGATGGGCATGGACCCATTGCCATACTTCATTCACTGTGAAGTATGTTTCTTGATCTGAAGCAATGCTATGTGGGATGCCATGCTGGTGGATAAGGCATTCTTTAAGTCCATGAATGGTACTTTGCCAAAAGTATCCTTGACCATCCAGCGTAGCCATTAGTCACAGCCCATGAATCAGTAGACAAGCTCACATTTGGCCATTTCTCCTTCTAGGAAATCTGAATAGCCAGGTACACTGCTTATTTGGGAGGATTTTCCTTCACCACTGTTCTTTAGGGAGATCCCAGAAAGGGACTGTAGTGCTGCTCCCATCCACTTATGAGTGGCACCCGCATATCCTGCAGAGGCATCAGTAAACCAAGCATGAATTTTCTGTTCTTCAGAAAGTTATCATAAGGAACTCCCCAGGAGGCTGTAGGTGTAGACTGGGAGAAGAAAGGTACTGTGACAGGAGTGAAGACTATGGGCACTGGGGCCACTTCTCATGCAGCTTTATTGTACCTTTAGGTCGTTCTCTAGCCTGATCTCATATATACCACTTCTATTTAACAATGGGGTGTTGCTGTGCACACCTAAGTTTATGACTCTGGTGGTCAGACAATAACCAGTTCATGATGGGTAGTTCAGGCCTCATGTTGACTTGGAGGCCCATGGTGAGGTGTTTAGTTTCCACTAAGGCCCAGTAGCAGGCCAACACATTTTTGTATTGTTTTTTTCAAAAGAGGAGTAGTTCTCTGCATAGGAGGGCAGGACTTTATCCGAAGGGTAAATCAAAATCCGAAGGGTCTGCACTGTGATTCACTAATAGAGGCCTGCCAAAGACTGCACACTGCATCTATATCTACAACTGACACCATTAGCACCATTGGATCAGCTGGATCATAGTCTGAGATAGTGAAGGTTTATTGTGCAAAACTGGCAGATAAACACATGTGAGATTAATTGAAGGGTGGAGAGATAAATGGCTTGGTGATACTCGCCTCTCTACTTCTCAGGTCTTTTGCTTTCTGATGATCAGACCAGGGTGCAGCTGCCTTAGCCAGTTCCCTGGCAAGACTCACTTCCTGCAAGACTCACTTCCTGCAAGACATCCTTGAGGAGAAGCTACATGGACCTACCCTGATGCAGCCCTAGGCGCTGGAGCAGCTGCGTGGAAACCTCTGCCAGTGCTGAGATGCTTGCACGTTCACTGATTCAGCTTTCCTCCTGCAGTCAGGGTCATTGAGTTTGTTTTGTGAGATTGAGGAGGACTTTGTAGATCAGTGTCGGGCATATGGGCTAATGTTGGACTTATAGGCTTACAATCACTGGGTTAAGATGTTTTCTTAATGCACACTTACCCTTTATATAAAACTCTCTCTTATACATATGAGTTTCTGTGGATTTGTTTCCCTAGTTTATCCAGACTAATACATGGTCCCAGTAGCAAGGCAGCTTGCACGGCAACCTGAACCTATTGCAGAGCCTTTTCTTTTTCTGGGCCCCACACAAAACTAAAGGTCTTTCATGTCACTTGATAAATAGACTGAAGTGGAACACCCAAAGGAGGATATGCTGCCTCCAAAACCCAAAGAGGCCCACTAGGCATTGTGCCTCCTGTTTAGTTTTTGTGTGTGTGGGGGGGTGGGGGGGGGGAATGCAACAGCTTATTCTTCACTTTAGTTGGAATGTCTTGACATGCCCCACACCAATGGACACCTGGAGATTTTACTGAGGTGGAGGGTCCCTGAATCTTCATTGGGTTGATTTCCCAACCTATTATATGCAGATGTTGAGCCAATGAATCTAGAATCTTTGATACATCATCCTTAGTAGGTCCAATGTCATCATTATAATGGACTAGTGTGACGTTTTCCTGAAGAGACAGGGGATCAAATTTCCTTCAAACTAAATTATGGCACAGTGAGCAAGATGTACCCCTGGGGGAGAGTTGTGAAAATGTATTGTTGCCCCAGCCAGCTGAAGGCAAACTGCTTCTGGTGGTCCTATGAGACCGTTATTGAGAAGAACGCATTGGCCAGAACAATAGCTGTATACCAAGTACCAGGTGAAGTGTTAATTTTTCATGCTATGAAATCACATCTGGAATGGCAGCTGCAATTGGAGTCACCACCTGGTTAACTTTATGATAATCTACTGTCATTCTCCAGGATCCATCTGTTTTGTTTTGGATTTTGTTGTTGTTGTTGTTTGCAGGCCAAATAGGTGAGTTAAATGGGGATGTGGTAGAAATCACCACCCACACCTCGTTCAAGTCTTTGATAGTGGCACTGATCTCTACATTCCCTCTAGGAATGTGGTATTTCTTTTGATTTACTATTTTCCCAGGCAACGGCAGTTCTAATGGTCTTAGAACTTGGCCTTTCCTACCATAGTAGGTCCCTTATTCCACATTTCAGGGCCCTGATATGGGGGTTCTGCCAATTACTAAGTATGTTTATTCCACTGATGCATTCTGAACTGGGAAAATAATGACAGGATGTGTTCAGGGGCCCACTGGACCCATGGAGAAGTGTACCTGAGCTAAAACTCCATTGATTACTTTACCTCCATAAGCCGGGCAATTGAAACATTTTGGAATTAGTGTTAGTTCAGAACCAGTGTGCAGTAATCCCTGAAAAGTTTGATTATGTCCTTTCCCCCAATGAACAGTCACTCTTGTGAAAGGCCACAGGACCCCTTGGGGAAGGCTAGAAGAAATACTAGCAATATAACCATTTGGTGATGTAGAAGGGTCCCTCTTTAAAGGGACTTGGCCTTCCCCTCATCTAAGGGGTTGTGGGTCTGTAAACTGGCTCTGGTATGGGAATTGACTGAGTACTCATGACTCTCTATTCTGCTGTTCACCTGCTCTGTGGGGAAGACAATACCCAACTCCTGATGTGCAACTCAAGCTGCATGTTGACTTGGTGGCCCATGGTGAGGCGCTCAGTCTCCACTAAGGTTCAGTAAGAGGACAAACACTGTTTTTCAAAGGGGAGTAGTTGTCTACAGAGGGTAGCATAACTTTACTCTCACATAACTGCAATTGTATGTATGCACTGCCATTGTATTCCCAGGACTTTTCATCCACTGGCCTGTGATCTTCCAGCATTTGGCATCATTGCATGTGCAGAGTGAATCTGAAGAGGAATTCATGAGCTAATATGAGACTTATGGGCTAATATAGAACTTATGGGCTTGGTCTGAACTGGGCTGGAATGTATTATTGATGCATAATTATTTCTTGATCTGAAGTTCTCACTTACACACATATGAGTGTCAACCAAGTCTAACACACTAGGGATGTGAATAATCTTGCTATCAGACAGAGAGCACTGGAAAATTGATTATAGTAGATGTTAAAATATAACACCTGAACATTTGATCTCCATTTTGACTCATTTTAAGATTGCTTCCATTTTTAATATTTTCTATTTTCTTTTTGATTGTAGTTTCTCTATGTTTGTCTGATCATTGTTGTTTGTTTTGTTGTTCACTTCCGGTTTGTGTTTTATATGATTTTCTGCATATGAAATCCAGGAAACTTATATCTATAGAGACATTCATTGGATTAAAAATTATCTAGGACTGTGGCTGGGGAGGTTGCAGGGGACTGAAGAGCTAACAATCATGAGTATGAGAAGAAACTGTTCTGAAATTGAGTCAGGTAATGATTGCCCAATGCTTCTTAATATAACCGCTAATAACACTGTTTAATAAATAAATTTAATTACATAAAAGAGAGAAAAAGTCATGACTATTTCAACGAAATTTTATTTACCGAATCAGGATACCAGGTTGTATGTGGTGGCACTTACAGACGGTGGAGGAGGAAGTAAACAGACCTTGCGCACAATTCTGGGCAAGGCATTTCTCTTCTTGGATCTGCAAACTTTCCCAGCACCATTTTGATGCTGGATTAATTATCCAAATTAAAATGGAAAATCATTATAACTAGAGCCTTAATTTCAAAAATAAATATAAGTATAAAAAGCCTGAAGCTAGTCTGCATTTTGACAGACTGCTTTTTGTCCTAACTGAAAGTAACTTTTTTTTTGATCACTTCCTCTTACTGAGGAAGACCCTCAACAAGATAAGTGGCTGCAGCAATGGGCTCACACAGAACAACAAATGTGAGGATGCTGCAGATCTTGGCAGTGTTTGTTTATTGTGCATGGGGTCACTATGTGTTAGAACTGACTCAATGGAACCTAACAATAACAAAAAGCATGAGAAAAATTTGCAATACTCCTCCAATACTCAAAGATTAATATCTTTGTTTGCCTGAGAAATTAAAATATTCTTTCCAAATATCCCATCTCAAAGAGTTCAGGGACTATGCAAGTGACAGAGGGTACCAGTATGGGGTTTAGTAGTGTTCATATTTTCCCTAAGGCAATATAAGGTGGGTCATCAAGCTCCAAGCTCACAGCCATAAGTCAATGCCATCTCATAGCTACCCCCTGGGGTTTCAAAAACTGCAATAATTTAAGGGAGTTGAAAGCCCCATATTTCTCCTCAGGAGTAGTTGGTGATTTTGAAAGACTTGCCTTGTTGATCACAGCCCAATGTGTAACCATTACACCATTAGGGTCATCATTATGCCTCTTTTTTTATCTGTTGGTGTCATTGCTGTTGCCTGCCATCAAGTTGGACCATCACTCATAAGGACTGTGACTCACAGGGCTTCATTGGGTTGTATTTTTGAAGCAGATTTCCAAACCTTTCTGGCTAGTTCACATTAGCATGGAAGCTCCACTGCAACTTGATCAATACCATAGCCACATTCAAGCATCCGTGAGAGATGGGTAGTGCGTCTGAATGAGGCACATTGGCCAGAATTGAACCCAGGTTTCTGAATAGAAGATGAAAATCCCACCATTGACCCACCAATCTTTCCATTTCTTATCAGCTGCCCTTTAGATTTCTTCATTCACCTCTGTCCCATCTGTCCCTCCAGTACTGAAGTGGCATTTTTATGTTGTCCTTTGTGTATAAGACCAAGGCCATATGATGAATTTGCAACATGAGTTAGATGAGAAAGTATGAAAGATGCTGTAATAATATATCCCACTTTAGAGAACAAATAATTTAAATGAACAAAATTCAGAATCTATTGTGAAGCCTTTAGTGATTATTTCCAAGATTTTGGTGAATATAATTAATGAATGGAATCTGTTTGTCCTTGGAGTGCCAGAGAATGCCTGATTTCATAAATCACAGGTTAAAATGTACCTTAATAAATAACTTCCTAATTCAACCCAGCATTTCAATGGCTTGTTGCTTGCCTTGATCTGAGCTCTGAGATATCTACATCTTGCTCAAGTATTTGCAAAAAGTTCACCTTCCTCTGTGAAAGTTATTCTATTATTCCCTGGGTCAAATGACAAATACAAGTGGCTTCTCTTCAATTGCTCTCAGCTCGCCCAAAAGGGGTCAATTATCTCCAGTGAAGTAGTCCAGAGATCAAAGTCAGAGCACACAGTGATAAGGGCATACAACGAGAGGGGGGCAAAAGGAAAACTGTCACTGCACTGATTGGACACATGGATGGAGTTTCTTTCTTTCTCCTCATTGTAGGTAAGCTTAATTCAGCATCTTCCACGTGCACCTCACCCACCCCCATATATGATTTGACCTAGAATATATAAGATGATGTTAGCTGATCTCCCTCTGCAAGTGATCTCACCCTGCAAGTGTTAAGATTGAAGAAGTTGATTCAAAATGAAATACAGAATTCTAATATGACTCAATATGAAAACCACCAAATCCACTGTGTCCAGTTGATTCCAACTCATAACGGTCCTACAGAACAGAATACAGCTGCCCTCTGTGCTTTCTGGGGCTATAAATCTTTATGGGAGCCAATACCTTCAACTTTATTCAAGGCACCGCTAAGAGAGTGTATTAGTCTGGGTACTTTAGAGAAACAAATCCACAGAAACTCATGTATAAGAGAGAGTTTTATATAAAGATTAAGTGCGCATCAAGAAAACATCTCAACCCAGTGCTGCCCAAACCCACAAGTCCAACATTAGCCCATATGTCCAAGACCAATCCACAAAGTCCTCCTCCATCTCACAAAACACACACAATGATGCCGACTGCAGGAGGAAAGCTGAGTCAGTGAAGGTGTAAATATCTCAGTGCTGACAGGGGTCTCCACACAGGTGCTCCAGCACCCAGGGTTGCATTGGGGTAGGTCCATGCGGCTTCTCCTTTGGGATATCTTGCATGGAGTCAGCCTAGCAAGCTGAAGCAGGGAACTGCTAAGGCAGCTGCACCCTGGTGTGACCATCACAAAGCAAGAGACCAGAGAACTAGAAAGGCGAGGCTCACTGAGCCATTTATCTCTCTGCCCTTCAATTAACCCCACCTGTGTTTATCATCCAGGTTGGCACAATAAACTAATTAACTCAGAGAGCAAACTACTGCACTAGTAGTCAGTAGCTAATGTGGAACTCACAACACCGTCATGACTCCTTAAGCAATATTAAAGTGCGTGGGGCGCAGAAAAGCAATCTTGACCACATCTAACAGAACTGACAGCACGTTTATAAAGCTGGAAGTGGGAATGTGCAACATTTCAAAATAGTTTGTGACTTCTACTTGTCAAATATAATGTAACATATAGACATGTTGATGTTTTAATTTCTTCAGTACCTCAGATAGTCTTAATCTTGGTTATCTATGCATTTTCCTCCTCAACAGGATGAAACACCATGTTTCCTTGGCTTATGAAAAGAGTTCATCTTCTTTCCTTAGGCAAGAATAAAAGCTCTATTTAGAAGAGTCAAAGGCCCACAGGCAGAAACAAAGTTCTGTCCTGCTGGGTTTCAGTAGCATGGAGCCCAGCAGGATCACCTCATGCAGAAGTGGGAAAAGCCAGTGACTTAATACTGCATTTAAAAGATTCAAAAGCCCCCCGCCCTGGCTTCAAAATAGCACCCTACTATTTCTGGAGTTTAGTAAAACTCCTTGAGTCTTTTCTTTCAGGGTAAAATAGGATAATAGATTAGAGTAACTCTACCACTACATGGAGCTTGTTAATTACCTTTCTAGACAACCAAGCTGAAGAACTTGAATAAATAGGTCACAGGATGAGATCTTGTAAAGGGATGCTGGTGAAAGAGAAGAGGAAGCAAGGAGACTGCCAAATATGGTCATTGATTTAAAGTGACTTCTTCTCATTTTCAATCTCCTCTCCTTACCTCTAACTTCTTCTTTCCATTCTTGTGTCTTCTATTAAGTTAAGTAGGGTTGCAGGTTGTGATGCATGCAAAGGGCCAGTGAGGGCTAAAGGAGTCTGCATGGAAGTAAGCTAGCATGTGTGGCAATGCGGAGGTGGGGGTGTCATAGACTAACAGTGGAGTAAAATGTCAAAGATGATCAATGAGAACATTTACACAGAAAGGTGGTGAACACCTAGTTAGGGTTGCCTGACACCAAGGATGACAAGACAGGCAGGCAAGCAAAGAGTAACAGCAGTAGAATGATGAAAGTATAGTAGGACTGAGACAGATTATTCCATCCTGTAGTTCATGTTCAAATGACTTTGAGGAATTTCCCCAAGCCAATCCCCCAAATTCAGCTAGCATTTTAACTGAATGCTATGCTGAATGCTATGAATAGCATGTTTATGACATGCTATAACAGCCTCCATTATTTTCAATTTTCTCCCCATCCCCCACCCCTAAAATTAATGTTTATTTTTGAATCTTTGCTCTACAAAATTCATCTATTTGATCAGATAAACTAATCATAGAAGCAGGATCAGATCAGAAACTTCAAGTTGAACCCCAAAGCAAAATCATCTGAGTAGAGGACTCAAGTCTGTTGAATTAGCTCCCTGGTTCATGTGCACTGTGTCAGTCATGGTAGACTAGAGAAATAAATCCATAGAAACTTATATGTGTATAAGAGAAAGTTTTATATGAAGGGTAATGGCATGGAGGGTGTGAGAGGCCTGGTAGGGATTCAGCAAAGGCAATGTAACTGAGAGAAATTACTGAAACCCAAATGAAGGCTGAGCATGAGGGACAAGAAGAAAGTAAAAGGAAATAGAGGAAAAAACTAGGAGACAAAGGGTATTTATAGAGGTCTAAATACAGGCATGTACATATGTAAATATATTTATATAGGATGGTGGGGAAATAGATCTATGTGCATATATTTATAGGTATAGTATTAAAGCAGCAGATGGACATTAGACCTCCACTCAAGTACTTACTCAATGCAGGAGCACTTTGTTCTACTAAATTGGCATTCCATGATTGCTGAGGACAGATGTGTGCATAGACGGGTGTGGTGAGGAGGGCTGATGGTGCCTAGCTATCAAGGGATGTAGCATATGGGGTTTTGGATGCTTGCAGGTAAACGGGTAAATGGGCACCATTTGGCTCATGGGCATCAAGGCCCGCATGGAGGGGGCATGCCAGCCTGTGTGACCACGGGGTGTAGAAGGGACCAGGTATCAGACATTGAAGAGCAAAAAATCATATCAATTTGTGCCCACTTTCCCGATATGATCACTGAAGACAAATGTGTGCAAAATCAAATGTGGTGAATAAAGCTGATGGTGCCCAGCTATCAGCAGATATAGGCTCTGGCATCTTAAAAGCTTGAAGATAAACAAGCAGCCATCTAGCTAAGAAGCAACAAAGCCCACATGGAAAAAGCACACCAGCCTGTGTGACCATGAGCTGTCAAAGGGATCAGGAATCAAAGAACAAAAAATCATATCATTGTGAATGAGGGTGAGTGCAGGGTGGACACTCAGAGCCCATCTGTAGACAACTGGATACCCCCTTACTGAAGGGTCATGGGGAGGAGATGAGCCAGTCAGGGTGCAGGGTAGCTACGATGAAACATACAACTTTCCTCCAGTTCTTAAATGCTTCCTCCCCCCACTATCATTATCCCAATTCTACCTTAAAAATCTGGCTATATCAGAGGTTGTACATTGGTACAGATAGCAACTGGAAACACAGGAAATCCAGGACAGATGACTCCTTCAGGACCAGTGATGAAAGGGGCAATGCCTACAGGATGGAGAAAGGGTGGGATAGACAGGGTTAACTGATTAGAAGGATCAACATGTGACTTCCTCCTGGGAATGGACAAGAGAGGAGTGGGTGAAGGGAGACATCGGACAGTGTAAGATATGACAAAATAAGTGGAGAGAAAATGTTTTGAGAATGATGAGGGCAATGAATGTACAAATGCGCTTTACACAGTTGATGTGTGTATGGATTGTGATAAGAGTTGTATGAGCCCCTAATAAAATGACTTAAAAAAAATTATCAAGGGCTCATGAGGGAGGGCGGAGGGGGGAGGGAGGGGAAAAATGAGGACCTAATTCCGGGGGCTTAAGTGGAGAGGAAATGTTTTGAGAATGTTGAGGGCAATGAATGTACAAATGCGATTTACACAATTGATGTATGTATGGATTGTGCTAAGAGTTGTATGAACCCCTAATAAAATAATTTAAAAAAAAAGATATAACAAAATAATAATAATCTGTAAATTATCAAGGGCTCATGAGGGAGGGAGGAGCAGGGAGGAAGAGGGGGAAATGAGGAGCTGATATTAAGGGCTCAAGTAGAAAGCAAATGTTTTGAGAGTGATGATAGCAAAGGGTGTACAAATGTGCTTGACACAATGTATGGATGTATGGATTGTGATAGGAACCGTACGAGCCCCAATAAAAGGATTAAAAAGTAAATAAATAAAGAATTGATCAAAAGGATAAATCTAGAACCCCCTCCCAGGGGCACGAATAATGGAAAAGTAGGTGAGGTGTGATGGAGGACAATATAAAATATGGAAAAATTAATCTATAATTTATCAAGGGCTCATGAGGGAGGACAGGGAAAGGAGGGTAAAGAATTGGGGAGCTGATATCAGGGGCTCAAGGGGGAAGAGAATGCTTTGAAAATAATGATGGCGGCATATGTGCAAATGTGCTTGACACACTGGAGGAATGTATGGATTGTGATGAGATGTAAGAGCCCCCAATAAAATTATTTTTAAAAGTAAGAAAAGAAAGCATCCCAACCCAGTCCAAATCAAGTCCATTAGTCCAACATTAACCCATATGTCTGATACCAATCTATAAAGTTGTCTTCAGAATCACAAAACACATGCAATGATGCCGAATGCAGGAACATCACAGGCTAGTGGGTTGAAAGTCTTCTGGATCCACTGGCATTGTAAGCATCTCAGCATTGGCAGGGGTCTCTACATGGCTTGTTCAGATCTAAGGCTCTCGCTTCTGTCAGCATAGCTTCATGTGTCTTATCAGTTGCAATCTCTCCCAGGGAGTAAATAGAGAGAGAATCTTCCACCTCCAAGGAGGAAATCTCAGAATTTCCCCAGAATCCTCAGGGGAAGGCCATGCCCATACAGAGGCCTCATTATATCTTGATTGGCAGGCCAGACTCCAACCCTTCACTCTTAATCCTCTCAAATTGACACCAGATCATGTTACTACCACATGCACCATCCAGCAATAGCTATGGTACCCGATTCAGGAGTCTTTACCTTGGACTATATTGTTGAATACCTGCTACTTAACACACCCAATTAACTTAACCCTGTTTCGAGGGGGAAAAGGCCCAGGAATGACTGTCACTGTTTCAGCCAAAGACAGGAGACAATCTGATTTGAGAAATTCTATGTTTATCCTTAAACTCGAGACAGCAGGAAACAGTGGAGTGTGCTAGCTCCAAACTGCTTTAAAAATTCAGTGAAAGTCAAGCAAGTTCTATACCTTAAATTATGTGACAGAATTAGGGATTTCAACTATCACAGGAAAAATTCGGCAAGTTTTTACAATGACAAAGAAAAATATTAGCAGGTTTTTTTTTCACATTGATTGCAGGATATAATTGATCCTCTAAGAAGGCAGGTTTGGCAATGATCCTTAGAAATTATCTATGCCTACATTTCTCCAGGTCTCATTAGACCACCATTTGCTCAAATTGCATGTGCCCTTTATCTAAATTGAGGGATACTTCCATGTCAGGCCTTATCATACCACTACCCCTGTGGCCTCTGTCTTGGGATGCTTCATGCCTGGCTACTTATCTTAATGACCTTGGTAGCATCCTCCTTGAGTTGGAACGCCCCTACTGATTGAGCTTAAACGGAATTTTTACTGCAAGGGAGGGGGCAGTTATATTTTGAATTTTTAACAAACTAAATTTTAAGTTATGTTTTATTTCTAGTATTTTGATTAAGAGCAGGCTATTTTACCCCTCTATTGTTTTCCATTGCTCATCCAAATTATCTGATATCTATGAGATCTGTTTGCTGTTTGTGAGGGACATATTGGTGATGACTTTTGGAATGATTTGCAAGACTGCAAGTCAAAATCATCAGAAAAAGAGTGACAGGGTGTGATTCATGACTACGTGACACCCAATACTGTCCCTAGTATAGTGATCCTTCATAATGATCAGAAGTAGTTCAGGAGAGACTTAATTTAAGTAAGGACTCCGCAAATGGATTCTGAGCTTCCCCTGTTACAGCCCCATGCAAACAGGGTTGTCAGAATACAGGATCAAGTGTAATTTTTCCTCAAGAACATCTAGAATACCATTCAAGAAGAAACCAAAAAGTAATTTAAGAGACAGGAGCAAAGAAATAGTCAAAGTGAATGTCGGAAGAGACTCTGAAACTTGTTTATAATCATGGAGAAGCTAAGCAAATGGAAGAAATGATGAAGTAGAGTAGAATGCCGAGTAGAAAATTTCAAAAGGCTGTTCAAGAAGACAAAGTCAAATATTATAATGAAATGTGAAAAGACCTAGAGTTAGAACACCTAAAAGAAAGAACATGCTCAGGTTATAGTAAACTGAAAGAACTGAAGGAAAAATGCAAGCCTTGAGTTGCAACGTTGAAAGACGCTATGGGAAAAATATTGAATGATGAGCAAAGCATCCATAGAAGATGGAAAGAATACACAGAGGCAATGTACCCAAAAGAACTAGTCCACATTCCACCTTTTCAAAAATTAGACTGAGGGAATATTTTTTTAAGCTGCCCGGAAAGCATTAGTCAAAAACAAGGCTGTGGGGATTGATGGAACACAAAGTGGGATGTTTCAATAGGCTAAAGAGGCACTGGAAACAGTGGTCTATACCAGGAGAATTGGAAGGCAGCTACTTGGCCAACTGAGTGAAAGAGATCCATATTTGTCCCCATTCCACAGAAAGGTGACCCAACAGAATGCTCAGATTATAAGGCATTGTCATTAATATCTCTTGCATAGGGATAATTGTGATGATGGTGCAGAAATGGTCTGTTGTGCATACAGATGGCCACTCTGGGTAGGTACTGGCTTGATGACATCTAACCATAACAGCCAGCATGCAAGTAGGGGCTTGTGTAACACTGAGAGAATTGGTCTTGTTTTCTTACCACTCCCCACTTCACCCCCACCCCCAGCTAAACACATAGGCCGCCGTCTTTGAAGTAGGAGAGATAACAAGAATCTCTCCGGAACTCGAGGAGCTCATTCAAGGTCTCTGAAGTGGTAGAGGCTGCAGCACAGGATGTGGCCTGGCGATGAAGGAGCAGCACTGAAATGATGGAGTATCTTCTCCTTATCTGGCCTGATACTGTGGACCAGTGGGATAGAGTGACAGGCCAGCTGTTCTTCCTGACCCCTGGAATCCAAGGTTAAGGACCCATGTGGCTGAGAGAATCAGAGACAGAGACTTGGCTGCTGGCTTAGGAGACCAATGGCCATACACTTACTTTTTGCTGAACCTGATTTGTGGTAACCTATTACCTTCTCTAAAGACCCTGTTAATTGTGAATATTGTTTGTGAGTTCTTGTGACCATTGCAATGAATTATCACAGGTTGGTATCAGAATTGGTCATGAAGGATGGAGCTTGGAGGCATGTCCGACTCTTGTCTTGGCAATAGGGAAGCCAGAGAAGGTCAGGTGTACCCATCCTCCTTGCCATGTATGGCATCCACTTCCAGGAAATGCCCTCTTAGACTCTGGCAACTGGTATGGCCCATCACTAGTCCCCTGAGTGGTCACTGCCTTGCCCTGCCTAGGCATTGGGGCTGCAGATTTGCTCCTTGCCTTGTTGCAGGAGTTCTCCACAGATGAGCTTCTTTCCCTGGCCCAGCTCACAAGGCAGGACACCATGTGTAATGTGTTAGCAAAACAATTTATTAGAAAGAGGGTAGATATGGTAGGGAGCCTAAGGTAATGCAGGGCATGGTCTCTCTGAACAAGGAACAAGGAGGTTTTTCAAGGTGTTTAGGTGGGAAGGCCATAGTTTGAAACTAGCTCGTGGGCCACAAAAGGATTGAAGTCAGTTTCAATTTCACTTTTCCTCCTTTTTTAACTGCTCAGACCAGTGTTTAGATCTGATGAGTAAAGAAACTGGAGGGTTTCCAAGGTTGTGACCCTTCTATTTAACCAATTAGTATTTCTGCCATTTCTATGTGTGTAACACATTCACAGAAACACATATTATACATAATTGTACAGCCAATCGAATCAGAACTATTAAAGTCTCCCAATGAATCGCCTGAGTATGTGGATCTTTCTTATTACATCTGCCCCCTGCCCTGCCTCCCTTCTTCCCTCTCTGCCCCTCCCCTTTGCCTCTCTCCCCTCCCCCAGACTTCATCATAGTTTTCAAAGTATTTTCCTTTGCTGTGAAAATAAGTTTTTTCCTCTCTATAAAAATGTGTCATGAAATGTTCATCCTTATGAACTTGACTAACTTTGTTGAGTAGAATGTATTTTGAACCTGACTTAATTACTGCCATTTTGCATTAAGCTTTGAAATGAGGGTGTGTGAGTGCACTCACCTTGGTCCTTCTTAAGGTTGCTTTGACTATCTGGGTTCCTTGTATATGAATCTTACTTTCTGTTTGCCAGTTTCTGCAAAAATGCAGCTGTGGTTTTGAGAGGATTTGGATTGGATTGGTAGACCAATATGGGGAGTAATGCCACTTTAAAAAATGTTACATCAAATTTATAAATAAGAATGTCTTTCACTTATTTTGATCGTCCAAAGTTTTGCTAGGTGGTGCAAATGATTAACATACATATCTACTAAGTGAAAAATTTACCTATATAATTACAATTACAGATGTTATTTGTTTATTCATATGGTTTAGAATATTGCCTCTGTCATTTTGTTCAGCCTAAAAGACTCTGTTTAATATTTTCAAGCCATTTTTTTCTAGCAACAAACTCTCTCATATTTTGTTTTTCTGGAAATACCTTACTTCTTTCTCTCTCTTTCTCTCTTTTTAAGAGTAGCTTTGTTAGCTATAAAATGCTTATTTGGTATAATTTTTTTGATTCAGCCTTTTGAATATATCATCCCACTGCCTCTGGTCTCCAGAGTTTCTAGTGATAAATCAGTTGTTAATCTTAATGAAGATACTTTGATTTGAAGTTATTTCTCTCCTGCTACCACAATTCTCTTTGATTTTGTATTTTTTCAGTATGATTTTAATTTGGGCTGGATTTTAGTTTATTCTACTTAGAACTAGTTGAACTTTGTGCGAGCTGGATGATTTTAAGTTAATTGGAATTTGTATGTAAGTGTATGGTGGCCTTGGGTGTGACCTTCTAAGGAGGAACTGGGGATCTCCCTCTCCTTGTCCCTTCACCTTCCTGCTGACTAGGACTCTGCCTGCCTCCAGAGGCACCCTCACACGGGCCACCTGACCTTAAGAACTGTCAGTGTCATGCCATATGCCCAGCAACTTTGAATCCACAGGACTCTCCCCAACTAACTGTTACCTCTCTGCATAGCCTCACCTTTCTGTGTCATCAGCCTACAGCTATGTGAGTCAAAAGAGGCCTCCGCTAGCATTGGACTTAGTTTAAGGCCATGAATTGGACTGGGCTGGGATGCCCTGTTGATATAAAATTACCTCTTGATATAAAGGTCTTTCTTATATATAGATGAGTATCACTTGTTTTGTTTCCCTAGACAGGCCAGCCTAGCATATTATGGTACAAGGAGTGGGGCGCGAGACACATAAATCATGAAGATGGAGAGGGGAGGCTTGTCTGATCTCTGTCACATGATAATCGGGCAAGGGTGTGAATAGGCCTCTTGAATTATTTTCATTAATTTTTGCTGCTTAATCAAGATGACTAATAGTATGTCAAGCCCTGATTTAATCCTGACTGGGGCATAAGGCCATGTTGTACATGAATAGGGTAGTCTATATAAGAAAGGTTTAAATTTGAGTGTTTTAAGAAGAATTATGTTTAGAATTTGGCTCTACTAGGATGATGTTGATTTTTCTGAGTGTTATTATTATTTATATAATATGATAGAAATGAATATTAAATTATTTTCAAAGTGAGCTTGTGCTGTTATATTCCTTCTCCCTGTATAAACCTATCTTCATATATATAATACATTGTATATATAATCATACAATATTATATAATCATATTTATTATAATCAATATAGGTTATATACATATATATATATCATCATAAGTGTCCTGTTTTTTTTCTTCTAGAGAACCCTGCCTAACACATAAGCTCACTGCCTTCAGCTGTTATAACTGGATCTTTTAAAGAAACTTTAGGAATTGCCTATTAAAAAGGCTTTTTGTTTGAAGTCAAGGTATAAGGTTTAGAAAAGTACACCCCAACCAGGGCTTTGCGTATCCAAGACATTTTCATTTGGAATGACATGAAACTGAACCTGTTGGGAGAATGCAGAAGAACATGATTGAAATCTGTTTGAAGAAGCAGAGGCTGAGACCAGAGGCACCAGAGTCTGTGACACTGCGAACATGGCACATAACCAAGGGACCAGGCTAGACGCGGAGCCAAGGCAGGAGACCATGAGATGGAACAGGGGAGCAACCCTGAGACAATGAGACTGTGGGGCAGAGCAGGAGGCTGACTTGCTGACCCACAGCGGCAGAGGGTAAGGAGTCACGTGTTTGAGGGCAGAGACTAGAGCGAGAATTGGCTGCTGGCTGAGGAGAGCTGTTGCTGTCCATCACTGCCTCTATTTTTATCCATTTTCTGACGCTAGCTTGTGGGAGCCTGTTAACTTCCCTAATAAACTCCCTTAAAGTTGAGCATTGTCTGTGAGTTCTGTTTCATTGATACAGATAACTGCAATGGACCATCAAACCCAGCATACAAGTAGAATGATGTGGGAAGAACAGTTGGTGTCAGAACAGGATAAAGAAGAATCTTAGAGGTTGGAGGCAAGTCTGGCTGCTGCCTCAAGGCAACAGAGACACTAGAGGGATCAGATATGCCCCCCTAACCCTACCCCTAGGCACAGACAGTTTACTTCAAAGGCACATTTTTAAATCTCCATTACTTTTTCAATTGCTATAGCCTTCACTCATTCATTCTTTGCAAATGAGCCCTGGTGGCATAGTGGTTACTCATTGAGCTGTTGGGCTTTTCACTACTCCCATAAGCAGTTAGTCTGGGAAAACCATGGGGTGTCACAGTGAGTGGGCATTGATTGCACAGCGCTGAGAGGGAGAGAGAGTGCTACTTGCAGATAGCCTCACAGTCAGCCAGAGAAAACACCTCTCCACGGTGTTCTAGGCACACGTTTCCTAGGTGCACGGTCCTGTACGTAGCCTCTGGATTCAGTAGAATGTGTAGAAGTGTTTCCAAGATTTTTCCTGGGCCTCCCATTCCTGAGTGAGACTTTCCTTTCAAGTGGCATTTCTAGCCTTTTCCTTGTCTCAACTGGTGTCACTATTGTGGACAACAGAAATGTAAAGCGGTTGCTACAATTTTTATAAATTCCTTTTTTTGACAAATGCCCTCAGTCAGAATTCTTCACATTGAATAAACTCTGGGTCAGGTTTAAAGCAAGCCCTTTGAATGTGACTTCATTCAAATAATGTCAGTTCTGCAGGGATAGTGCATTTGGGTGTAGGAACGGGTTGCACTTCAGGCTGCTAACCACAATGTGAACAGCTTGAATCCACCAGTCACTCTGTGGAGTAAAGATAAGGCGTTCTCCTCCCATAAAGATGTATAGCTATGGAAAACCCCAGGGGCTGTTATACTCGGTCCTAAGCAGACATTATGAGTCAGTGAGTTATTTCTGGCTTGTTTGGTTTTTTGGGGTAAGGAGGGTTGCCCTTTTAGGGATGCTTCAGACTTGTTCTAAACTGTGCCCCTAGTCAATGTGAAAAAGGAAACCTCAAAAAAAAAATAAATAAAACAAAAGGAAAACCTCCAATGCTATTGAGTCAATTCCCACTGATGGTGATCAAGACTTTAATCCTTTATGGGAGCAGACAGCCTCTTCTTTCTCCAGAGGAGTGGCTGGTAGGTTTGAACACAGATCTGTGATTAGCACAGCCATCAAATCCGTTGTGAATCATAGTGACCTTACAGGGGAAAGTAGAGCAGCCACTTTGAGTTTCTAAGGCTACAAACCTTTACAGAAGAAGAAAGCCTCATCTCTCTCCTACAGAGTAGCTGGTGAGTTCAATTTGCTAATCTTGTGGTTAGTGCCCAATTTGTGATCTACTAAGACACCAGTACTCACAGTAGTTGTTGGGCAGCAACTGGTTCACAAAGCCTGACACACTGGGAGAGGTTTGTTGGATAGGACAAATCAGAACTCCACAAGGCCTGGTGTTCTTTATGGCATTTAGCTGTTTCTCTTGAATGAACAAAGTTCTTCAGATTATGGCAAGCCTTTAGATAATTTCCAGGATTCAGAAAAATTAGATTTTGATTTTTTTCCTGCATTCTTTTTACTTTAACAAAGTGGATTTTTAGAGGCACGTCCTCCACAATTTTGAAAACACTTTCTCTGTAGTATTTTTGGAACTTTTCTATCAGTTTTAAAGCATTTCAAAATAAAATAATGCATTTATGTAGGCTTGTACACATTGTCTCACCTTTAGTTTTCCTTACCTTTATAGCTTATGGTTACCCATTGCGGTGATTAGATTTTATGTCAACTTGAAACCTGTGTGAAAGTGTAGGAGTGGAATACAACCCATCACTTGGGTTACAGCTTGATGATGCCTCTTTGGGGGTGTGGTCTTTTTATAAGAGAGTCACAGGGAATGTCTCTCTTTCTCTCTTTCTGCTTCCTGAGACACTGTGTCCGCCTCCAGGGTGGCCCCTATAGGCTGCTTGCCTTGGGAGCTAACCTGGGAACTGTCAGTGTCCTGCCATATTTCCACTCACCTCAGATGCATGTGACTCTGCACCCCTCGGCCTCTGATCTTACATCCTGTTTCACCTGTTTGCATCATTGTTCTGCAGCTACACGAGTCTAAAAAGGGCCTGGCTAACATCAGATCTGTGGACTTGAGTTGGTCTGGGCTGGGATGCCTTCTTGATATAGGTAGGATTACTTCTTGATATGAAGTTCTTTCTATACATACGTGTCAGTGTTTTGTTGCTGTTAATGTGGTTATGGTTGTTTTTGTTTTCTGTAGACAATCTATACTAATACATCCATATTTAATATCTATTTAGCTGATAAGCAAAGCTGCATCAGTATCCAAGGTTAAATGATGCTCCGAAACGATATGTTTTCCTACTGACATAGGCATAAAGCAAGCTTGAGTGACTTATTTTCCCTCTCATCCATGGACCGGAGGACATCCACCTTCTCCTTTCCAAGTGATACTCATCATAGTGATGGTGCCACTGAGAAGTACACCAAGTGCCACGTGTCTTATAAATGCATATTTTGTCTTCGTAATTAGTATTTCTATTAAAATACAAGCCTCTAGATTCATGACGGGGTTTTAAGTGGAGATATTCCCTTATCTTTAGATTCTGCTTGTTTGGGATTTTTTCATGAACTTTTTATAGCATTGTTTGCTCACACCAAAAGGAGAGCTTCATTCATTTCCAAAATACTCACCACAAACAATTTATACAGGAAAATATCCTCCAGGCTTTTTAATATTACCATGGGTAAACTGATTTTTAAACAAATATTCAAAGGTTTATGATGATATCAGGATCTCAGACAAAAGAAAAACACAAATAAGGTGTCTTTTAATGTTTATCATAATGAGAATGTCATAATAAGCTAGTATCTTCTAACCACATGCCTTTACATTGCCCTTTACATACTCAGGTGCTTCAAAAAGTTCATGGATAAATGGAATTAAGTCTATTGGAATTTGTACACCAACTCTTTGAAGCTGCCACCCCCCATGTCGTGCATATTTTCAATTTTTTTATAGTTACATAAGATGAATTTCTCTCCCTCATGCTTTGCTTTAAGGAGTTATTTATTTTCCTAAATAATACTAATCTTTACCGAGGAATACAGACCAGTCCAATTTCAATAACAGAAATACTACTTTATTCCACAAGAGGGCACTCAAAGGGTTTTCTTTTTCTGATAGTTTATTTTTCATAGTTTACCACATTGGATTGTAGCACGGATTTATTCCAAAGTCATAACGTTCTAATCAAGTCAGGCAGTTACATATATAGTTGAATGCAACTATAATCAAGTTCTTAGGATATACATATGAATTTAAAATGGAAGAGACTGAGATTTCCCAAAATTATGTCCAGTGTTTTCTCCAGAGAATGTGGAAATCTTGTCGCTGTGACTCCTACAAAGGGGATGAGGAGTCTGATGGTTTATGATCGTCACCAAACAAAAAGGAAGAGATAAAGACGGTTTTCTTGGTGTTGTTTTAAAAATGTTGAACATTAAATTCAATGGGGTATTGTTTGAGATCAGGATAGAAAGATAAAGAGAATTAGGAGGATAAAATGTTAAGGACATTTTATTTGCTTGGCTGGAATTAGGGTGGCAGAAATATAGAGAAATCATGTGACCTGATTTTAAAATCAAACACACTGCTATCAATGGAAATGATATTAGTAAACCTGAATCCATCCAAATATGCCTCGATCTTTCTTTTCCTATAAAGGCAGCCCGAGGTCAGAGGGAAGATGAGAGAGAGCGTGCACAGTGAGCAGAGGAGGTATCTTATTCTTCCATCCCAGCGAGCCCTGGGTACTATTCTGCCTTGATCACGGTTTTCCTGGTTAGGAAGATAGTGAATGCTAGAAAAGAGCACTGTTTGATTTTTAAACAACTGAGATGGATTACTAGCCGAGAGAAAAGGCCTTTGAGTGAAACTTGTAAATGAGGAGCATTGGTGTTTTAGCACCAAGTTTACACACATGAAGCTTATATTTGACCTAAGGAACTGTATGCCCTCTTAGTAGTCAATACCCCTGAATTTTTGTCAATTCTAATAGCATTGGAATCAACACCTGTTTGATAACTGTAGTCACCAGGATGAAGGGCCAAATCATAATCTCAGCACATTAATCCTTTTTAAGATTATGAATGTTAAGGATTGCTCTCCTTTTTGTTTGCGTGCTTGCTATCTCTTCCTTGTAATTTTGTGTCATTTTCTGCATACATAGCTATTGTAAAAGGGCTTTCACAAACAAGGATTTTTATGTAATATCAGTGATGCCCTTCAGCTATTATTTCAATTATGTCCCAACTTAAGAGAATTGATGAAAGTTAAAAATTATCCATGCCTGAAAGAATTATAATTCACTATAAATTGACTGTTTTTTTTCTTGTTCTGTGGATAATTTTGTCTTTGTTCACTTTTGAGAGAACTGAACATCCTCCTAATATTTACATTAACTTACATGTTTTTACACTACTCTAATTGTGAACATGGGGATGGGGAAGGAACACATGATTTATACATTTTCACTCCTACTTTCTGTAACATGGACCAAAAATGGAATGAGCACACTTGTTTATCCTATGTTTTATTGTTATAGAGATTACCAGATAGTGGCTGGCCACCTTAATATTGCAGGTTGGTAAATTCTGTCCAGTAAACCAAAACACAGAAATCTATTCTGAAATCTGAAAATATTGTATCTTCAAGTGTTCTAAACACCAACTGCAGCCGTCTCATTCAGGGTGTATAGCCTCAATTCATAGTGCAACCCTTGAATTGTCAAATATCTAGATCTAGCTAGTGGATAAAATAAAATTTTCAAACTCTCTGAATCTTTGGAGGTATTTTTCTATAATTTAAACATTTCTGAAACAAAACTAACAAAAGGGCAACATAACTCCCAATTGTGTGTGTATAAGAAATTCATGGAATTCAGTAAGAACATTCCTATTCTATGAGTTTTTCCTTTCTTTTGTTTTAATTTCATATATAATTAGCATTTTGTACATAATAATCCATATTTGCATGATCTAAATTCACCATCATAGAGTTGATTCTGACTCATAGCAAACCTAGAATGATCCTATAGGACACAATAGAACTGCTTCTGGGAGTTTTCCATGTGATAAATCTTTTCCCAGGACTTGTCTTCCTCCTCTGGAGCAGGTGGGGGTTGAACTACTGCCTTATTGTGAGCAGTCCAACTTATGACCAATTGAACCCCAGGTCTCCTTCACACATGGCTTATCTCCTGCCACTCAATCAATTCTGACTCCTACTCACGCTATAGGGCAGGGTAGAGCTTCCTATTTGGGCTTCTGAGAATAGCAATCTTGAATGGAGTAAAAAGCCTTATGTTTTCCACTTGGAGCAACTGGTGAATTCTGTCTGCTGACCTTGAGGTTAGCTGCCCAACTACTATGGCACCAGGGCTTCTTCCGATGTAACCTCTGACTGCTCTGTGGCCTTCAAGTCATATTCAACGCACAGAGACTGTATAGGAGAGAGGAGAACCATCCCTGTGGGTTTCCCAGGCTGTACATCTTTAGGAGAGCAGAAATCCGAATCTTTCTCCCATGGAGCTGAGTTAACTGTTGTTGTTGTTGTTGTTAGGTGCCATGGAGTTGGTACTGACCCACAGTGACCACAGGCACAACAGAATGGAACTCTGTCTGGTCCGGCACTATCCTCACAATTGATCTTATGCTCAATCCCATGGTTGTAACCATGGGATCCGTTTTCTCCTTGAAAGCCTTCCTCTTTTTCACTGCCCCTCAACTTAAGTCAAATGATAGGAAATTCAGCTTTAAGGTTACATGTACCTAGCATGCGATGCCAATGTTACCCTAAAAGAGCAGGAGTAATAGCGGATGGGTGGAGGGTGGTGGGAATGAGTGAGCCATTGGGGAAAAGGCTGATTTGAGGGTTAAAGGTTCCATTTTCAGATAACTCATCAACATCTGAAATGACAAACTGTTATGAAGACTAGCATGGCTCGACTTTCACCAGGTGTCAACCATCACATCCAACTATTGCACCTTCAAATTCAAATCCAAACATAGCTGATTGTCTTTCTTTCCTTCAAGTAAAAGATGTACTTTAGGATGCTTGCTTATCTTAGCGATCTAAAGTCTCGTCCATCAGTTTGAATGAAAAACATATCCGTAGTCATTTTTTCTAGATGAATAAAATGCGATTTTACCACACATAATCCACTGAACCCTATCCCTCCATTTAATTTCTCAGTTGTTTGTGTTTACAGGAAGTAATTCCCTTCAAGGACAAATTTAATAAGAACCGCTTAGGGGGTTGGAGGAAAGTGGTGTGCGAAATGGGAAATGGGAGATTTCCATTTAGATATGTGCTTGGCTGGTCTGTGATTATGAAAGGGACCAGAAGGCAGCCGCTCTTCCAAAACATGCACGCATATTTGTTTTCCCCCACTCCAAGTGTGTCTTTTCATTAGTCACAACGCCCACCGGGGATTTGATTTCTGTATAGTTAAGTAGGTACCCTCTTCTTCGACACGAAATGCTCTCTGCTGGGAAATAAAGAAAATGATAGCTTTGTGCTTGGAAAATGAATGCCTCTAGATTGGTTACCTGCACTGGCTCGGAGGTTTCATTGCATGTAATTTGCTCCAATTTAATCAGGATACAAACTAACGCCTGGATTTGAGGACTTGTGGTTTATGACAGCACAAATGGTTGGCATCTCTTTTGTACTCGCACCCTTTGTGAGAACCTCCGAAAGTCTGGGGACAGTACAGAAGTTGGACAAAGCAAATGGCTTTAATCCCCGAGGAGTCCCATGTCTTCCGTATCGGCACACTAACAGTGCTTATATAGCAAAACACTATCTCCATGTCATTTCATTCTCTACTTGATGAAATCTAAATTACAGACATATGCCTTTGATATTGAATTACTCTTGTGCCGTGTTTTCCCCCTTGTCACACCAGTTAGAGTTTCTTCAAGTGACAGTTTAATTATTTTGAAAATAACACTTTTAGTACTGTCTCATTCAATTCAGTAAACGATAACAATACACCCTTCTCACTCACCTCCATTATGACAAGAATGGACACTAGCATCAAACCAATGATAACTCATAATCAGTGCTATCTCATGACCCTGTGGAGAGGGTAGCCCTGTTCCTGTGGGGTTCTGAAAGTGTAGCTCTTTATGGGAATAGAAAGTCCTGTCTCTCAGCTGCAGAATGGATGATAGTTTCGAACTTTTGACCTTGCAGTTAGCAGCCCAACGCATAAGCACCAGAGTTCCAAAAGGAGCATCAATCAACTTCTTCTCCAGGAGAACAGGTGTTAAAATGCCCAAGCATAGAGGAATGAAAAACCCAGAGACACAGAGTCAGGGTCTATACTTTCAGGAATTAAGTGTAAACCCCCCAAAACTTACTGTTATCCAGTCAATTCTGACTCATGGTGACTCTCCATTGAGTTTCTGGGGCTGAAAATCTTTAGAGGAACAGACTTAGCGTTCTCCCTGAGTGGTTGATGGAATTTGAACAAGGAACCTTGCTGCTAGCATCCCAAAGTTTTCCTGACACCACCACCAGGGGTCAGGACCATACAATAATAATTTTCTAAGGTTCCATAGAAGACTAAAGAAGAATCAATGCAATTGGCTTACTGTGCTGGTAAAGAATATTGGAAGTACTTTGTTGTTGTTGTTGTTGTTGTTGTTAGGTGCCAAAGAGTCTGTTTCAACCCAAAGTGACCCAATGCACAACAAAACGAAACATGGACCAGTGTTGCCATATCCTCAACAATTGTTTTGATGCCTGATCCCATTGCTGTAGCCAGTGTGTCAATCCATCTCAACAAGGACCTTCTTTCTTTTTTTTCTTTTTTTTTTGCCACCCCTCCACTGTACCAAGCACGGTGTGCTTCTCCAGGGACTGAGCGCAAGAACAGATCTGACATATTGAACACCAATGAGAGAAGACCTAATGTACTGTGAGAGGGCATCAAGACCATCATTCATGAAGAAAGCAAAAGATCGTTTAAAAGACAGGAAAGGAAGAAAAGATCAAAGTGGATGTCAGAAGAAAAGCTACCATAGACTGCTGAAAGAACAAACAGATCTGTCTTGGAAGAAATATGGCCAGCTTGCTCCTTAGACAAAAAGATGGAGAGACTTTGGATATGTTATCAGGAAAGACCATCCCCTTGCAAAGGACATCATGCTTTGTAAAACACAGGGGCGCTGAGAGAGAGGAAGATCCTTGACAAGATGGACTGACACAGCTGCAACAATGGGCTCAAGCAGATGAGCAATCTTGGGGATGGTACAGATATTGTTTCATTATATGCTACAGAGAGTTGCTAGGAGTCAGAACTGACTTGATGGCACCTAACAACAAAGACGACATACTTACACAAGAGTGAGAGTCTATATTTACAGGATGGTCCTAAAATGTTCAGGACAAAAATGAATGAATGAATGCATACATACATATGTATTTGTTGATAGCTGGCCCCATGCACAACAGAACAAAACATTGCGCCATTGTGTGTTATCCGTATAATAGTTGCGGATTGTAGCATTGGGAACACCAGGGTTTTTATTGGCTGCAGTTCTAGAAGTAGATCATCAGGGTTTTCCTAGTCTTTCTTACTCTGGAAACTGCGCTGAAATCTGTTCAGCAGGGTGGTGTAGTGGAAGGAAAAGGCCCCAAATCTCTTGAATAGTCACTCCTACAACTGTGATGATTTCTCTGCCATCAATCATGATTTAGACACTTTCCTTTCTTCTCCATACTATATTTAAGTGGCCGTGTGAGTGAGACTGCTTGGACGCTATCATGGCTTCCTGCTGACAGCATTTCCTCTGCTGGGTAATTTGTACTTCTTTTGTTTCCATGATCTTTAAGACAATAAATATGCACTTATAAATTATATTTGAATCTGGAATCTGTTTTCTACCCTACAATATAAAAAATTAATAAATCGAATATAGGTGCCTAGATCCATGCCACCACATCCAAGGTAGTAGGTCTTGTTGTACCGGCATTTAAGAAAAATTATCCAGGACACTGTGAAAACTGAATAAGGTGTGATTTTTCTATGAGGAGCAGCTGGCAAATGAGATAGTGGATAAGATCTCTGTGATAATTACATGTCAAGTCACTCTTGAAAAATGAGATGAGAGAAAGATTTTCATAATCCACATATATCATTCTGCAATACCTTTGAGGTACCCATTGTGCAGCATGGTATCAATAGAGAGTAGAGTCTCTGAGCTGTCAGAAGGGGAAAGTGTCTTTTGTGAGCTTTAGGTTGCTAATTCCGAAATAGCATGAATCGAGCGCTAAGATATCCGAGATGCTTTATGTTCATATTCCCATTAAACCCTAATACTAGCCCAGAGAGTAGGCAATGTCTTCATTTTTATTTAAGAATCTGAAGGGAAGGAATATTAAGTTAATAAGAGATCTAAGATGCAGAGGATCATGATAGGAACACAGGCCCTTCTAACAATGAGCAAGAATGATCGAAAAAAACTACTCCATTTCCTTGAAACTTTGGAACTGCCCTTGTGTGCTATTTTTGTCACTCTCTGACAGATTCTTCTTAATGGTCATATTAGTCAGGGTTCACCAAAGAAAAAGGCCAGAGAGAGATTTATTTTAAGGAATTCATTAGCTCGTGAGATTATGAGGCCTGGCAGGCAGAAACTCTAAGGCAGGCTCAAAACTTGGGCAGGATATCGATGCTTCAGTCTTGAGGCAGAAGTTCTTCTTTTCAAGAAATCTGTTTTGACTCTAAGACTTCAACTGGCTAGATGAGTCCCACCCAAATTACTGAAGTCCTCTCCTTTCAGCTTTATGATCACTTGATTGTAAATATTAATCACATGTAACAAATACTTTCCTCGCTGTATCTGATTAGTCTTTGACCAAACAACTGGGCACCATAATTTAGCTAAATTGGCACATAAGATTAGCCATCACACTGGTTAACGGTAAAATCTTCAGTGATTGTGTCCATGCTGGAGTAAATGCATACATTAAATTGTCAAAGAATAACACACTCTGAGCTATCTCTTGACTTTAAGTGCTGGTGATAATGTTCGAGGTACTAAATGGGAGAAAGAACCCCAAATTAAAATATAATCTATAGAGATGTATTTATTGTCTTAATTATTTATTAAGTCTACATGGAGGACAAGACAAAGACAATTCCTCTGAATGAGGGAACCATTGGCATGGGGCCTTCATGGCATCCAAGTAGTTATAGAAAACCAACCGATTAAATGGGCTCAACCATCAGGACTGCTGTGAGGATCGTACTGGGCCAGGCTGTGTGTAGTTCTGTTGTAAATAGGGTTGCTCTAAGTCAGAACTGGACAGCACCGAACAACAAGCAAGTAATTACAATTAAATAGGCTTTGGAATGCAAGATGGGGGAGAAAGCATGATGGAGGCAGATCACTACATCACAGTTGCAGACAGGCAACAGAAGAGGACATGATTGGGGCATTTATAGTTCGAGATATAACAAAGTTTACAAGATTGGTATGGGACCCTCTGGCCAAGGTGTTCAGAGTATGACTCAAGGGTGGGCCCCCATTTCCATCCAAGGTATATCCCAGTAAATTCCTGAGGGCCAGGCCCTCCTTCTTGAGTCTCCTAGGAGAGTGATAAAATCTACTTCCAAAGGCACGCTGGCTGAGGGTAAGACTACTCACAATGCTGTTAAATGCTCAGAAAAAATCCAGACTGAGGCTGAATCTATGAGGAAATTAACAAAGATTTAGAACTGGCACTGTAAAGAGAAATTTCATTCAGTGTGAGCAATAAAGAACAATTACCCACAAACCAGCCAAACTATAAACAAAGCCTTTACAACTTCATACATTTTCTTTTGACTACACTAGACCACATTCAATCTGTATGCTGAGCAAACCATCCAAGAAGCTGGCTTATGTGAAGAAGAATAAGCCATCTCAATTGGAGAAAGGGTATAAATGACACTTGATACGCAGACACCACCACCTTGCATGCTGAAAGGGGAGAGCACCTGGAGTATCCTTGATAAAGAACAAAGAGTGAAGCCTTGAGTATGGATTCGACTCAATGCAAAGAAGACCAACATCATCACAGCTGGACCAATAGGTAAGATCATGATAATAGGAGAAAAGGTTGAAGTTGTGAAGGATTTCGTCTTGCTTGGATCCACAATCAATGCTCATGGAAGCAGCAGTCAGGAAATCAAAAGACACCTTCTTTGGGTATATCTTTAGATGAGACCTCTTTACAGTACTGAAAAGCAAAGATGTTACTTTTAGGACAAAGATGACACTGACCCAAGCCATAGTGTTTTCAACTGCTTACTATGCATACAAAAGTCGGACAAAAAAGACCAAAAGACTAATCGATGCAATTGAATTGTGGTGCTGGAGAATATTGAAAGTATCATGGACTGCTAAAAGGACAAGCCAATCTGTTATGGAGGAAGTGCTACCAAAGTGCTCCTTAGAGACATGGATAACAAGGTTTCATCTTAGATATTTAGACATGCTGTCTAAAGTCAGGCGAGACCGGTCCCTGCAGAAGGACATTATGCTTGGGAAATTGGAAGGGTAGCAAGCGAGAGAAAGGGTAGCGAGCGAGTGGCTGCCACAGTGTGCTCAGACCCAGGGACAATTATGAGGGCAGGCCTGTGCAGTATTTTGTTTTGTTGTGCTAAGGGCAGGAACTGACTGTATAACAACTGTAAGCTGTAGACTTATGTAATCTTAGTGTTCAGCAGTTAAGCTATAGCATACAGAGGTGTACTAAGTTATAGTATATGTAGGAACACTGTGTACTAAGTACGATATACATAGGAATAGTAAACTATAGTATACATAGGAATCACACGGTGGGTAGTTATACAAGGCATGCATGTATGCTGAAGCATAGAAAAAATTAGCCATCAGAGAGTGCTTGCACACATAAAGAAGAACATTCAAAAGTTGCCTATTCTGACTTGACTAAGTGAATCTGTAGGCATTTTGAGGAGTATTTTGGGAATACAATAATCTATATAAATTAATATGAAAATGGTCAATGCCCAGTGATATTTAACTAGTAATATATATATGTTCTAAAATTTTTCAAATTTCTCTCTTGATCTCAATATGAATCTAGTTTACCTTGGGGTACAACAATGGATCCCATAGTCTACATAAGGGGTCAGCAAACTTTTGAGAATGAAGAGCCAAGCCTCCTCCCCGCCCCCACTACCATGACTCGAATTCGATCTTGCAAGTCTGGCTAGACCAGAGGAGGTACACTGGTACAGATAGGAACTGAAAATACAGGGAATCCAGGATGGATGAGCCCTATAGGACCAGTGGTGTGAGTGGCAAAACAGGGAGGGTAAAGGGAGAATGGGTAGGAAAGAGGGAACCTGGGGGACAGACAACCGAAAAGTGGGTGAAGGGAGACGTTGGACAGGGCAAGATATGACAAAATACCCATTTATAAACTATCAAGGGCTCATGAGGGAGGGGGGAGCGAGGAGGGAGGGGAAAAATGAGGACCTAATGCCGGGGGTTTAAGTGGAGAGAAAATGTTTGGAGAAACGATGTACAAATGCACTTTACACAATTGATGTGTGTATGGATTGGGATAACAGTTGTATGAGCCCCTAATAAAATGTTAAAAAAAAATTATTTGAGAACCATAAATATGTTTTTAAAAACAAATGAAATAACCATTACCTAAATGATATCCTTCACGTTTTTCAATTTTACTTCAGAGCCCTATGTACATATGGAAAGAGCTGCATATGACTCGTGAGCCGCAGTTTGGCAACTCCTGGTCCAGCTGTTAATCATGATCCTCATGGATCAATGGACTGTATAGAGAGTAGAACATCCATTCAATGTGAGCAATAAAGAACACTCAGACCCAATCACACACTACCACCACCCCGCCCCATCAACCTTTTTCAGTTCCTATTTTCCTTTTGCCTAAATCAGATCATCTGTCTCATTCCAGAATCAGCTTAAGGGCGTCTGATCCTGAAGAGAACAGAATTGGAAGCTGGAACACCCGACCTTGAATCCTCCTCTGGCCTTTATTCTCTGTGCAACCTCAGCTTCATGATTTCTAAAACACCGATATGAGCCATAGATTAGGCTAGGTCATTGCAAAAGGAACATGCATATAGATGCATCATCATGTTTAGAAGAGAGCCTTGGGGCCATAATGAGGAAAGAGTTGGGCTGCCAACCACAGGTCAGCAGTTCAAACCCAACAATCACTCTGAGGGCAAAAAAAGTGAGAATTGTCTACTCCCTTAATAATTTGCAACCTTGGAACCCAAGGGAGGGTTGGGTTTACTCAGTTGGTATACTCTGTCCTACCTGTAGGACAGAGTGTGTGCTGTGGGTCAACTTGACTCCATGGAAACAAGATTGTTTTTGAGTGTATTTGTTTTGTTTTTCAGGCAGATTGTGTTTGTAAAATGGAGTACTACCACTCCCCTAGGTAGTCCAGACAGGGGAAGTCTAACCCTCAGGAACTTACTTGGATGTGTCCTTGATATAAAATGGGCTACTAGGTTGTCATCCACAACTTTTATTATTATTATTTTTTTAAAGCATTTCATTGGGGGCTTGTACAACTCTTACACAATCTATACATCCAACCATTGTGTGTCAAGCACATTTATACATTTGTTGCTCTCATCATTCTGAAAACATTTGCTTTCTACTTGAGCCTTTGGTATCGGCTCCTCATTTCTCCTCTCCCTCTCCACTCCATCTCCTTCATGAACCCTTGATAATTTATAAATTATTATTGTTTTGTCATGTCCTACACTATTTGATGTCTCCCTGCACACACTTTTCTGTTGTCCATCCCCCAGGGAGGAGGTTTTATGTTGATCCTTGTGATCAGTCCTCCCTTTTTACCCCACCTTCCCTCCACCCTCTCAGTATTGCCACTCTCACCACTGGTCCTAAAGGGATCATCTGTCCTGGATTCCCTGTGTTTCCAGTTCCTATCTGTACCAGTGTACATCCCCTGGTCTAGCCGGAGTTGTAAGGTAGAATTGGGATCATGATAGTGGGGTAGGGAGAAAGCAGTTAAGAACTAGAGGAAAGTTATATGTTTCATCACTGCTACACTGCACCCTGACTAGTTCGTCTCCTCCCAGTGACCCTTCTGTAAGGGGATGTCCAATTGCCTACAGATGGGCCTTGGGTCCCCAATCTGCACTCCCCCTCATTCACAATGATATGATTTTGTTAGTCAGTTTGCTATGCTGTGATCACGGTCTGTTTATGTGACACAGTAAGTTTTGTCACTGATATTTCAAATGCCAGCAGCGTCACCTAAGGTATAAAGGTTTCAGTGGGGCTTCTAGACTAAGAACAGACTATGCAACAGAAATCAACTGCCCACTTCAGAGGAAGGAGCTGCTAAAATAAACCTTATGCCTAATTTCGAATATTGTCAGATACTGAAAACCTAAGGAATAGAATCAGATCATTATCAATGACAGTGCCAGAGGAAGGGTCACTTGGGGCACTCAAATTGTGCCTGAGGTGAAGTTGTTTGTTCAAAGTAGCGTCCTCCATAATGTCGTGAATGGAGTCAAACCTGTAGGAATAAAACCTTGGGGGTCTTCACTTACAGATGGTAAACAGCTCATAATGAGAAGAATCTAATCACCAGAACTTGGAATTGATGAAGAATTAATCTAGACAGGGGTCAGCAGACATCAGCTCTTGAGCTATATGCAGTTCTTTTGGTACATACATGTGGCTCTGATGGAAGATTGAAAAAAAAAGGGTATCATTCAGATAATGGTGATTTCATTTGTTTGTGAAAATATAGACAGCCCTCAAATAATTTTTAAATTGTGAGGGACAGGATTGGCTCTTCTGTTTCAAAAGTCTACTGACATGTAAACTAGGACATTGGAAGTCTTTAAAAATGAAATTGAACTCCTAAAGATCAATATTCTCATAAGACCAATATCATTGTTTAGTGAACTGAAAAGGACTGATATTTGCCATTTTGAATCAGAAAACCACATGGTTTACTATGCCAAGAATGGCATGATCAAGAAAAATTGCATTGCATTCATTGTCAAAAAGGACATTTTAAGATCTGTCATGAAGTATAAAGCTGTCTGTGATAAAATTATCTTTATCCACTATCAATAAAATCCAATAAATTATATTGTTAATCAAATATATGCACCAACCAGGAAAGCTAGTGATGAAGAAATTGAAGAATTCCACTAGTCTGAATTCTTCCATCTGAAATTGATCATTCAATCAAGACACATCAATAATTATTAGTAATTGAAATGAAAAAGTTGGAAACAAAGGAAAGAAAAGTAGTGGGAAAATATAGTCTTGCTGATAGAAATGAAGGTGTAGGCAGCATGATAGAATTTTGTAAGACTTATGACTTGCTCATAGTAAATAACTTTTTTTTTCTTCTAAAACACAAAGACTATACACATGGCTTTTTCCAGATGGAAAGCACAAAAAACAAATTGACTAGATGGTAAGAGATGATGGAGAAGTTCAAAATCAGCAGCTCAAACCAGACCAGGACTGTGTGGAACAGACCATCAATTGCTCAAATGTAAGTTCAAGTTGAAACTGAAGAAAATTTTAAAAACCTATGAGAACCAAGATGCAAACGTGAGTCTAGTCCACCTGAATTCAGTGAACATTTCAAAAACAGATTTGCCATATTGTGACAGGATACCTGATATTACCATACTGCCATATTGCCATCCTAGTGACAGGATACCTGATGGTCTGTGGAGGGACCATTATTTACATTATTTACAAAGAAAGAAAGAAAGGGAAAAAAAGATGGTTAAATAGACAATGAAGAGAAAAAAGATCAAAGTGGATGTCAGAAGAGACTCTGAAACTTGATCGTTATTTTAGAGTAGCTAAGGTAAATGGAGGAAATGATTAACTTAAGGAGCTGAATAGAAAGTTTTAAATCTTGAGAAGATAAAGTCAAATATTATCTTGAAACGTGAAAAGATCTAGAGTTAGAAAATCAAAAAGGGAGAACATGTTGAGCATATATCCTAATCTGAAACACTGAAGAAAAAATTTGAGCCTTGAGTTGTAATATTGATTGATTCTTTGGATAAACTATTGAATGATGCACAAAGTATCAAAAGAAGATGGAAAGAATACAGAGTCAATGTACAAAAAGAACTGGTCAATATTCCATTTCTGGAGATGGCTAATAAGCAAGAACCAGTGGTGCTGAAGGAAGAATTTTAATTTGCACTGAAAGCATTAGCCAAAAACAAAGCTGCAGGAATTGATGAAATACCAGTGAAAATGTTTCCACAAGCTAATGAAGAACTGGAAGCACTTATTTGTCTATGCTAGGAAATTTGGAAAATAGCTACCTGGCTAACTGACAAGAAAAGATCAATTTTTGTGCCCATTCCAAAGAAAGATGATCCAATAGAATGCTCAATTATAGAACAATATCATCAGTATTACATGCAATTAAAATATTTTTGAAGATCATCCAACAATGTTTGCTGCAGTACATTGACAAGAAGCTGCCAAAGTTTCATTCAGGCTGGATTCAGAAGAGGACATGGAATAAGAAATATCATTGATGATGTCAGGTAGACCTTGGCTGAAAGCAAAGAATGCCAGAAAGATGTTTACTTGTGTCTTATCCATTACGAGTAGGTACCCGGCCCCCCCCCCAAAAAAAAAGCCACAAAAATGGGAGAAGTTTTCACATACAAATTTTTTTCCACCAGGCAAAAATTGAGCAACTTGCTGTGAATTAGTGCACCCAATGGAATAGCCTGGGGAGGTTCTCTCTGGTCCCAGTGAATTTTTTTCATAAGAACAGTTTTGTTTGAACCTCATTTTTTTGGTGATGATTCATTTAAGAGAACAGTGTTTGGCAGTGAAATTTTGTTTCCTACTTGGGGAAAAATGCCACAGAAACTGGTGTGATGTTGAACACAGCTTAAAAGGACAGAACTATGGAAAAACCCAAGTGTAGGAGTGGTTTTCTCATTTTAAAAAAGGTGAAATGCTGATTGTTGACAAACCTCATTCTGCATGTCTGTCTCAGGTAGGTAGACCTGAGCCATGGTATTATCCATTGCTTCATATGCATGAAAGTTGGACATTAAATAAGGAAGACTAAAGAAGGATTGAAGCATTTGAATTGTTGTGCTGGAGAATAGTATTGAAAGTACCATGGACTGCCAAAAGGACAAACAGATCTGTCTTGGAAGAAGTATGGCCAGCAAGGATGGTGAGACTTTGTCTTACACACTTTAGACATGTCAATAGAGACCCATCCCTGGAGAAGTGCATCCTACATGGCCAAGTGGAAAAATAGGAAGGCTTTCTATGGAATAGATTGCCACAGTGACTGAAACAGTGGGCTCAAGCAGAGGTGGGCAGTGTTTTGTTCTGTTGTGCATAGACTCCATAAGTGTCAGAGTCTACTTGACAGGATCTAACAGCAGCAGCAGCAAGGGCTCATGGTTATGAGTCACACCCACCATGAAATTCAGAGGGCCTGAACCAATCTTATAAGCTTTTCTAATCTGCAAGTGTACATCCCAACCATCGGCCCTTTCGTTCTTTTCTAGTCCCATTTTTTACTTGGATGAATCAATTTACCATCATTCACAATTTTCTGATACTGTCCTTGGTTTTCCATGTCTTGTTTAAGTTGCCTCTTGGCTGTGAGTTTGGATATGATTATGACCGCATGCTGATTGTCTCTCTCGACTGGATGCTTTACATAGTCTTGCCCTTATGCAACTCTTCCTAACATGACTGAAAAAGTATATGCCAATAAAACGATTTGGAAAAAAAGATTTCCAGCCTTAGAAACAACCTTACTCTGTCCTGTAGGCTAACTATGAGTTGGAATCAACTTGTTGATTGTTGATTGTAAGTAGATAAGAAAGTAGGTAGGTAGGAAAGTTTTCTTTTAAACTGCCCACCCAGGAACTACATCTTGTGTTGTTAATGTTAGCAATCATTAGTATAAACTCATTGAAAGTAACATGTGAAGTACTGAGGAGTACATAAAGATTTTAATATTTAGAGTAACACGGTCCCATCAGTTCAAAGGCACATGCTGTTTCATGGAAGAAAGATGAGGCTATCTTCTCTGATAAAGATCTACAGCATCCAGGACCCGAATTAGGATTCTTCCGAGTCACTAGGCAGATCAAAGCCATCAGCAATGACTCAGGAGAAAGACTGGGCTTTTAGTCCCAGACATAGTTATGGTGTTGGAAACCCATAGGAGACAGGGGAGCATTATGAGACAATATTTGCTGGATGGCAGCAAGTTTGGAGAGCATAATTGTGTAAAGAGGGATGCATCCTTTCCAGCACTCATCTCACGATTTTCCATCCTGAATGAATGGGATTTGCCTTTTGGAAGACATTATTTGGAATATAATAGTGAACATGAGCACTGTGGGGGAGTAGAGTTAAATATCTTATTGTCCAATAAGATAGTATTAGCAATGATAGAAGTCGAGGAGGGTGACAGGATTATAATTATGTTTTCGAAAAACTTCCAATCCTGCTGAGTCATCAACAAAATAATTTAACACAGAAGTAAGTGATTCAAAATCTATATATTATTGTTCTTAGTTGTCCATAGGTTAATGCAACATTCTTACTCAATTTATTTACACAGGCTTCCCCCCCTTTCCTCTTTTGAATGTTTGCTTGCCCTAGAAGGCCGTACTAATTCTTCTTCCCCAAGAACACTGAACAAACTGCCATTTTTCACATTGACTCTTTTCTTGTGCTCTTTAGAAACTCTAGATAAGTCTGCTTTAGTGTGGAAATAGCTGCCAATTTCCAAGGACTTCTTATGGATATCAATTACCTATTGCCAGTGTGAGTGTCTAAAGACAAAGTGTTTTCCCAGATTAAAGATTAATATTAGACATCCTAGAAATTGCTCCCACAGCCGCTCTGACTTACTGTTGACCTGGACGTCTCGAAGACCCAGCAGGCAGTCTCACCTACCACAGACAGACTTTTCCATGCACACTTCACTGATTGATCAGCCTGACCTTCTACAGCAAAAGTAAAGAAAGGTGTCAAACTGAAAAATCTTATTGGAAATGAACCATTATTATAGTTCTTAAGGGGCTTAAATGCTATAGTAATTAAAATATTCAGCCGCGAACCAGTTCAACTGCTATAGTGGTCCATAGTGATCTAGAATCTGCCATTGAACGGCACCGGATCTGCAGAAAATGGCAGTCCGCAGTAAGAGCCCTGACTCCACCTCTCAGGGTTCCTTTTGACATATAACACGGTTTCAAAAAGTTCATGGAAAAAATCTATTCTCTTTTCGTTCCATTTTCCTATGAACATTTGGAAGTCCACTCTGAAGGTCAGACACCTTCTTGAGTTCTTCACACACTACTAACCAGCGAACTGCCAAAGCAGCTGTGACAATTCTGGGGAAGCAGAGAGAGGAAGTCACCTTGATAAATCTGGAAATGTGGGGAGAAGCAAGTTCCCCTCAGAAAGAGAGAGAAGGGAGCTCAGGGAGCCCCGGGAAGGGTGTGTGTTAGACATTGGGCTACTAATAGCACAGGTGATGGTTCACTTACCAGGCACTCCTTGGCTGTGTGCTCTGGTAAGATTCAGTCTTGAAATTAGGGTTGCTATGAGTCAGAATCCACTCAACTTGACAATGGCAGTGAGTTTGAGTATGCACAAACTCAATAGGGAAAAGGGAACTGGGCCTTAAAAAGGAAACTCGCTGCCATCAAGTCAATTCTGACTCAGAGGGACCCTGTAGGACAATACCCTTTGTGTCTCTGAGGCTGTAAAACCTTATGGGAGTACAAACCCCTATCTTTCCCCTGGAAGAGTAGTTGATGACTTTTGACTGCTGACCTTGCAGCCCAATGTATAACCCTCTATGGAATTTGGCACTCTTCTTAAATTGTTTAAACTTTTGGATAAACGAAGACCCTCCTGATTATTGTTGCTGTAATCTTGTATCAATTACCACTTGAAAAACAAGCACTATGATTCAATGATGTTTAGCATATCTGAAAAGAGTGTTTCCCTAAAAGTAAGACATCCCCCGAAAATAAGACCTACTTACAGTTTTGCCTCTCGCTGAAATATAAGGCATCCCCCCGAAAGTAAGACCTCCCCCAACATAAGGCTCCCTGAAACTACCGTAACTGGACTCTGGACCGTAGCAGCGGGTGCCGCCATGCAGCTCATTGTTGGCTACAGCGCAGCCAGAGCAGACAGGAAGTGTGAGGTCTCTATTAATAAAAGAATAAACAATAAAGGTGTACCGTATTCTTCTTCATGGAAAAATAAAACGTCCCCGGAAAATAAGGCCTACCGCATCTTTGGAAGCAAAATTAATATACAACACTGTCTTATTTTCTGGGAAACAGGGTATTATTGATGTTTAGTATTTTTATGTACTACTGGTTTTGTAATGTCCTTGGACTTGGACAGACATTGTTCTGATAATGTGTCCTGTTTCTCACCTTTATTTTCTCTTTGCTACCTATGCCAAATAAAATGTCCTTTCATCACTATTATAACTTTTTGGTAATTTTCCTCTAGAACAGAGCCCACCAGCTGCTCTCCTGGAGAGGATGTGGCAGTCAGTCGGCTTCTGTAAAGATTGACAGTTTGGAAACCAACCAGGGTGAGTAATAAGTCAGAATCTGTTCTAGAGTCAGTATGAATCAGAATCGATTCAAAGGTTTGGTTTATTGTGGGTCGTTATTAGTTACAAAGCCCTGTGCACTGATGTTTAGCATGAAGTGGAAACTCATAAATCTCTAATCTGATCCTAGAGAAATTTAAAACATTGTTTTATGTGTTTTAGACATCAAAAGTTTAAAAAAATCTCCATATAGAAATGTGAAATCAAAGACTTTCAAATATTTTTATTCCTGGCAGACATTATCATTTCTGAAATAAAATCTGAAGAGGAAGTCCAATATATAAAGTAGATAAATTTGGAAGAACTCTGATTGGAGCGGTGGGGGGTTTGAAACTCTGTCTCATTTCCATCTGCTTACATGCTGCCCCCTTTGAAGGAATTCCAGGAGGCACAGTAAAGCCTCTGATTTCATTAACAATTCAAGAAATCACACAAGAAATGCTATGCAGGATGTGATACTATGCAGAATTTTAGCAAACACTGTGTATTGCCTTCCCCAAAATCTGTGCTATCAGCTCATTTCCCTACACCAGTTGCTTCCCAGCTCAGGGTGGCACTGTGCCTGTCGCAGCAGAACTGTGTTCCATGGGGTTTTCAATGGCTGATCATCCAGAAGTAGATCACAAGGTCTTTCTTCCAAGGTGCCTCTGGGTGAACTTGAGTCACAAAAGTTTTGCTTAAGTGCCAAGTACCTTAAAGGTTAGCACCTCCCCCAAAGACTCCGCCACTTCCTAATCACACTTTCGTTATGTTTTCAGGGTCGTCCTCCTCCAGGTAGTCATGGATTTAGGAGAAGCTTCCAAGAGATGACACAGGTTGCACTAAGTCACTGGTTCACAATCGTTTTTCCCTTGGCATTCCCTAAACTCATAAAAATGGAGGATTCTGAAGAATTTTTATGTTATGTCTAATAACATTTACCATATTAGAAATTAAAACAGGAACTTCAAAAATATTTTAAGTTATTAGAAATAAGAAAATTATGTCACTTTATGACATAAATACTTTATTTATAAAAAATATATTACAAAACAAAAACAGAGTGGCTGTTTTCCTTATGGCAAATTTCTTACATGCCTATCTTGATAGGACATAAGTTGATCCTCACATAGATCTCTGCATTCAATCTGTTTTATTATGCTGCCTTGGCTGAAGAATAAGAAAAAAAAATATGTCCAAGAGGAGTAGTCTAATAATTTTTTTCATAGTATTTCATGATAGAACACCAATATTTGTTAGGTGGTCATTTTATAACACACAAGGGTATAGTGAAATTTGAAACCATATTGATGAACTTTTCAGCCTGTTACATTAAAATCCTTTTATCTGTATTGAATTTATCATGAGTCCTTTGCCAAGGCCTTTTCTCATAACAGTATGCACTGGTCATTTGGAAAATGTTGTGCCAAGGACCTCGGCAGGTCATTATGCAATATCCAAAAAAAGCACACTCATTAGTGTCATCATCAGTCTCATTAGAAGAATCTTTCCTTGGTGGGATGCTGTCTAACTCACAGTAGTAGCAGATGAAAGTTTTCCAAAATTCTAATTTTTTGCTTGAAAGCTCACATATTATCATTGGCAATAAGTGGCGTCTGCTCTTTTCCATGGAGCAAAGACTCACTTTGTCTAGTCTTGGAAAAATGCCTTCCATATAAATACTCAACTACATGACAGCTTTTCTTCTCAGGCAAACTAGTGACCCATGAATTGACTAGTTTAGCTCACGATTCACACAACCACACAAGAACTTTTCTTCATGATAACCATTGCATTCCAGTCTATAAAGAGCACTTTTTGCATATTTTTCATGTCTCACGCAAATTAATTTTGAAAAACTTCACATTCTCATAGGTAAGATTTAACAAAAGTAATAAATTTCACTTTATCAAGATCTATATTAAATAAAGTACAATTTTATTTACTTACTTTAAAAAAATTATGTCTGTGTAGTGATGTATTACAATTTGAAGCCAGGGCTAGCTTGGTGTTCAGCCTTTGCTACGTTGGTGTGATTTTTCCCACCATCAAAGTAAAAGCAACAACAACAACACTATATAGTTATGACTAGTTTTTACTTATAGAAACCCTGGTGCTGTGTGTTAGGCTATGTGTTAGGCTACTAACTGCAAGGTTAGGGTTCAAAACCACCAACCACTCTATGGGAGAAAAATGAGTTTCAGTGTCAGGAACCTATAGGAGCAGTTCTATCCTGTTCTATGGGGTCTCTATGAGTCAGAGTTTTTGTAACTCAGAAGCGATTCTATGTAGAACCCACCTTACTCAGGTCCCATTAACATGAAAACTTTATTTCCAAGGAGGATTCTGTCCACAAGTCAAAAGCCAAAAATTCAGCAATAATTATAGAGGGCACAGTTCAAGCCATAAAAGGGTCCCTAGATAAATGTTGAGAACTTCTGTTCCAAGGTAATTGTGAAAACGTCATGCACAAGCCAATGAATTATAGGATGCAACTCTGATCAGTGAGATATAGCACTGACAGCTTGAGGATTCTTGAGAAAAACTTACTTTGCTCATGTAGGAGTATGCACACAGAAGTGTCCTCCTATTTCCTTTGGACTGTGTCACGCCTGTTTGTAGCACCTGTGATGGTCACGTTCCTCTGAGGAGATTCGCTAGACTGATGGAGGCATGGTAAAGAGAATGGCATGCCTTAGCCAACAGCAATGTCTTTGGTATTTGTGTTAAGCTGGTTTCTATAGAGAAGCAAAACCAGTGAAGCTTGTATGCGTGTATATATAGAAAGAGGTTTATATCAGGAAAAGACTCATACCTTTTAGAATTTAGGGTGTCAAGTTCAGTTCAAGCCTGTAGATCAGCTGTGAGAGGAAGGCTTTTCCTGACTCTTGGGACTGCAGTTGGTGTAGTGCTTACCTGTTAGGCTGCTAACTGCAAGGTCATCAGTTTAAAACTAGCAGCTTCTCCTCAGGAGAAGTATGGGGCTTTCTACTCCAGTAAAGAGTTCCCCTCTCAGGAACTCACAGGGGCCAGTTCGACTCTGTTCTATCAGGTTTCTATGAGTAAGCATGGCACAATGGCAGTCAGTTTGGTTTGGGTTTTGGTAGCTGTAGGGACTGACAAACAGGAAGCAAGAAGATGAAGCAGAAAGAACACAGGCTGGTGTATTCAGAGCCTAATGAATCCAAATTTGGCCAAATAAATCCAAGGAGGGCAGTCAGTCTGCTTATTGCTCCTGGAATCAGTAGATGACATAACAGGAGATTGACAAACCAGATACAAGAATTCAAATCCAGCAGAAGTAAATAAACTGCAGCACGGAGTTCATCTAAAAGTAGGCCACACCCTGAATGAAAGCTCCCTCAAACCTATCAAGGCTGTGACTAGATTAAAGAGGTCCATGCTCCCCACAACTGTTGGCTGTTTCATAGAAGACCCTATCACGGACTTGGGCCCTCTATGTTAGATCATATTATGGGAGAATTCTGGCCCACCCAATATTTAATGATGTATGAAGCCCCTGAAATAAAAAACCCTAGGGCTTTCCTACCTATGAACTTCATGCTTTGGAAAATAAATAATTTTAGTTTTGTTTCTCTTATAACCAAAACCAACCTTCGTAGTACTCAGATGTATTTTCTTATCCTCCATTTGTTTGTGGCCACATTTTTAATAAAGAAGAGCTAATTCACCTAAACAAAAAACGGATAAGTGACAGAATTCAAGTAATTTTCCCCTCAAAATGATATAAGAAAAAATTAAGCTACAGCATTTTCAAGGTTTAAAAATGAAACTTATTTAACAGATAGGCCAATTTGCAATAAGTTGACTAATGATTCCTCAGAACAGTGGTTCTCAACCTGTGGGTTTCAATCCCTTTGGGGGTTAAATAACCCTTTCACAGGGATCACTAAGACCATCAAAAACACGTATTTCTGATAGTCTTAGGAACTGAGACATGGCTCCTCTATCTGTCTCCAGGTGGGTCCGCCCACGCCCACATGCAGATACGCCCGCATAAGAGGACCCAGCATGAAGACTGTTATCCATGCTACAGCATGCTTCAAGACAAAATTTCATTTATCTGTAATTAGAAATAAATATTTCACAGTATATAATTACATATTGTTTTTATGATTAACTCATTATGCTTTAATTATGTTCAATTTGTAACAATGAAAATACATCCTGCATATCAGATATTTACATTATGATTCATAATACTAGCAAAATTACAGTTATGAAGTAGCAACAAAAATAATTTTATGGTTGGGCGCTCACCACAACATGAGGAACTGTATTAAAAGGTCACAAGAAGGTTGAGAACCACTGCTTTAGAGGGTATCACATGCTTTCAATCAAATGAATGATGCAGAAGCGTCAGACTAAAAAAGTTACAACAATAATAATAATAATACAGCTTCCCTTGCCTAAGAAACAGTTCTTAAGGTGCTCTTTTCCTGCACGTACTAAAGACTATCTTCCTATAAAGGAATTATAATATAAGATAAAGTACATTCATTTCATGTGATCCGTTGTTTCACAGATTAAAATGGGAAGGGACTTAGTCAAACTGTGAAACATGCATGTGAGCACAAAAATATGTTTTAGGTGAGAATATTATTTGAAAAATAATATTGAAATCAAGTCTTCCAATTTTCAAATATTTATCTAAAAGATCTGGTAACTAAAATTATTTTCCAAATTATAAATGGGCAAATAATAACATTATTTAATATTTACCATAGAATTTTTAACATAGTTAACAGAATTATTTTAATTTTAATGTCACCCTTAAATAAAGGAAACCAGCAAACTCCACTAAGGGAATTGATCAATTTCTGTCATTTATGTTGCTGAAAGCCAAAATTGGTGTCTGAAAAAGAAAATAAAAATTATTTTAAGGTAATATTCAACTGCATTATGAAAATATATCTTATTAAATATCACGACTAATTATTTAACTGTTTAATGTCTGAACTACACTTGAACATTCGTTGCAGCTACAGGATTCTAAAAAACCGTGTTTTATTGCCTGCATCTCTTAAATTAATCAAAAATCACAGTATCACATCTGACTATTAAAGTATACAAATAACAAACCCCAAAAAAATACCCACACTGATGTTGAGCCAATGCTGCTGACTCATAGTGACCCCTTGTGGGTTTCCAAGACTGTAACTCTTTATGGGAGTAGGAAGCCCAGTCCTTCTCCCTTGGAGCCTCTGGTGGTTTCGAACTTCCAACCAGGTGGAACGCAGCCCAATGCTTAACCAGTACACCACCACGTCTCTGACTATAAACATAGCATAATAAAATCAAATATACTTTGGAAAAATTCCTTGTTAATAAACAAGATTTAGTCAACAATTTCTGTTGTCGTGGCTTGCATGTTGTTGTGAGGCTGGGACCGGTATCTAAAGTACCAGCAGGGTCATCCACAGTGGATAGGTTTCATCAGAGATGCTAGACAACTAGATAAGGAAGAAGGACTGGACAGTCCACTTCTGAAAAAAAAAAAAAAAAAAGGCCAGAGAAAACCATAAACCATAGAAGACACCAGAACAAGATCTGCTGTAGGGCAAACGGAGGAGCCCCTCTGTTGGAAGTGCTCAAAATAGACTGGTGGAAGCATTAGCTCCTCAAAACAGAAGTGACCTTTAGGACATGAGTGGAACAAACCTTCAGGACCTTCATTTTATATGTGGCAAGACTCAAAACAGGAAGCAATAAGTATAAGTTTACATCAATTATCAGAATGCAGAATGCACAAACTAAGAATCTAGGAAACTTGAAAATTGGAAACAAAAACAGGAATGCATAAAGATTCATATCTTAGGGATTAGTGAGCTGGAATGGACCGGTATTGTCCACTTTGAATCAGAAAGTCATATGGTTAGATATGCAGGGATGCAAACTATGAAGAAGAGCATCCACTCATCTTCTAAAAGAACATTCCAAACCTACTTCTAAAGAACAACACTGAGAGCCATAGACAAAATCAATGTTATAGTTGATGCCAATATTATTTAAATGTAAACATCAACCATTATGACCTGAGATGATGAAATTGACGATGTTTACCAATTTGTGCAATCTAAAATTGATTAACTCTACAATCAAGATTCAATGATATTTGTTGGTGACTAGAATATAAACATTGAAAATAAAGAGGAAGTATTGGTAGTTGTAAATCTTACCAGATTGGATACACAGGATTCAAAATATCATAGACAGACTGAATCTGTGAAAAGAGATGCTGGAGAATATCAGTGTCATCAATCTGAATAAGAAGAGGTTTCATTATGAACAAGAATCGATTGCTCACAAAAAAATTCAAGTTGAAGTTGAAGAAAAAAAAATTAGAGTTCATGGGAGCCAAATTATAACCTTGAGTGTATTCCACTTGAATTTAGGAATTTCTCAAGAATAGATTTGACACATTGAACACTCCTTATCCAAGGCCAGAGTAGTTGTTACATGATATCAAAGATATCATACATGAAGGAAACAAAATATCATTAAAAAGAGAAGAAACATAAAAAAGACACGTGGAATGTCAAATGATAATATGAAACTTTTGCTTGAACATAGAGTAGATAAAGCAAATGAGAACAATGATGAAATAAAAGAGCTGAAGAGAAAATGTTTGCTTGAGAAGATAACATAATGTATTAGAATGAAATGTACAAAAATTTGGAGTTAGAAAGCCCAAAGAGAAAAATATGTTTGGCATTTCTTGAACTGAAAGAACTGAAGAAAAAAATTGAAGCCTTGAGTTGCAGTAGTGAAAAATACTATGGGCAAATAATTGAGAAATACAGCACTTGTCAGAAATAGATGAAAGGATTATACATAATTATGATACCAAAAATAATTGATCAATAGTCAACTTTATACTGTTTTAGGACATTGCATATGATCAAGAAATAATGAAATTGAAGGACATAGTCTAAGTTGCACTCAAGATTTTGCTGAATAGGCCCAGGAATTGAGAAAATACCAATAGGAATATTTTGAGAGATTGCAATGCTAAAAGCGCTCATTTTCTAAGCTAAGAAATTCAGAAGATGGCTTCGTGGACCAACAACTGGAAGAGATCTATATCTGTGCCCATTCCAAAAAAAGATGATGTAGCAGAATTATTGAACAATATTATTAATAGCACACGCAAGTAAAATTTTAATGCACATACTTAAAACTTGATTGAAGCAATACATTCATAGTAAACTGCCAGAAAATCAAGATATTGAGAGGAGGATGTGGAACAAGAGATATACTGCAGATGCTACACATAGCTAAAAGCAGAGACTGCTAGAAAGACATTTAGTTACCTGTGTTTTATTTACTATGCAAAGGTATTAGACTGTTTGCGTCATAACAAATATGGATAATAAAGAGAGAATGGGCCTTTCAGAACACTTAGTCATATGCATGTGGAAAATGACATGGCAATTCAAACAGAATAAAGACATACTGGGTGATTTAAAAATCCAGAAAGGTACATGCCACGGTGTATCCTTTCACCATATTCAATCAATTTGGATACTGGGTAAATAATCTGAGGAGCTGGACTATGTGAAAAGAACACAGCACCAGGACTGGAGGAAGACCCATTAACAATTGACAATATGTAAATGACACCAGCTTGCACAGTGAATGTAAAGAGGAATTGAAGCAAATGTCCAGACAGCCTTCAGTATGAATTTCACTTCAGCTTTAAAAACAACCTCTTCACTGCAAAACCAATGAGAAACAACAGGATAAATGGAGAAAAATATATTTAATGATGTCCAAATTTTCCTTTTACTTGGATGCACAATTATCCATAAAAACTGCCATCCAGAAATCAAGTGACATAATGCATTGCAAAAATCTGCATTATAAGACCTCTTTGAAGTGTTAAACACACACAGAGATTTCATTTTGAAGAATAAGTGTTCCTGAAAAAAGCCAAGATATTTTAGCTATCTCATATATTAAGAAAAGCTGAACAACGAATGAAGAAGAATCGATGCATGGGAATTATGGTGTTGACAAAGATTATTGAATATAAAATGAACTTCCGGAAGTACAGGTTCATCTGCCTTGGTAGAAGTACGCCAGAATGGTCCTTAGAGGCCAGGAGGGTGAGATTTGGCCTCGGGTCCTTTGGACATGCTATCAGAAAGTGCATCTTGCTTGGAAACAGCAGGATCATTGGGAAAAGAGGAAGGCCTTCATTGAGATAGATTGATACAATTGCTACACAGGACCAGACCTAGTTGTATACTGTTGTACACTGAGTACTCGGGATCTAGAATCAATTCAAGGTCGCCTAACAGCAACATACTCTCTATTCTAACTACAGTGACTTCCAATTTTATTAATAGTACTTTTTCTTTACTTTCTTCACTTTCTATGTAGGATTGCACCTTTTTCCTATTCTTATATTTTTTTAGCATCTATAAATGGCCAATAGTAGCCTCATTAAGATCCCAGATTGATAGAGACTTAGATCTTAAAAGTAGCAAGCAGCCTTCTAAGATGCAACTTTTGGTTTCTCCTTGTCCAAAGTAAAGCAGAAGTCATAAAATCTAAGACTGAAGGAAATAATTAGTACAAAGGACCAATGGACCAAGATAAACCATCTTCTATTACCCTGAGACCAGAGGAAAATGATTATGCTCGCTACTGCCATGGACTGTTCTGATTGGGACCAAAGAAGGTCACGGAAATACTGTGAAGGCCATAAATAAAGGCTAGCCTTCAGGGTCTAATAGGAGCTGGTGGAACTCGAAGATATGGTCCATCCTCCAATTCAGGAACTAAAGCTGTGTGTAGGGATCACATTGCAGTGAAACAACATATAAACTTATAAAGTAAGCAATAACACTTTATAGGATGAGGAACATATGCCTCAGACACATTAGTTACAGGAGATCAGCAGGACAGCGTATATCCCAAAACAAAGTCAGAAGATAGGAAAAGCAAGAAGGAAAAAAGAGTACATACGGGGAATTCAAGAAGTAAGCAGGAAGAATGTTGTCACATTGAGGGTATTGTAACCAATGTAATGAGACAACATGTATGTAAATTATTGAGTTGAAACTAATTTGCTCTGTAAACTTTCAGTCAACCCACATGCATTAAACAATTAAAAAGTTCCTGCCTGCACAAAAATCTTCAGGTTTTTCCTAGTAAACTACTCTGAAATTAATTCTCATTTCAAAATTCAGTTCATCCCACAGAAATCTAACAAAGTAGTGTGCATTAAGATAAAATCAGGTGATCAAAGCATGAGACTGTTATCCACATCAGACATCTGATGAACATAGGCACAGATAATTCTTTATATTATCCGTAATCCTTGATAGGAGGATTAACCACAATGTTAATCAAGGTACTTAGGGATATGCTAAGCTCCACATTCACCTCTCAATGTTTTGAAAAGAGAAAAGAGGAAGTGAACATTTATACAGAATCAACTCTGTGTACAGCAATCTGTGCAGATCATCTAATTTACTCTCCAAACAATCCTCTGAAAGGTTTCAGTCCATTTGTGGGAAAAGTTTGTGGCCACTCCATGATGGTGAGAGCCACTTCGTAATTACTACTAACAATCACAATTTCCTTCAAGAGTTATGAGAGAGCATTAAGCAAGTTAAAACAAAAACGCACATATTTGAGACCAAGCATGAGTCAAGGCAATCTTAGTATGGATTGCAAATCAATGTAAAGAAAACTAAAATCCTTACCATTGGACTAATAGATAGCATAATGACAAATGGATAAAAAAATGAGGTTATCAAAGATTTCATTTTGCTTGAATTCAAAACTAATGTTCATGGAACCAACAGCAAAGAAATCAAATGACATATTGCATTAGACAAATCTGCTTCACAAGACCAATTTACAATGTTGAAGATCAAGAATGTCACTTGGAGGACTAAGCTGCACCCAACTCAAGCCATGGTACTTTCAATTGCTTAATAGGCAAATGAAATTGAACAATGATTAAGGATGGCCTGAGAAGAATTGATGCATTTGAATTTTTGTATTGATGAAGAATTCCGGAAGTAATCTTGACTTCCTGAAGAACAAATAAATATATATTGGAAGACGTACAACCAGAATACACCATAGAAGAGAAGAGTCTTGTTCTCACATACCTAAGATATTTTATCAAGAGAGACGTGTTCTTGGAAAAGAACATTCTCTGAACAGAACAGGCTCTGAAATAAAGAAGTAGACAACCAACAAGATGGATTGACATAGTGGTTACAATGGGCTCAAACAATAATAATTGTTAGACCAGACAGTGTTTTGTTCTGATTACATAGAGTCTTTATGAGCCTGAACCCACTCTGCAGCACTGAAAACACGGGACAAGGACCCACTCTCCAATCAGTTTATCTTAATAAGGTGGCTTGCATGTTGCTGTTATGGTTCAAGTTAGGCAACAAGTATTTCAAATATCAGCAGTGTCATTTGTAATGAGTAGGCTCCAGCAGAGCTTTTAGACAAAGAAGAAAAAGCATACAACTTCTGAAATTAACCAGTTCACACCTTCTGAATTGTAGCGGGCTAATGTCTGACATACTTTTAGAAGTGAGACCCCCAGATTAGGAGGCACTCAAAATAAAGATGGAGAAAAGCCACTCCTCAAAGTGGAGTTGAATGCTGCTAATGGAACAAAACACTGAGAAACTCTCTCTGCTGTTGAAGTGCATCTCAAAATGAGAACATCCTTTAATAATTAAATGTGAAATGTACAAGTATAAATATAAGGACATTGGAAATGAGAAGAATAAATAAATTGGGGCACATAAAGATTGCTATCCTGTTAGAGCAGACCAGCCTCTAACATCCATAGGGGTCTATAGGAGCAATCGTAAGGTTATACTATATAAAGATTAAGAATAAGAGAGCTAGGAGAGAGAGTAAAATAAAGGAGTCAGACATATTTTATGGTAGCATGCTCACCTCCAGGATGGCCATGATCTCAGCAGCCAGGTCCTTGCAGAGAGTGGGAGGAGGAGGAGAGAGCTTTTGCTCTTTATTTCTGACCAAGGCCTATCTATTCTTAGGGGCATCCACACATGTCACAGGAAGGGACTGGACAATAGGCATATGTGTGAGAGGAAGGGGATGAGCTAGGAGTGTACACGCAATCAGAAGGGGAGGGGTTAGGGGTACACATGTGACAAGATGGGCTTACTCCAGATTCAATATAGTAGCCTAACCTTGTTCACCCTTGCATGGGCTTGACCTCACTGGGCTCTCCTTCAGAGAAACAATCTACTATCCTTTCAGAAGAGAGTGGGCCCTACTTAGGGTGGGACAGACTATACAGTCTGATTGCTCTAGGTGGCTGATAATCCTTAGGGAGAATATCCTCTGGCCTGCTTGCAACGACCTCCAAGTGTATAGTCATTTACCACGTGTAGCAAGCAGTGTCTTAGGTTTGGCATATATCGGGGGGACACAACCTGGGGAAAAGCCTCTATATATCCCACAATATCCTAGGAATTAGCTGGAATAGAGTGGTATGATCATTTTAAATTGGTTGATAATACAAGGTAAAATGTCAGGAATGACATATTCAAAAGGAACAGTGTTGCATTCATGGACAAAAAAATTTGAAGGTCTACCTTTGAATACAATAGTGTCTGTGATAGAATATTGTCTTTATATGGACAAAGAAACTAGCTAATATAACTAGTGTTAAATTTCTACATCAACCACTTGAAGAAATTTTGTTTGAAATTGATTTATTGATAATTACTGTTGATTGAAATGTAAAAATTGGAAGCAAAGAGGAAGAACTGGCAGTTGGAAAATATGGCTTGTGATAGAAAAAAACCCTAGAGATCACATGATAGAATTTTGCAAGACGATGACATCTTCATTGCAAATACCTTTTTTTCAACAAAATCAATGGTGACTATAAACATGCACCTCACCAGGTGAAAAATACCTCACCAGGTCAAATAAGTGGGAGAAGATGATGGAGAAGCTCAATATTGTCAGCAAAACAAAGCCAAGGGCTAACTGTGGAAAAACTTGCTCATATACAAATTCAAGTTAAAGCTAAAAATTTATACAAGTCCATGAAATCCAAAATGTAAACTTGACTATATCCCATCTGAATTTAGAAACCTTCCCTTGAAGAAATTTCATACATTGAACACTAATGAACAGATGAATTGTGGGATGACATAAAAAAAATCATAGCATCATACATGAGGAAAACAAAATGTCATTAAAAACACAAAAATAAAGGATCAAAGTGAATGTCAGAAGAGACTCTGAAACTTGCTCTTGAACATAAAGTAGCTACTTAATGTAAACTTAAGTACAGATGAAGCAATAAAGCTGAACAGAAAAATTCAAAAGGCAGATCAAGAAGACAAAGTAAAGCATTATAATGAAATGTACAAAACTCTGGAGTCAGAAATCCAAAACGGAAGAACATATCTCAAAATGAAATAATTGAAGTAAAAAGTTTAACTGCCGCTTAGCAATACTGATGGATTCTGTGGGCAAAATATTGAAGGATGAAGAAAATGAAAGGAATACACATGGGCAACATATCAAAAACAATTGGCTGACATTCACCAATTTTAAGAGATAACATATGATCAGGCACCAATGGTACTGAAAGGAGAATTTAAAGCTGCTCTGATGGTTTGGGGGGCAAAAATAAGGGTCTAGAAACTGATGGACTACCAGCTGAAGTGTTTCAACAGACATGCAGTGCTGGAGGTACTCAGTAGTTTATGCCAAGAAACTTGGAAGACAGCTACCTGATTAGAAGATTGGAAGAGATTCATATGTGTGACACAATTGCCTACTGAGATTTGTTTGAAAAGGTGATACAACAGAATTAGAAAAATATCAGACAATGTCATTAATATTACATGCAAATAAAATGTTGTTAAGGATCATTCAAAAATGTTTGCAGCATTATATCGACAGGGAGCTGCCAAACATTCAAGCCAAATTCAAAAGCAAACTTGGAATGAGGAATATCATTGCTGATGTCAGATGGATGTTGGCTTAATTCAGAGAATACCTGCAACCGTTTTACTTATGTTTTATTGCATAGTCAATATTCAACATTGACTTGGCAGTAAAACTGTATGGATCATGACAAACCACGGAAAACTTTTAAGAGAGTCAGAATTCTAGAACACTTAAATGTTTTTATGTGGAATCCGTACATAACCAAGAGGCAGTACTTTGAACAAAATGAGGAGCTAGTACAGGATTTGACATCAGGAAACTGTATGTCAGAGTTGTATCCTTTGCCAGGCTCATTCACTCAGTATGCTGAACAATTAACCCGTGAACCTGGACTTTGTGAAGAAGAAGGCAGCATCAAGATGGAAGGAAGGCCCCTTGACAATATGAACATTAACCGATGAAATTAAAATAAGATAGCCTTCAGTATGGATTGAGCCTCAATGTAAAGGAAACAACAACAACAAAATCACAACTTGACCGAGAGAAAACTTCATGACAAAAGAAGCAAAGGTTGAAATTGTAAAGAGTTTCATTTGACCTGTTTTCACAATCAATCCTCATGGAAGCCGTGTTCAAGATATCAAATGACATATTACATCACGCAAATCTGCTGCGTGATTTTGAGGATCCTGTTGTGCCTGTGCCAAGCCAGGTATGGCAAACTGAAATGATTTGTTATGGCTCTTCTAGCCACAGTATTTATGAACCAAACCCAAACTCACTGCCATTGAGTCGATCCTGACTCACAGGGACTCTATAGGACAGGGTTGAACTGCCCCGGTGAGTTTCTGGAGTGTCATTGTTTATGGCAATAGAAAACCCTGTCTCTCTCACATAGAGATGACGGGTTTTTGACCAGCTGACCTTTCTGATCGCAGCCCAACATGTAACCACTATGCCGCCAGGGCTCATAGTCTTTATAATTCCCACCACCTGATCATGCAAATAGGGTGTGTGAAATGGTAACTCAATGTTTACTCCGTTTTCTGTTTCACTAAACATAAATCGAGCAATTTCAGAAGCAGGAAAAAGGGAATCCCACCTCTATCAAGAATGAAAGAATCACCCACATAGTGCATGCAAGATTCTTGCATGAAATGGCAATGGCCACAGAGGTACCAAATGCTGCAGCACCCAGACCATGAGAAAGCACATAGGAGAACTGCTGGGACCATTATCCAGAGCACAGGTTCTCAGATCATGGAATGGATAAGACTGAGTACTTGCAGACAGGTGGCTGATCTTCAGAGTAGGGTGCCCTTTGGGGTATTTTTCAAAACTGCAAAAGCTTTGTAACACATGCCCAAGCAGGGCAGAAGACCAGCGAGCAATATGCCTACTGGCACAACTGCGAAGAGACTGGACATGCAAAAGGACTGGGTCGTTGTTTTCTAATCCTAAACTATGCAGCCTGTTAACTTCCCCAATAATCCTCCATAATTGCGAGAATTGTTGGAGTTTGTGTGACCATTGCCACAGATTATTGAACCCAAAAAAGAAATAGAATTTCGTGGGAATGTGGGATGGTGTCAGAGGGTTGATGGAAAGAAGGTGAATTGACACAATATACCCTCCACAATGTAAGCAAGCAAACCAAATGCGAGGATAGCTTAGGACAGAGTGATTTGAACCTAACCATGTGCATACATCTATATATGTTGCTTTTATGTGTGTGTGTGAGGGAGTGTATACTCAGATATTTCTATGAGGAAGTTCTCATTTTAGCAACTCTGTATATTGAAAACGTTTATAATCTATCTTTAATTTGTTGTGGGGGTCCTTTTAAATCGGGATTTCTTTTCATTAGGATGTGGGGGTTCTGAATTTTCTGGTATTATGCTCCAAAGTGTTTCTTGTTATTGCTGCTATTATTATAAAGTTAACTTATTTGATTTGATTCAAAAATTGTTTTTTTTAAATACTTCAATTTTCTTAGTTATTTTATATTTGGATGGACTCAGATGCTATCCTGCAGAGGTGGTTTAAGAGTGAGCTAGAAATCTTGGCAGAACTCATACACAGAATTTGAGGCTACTTGTCTTTATGTCTCTCCGTCCTGGGATTCCACCCTCACTTTCTAGTAGCTGTGGTTGTGCTATGACTGCGTTAGGCATATTGATATTTTGAGTAATTGTGTTCTCCCTGGGCAGGAGCAATTGAGACTTGTCCATATTTTAACATGAAAAGAGAGAGAGAGAAAGTAGAGGGAGAAGGAAATGTATGTCACATGCTCTTCTTCCATCTGTGGATTCCCTCTGGATTATGCCTGTTTGTATAGCTTCCAGTGACTTCAGGTAGTTACTTTTGACATTCTTTTCCTGGACTTTCTAGCTGTTACCTGGGAGGGCCTGGGGAGCAGAAGTGAAGCGATGACAGAAACGCATGCCTATTTCAATCAAGTGGAAGCTCTAGTAGACTACTTTTCAATATAATTGGTCATCATTTAATAATGTGTTATCCTCGTAGTGAAGACTGTTTCATTCTTGGGGTAGTGAATACCTCAGCTTCTTTAATCACATTATTTCTGCATAATACTGGTGTCAGTTTAATGAGGCAATTACTGTTGGAGGAACAATCAATAATTTCCAAAAGCCACTTTCTGGTAGGTATAATGGCCTGCATTTCTGGTCCTGTCTTTAAATGAAAAAAGATGATTTGAAAAGATACAGATCTCAGATACAATGCCTTGAGGAAATTATTTAATAAACTGATGAGTGAGTATTGAATTACATTCTTATATTAGGTTCTCTATTTAGGATAAATTTTATTGACACCACCAGATTAGGAGGGATACAGATTACTAACTTAAAAATGTTTTATTTTGCTTTTGCTATTATTGTTGAGAATATGCACAGCAAAATACGTACCAATTGAATAAGTTCTACATGCATAATTCAGTGACATTGATTAAACTCTTTGAATTGTGCAACCAATCTCACCTTTCTCTGAATTGTTCCTTGCCCATTAACATAAACTCGCCGTTCCATACATTTCTCATTTACTCTTTTAGTTCAATTTAAAATTCGTTATGATGCTCAACTACTCCTTTCAACTTCTCAGAAGAATTTCCGACTTTTACTTACAAGTAAGCCTAAAAAAAATGGGGATTCTTAAACACAGACCCTCTATTTGTCAGTCGGTTTGTCTACTGCGGTGGCTTGTGTGTTTCTGTAACAATGGAAGCTATCTCACTGATATCTCAAATGGCAGCAGGGTTACTTAGAGTGAACAGGTTCCAGGGGGAGCTTCCAAACTGAGAATAAACAACAAAGGGCTTGGTTACCCGCTTTGGAGGACGAAGCCACTGAAAACCGTATGTATGCTTTGAAGCACAGTCAGGCCCAGAATGGACGCAGTCCATTGTTGCACACAGTCGAGAGGAGGGGTCCCTTGGATCGAGGCCACTAAAAATGAGACTGGTTAGGAGCTACTTTCTCCAAATGGAATCGACCATCATTACATGAGTCTGGTAAAATCTGTGGGAGTGGAGCCTTAGGGATCTGCATTTACTGATGCGACTCAAGGTAAGGAGAAACAGTCACAAAATTATGTTAATTATCAGGACTTGGAATGTGTAAAGTATAAATCCATGAAAATTAGACATATTGAAAAGTAAAATTGGTTGACAACTTAGAATTAGTGAGCAGAAATGGACTGGTAGTGGCCATTTTGATTTGGAAAATCATATGGTTTACTATGCTGGGAAGAATGTAATCAAGAGGAAGAACATGTCATTCATCATCAAAAACGATATTGCAAATCAATCCTGAAATATAATGCTGTCTGTGATAGGGTTATATCTATCTACCTTCAAGGAAATGTGATATAACTGTTATTCAAATTCATGTACCATCTACAAAAGCTAGTGAGGAAGAGATTGGAGAATTCTACCAATGTCTTCAGATGGAAACTGATGAAACATGTAATAAAGCTGCATTGATAATATTCGCAATTAGAATGCAAAAGTTAGAAACAGAGGAAGTAACAATAGGTGGAGTCGGAGATTGTGAGATAGAAGTCTGCATTATCAATGACTTATTCATAGCAAATAACATTTTCCAACAACACAAAAAGTGACTATGCACATGGACTTCGCAGAATGGCATACACAGAAATCAAATGGACTACTTCTCTGGGAAGAGAAGATGGAGAAGGTCAATATCAAGAGCTAAAACCAGATCAGAGCTGACTGTGGAAAATATCGTCAATTGCTTAAGTGTAAGGTCAAAATTAAGATAAAGAAAATTAAAACAGATCTACAAGAGTTGAAATACAACATAGTCTATCCCACTTGAATTTCCAGAATATCTCAAGAACAGATTTACTGCATTGAACACTAATGACCTGATGAGCTATGAGAAGACATCAATAGCATCAATCATGAAGAAAGCAAAGACCATTAAAAAGACAAGAAAGAAAAAAAAAATCAGTCCGATGTCAGAAGAGACTCTGAAACTTGCTTTTAATCATGGAGTAGCTAAAGTAAATGAAAAAAATGATGAAATCCAAGAGCTGACTAGAAAATTTCAAAGGACAGCTCAAGAAGACAAAGACAAATATTATAATTAAATGCTCAAGGACTTAGAATTATAATACCAAAAGGCTAAGAACACACCCAGCATAACTTAAACTAAAAATATATCAAGAAAAATTCAAGCCTTGAGTTGCAATATTGAGAGATTCTATAGGCAAAATGTTGAATGATGCAGGAAGCATCAGAAGATAGATGAAAAGAATACAGATTCACTGACTAAAAAGAACTAGTCAACATTCCACCATTACAGGGGGTAGCATATTCGCAAGAACCAATTGTGCTAACGGAAAACATTCAAGCTTGCTTTGGAAACGCTAGCCAAAAACAAACAAACAAACAGAAAAACAGGCTGCAGGAATAGCTGGAGTACCAATTGAAATGTTTCAGCAATCTAAGAAGCACTGGAACCACTAATCGGTCTATTCCTGGAAATGTGGAAGACAGCTACTTGGCCCACTGACAGGAAGAGGTCCATATTTGAGCCTGTTACAGAGAAAGGTGTACCAAAAGAATGCTCAAATGATAGAACAATATCACTGATGTCGCATGCAAGTAAAATTGTGTTGTGGAACATCCAACCACGTCTGCAGCAGTACATTTATAGGGAGCTGGCAGGGGTCCAGGCGAGAATCAGAAAAGCACATGAACAAGGAATATCATTACTGATGTCCGCTGGATCTTGGTTCAAAGCAGGGAATGCTAGGTGGGAAATGTCTGCTTGTATTTTATCATCTATGCCAAGGCAGTGTGTAGCATAACAAAGTATGGATAATCTTGAGAAGAATAGGAACTCTGGAGCACTTCACTGTGCATGGAGAAACTGGCTCATTTGAAGAGGACTGTGGCATCAGGATCGAGGAAGGCTTATTATCAACCTGCAGTCCGCAATGACGGAGCCTCACGTGCTGAAAGTGAGGAGGAACTGCAAGCACTTGCTGATGAAGACCAAGGATTGCTGCCTTCAGTCAGGCTTACGACTCAATGAGTAATAGACCAAAGTCTTCACAGCCGGACCAACAAATCACATCACGCTAACTGGAGAAAAGCGTGAAGGTGCATCTGACCCAAGCCATGGTATTATCCATTGCTTCAATTGCATGTGAAAGTTGGACGTTGAATAAAGAAGAATGAAGAATAATCGATGCATTCGGCGATGTGCTGGAGCTGAATACTGAAAGTACCAAGGATTGCTGAAAGAAAAAAACCAAACCTTTAAAAGTCTGGCCAGAGTGCTCCTGAGAAGCAGGTATGGCAAGACTTGACCTTACCTAATTCAGACATGTTGTCAGGAGAGACCAGTCCCCAGAGAGAGATCTGTTGGTAAAGTAGAGAAGGGAACAAGAAGAAGGTCCTCAAGGAGACGGACTGACACCTTGGCTACAGCCATGAGCTCCAGCACAGGAATGGTTGTGGGCATGATGCAGAGTGGGCAGCGTTTCTTGTTGTACATGGGGTGACTATGGGTTAGAACTGAATCTGACAACCATGAACAACAGACATAAATCCACCCCCACTACCATTGAGTCAACTCTGACATATATGGATCCTAGGTAGAGTTTGAGAGGCTGTAAATCATTCTGAAGATACCTGCCAAGTAAAAACATGTTGGAAAGAACAATGAAATGCATTTTATGCTTGAGATCCTTTGGACATAATAAAAGTCAGTATGATAAAATTCCTCTTTAGCATTGCTTAAAAATTTTCAGGAATAAGAAAACAACAATAATGATGACCAAAAAACCCAAGGCTGGATAACACTATTGTGGGGAAATGTATGCAATATAACAATGTGTGTACTGAAGAAGAAATAATTCTTGCAGAAAGCCCTGAAGATTTTAACCTACCATTTTTAGTGAGATCTTTAAAATGGTATTGCTGGTGACATGTGAACTTGAACGTTAAAGCCATGTGAAAGCCAGTGGAAACATCTTGTTCTATCACGGAGGCATTGACATGGTGAGTATTCAAGGAGCAACAACTAGTTCATTGCCACAACAGAGACACATTTTAAAGGATTCGAGTGGAAGGAGAAATGGAACAATTTTTGATGGCTAGGTCTTGGACACAGGGCTAAGGATTTAGGCATAATAGGCATGAGTTCTAAAATTAAGAACTTACAATCCAATTGAAATGATACACAAACATACCGTATATTCAACATGAGACAGCTGATGACTAGTGCTATGGTTGCAGTTCAGAATAACAAGAGTTCAAACACAGAAGACATTTCTGACTGAGAAACCACGGAGAACTTTATGAAGGAAGCAGCTGTGGATTCCAACCTTGAAAGTGTGAACAGTGCTTTGAAAATTGTAACAAGTAGAGGTTGGATGACAAAGAAAAATGAATTTGGAGGGGATAACTGAGGGGAAGTCACAGAGGAAAGGAATGTATTTTTCATATCCCAGTAAACTAGATAGTTAGGTTTTTAAAAAAAGCCACACAATTTGATGTTCGGGAGACACTGATGTACCACACATAATTTATAAGAGGCATTTTGCTGTCAGTTTATCTGAACGTATGTGCCACTAATAAAGGACGCAATTATTTTACGTAGCAGAAAAGGGGAAAACAGCTCCCAATTAGAATACTAAATGCCATTATAAAATGCAGTCTAATTCCAGAGGTATTAAACTATAAAGAAATACACAACAAATAAGTAGTGAAATATCAATCCCCACAAAATCCTCTCGTCTACATTTGCCATAAATGATCCAGCTTTGATTCCTCTGCTTTTGTCTCTTTAAATAAGACATTCTTTTGAGAGTTGCAAAGATGTCAACTTACATAAAATTTAATGGCTATCCAGGTAGTTATTAAAATAATTTCTGCCAAGAAACCAGTTGGAGTTGGATATAACACAACTTTATCAAACAGCAGGCAAGAACTAAATGTTAGCATTACTGTGTATTTGAGAAATGATAGGAGAATAAAAGCTATCAGTTCATCTCATTTGTGTGATGCTTAAATCCTACTACAAAGTATCTTCTTGTACGTCTGTTGAATTTCAACAGTCATGGGAAAGTACTTCAATAAATATCCTGAAACTCACAGAAAGCTAGCTTATTTTTTTTAAGTTACTTATTTATTAGAAAATAATAATGTTGACAGATTAAAATCGTATTCTGTAAGTACAACTTTCCAATTAAAAGTCCTTCTCTTAAAGACTTTGATATGCTTTCCCACTGTATTTTCCTCATAAATTAATGAACATGTGAGTTGAACTTTGACGTCACAGTTCCAAGGGTCTGAGCATATGTCACTTCTGAAAGGTTGGGGGGGGGGGTGCGTGGAGAAGCAGTTTGATTGTTTTTCTTTCAAGAGAAGGAACCAAAACCTTTAGCATACTGCTGGAAATAACGGGGATACCCAGTGTTAATGCAATCTCAGAGAATTGCATAGCTTTTAGGTAGTTATTATTATGCTTTGTTTGTCTCATTAAGCCACAAATTCACAGTAGAACAATCTAGTAGATTGAATTTTACTTTTCACATCTGGAAAATGACAATCATGTTCTTTCCAAATAGATACAAATGAAAAAAAGTGCAGCTAATGGAAAATTAACAACTAACAAATTATAAATAGATTTATTCATTAATTAGTTTCTGTCCAGGATATGCATACAGCCTTGTGAATATATTTGCATCTTGAACTAAGAAACTCGGGAAGTCAGTGCCATCTACACATGAAACTCTGCAGATCGAATCAGAAAATGCAGGCACTGTCTCAGTTGATTGATGGCTATGTGACAATGAACTAACCAGGCAAAAGAGGTATTAAATATAGATAACATATTTGGTATATATAAAACCATATGAGCAATTTGCTTGCTTTTTTTTCATGGAAAATGCTTTTAAAAATTACAGAAACTCCTCATATTGGCACATGTGAACCTAAACCAAACATTGTCTTCAAGTCAGTTCCAGCTCATGGTGTTTTACAGTCGTGTGTATGTGATTGTGTTAACCTGCATAGAATATGTTCACATTTGTAATGTTTAATACCACTCCAGATTAATAAACCGTTATAATCACAGAGGAAAGTAATATAACATGTCTTTTTGTAACCATGCACAGTGGTTGTTATGCATATGATAGTTCAGTTTTTAAAAGCTAATAAATTGTCCAGATGGTGTTGTATAAGTCAAATATTTGATAAACATTTGATATTTATTTATGACTGACTAATTCAGAGTCATGTGGCCTCTAAAACTTCTCTTTTGGCTCAACAGTCTCACTCTTCTAGTCTATAAATAGTAAAATATGCTAATTTGACTTCAATGGATTTCCTGATCACTAGAATATCACCATACAGAGTCCTTGTGGCGTTGTTAGGCAAGCTTTGGACTTCTGTCCACAAGGCCAGAGGTTCAAATCCACTAGCTGCTCTGTAAGATAAAGATGAGGTTATCTTGTCCCTAAATTATTTTTAGCCTTGGAAATTTACTCATGGCAGTGCGCTTGTGTTTTTGCTTCTCAGTGCGTCATCATGAAGGGGGAGTTCAGTACTCTGCTGCTAGCCAGAATACTGACAGTTCAAACGCAGCAGGCAATCTACTTCTGCAATCTACTTCTACAGCTACAGTCCTAGCAAACCCTATGGAGCAATTATGTTTTATACTCGACAACACACAACAATAGTGTATCATGATATAAAAGTGTTCATGAGAAATGATATAGCCAGGCAATTGAAAAAATACCCTAATTCATATATGTAAATGACTTTAGAGCAGTGAGTCAAAAGTAGAAAACCCAACTCCAAGGATCTTTAATGACATAGAAATTATATTACACCCTTAAAAATATATCAAAATCAAGCAGCTCCTAGATGGGTGAATTTAATGGCTCAATTCACGGATTAACCTGCTTTTCAGTTCATATCATTTGGTAATTGCAATTATGATCCCATAAGTCTCATATATAATTGATGAATTAGAGGATAAGTACAGTGACTTCTCTTGCTTTCCCTTTATGGACAGAGGAGAGGCAAGCCATCAGTCCGCAAAGCTCCTACATTTTCCCCTGTATCTAATTGGCCAGAATAGAACGTCTGAGAACCAACAAGCTATGGCTACACAATGAAGCACTTGGTGGTGTATAAAATGCTACATTGACTTAACAAAAAATACATTGTGTTTGTTAGAAATAGTAGGTGTGATTATTAGTTATATGGGCATACAATTAATAACAACAAGAAAACGAAAACAGTGTATGTGGCAGACTTCATGTCAATTTGCACCTGTGTGAACATGTAGTGGTAGAGTTCAACCTATCAGTTCACCCTGGGGGTGTGGTCTTTTTATAAGAGAGAGAGTAAGAACTTCCCTCTGTTTGCTTCTTCACCCTCCCTGCTAGTTGTGATTCTGTGTCTGCTTGGGGGTGAGGGGAGGGGAGAGGAAGGAGATGTGAACTCTGAGAGCCAATCTGGAGGCTGGAGGCACCCTGCCATGCTCCCACCAACCCTAGATCCACGTGACTCTGCATCCACTGGCCTGAGATCTCCCTGCTTCCTGCTTAACCTTTCTGTGTCATCAGTCTGCAGCTATTTGAGTTGAAGAGGGTCCTAACTAGAATCACAGGAGCCCTACTAGCATAGTGGTTACATGTTGGGCTGCGATCTTCGTGATTGGCAGTTTGAAACTACCAGTAGCTCCTCAGGAAAAAAACTGGGCTTTCTACTCCAAAAAATAGTTACACTCTTGGAAATGCACCGGAGGTCACTATATGCTTTAGTTTTACTAAGTAGCATGAGACCCACGGATTTGAGTTGTACTGGGCTGAGATGCCTTCCTGATATAAAATTACTTCTTGATATAAAGTTTCTTCCCATACATATTTGAGTGTCACTGGTTTTGTTTCTCTAGACAACCCAGCTGAACACAGAGGGTAATGTTCAATTTGACAATTTTACTTTTTAAGGTGTGTATATTATGCAGTGGGTTATGCATTGGGCTGCTCACCATAAGGCCAGCAGTTCGATTCCACTAGCGACTCTGTTGGATAAAGATGAGGCTTTCTACTCAAGTAAAAATGTACAGTCGTGGAAGCCCACAGGCAAGTTCTATTTTTCCTGATAGAGTTGCTGTGAGTCAGAAGAGCCGCGATGGCAGGTAGTTTATATCCAGCTACTAAGGGCTTTGTTGTCCAGCCCATCAATCACCATTCGGAGGGACAAAGATAAGGCTGCCTGCTCCCAAAACACATTTATAGCCCTAGAAATATTACATATGGCCACTCTGACCCAGAATAGACTGGATAAGAATGGATTTGGTTTAGTTTTTTTTCATTTAGCTACTATGACTTGTGCATCAGAACTTTGATTATGGGGATCATAACAAACTATGGAAAGACTGAAGAAGAACTGGAATTTCAGAATATTTCTTTTTGTTCATATGGAACTTGTGCAGGAATAAAGAGGCAGTTAGGGGAAGGGGACAAAGGAATACTGCATGGAATCAAATCAAGAGAGATGTATGAAAAGGTTGTATCATCTAATCATACTTAATTTATATGCTGAGAAAATGATCATAGAAGCTGGATTGTATGAAGAAGAATGTGGCATCAGCATTGGACTAAGGCTTATTAACAGACTGCAACATGCAGATGACAGACTCGTATTTGCTGAAAGTGAGAAGGAATTGATGCACTTGCTGATAAATATCAGAAATTGCAGCCTTTGGTCTTGATTACAACTCAATGTAAAAAATAGATATATCCTCACACCCGAGCCACTAACTACCATCATGATGAGTAGAGAAAATACTGAAGTTGTCAAGGATTTTTCTCACGCTTGGATTCACTATTAATATTCATGGAAGCTGCAGTCAAGAGATCAAACAATTTATTGGATTAGTTAAATAAGGAAGTAAAGTTATATATAAAGGTATAAATATAGATAGGTAAATATGTAAATATATAAAGTATACATATACATCTATGTAAATACAATAAGGAAGTAGATGGACTTTGGGCCTCTACTTAAATCTTACCTCAGTACAAGAACAGTTTGTTCTAATAATGTGGTAATGTAGGATATTCACCTTCCCAACATGATCACTGAACACAAATAGGTGCATAAGCAAATGTGGTGAAGAAAGCTGATGGTGGCCAGCTATTAAAAGATATAGCACCAGGGGTTTTAAAGGCTTGAAGTTAAACAAGCAGCCATATATCAGGGAAGCAACAAAGCCCACATGGAAGAAACACACCAGCCTGTGTGATCACAAGGTGTCTATGGGATCAGGTATCGGAAGATCATAAATAATTATATCAATGTGAATTAGAGGGGTCATAGTGGAGACCCAAAGCCCACTTGTAGACAATTGGACATCCCCTGACAGAAGGGTCACACGGAAGGGACATTTCAGCCTAGGTGCAGTTTAGCACTGACAAACACACAATATTCCTCTGGTTCTTTAATGCTCCAACCCTTCCATGATCATGACCCCAGGTCTACCTCACAAATCTTGCTAGACAACAGAATGTACATTGGTACAGATAAGACCTTTCAACACATTGAAGCCAAAAGAGATAAATACCCCAGAAGCAGTAATGGGCATAGTAACACCATGAGGGTGGGCACAGAGGAGGGGAAGAAAGGGGGAACCAATAGCAATGATGGAAATATAACACACATACACACACACACCTGAGGGGGATGAACAGCAGAAACATGGGTGAAGGGATACAGTGGATGGTGTAAGCTATGAGTATATATATTAAGGGCTCACGGGCCTGGTAGTGTGGGGGAGGGAGGGGAAAAAGGAGCTGATAATAAAAGCTCAATAGAAAGATAATGTTTTAAAAATGAAGATGGTAACATATGTACAAATTTGCTTGATATACTTTATTTATGAATTGTTATTATATTTGTGAAAGCCTGCAATAAAATGAATTAAATTTTTTAAAAAGCATTTTAATCATCCATTTCTTTGTCTCTCTGCAAAGAACCCAACAGGAGCCAAGCTTCCCAGTTAAAAACTGCCATCCAAAAAGAAAGTGGTGGGGGGCATTTTTTATCTTTTTAAAGGGATTTACCTTATAAGCAAAAACAAAATCAAGTACTAAATAGTGTAAAGATGGTAGACATGGCTTATCTTTGTTTGTTGGTTTGAATTTGTATTTGTCTTCCTGAGAGATGGAAGTATGTAGATGGTAACCCAGTTTGACATAAGGAAATTGGATCCAGGGATGCCAGGAAGACTTGGCAACAATGTCCCATCTCACACTGTCTCACAATAGAGAGCTGCAGAACCAGTTATCCTGCCCAGAGGCTGGTGAAGCAACATGCCCTGGAGTCATCAGCGACAGGTTGTTCATTTGAAGTTCTTTGTTTTGGCAACTCTTTCCTTAATTCACCTCAATTTCCTGCCTTGAAACTTGCAGGGACATAGATTATTTCTTTCAGAACAAAGACACATACAAAGGTTAGAGGATAATTTAGAAAAACACATTGACATTCAACACTGGGAGCTTCCTCTGGAACACAAAAGTGGAGCTTCCACCACCTTTCTAGAACAATGCCTGCTACTTCTTTGAAATGAATGAATCATTTTAGTTCTTCCCAGAAAAACAAGAAAACAGGTCCAATACTGAATACTAGTTACACAACTTAAAACTTAATTATGCTTGACCTTGGAATAGCTAGTTGTACAGAAATTCATCTTCCTTACTAGTAGCAAAATGTTTCTGCAGTTTTCTTTTTCTTTTTTTATTAGTCATCTTATTGGGGCTCATACAACTCTTATCATAATCCATACATACATCCATTGTGTCAAGCACATTTGTGCATTTGTTACCATCATCATTCTCAAAACATTTGCTTTCTACTTGAGCCCTTAGTATCAGATTCTCATTTTCCCCCTCCCTCTCCACCCTCCCATCTCACGAACCCTTGATAATTTATAAATTATTATTATTTTTTTCATGTCTTACACTGCATGATGTTTTCCTTCACCCACTTTTCTGTTGTCTGTCCCCCAGGGAGGGGGCTATATGTAGATCATTGTGATTGCTTTCCCCTTTCTCGCCAAACTTCCCTTACCCTCCTGGTATTTCTACTCTCATTATTGGTCCTGAAGGGGTCACCTGTCCTGGATTCCCTGTGTTTCCAGTTCCTCTCTGTACCAATGTACATCCTCTGGTCTAGCCAGATTTGTAAGGTAGAATTGGGATCATGTTAGTGGGCGGGAGGGGGGGCGGCAGAGGAAGCATTAAAGAACTAGAGGATAGCTGTATGTTTCATTGGTGCTATACTTGACCCATCTGGCTTGTCTCCTCCCCGAGACCCTTCTGTAAGGGGATGTCCAGTTGCCTACAGATGGGCTTTGGGTCCCCACTCTGCACTTCCCCTCACTCACAATGATATGATTTTTTGTTCTGGGTATTTGATGCCTGCCTGATACCTGATCCTATTGACACCTCATGATGTGTGGGCTTTGTTGATTCTCAGCTAGATGGCCGCTTGTTTATCTTCAAGCCTTTAAGGCCCCAGATGGTATATCTTTTGATAGCTGGGCACCATCAGCTTTCTTCACCACTTTTGCTTATGTACACGTTTTGTCTTCAGCGATCGTGTCAGGAAGGTGAGTATCATGGAATACCTGTTTAATAGATCAAACTGTTCTTGCAATGAGGGAGTACTTGAGTAGAGGCCAAATGTCCATCTGCTACCTTAATACTAAACCTATAAATACATGCACATAGATTTATTTCCCCATCATCATATATAAGTATATTTACATTTGTACATGCCAGTATTTAGACCTCTATGAATTCCCTTTGCCTCCTAATTCCTTCCTCTGTTTCCTTTTACTTTCCTCTTGTGCCACTATCATGTTCAGCCTTCATTTGATTTGCTTTTTCTGAGACTAAAATGTCTTCTCAGTTTATGTTAATTATCTTTTCATTATAAACCCTTATTTTACATAAAAATCTCTTTCTTGTTCTTGCTCTTCCCTCACCTTCTTTTACTTTTTCTCTCTCAGGTGGAAACAGCCATGAGGCACAGCAATAACACGGACTCACAAACAGAGCAGACACCCAACACTGAACTACGGAAAAACTGCCGTAGAAATTCTACAACATTTAGAGGATTAGTTATCTAATGCACTTGTAACACATTGCCACAAATTCAGTGCATTTAAGTAACACACATGCATTACTTTAGATTCTGAAAATCAGAATTCCAAAATTGGGTTGTTAGATTGGGGCTAAAACCAAGGTGCCAGCAGAGAAGTTTGGGGAGAATCTGTTTCCTTGTCTTTTTCAACTTTTAGAGGCCACCCAAATTCTTTTGTTCATGGACACTTTCTCCATCTTCATTTGGCTACTTCTCCTCTGGCTCTATTTTCTCTATCTCCTGCCATCCCATCATCCTTTTCTGACTTTCCTGGATCATTTTATAAGAAGCATTGTGATCACATTGGATCCACCAAAATATCTATGATAATTTCCTTCTGTTAGGATCCTTCACTTAGTAGCATTTAGAAGTTCCTTTTACCACATAAGGTAACATATTTACAGGCTCTTGGTATTAAGATGTGGACATCTTTTGGGGACCATCATCTAACCTACCACAGAGTAATAACCAACAAAATACTTCTTATAGAACTTTTTTTAAAGCATGAACTGTGTAGTATGCAAATTTTAGCTTATTTCCCCCAAACCTTCTTTAATTTATCAAGGAGCCCTGGTGATGTTGAGTTAAGTTGGGCTACTAACTGTATGGTTGGCTGTTCAAATATACTAATCACTCTACAGAAGAAAGATGGCTAATGTAAAGATTTAAGTTCTAGAAACCCTGTATGGGATCACTATGAGTTGGAACTGACTTGATGGAAGTGGGTTTGCTTGGGTTTATTTTAATATATCAGAAGCCTTGTTGATTCAGTGGTTAAGTGCTCACATTCTAACAGGAGAATTGACATTCAAACCCACTCAAAATCTTCATGAGAGAAAAAGTATGAGATCCTTTTATAAAGATTATGTCTAGGAAATTGTATGGGCAATTCTACACTGCTATAAGGGGGTCACTATGAGTCAAAATTAACTTGATAGCATTCAACAATAGTATTCAATTAATCTTTATAGAAGCTCTGTGAGGTATTGACTCCCAAATTTTAATACTAATTTTACTTAAATCACAACATATTTGGCAGAACCAGTGCTCTTACAAAAGAAATTGTATAAAATCTTGTGAAATTCATGATTAAAATTTAGTGACTCTAGCATGTCTAATTTAGGAATGAATTTGGACATTGCACATGATTTTAAATTATTTGAGTACTCATGAACATAAATAAGAACATTTTTTCTTCTAATGTTTTGACTTGGGCTGACCTATCACTTTATAAATAATTGTTCATTTGTTTTGCATATCAATCCCAGATGATTATCTGTGGCTTTTACTAAGAAGAAAGTGAGAATAAATATGAGCAATATTTGGTATTGCTTTTCTATAAATTAGTATATCTTCTGGAGTTATACACTTTTGGAAATTGCCAATTTTACAATTAACCCAAGATCAACCTATTCCCTTCTTTTAAGAACATAGTTTATCATATCAGTAAACCAAGGAAAGGTGTTTATGAAAACATTTATTCAGAAACCTCCTACTTAAGAGAAATGCATTATAGACGATAAATATTGACTTTTAAGATTTTCTGACCCAATATATATTGTAAACCCAAGATAGGGGAACTTATTTTTCTGAATGTTCTTTTCTATACTGGTTGCTAAGTCAGAATTGATAAGTAAGATGATGAAGGAATCAAGTTAGGGAAATATCACACTTTAATAGCCTTGTCTATTTCTAAATTAAAAAGTCCAAGTAGGATGATGTAACCACTCAACTGAAGTTAGATAGTATTGCTTATAAAGTCTATGTACATGGAAACATTCATTCAAAACCTTTTGCCTTCAATCTCTACAAGATGCTATGATTTTATGAATCACCAAAGCACAGTAAAGCCATTGTACAAGAGGTCTTAAACTGAGCAATGTATGAAATGAACAGAGGTGACTCTGAATTGTCAATGGTTTTGGTATTTGAAAATGGTGAAATATACCCCCCACACCACACACACACACACACACACATACACACACACACACACACACACTGTTGTTACACAGCATCTGAACATTATATGATTTGGCAGAAATCTTGTGCCAAAAATTTGCAATGGATTATTTTTCCTGCTAGATGAGTTCACGAGAAATGCTTGTTTCTTCTCTCCCTTGATTCTTGTCTCTTCTGACACTTAGAAAGCCTATGTACAACAGAAAGAAATACTACCTGGTCCTGCACCATCCTCACAATTATTCTTAGGTTCGACCCATTGTTGCAGGTATTGTGTCAATCTATCTCATCAAGGGCATAACCATTTTTTTTTGCTGCTTCTCCACTTTACCAAGAATGATGTTCTTCTCTCGTGACTGGTTGTATTTCTTCCAAGACAGATCTGTTTGTTCTTTTGGCAGTCCGTGTTACTTTCAGTGTTCTTCGCCATCTTCATAGTTCAAATGCATTAATTTTTCTTTGGTTTTTCTTATTCAATACCCTCACATGTATATGAGGCACTTGAAAATGTCATGACTTGAATCAGGCTAAAGCTTCCAGTAACATCATTGCTTTCCAATATATTTTTTCATCTTTCATACATTTAATGCTCTCTTTTGATCACAGAATTAAAGATTTAAAAATAAGTTATATTCTTGTTTCCATTTTTATTTAGTTTATTTTTATCATTTTTAGGAGCTATTAGAGATAGTATAAAAATCCATAATTCAATTAGACCAAGCATAGCTGTAAAATGACTGCCACCACCTTTTTCAAAATATTTTCTTTCTTCTTGAACTCTTTGATATCAGCTCCCCTCTATTCCCTCCCTCCCACAGCCTACTACCCATATGAACCCTTAATATATTGTATATTATTATTTTTAATGTTGCGTATCTTATACTATACAATATATCCATTCACCTACCATTCTGTTATTCATTCCCTTTGAGTGGGGTTATACAGTCATTGTTATCTTGCCCTGCCCCCTCACTACTTTTATTACCCTTCGGGAATCATTACTCCCATTATTGTTTCTGAGGGGCTTATCTATCTTGGAATTCATGTGTCATACGATTTTAATTAAACAAATGAACATATGCAGTTCTAACAAGATTAGGGAGGTAAAACGAAGGCCATAGTAGTGAGGGGAGGAAATATTAAGGAACTAGAGGATAGTTATGTGTTTCATTAGTGCTATACTAAACCCTGGATATGTTATTCCTTCTGTGAGGGACTCTCCAATTATCTTGAGGGTGGGTTTTGGGTCTCCACTTTGTCTACACTCCTTCCTATGGATTACCTGTTTATGAACTTCTGATACCTACACCAACATGCCATGTCTCATGTTGGGGCCAACATTACTGTCCTCTCTGTACATTGGCTGTTCTGAGCAGGATGTCATCCTCAAGGCTTAGTAGACCAGTATGAGGTTTCTCTCTCTCTCTCCCTCCTCCCTTTCTCCCTCCCTCCCTCTTAGGTTTCTCCCATGTGGTCAGGACAGACCAGCCACTCTACCCAGCCTATATCTTTGCTGCTGTTCTCTGTAGTACATTCTTCTATGGAGGGGTCAACATAACTTGGATTAGGGCTGGCCCCATTGCACTCAAGGCTTGGCTCAGCAGAATGAGGTCTGGTCTCTCTCTCCCTTTCCTGTGGAGACATAAACAATACCCTCCCTTTGGGTGGATTGGTTCCTTGTTCCCTAATTACCATCATTTATTTTTCACTCTCATTTTTAGTTGGATGTCATAAGCATCCCTAGGATGTGTCTGACCATGCCAGAGTTCCTGGACCTCGACCCAGAAATTATACATTAAGTAACTTATCCTCTATGCCTATTGTGCTTTTGAGCTTACCTCAGTGGACTCATGTTGTACTTGTTTTTTGTGCTTGGATAACTTCGCTTTGCAATATTTCCTCCAACTTTTCCCATGAGATGATACACTTCATGTGTTCATTGCTCCTTTTTGGGGATGTGTAGTGCACCATTGTGTGTATATAGCAGAGCTTTTTAATCCATTCTTCATTTGATGGAAACTTAATTTGTTTCAACTCTTTGCAATTGTGAACTGTGCCACGATGAACAATGGAGCACAGGTGTCTGGTCATGGTCTGTTTCTTACTCCTGGGTATATTGTCAGTGAGGGGATTGCTAGGTTGTATGGTAGCTCAAATTCCATTTATTTTAGGTATTGCCAGATTGATTTCCATAGTGACTGCACATACAGGATCACAAACAGTGGATGAGAGTTTCTATCTTACCACACCCCCTCCAACATTTTTTGAATTGAGCTATTGTGCTGATTCTTTGAATTGGACTATCTTTGGGACCCTTGCCCACTTTAGTTATCAGTGTTATTTTAACTTCATAGGAGTTTTGGAGTTTTCTGTCTTTTTCTATGATCTTGAAGAGCTTGTATAGGATGGTGTCAGTTCTTCCCTTAATGCTTGATAGAAATCTCCTGTGAAATAATCTGGCCCGGGTTGTTTTAGTTGTTAACCGCTTGATAGCCTATCTATTTCTTCTATTGCTTTGGGTCGGTTGAGTTTCTTGATGTCTATTTGGGATAATCTAGGGGGGATTGTTTTTCCATGCATTTGTCCATGTCTTCCAAATTATTGAATACATTGGAGTACAGACCTTCATAGTACTGTGTAATTAGCCTTTTAATTTTATTCAGGTCTGTTGTAATTTCCCTTGTTTCATCCCCCATCTTGTCTATAGCGATTTGCTCCTTCCTTTCTTTGATTAGGTTTGCCAATGATCTTTCAATTCTGTTGATCTTTTCAAAGAACCATCTTTTTACTGCATTGGTTTTTTTTTGTATTATTTTCTTATTTCTCACTCCTTTATCTCTGTCCTGATTTTTATTATTTCTTTTCTTTTGCTATTAGTAGGATTATTCTGTTGACTCTGTTCTACTTGCTGGAGGTTTTGTGACAGTGTATCAATCATAAGTCTCTTAATTTTTCATGTGTGTGTTTATCCAGACTTCCTTGGATAATGGCTTTTGCTGTGTCCCAAAGGTTTTGGTACATTGTATCCTCGTTCTCATTGGTTTCTAAAAATTGCCTAATTTCATTTCGAACCTGGGCCAACATCTACTTCTATTTCAGAATAGAGTTAATCATCCTCCAATTGTTTGCCCTGTTTTCTTGATCACCCTATTGTTGATTTCCAGCCATATGATTTCCAGCCATATGGAGGGAAGTCTGAGTGACCTTTATGTATTTAAATTTACTTGGATTCATCTTGTGTCCCAGCATGTGATCTAATTTCAAATAAGTGCCATAAATGCTTGAAATGATTATGAATGAGTTTGCATTTGGGTGGAGAGCTCTGAAAATGTGTATCAGGTTGAGCAGCCTAATTGCAAAGTTTAATTCTATTTCTTCTTTGTTATGCTTCTTTTCCAGTGATCTATTTTTCTTAGAGAACGGTGCATTAAAGTCGTCAGTTATTATTGTTGAGCCTGTGATTTCTTTTTCATCCTTTGAAGAGTTAGCTTAATGCATTTTTCAGGTCTATTGGGCACATGTATATTTATTGTGCTCACTGGTTCTTGGTCTATTAATCCTTTGAGCATTTTATAGTGCCCATCCTTATCGCTTGTTTTGGTGTGCAACTTGAGATCAATTTTGTCAGAGATTAGGATTTCAATCACTGTTTTTGTTTTTGTTTTTAAATTGCCATTTGCTTGGTATACTTTTTGCCAGTCTTTAATTCTCAGCCTATTTTGATGTTTGAGTTTCAGATGTGTCTCTTGTGGACAACAGATTGATGGATTACATTTTCTATACCAGCCTGCTAGTCTTTTTTCTTTTAATGGGTGAGTTAAGCCATTGATATTCAGAGATATTATATCCATCTGGATTCTTAGATGTCATCACATTGCTTTTGTGTTGGGTGTTTTCCTACATCCCTCTTTATCACTGTGTTATGAGTGTGTAGGGGTGGTTCATTCTTACCTACTCTTTAACATTGAGCCAGTGTTATCCTGGGGATTGTTTTTGGTGTATTGGACTCTGGGTTAAGTTATTCTATATGATGGTCTCATGAATTTTGTGCTCTGTGAATGTTGTTGCCACAGTGAGTCGGCAAGCATTTTTTGTTGAGCTGGGTTTCTTTTAGCATATTCTTTGAGTTTTTCCTTGTCTGGGAAGACTCTTACTTCTCCGTATATCTTGATAGAGAGTTTGGCAAGATAGAGTATTCTTGGGTTGGTATTGTTCTCTTAAATTTTGGAAGATGTTACTCCACTCTCTACTCTTCTTCATAGTATCTGCTGATAGGTCTGAACATATTCTTATCTGAGGACCTTTATAGGTGACTGCCTTTTTTGCCCTAGCTGCTCTTAGGATTTTCTTCTTTTCATCAAAATTGGATAACTTACCTATTATATACCTTGGTGAATTCTACCTGGAGTTGTGTCTAGTTGGTTTCCTCTTTGGTTCTTGGATGGTTGCCTCATTCTCATTCATTAAGTTAGGGATGTTTTCTTCCAGAAATTCTCTCATTATTTTTGTAGTTGTGTCCTGTGGTATCCTACTCTTTGTTGTGGCCAGTTTTGGTAGCCCAATAATTCTTATGTTGTTTCTCTTCATAGCATCGAACATTATTCTCAAGTTTTCTTCAGCTTCTTTGATTATCTTGTTTGACTGTCTTTCCCATTTGTTAAAATCTGCCTGGTTGTCCTTGAGATCAATGGTATGGTTCTCTGCTTCTTCTAGTCTGCTAGCAATGTATGTTAAGTTGCTATTTTCATCTATTACCTTATCCATAAGTCTTGTATCTCCTTTCAGTGATTGGCCTTTATCTTCTCTATAATTTTATCTGTTTTCTGTATTGCTTCCCTCATATCCTTTATGACTCCAAGCAGCATTCTGTAGATTTTTTTCTGTAATAGATTAATGTCTGCTCCTTACATGCATGTCATTAGTTTCAGAGCTCCATCTGACATTGCATTTTGTTTCTCCTGTTTTTCATTGAGGTTGTTGAGGCAGTTTGCTATCTGCATGTCTTTTTGGCAGAGTTTGGTGCCATTTTCCCAGGAGTAAAACAGCCCTGGGCATTCTCTTTGGGAAGCTGGTAGGAATGCTTCTGTGGACTGCCTTTAGCCAACTGTCCTAGGAGGTCTTTCTCTCACTGGGGGCGCACTCTCTCCCTAACCAACTGGAGTTCCCTTTGCTGAGCCAGGGCTACTCAGGGACCTGGGTTCCGATTATGTGTAGGCGCCTGTTGAGAGCAGCAGTTCCATTCTAATTGTGAGCAGTGAGGGAGACACTGGGAAAGCTAGGGGGAGGAAGATCTAAGCACAGATGTGCTGAATTCCCTGTAGGCAAGAATCTGGGTGTGAAGTCTAAATTGCTCCCATGGTGCCCTGATCTGAGTCTGGCTTCTAAGTCACTTGTGTTTGCCTGCTTTGGTAGGGGAGTGAGGCTGCAGTCAGCACTGGGGAGGGAATTACTATGGTGTGAGGGGTGGGGGGAGATCCCAGTACAGTTGTGCTGTTTTCCCTGGGGGCAAGAATCTGGATGGAAATCTAAATTCCTCCCAAGGTTCCCTGATCTGTGTCCAATTTCCCTGCATTTTCATGTTTCTGTAGGGAGGACAGGGCTTAAGTCAGCACCAGAGAGGGTATTTCAATCTGGAGAGGAGAAGAAGGGACCTCATGCTAGTGCAGCTGTGTCCTAGTGCTCAGGAATCAGAATAAGGAGTCTGGGCTGAATCCCATAGGGCTGAGAATCTAAGCCCTGTGTCTAGGTTGCCCTACTTTGCCTCTTTACTAGTTGTTCTCTAATTTACAGGAAGAGAGGTCTAAGTAGCATGTTCTCCACCTTCCTGGAAGTCCTGATAAAAATGTTTCAAGGAGAAAGAAAAAGTTACTTAAGTCTTAGAAAGGAGTACCGTGGTGGCACAATAGGGTTGGTGCTCTCCTCCTTCTTGGAAGGCTGGCAGTTTTCTAATCCACTATGATGTAACTTGTCTGTAAAATCCTTGTGACCTATCCAGGAAAGGTCACAGCCTTGGAAACCCTAAGGAGCAAAATGATAATCCTACAGATGGGGTGCACATGAGTTATAATGGAACCTATGGCAACTGGTGTATTTGCTGCTGTTTTGTTTATTTGGGGGTCACAAAAAGCCTCCATGCCATACATACTATTTAGATTGAAAAGATAAGAAAGAACAAATTTCTAAAGAATTTTGTTTTCACTAAGAAAGACTAAAGGTGACTATTTTTTTAAAACTTTCCCTATATGATTCACTGGTCATTCCTACAAAGAGATGTACTTTTGAAGACCTAGATTTTAAATTAACTTACTCTTTCTCCTCCACTGTATACACATCAGGATGAGCCTTGGGTTCCTCATAAGAAATGACTTGTGATGACTGCCTTGCCCTCATTTGTCTGCCTGATTTGTAAAGGTTTTTGTTGTTGTTGTTTTAATATTTTACATAAATTAAGGAAAAAGTCCCTGTGATTTGTTGCATTAACTTAAGGAAAAATAAAGATATGGCATTCCTATTATTTGATCCATATCTCCTTCCTAATATCACTTAAGCTGTTATGTATAACCAACTAATCAAATTTTAGTGAATTCAAATGAAAACATTTATTATTGATCATGATTCTACAGGACAGCTGGGCAGTTCTGATCTCTAATGGGATCAGGTATGCAGATATAGCCGGCTATGGATAAGGGAATAGGCAGTGCGATAGTTAATTTTAGGTGTCAGTGTGGCTGTGCTCTGGTGTCTACTTATCTGGCCAACTACTATTTGCTCTTATGGAGTAATCTGTACATTTGATTAAATCAGCGGATATTATGCAAAACAAATTTCCTTCCATGCCATGGGTAGACCTCAGTCAATCAGTTGAAATAGAAGTGCAAAACAGGAGTGTTCGTTGAATGTGTTTTGTCAAAACTCTTCATTCTTCCTGTCACCTGGTGTCTAGATTTTGGTATACAAACCTGCAGGAAATCAGACTGTTGCCTGACTTAGATTGTGCACTTCTCAGCGCTCTACAGATTTCATGAGCCCATTCGTTGAATCTCTGTCTCTCTTTGAAATTTCTAATTACAAAGGGCAGCTCACAACGACAAAGTAATGACTTAAAGCATTGCAATGAAAAGTGAAAAGATCTGGAATTAGAAAGCTAAAAATTAGAGCAAAAACACCTGTTCAAGCTGAAGAAATGAAGAAATAGTCAAACTTTGAGTTACAATAATGAATAAAATATTGGGCAAAATATTGAATAATGCAGGAAAAATCAAAGACAGTGGAAATAATATAGAGACACTATAACCAAAAGAATAATCCCACATTGAACCATTTCAAGGGGTAGCATAGATCAAGTACAATACAAGGTAGGTCTCTTGTAGTAACGTTTTATAACTTTTATGTTATGAGTTTTCTATCTCCTTTTTAAGTTACTCTGTAGGCATTTTATTAATTGGGCAGTTTTCACAGTATTGGTTTATCATTTTCTTTTTTAGAGTTCTTTGTTAATGTATGGAAACACAGCCAATTTTTGGTTTTTGGTCTTGATTCCTATAATGTTGCTAAATTCTTCTATTAGTGCCAGTAGCTTCCTTTTGGATACTTATGATCTTCCAAGTACAGGATTATGTTGTTTGTAAATGGAAATAATTCTACTTCTTCATTTACTACTTGAATACTTTTCCTTTTATGTCTTCTTCAAGCTAGGACTTGCAGAACAATAATGAATAAGAGTAGTGATAATGGGCATCCTTCTCATGTTCCTGCTCTCAAAGGCAAGGCTCTTAATGTTTCTCCATTGGGTATAAGTTGGCTGTTGGTTTTGTATATAGTTCATTAATTGTCTTTCCTGTTTGACCTTATTGTTGCATGATTCCGTTACTCTTCTTTGTTTGTTTCAATTGCTTTATTGTTCAGTCCCAGTAATTCTCTCTCCTTTTATAAAAATGAATTCAATTTCTTTGTTGAGCCTCTCATTTCCCCCTCCATTTGTTTCCTCATCTCTGCTAGTTTTTATGCATTGTTTTTTATTTTTTTTAACACATTTAGCACCCTAGTCTGAAGTTTAATTCTATTAGTTTGGTCTTCATAAGAGAGATTTTCTCTTTTTATTGATTCTTCTTCTCTCTTAATTTTGAGTGCTTTATCTTTTGTCTCTTATGATTGCACTTGAGGCTCTTAAAAATTTTTAAATTTGTATTATTATTTTTGTGTTGGGGGTGGTGTTGAGGGTGAGGGAGAGGGGGTGTTTTCTAATTTGTAGCCCTTGTGTTTCTAGGTGAAGCACTTGTGTGCAAACTGACTTTCCACCAACTGTTCCATGGGAGGAGTATATGGTCACCTGCCTCAGAAAAGACTCAGAGCCTCAAGAACCCCACTGGGTATTTCCACTCTGCCACATAGTATCACTCTGAGTCAGACACAACACACTGTCAGGGGACTTGGTATCTTCTCCTGGGAACCATGAGAGGGCACTGTTATACTTAGATTTGTTCTATGCAGATTCAGGTGTTCTGTGTGATTGGTCTATTGAATTAAATGCACATGCATGGCTGGGACTGGGAGAGGAGGTGCTCATTGATGCGGATGTAAATGGTGTGCTTTAGTACCCTATAGTGAAGGTGGGGGCTCACTATTATTTTCTCTTACTAAAGCCCTTCCCTGTAGAGACTCTCTTATACATCACAGTGTGAGGAGGAAGCCAGCCATTTCTCTGTTACCCATCAATGAAATATTCACCTTGCCCTAAAAGGCTCTTGAAGTTCCTCTTGGTCCTACTGCCTCTCTTACTGATTGAGACTCTCTCACAGCACTAACATCCACTGCAATCACTTTTAACTGTCCAACCTGTGAACATGCAAAGTCAATTTGTGTTGCTTTACAAAGTCAAACTGCCTTTTTGAGTTAACCTCCTTTTCTGACTTTCCTGCCTGGGGCGTGTTTTTGTGTCACTCAGTGCTAACCCCGGATGGCGACCCTGTGAGCACTTGCAGTCGCCCAGCTTCTCTCAGCGGTCCTGTCCCTCCCCTCCTGGGCTTGCGCACTCACAAGACACGCCAACACCTCAGCCCTTCTCTGCTGTTTGGAGCTCTCAATCTGAGCTTGATTTTATTTGGTATTTGGTTGGTTAATTGCTGGAGGAGGAAATGAGAGCTGCCACTTTTTGTCTGCCCGATCCACATGTAAATCTTTGAAAATATGTCCACTGCCTACATTGTTTACCTTTGATTAGACTACTCTAATTTTTACCCCCAAATAGACTATTGTTGTTGGGTGCTGATGTTCAGTTTTGAATCATTGAAAGCCCAAGTGACAAAGTAGAACTGCCCATAGGGTTTTCTCGGTCCTAATATTTACATAAGACATTAACAGGAGCTGATGAGTGGGTTCAAACTGCCAACCTTGCAATAGCAGCCAAATGTTTAATCACCACCCAAATAGGACTCCTTGCTCAAAATATGTAGACTAATAATAGAAGATTGTTGGTAGGTGGATTTTAATATTTCAAGTTCATCAAATACTTGTATGTCTTTGTTTCTACAATGTCTTTTAATTGAAACTCATTTTAAGAAGCAAAGAACACACAAAACTAATAAGAAATGAAACCTGGGTTATTCTTTGATTTAGCAAAGTACACCTCTTGCTTGATTTCAGCAACACGCTTTCTACTAAGATGACGTATACCCACAATCCATCAGTCCTTGTATCTGTAGTCTCACTTAGACAGGAGAGTTTTACTATATTCTGCAGATTACAAACAAAGTGACTTTAAGTTTAGGACAAGGAGATTTAGTAATAAGTTCCCAGAGGATTTTTTAGGTAGGTGATTCAAACCCACTGGCCACTCAGAGGGAGAAAAATGAGATTCTCGGTTTCTGTAACAATTTATAGTCTCAGAAATTCTATATAAAGTCTTCATGATTCAGAATCTACTGCACAGCAACATTTTTTTTTTGGGGGGGGGGTTGTTTATTATTTTTAAGGCCTAGAAAGGGTATTAAGCACCTAGAAGAGTCACTCACTGGGAGTCAGCAATTTTTTCACATTTCAGACCGAAACTGCCATTCTTCCTTCTCTTTGTGTAAAAGTGAATTTCCATCCCAAGGACCATCATGAACATTTTTCACCTAACATTTCAGCACATCTTCTTTTAATGAGGACATCAGACTAGCTGTGTACACCACCAGTTTCTATCGTCAGCCTCCATAATCTTTTGGTAACTCTCAGTGCAATTTTTCACCAGAGCCATTTCTAAAGGTGCAAAGAACTCTGCACATTTATTTCCCCAGAAAGTTCCCACTTGTGCTCAGAAGTAGACCAGCTCATGTAAGCCTGGCCCCATATAGGCTGTAGAGCAAGGAATTGCTATGTAAAAATGGAAATAATAATGAAAAATATAACAAACCACACCTAAGGGATATCCAAATATTTCACTAACATATTTTTTCTCTCCTTCCTTCCCATATGTTATTTAAATGATTTTATTCACTGAAGTCTTGTTCTCAAATATTTATGGGAAAAATAAAACTACTAGGAAAGGTCTTATTTTAAAATATTTATGCAAAAAAAACTGCTGGCAAAGATTTCACTTAATTACAATGTGTTCTCATTAATAGCTTGTAAAGGGCCAGTGGCCCCTCCGGGCTTTTCTTTATTGCCAATTAATTATGGATACACTAGACAGAAAGATTCAGTTGCCAATGGGAATATTTTTGATAAAGGCCTTTAATCTTACAAAAGTTCTGTCTGAATTCCCCTTAAGTGATAAAGGGGAGCTTGCTCTTTTATGAGACCAATACCCTGTACTTTGGTGGGTAAACAACAACAAGAAAAACCAGCTGCCATAAGCATAAGCATTAGGGCTCATTGTAGCTAATGTTCATGCCCCCAAACTTCAGTTACTCAGGGGATAAAATACTGATTCTAGCAAAAGGCACACAAAATCGTCAATTCAACCATTTTGAATTTCTGCTTATTTTTCTGTACTAGGAAAGCCTTGATGGTACAGTAGTTACATGTTGGGCTGCTAATTGCATGGTCAGTAATTCAAAACCACTAGCACCTTCCACAAGAGACAGACAGGGCTTTCTACTCCCTTAATTAGTAACAATCCTGGAAAATCACACGGGTAAATCTATCCGGTCCTGTGAGGTAGCAATGAGTGGGCATTGACTCGATGACAATGAGCTCCTTTTTTATTTTTTTGAAACTTGTTGCCTTTGGAGGCAGAAAAAGGCAAATATATTTATATGAGGATGGGGAAATAGACCTATAAGCCTACATTTATAGGTTTAGTATTCAGGTAGCAGAAAGACATTGGGCCTCCACTCAAGTACTCCCTCAACGTAAGAATACTTTCTTCTATTAAATTGGCATTCTAAGACGCTCACCTTCCCAACACAACCGCTGAAGACAAAGCGGGTGAATAAGCAAATGTGGTGAAGAAAGCTGATGGTGCC
>NW_022111372.1:20484577-20500631 GCF_000313985.2 Echinops telfairi
TTGAGAATGATGTACAAATGCGCTTTACACAATTGATGTGTGTATGGATTGGGATAACAGTTGTATGAGCCCCTAATAAAATGTTTAAAAAAAAAAAAAGAAAAAGGTGCCCTCACTGAGTGGGTTACATGTTGGCCTGTTAACCACAAGGTTAGCAGTTCGAACCCACCAGCTGTTTCGAGGGAGATCAATGAGGCTTTCTGCCCCCGTGAGGATTACAGCCTCAGAACCCATGGGAAGAGATCTAGTCTGTTCTGTAGGGTTACTGTAAATCAGCAGTGAGTTGGTGACAGTGAGGGAGGGAGTGAAGGCGGGCAGGCTGGGCGTGAAGCAAACCTATGCCATCTCTAGTTTTCTCCATTGAGTTATACCTAGAATTCTCATGTTGTCTCTGCTGCGCCTAACTCACTGTTCAGTGCTAAGAAGTGGCTTGCTTGTCAAAATTGTTATTATTGTTATTAGTTGCCATCAAGTCAATTCCAACTCACGGTGGCCCCGAGTGTAGGAACATCCCAAAGAGTTTCAAGGCTGTGTCCTGTCAGAAGTAAATCACCAGACCTGTCTTCCAAGATGTCACGGGTGAATTGGAACTGCCAACTTTTAAACTAGAAAAACAGGGCAAGCAGTGTTTAACCTCTACCCTGCTGGTGTAGTGGTTATGTACTGGACGGTCATCTGAAAGGTCACAGTTCTAAATTACCAGCTGCTCCCGCACAGAATTAGTTCCAGAAACCCACAGAAGCAGTTCTAAAATGTCCTATAGGGTCGCTCTGAGTCGGTGTCCACTTGATGGCCGTGACTGCAGTGTCAGTTTTATAGGCCAAGGAACATGCACAGGTGGCGTTTTGCAATAAGTATTGGGTTAAAAGTTTGTGGATTTAAAGCCACCAGGTGCTCCATAGGAGAAAGATGAAGCTGCCTCTTCTTGTAAAAGTTTGCAGTCTCACAAACCTAAAGGAGGCCTTCTACTCAGTCCTACACAGTCACTCTGACTCCACAGTGGCCGTATAACCAGTTCGCTGCTGAGCCTGCATCTCTTAGGTATTCTCTCACTGACTCACCCACCCACTGCAAAACCTGTGTTATCTGGGCATTGATGGGGCTGTCTTGTTTTCTCAAGTTTGGTTGTTTTAACTGTTGACAGGATGCAATCTGATCACATTGCTATTTCTTGTTTTAGTGGAAATTATCAAAATTTTCCTTCTCCAACAGGTTTCTGCCTAAAAAATTTCTGGCTTTCACAGTAGATACCTTTCTTTCTCTCTGTGTACGTGTCTAACCTGTATATACTCGAGTAAAAGCTGACCCAAATATAAGTCAAAGTACCTAATTTTACCAAAAAAGCTGGGAAACTTATTGACTTGAGTATAAGCCTAAGATGGAAAATACAGCACCTTCTGGTAAGTTTCAAAATAAAAATATAGATACCAGTAAAATTACAATTATTGAGGCATCAGTAGCTTAAATATTTTTGAATATTTATTTCAAAGAAAAACAGTAAAACTAGCTATGTAAGTGGAAAAGAGAGTCAGCCAAAACAATATGGTATCAACAATAACTTTAAAAGTACAAAAACTGTAGTTTAATCAGCAACCAAGCTAAAGCATAAGAGTTAAAATCCTTCAAAACTGGATTCCTCCTCATCATCTGTATGTCCAAAGGGAGCTTCAGCTTTAGCTGGTGAGAGGTTATCAGCATAGACGTTGTCATCATCACTGAGTTCGCAATCATCACCATCACATGGCTGTCGTTCTCATCCACAGCGCTGTCCTCACTGCCACCCACAGCATTCCCATGCATCATGAACCCACTTTGCTATCAATTCTATGTCGGGCTTCATCACATTTCCAACTCTTATCAGTCGGGCTTGACCAGATGACATCCATTCATGCCACATCTTTCACACACCATCTTTGAAAGGTTTATTGAAATACACATCTAGGGGCTGCAATAGAGATGTTAGCCCACCTAGAATAATGGCCAAAGTAACTTGAGAAGACTTAGCCAATTTTTTTATGTCATCAGATGTATGGGCTCTGAACATACATGTCCCAAACTAGCAATGATGTTTTTTTCTTTAAGGCTGTTCCTGGTCATCTATTCCAGATTTCTTCCAGACATATTTTTTGCTCCATCTTCATCCATCCAGCCTTTAATATGTGCACACACTGTAATTCGTGGTGCATACGCTATTCTTCATTTTCTGTGTCTGCTAAGAACATTTTCTGTGTCTGCCACCAACCGTTCCTTCCACTTCTGCACGTGCACTTCACTTCTTCATTAAGAATGGGAGTGTCCTTCTCTCTTTGAATCAAAATGGCCTTATCACTTGCTGTGACAGATTGAGGTGAAAGTGACACTGTGTCAAGAGGAGGCTTTACTTTCAGAGGAAAGGCAGCATCTGCATTTGCTCCCCAGTTTGCCTGAAAGAGGTGAGGCAATGCCCAGAGTGCGGTCCAGCCAGTAGTAGCCAGGTTGGCCAGCCCAGCGACAGCCCGAGACATGCCCATGCAGTCATATGGGATGGCCCATGTTCAGCTAAGCTCTCAGATGGATGAGGGACCTCAGCTAATACCAATAGGGAGCAGCAGACCGCTCCCATGAAAGTTTCTAACTCACAGACTCTTAAAACGAAATAAATCATTATGGCAAGCCTCTAAATGAACTGTTCTTGCCATTAGGGGGCCATCCAGCTGACACCAACTTGCAGCCATCCTCTGTACAGCAGAAGAAAACCACTCCTGCATTGCCATCATGATTGTTACCTGAGCCCATGGCTGCAGCCACTGTGTCAATCCATCTTGTTCTTTGTCTTCTTTTTTCCTGACCCTCGACTAAGCATGTTTCTAATTCAAAATATACCAATACTAATACTAATTTAAATGCATTTTCTGTAGCATATAGACTGGAAGACTTAAAGAGAAGATTCACCTACATTTGGCACCAGGCCCATTCTCTTGAATTCTCTCTTTTGGACTGTCCCCAGGAGAGGTTTATCCTTGATGATTACACCACGTAGTTTCCCTCCTCTCTATTTTATTGTGCTGTTTCATGAGGGGGAGGGTCCTGCCAGAGAGCAGAGATGTAGTAATGACCGAGTGCTGCTGTAACAAAGTACCACAATTTGGGTGGCTTATTAGAACAGGAATAAGTTATCTCACAACTATGGAGGTTAATAGTTCAAATCTAGAGGTTGACAGAGAAGCAAACTAAGGGAATCACTTTTCGTGTCTTTCTCAGCTTCTGGTAGCCCCTGCATAACCTTATCTTCACATGGTCATCTTCCCTCTATCTCTGACTCTCTTCCCCTTTAATAGGATGCCCTCGGGTGGAATTAGGATGAAACCTACGCAAATATGGTTTTGTTAATTTAGCTAGTAATATCTACAAAATCTCTATATTTATCAAGTTCCCCTTCACAAGTATCATGACATCAATAGAAAAAATTTTGGAAGGCACAGTTTATTCCATATCACATTGTAAGTTAATCCCAGCAGTATCAAATTATTTTCCTTGGTGTCTTCATTGAATTTTAAAAAATATACTCAAAAGACTGCTTAAAATATGATATATATTTGTTTACCTTGTGTATGCATTATCTCTTCAACTTTATATCACCTTCCTTGTCCTCTAGATTGTACCATTATAATATCGGCACACTTTTCTATCTTCTTCCTTTTAAAACTATCAGTTCCTCTTTCCCCTCAGAGAACTCCTCCCTGTACTTTCTCAAGTTTTCTATTCAAATCTGGACTGTGTTCTTTCTTGACCTACCCTCCCCTGCCATCCCAGCATGCCCCTTCACTGATTTCCCAGGGTCCCAAGTCCTCCTTTTGTCCTTATTTTGTCTAGAGCACATTCTTGAATATGCTCTACACATATTTAAGAATATGTCTTAAATTATTTGAAATTATGTTTAGAAGATAAGATATTTTTAGGTTTTCCATATCTGAATTTCACTTTAGTCTGCTCTTATAATGATTTATCCCCAACTATCCCATTTATATTTTATACATTTAATACATTCCTCAATAATACTTGTTTTGGTTTTTAAGTTTATTTCTAGCTTCTGAAACTTTTACTTTTGTCCAAGATTAAAGTTTAATATTTTTATATTATTTCTCTTTCCTCCAGGGTTTTCTATATGTTTGTTTTTGTCAATTTAATGCTATAGAGTTTCTTAAGTATCTGGTGACATTTTATTGTCTCTTTATGTGTAAAGATGTGGTAGGAACAAAGCTAAGTTAGGCATCAGAGTATGTGATGATTCAAAGGCTTTACAAGATGCTGGGAAGCCAATCCAAAACTGAAGATATCCACTTTCTTATTCAGAAATAAGAGTGATCTTATATCCCCCCTTGCCTGTTTTTTGAATTTCACTGGGGAAAAAAGTCATTTGTTGTTATGGGTATTGCTATTGTATTACCAGGAGGAGAAAAAGCTTGCTATCTGCTACTCTGTAAGTGGTGCTGGGGTGTGAATGGTTCTTCAGGATGCAGACTTGCAGTAATTCTGGCTCAACTTTTCAGATCTAGAGCCCTGAACTTCCCAGGGTGCTTTTTAGGCAATAACTTTCTATACTTTGCTCCAATAATATTATCCATCTACTTTATTTTGGCCATAAATTTGTTTAACTTTAGTCTTCATCCAATGTTCTACCAATCCTCTCCTACCCCTGGTCAGCACATATTCTCTTTATTATTGTGAGTTTAGACCTAGCTATTGTACTATTCTATTTCACTTTGGACAACTACAAACAATGAACATTTCAGATATTTTAATATCTATGTCTATCTATCTATCATCTATCTATCTATCTATCATCTATCTATCTATCTATCTATCTATCTATCTATCATCTATCTATCTATCTATCTATCTATCTATCTATCTATCTATCTATGTAGTATATTCCAAACAGTCTTTGAGACCCATTTTTCTCAAACATCCTTTTGTTATTGTTGCTTATCTGAAATTTAAATTAATTTGGACATCTTATATTTTTACCTGGAATACTTAAGGAAAGCATGCACATTATGGCTTTCACCTTTAAAAATAACCTTTCCCTAGGTTTATAATTTTTCTTTTATTTATCTAGCTGCCCGAACTACCAAATCTTTTTCTCCCCCATTTTCATATAATAACATTACCCATAACAAAAAATGGGCATTTTCAATGAAATTTAAATATATAACAATAAGGGCAAAGAATTTTTCTTCTTACTCGTTTTTCTTACCACTTTGTTAGAATAATATATAACACGGCTGCTTTAAGTGACCTTTCCTCTGCCATTTTCTGAAGCTGTAATAACCTCAAGGCCACAAGTACATTAGCTTACAGAACCATACTTATTAATCTATTTTAACGTTCCTTTGGTAACGTTTTTTTTTCTTTTTCATAATTCAGGTAACTTTCCAGAGGCATCATCTTTTAAAATTGTCATAATTACTCTGCATCACTTTCAGATTAGCAGATGAATGCTCCCCCACTAGAATGAATAGAAAGGAAGCAGACTTGGACATAATTGATAACTAATCATGGTATTTAATTACTGCTAGGAAGACAAAACAACGCAGACCATTGAGTATACTAAAAATAGCCAAATCATTTTAGATAGATGCCTCACCTCATTCATCTAACTTATATACCTAACTGCCTTAAACAACTATGTAATGCTTTCATTTATCTTTGAATGAATTTAACAGACATCTTAATTTGGAGTGACACTGTAAATTTATATTCCCTGACGTTTTGACAGGCTGTGGTTATTAGAGACTTTTTATGATTAAAACATTTTTTCTCTAACAATCTTAGGTAGTCATGTCATTGACTTTACAATTTTTCTAGAGTTAAGTTATTGTTATATGCAGTATGATGCTGAAAATTGGGAGTCTTGATTGGCCTGTTTGTTTTACTGGAGCAAGAATTAGTTTGAAGAAAATGGTTCTCTCCACATCCCCCATATGGAAGCAGGGTTAATTCTGTTTAAATATCTATGATCATCCTCATGCTCCTTATCTTTAGACTAGATCAGTATGTGTAACTGCATTGTAGGTTCTCATAAGAGAGGACTATGTTCCTGCTCAGAGCAGACAACGCACTGGGAGGACCATAGGGCTGGCCCCACCACGGGACACGACATCCCTCACTGAACCATGGTGCTGCGGGGGACAGCACTGGAGACACAGTGCGGGAATAGTGCACGGTCTGGCCCCATCACGCTGGCTGAGGCACTGAGGGCTTGCAGCAGAGCAACAGGGGAAGCAGACTGATGAAACCCCCGGGGGAATAACAAAAATAGACTTTGGAGAAGAGTGTGATACCCTATCAGACTCAACTGGAAAGCACTCATAAAGGCCAACAAACAGACCTTGAACTACTAATGGGCTTTTCCATTTTTGTCAATGGCTTTCTTTTTGTTATTGCTATTTTGTTCTTGCTTTCTGTTGTTGTTATTGTTTTGTTGGTTTTGACTTCTTTTGCTGTTTTATTTGACTTTGCCTAGTTTTTGCACCTATTAATGTATCTGCATGTCTATCTAGATAAGATAGGCGGGAAAAATAATTCGGAGATGAAAATAATTGGACCAATGATTCTGGCGGGGTATGGGAGAAGGAGAGGTGGGAGAAAGGAAATTGGGGGTGGGAAGGACCAGCCCAGGGACTAAGGAACAACAAATGATCTCAAATCATTGGCAAGGAGGGTGCAAGAGATCTGGTAGGACTTGATCAAGGGCAATGTAACCTAGATGAATAACTGGAACGCATATGAAGGCTGAGCATGATAGTGGGACAAGAGGAAAGTAAAAGGAAATTGAGGAAAGAGCTAGGAGGCAAAGGGCATTTATGGAGGTCTAATTACAGGCATGTGCACATGTAAATATATTTATATATGATGATGGAGAAATAGATCTATGTGCATATATTTTTAGGTTTAGTATTAAGGCCACAGATGGACATTGGGCCCCCACTCAAGTACTCCCTCAATGCAAGAACAAATTGCTCTATTAAACTGACATTCTATGATGCTCACATTCCTGACACAATTGCTGAAGATAAAGTGGGTGCATAAGAAAATGTGGCGAATAAAGCTGATGGTGCCCAGCTATCAAAAGATATAGTGTCTGGGGTCTTAAAGCCTTGAAGGTAAACAAGTGGCCATCTAGCTCAGAAGCAACAAAGCCCACATGGGAGCACACCAACCTGTGTGATCACGAGGTGTTGAAGGGATAAGGTATCAGGCATCAAAGAACAAAAAACCGGATCATTGAGAACGAGGAACAGTGCAGACTGGGGACACAAAGCTCATCTGTAGATGACTGGACATTGCCTTACAGAAGGGTCATGGGGAGGAGATGAGCCAGTCAGGGTGCAGTGTAGCAACAATGAAACATTCAACTTTCCTCTAGTTCTTAAATGCTTTCTAACCCCACTATCATGATCCCAATTCTACCTTACAAATCCGGCTAGGCCAGAGGATGTACATTGGTACAGATAGGAACTGGAAAAATGTAGGAAAAAGGGATGAAAAACTAAGAAAAAGGAGAAAATGAGAAAAATACAATGAAAGCATAGCCTAAAACTAAAATTGAGCTATAAATATTTCTCTGAAGTTTCTAGCAATGGTAGAAGAACTTTAAACACATTACAATATTCATGGAATTCAGATGAAAGATAGAAATATATTTCCAAGTAGTATCATAGTTGTCCCTAGTAGTGGGGCCAAAAAGAAACCTCTTGGTTGTCATAAAAAGAAGGTGTCTTCAGCGATCATGTCGGGGAAGGTGAGCATCACAGAATGCCGGGTTTTTAGAAAAAAGAGTTCTTGTGTTTAGGAGGTATGTGAGTAGAGGCCCTATGTCTCTCCGCTGCCTTAATACTTAACATACAAATATATGTACATAAATCTATTTCCCTATCATGATAAATAAATATATTTCCATATGTGCACACCTGTATATAGACCTCTACAAATGTCCTTTGCCTCCTAATTCTTTCCTCTATTTCCTTTTACTTTTCTCTTGTCCCACTATCATGTTCGGCTTTCATATGGGTTTCAGTTATTTCTCTTGGCTACATTGCCCTTAATCAAGCCCCACCAGGTATACTACACCCTCTTTGTCATCGATTGTAGATCACTTATTATCCCCTTGTCCCTGGGTTTGTTGGCACCTTCCTTCCTTTCCTCTGCCTTTCCCTCTGCAGCATCTCCTCAGAACCATCAGTCCCATTGATTTCTTCACTGCAGTTGTTTATCCCACCTATCTTATCTAGACAGACATGAAAAACAATAATAAGCACCAAAACAAAACAACATAAAAAAACAACAAAAAGCCTGTAAATAGTTTGAAGTCTGTTTGTTGACCTTAGGAGTGTTTTCTGGTCGAGTCTGATAGGGTGCCATGCCCTGACCCCACAGTCTATTTTCAGTATTCCACAGGATGAGTGGTTTGAGTGGTGATACCTGGAGGGTGGAGGAAGGGTGGGGTAAAAAGGGGGAACCAATTACAAGGATCTACATATAACCTCCTACCTGGGAGACAGACAACAGAAAAGTGGGTGAAGGGAGACGTTGGACAGTGTAAGACATGACAAAATAATAATAATTTATAAATTATCAAGGGTTCAAGAGGGAGGAGGGAGGGGAAAATTGAGGAGCTCAAGCAGAAAGCAAATGTTTTGAGAATGATAATGGCAACAAATGTAAAAATGTGCTTGACAATAGATGTATGTATCAATTATGATAAGAGTTTTATAAGCCCCCAATAAAATGATTAAAAAAATAAAAGAATAAGACCTAAAATTGTCACTACTCAGCACTTTTCCAAATCCCAGTTGAATGAAAAATAATAGGTGGATCGTATCTGGCAGATGTGCACCTAACTATTGCTCCATAGTCCAACGTCAATCCGCTTTCTAAGCCAAGCAGTAAAAAACTTAAATTCACTTGAACATTTTAACAGTAAAAATGTTGGTTACTCTATACAGTATTAGCTGTATTTTGAATTCAAACTAGGCCGATGAACTGATTCAAAAGAATTGGAAGCCATTTCAAAGAAATAAAGAATAAATAGCCTGTTTAGCTTTACACGATCATGAGAGAAGAGGAAACTATTAAGAAACAGGTAAGAAGAAATAAACGACAGTGTAATACATTGTGAAAGCCAAGTATGAGTAACTGTTTCTCTATGGAATATAACTGAATTACCCAAACAAACTGTAAATTTGTATCCATTTCCAAGCTTTTTCAAACTGATTCCAGCAAGCACTTCAGACTGGGTGGGGCTGAGAGGTTTATTGGTCCCAGATTCCCTGTGTTTCCAGCTCTTATCTGTACCTGTGTACATGATGTCTAGCTGGATTTGTAAGACAGAATTGGGGTCATGATAGTGGGGAAAGGAGAATCATTAAGGAACTAGAGGAAAGTTGTATGTTTCATTGGTGTTATACTGCACCCTGACTGGCTTGTCTCTTCCTTGTGATCCTTCTGTAAGGTGATGTCCAATTGTCTACAAATGGGTCTCCACTCTGTGCTCCCCTAAGTCACATTGATATGATTTTTTTTGTTCTGGGTCTTTGATGCTTGATACCTGATCCCACCAACACCTCATGTTCACACAGGTTGGTGTGCTTCTTCATGTGGACTTTGTTGATTCTCAGCTAGATGGCTGCTTGTTTATCCTCAAGCTTTTAAGAACCCAGATGCTATATCTTTGATAGTCGGGCACCACCAGCTTTCTTCACCACATTTACTTTCGTACCTGCTTTGTCTGCAGTAATCATGTTGGGAAGGTGAGCATTATGATATGCCAGGTTATTAGATCAAAGAGTTTTTGCATTCAGGAAGTGTTTGAGTAGAGGCCCAATGTCTGTCTGCTACCTTAATGCTAAACCTAGAAATATATGCACATAGATCATCATATATAAATATATTTACATTTGTGAATGCCTGTATTTAGACCTCTATAAATGCCCTTTGCCTGCTAGTTCTTTCCTCTATTTCCTTTTACTTTCCTCTTGTCCTACTATCATGTTTGGCCTCATTAGTTTCAGTAATTCCTTTCAGTTTCATTGCCCTTAATCAAGCCCTATCAGGCATCCTACACTCTCCTCACTATTGATTTTAGATCACTTGTTTTTCCCTTGTCTCTGGGTTTGTTAACACCCAATTCCTTTTCCTGGCCTTCCCTTTTCCCATGTCCCCCCAGAACCATAGGTCCCGTTGCTTTCTCCTCCAGATTGTTTATCTCACCTATCTTATCTATATATTCATTTTTATTTAGCTAAATATCTAAGTAAGCTTACTATGGATCCAAACCAAAAGTGCAGTATAGACCTACTGAATTTGATTCTGGGATTTTAAGATAGGATAAGCGAGATGAGATGATTTTAACCTCTACACACCTTGACGTAAAATTATTAGACTAAGCTATGAGCTCTAAGGGGACCTGAAATGAAATCGTGAGAGCCAGCATTTCCTGGGACTACCTGCTTTTCTGAAGCTCCCTAAATTTCACCCTTGACAGGGTACAATATCAGATTATATCATGTGTATTCTGAACATCAGTAACAAAATAAAGAACTATTTTTAGTTGAAAATATTGGGTTTTCCTTCTCTGATGTTTTTCTTGCAGTTAGTAGTTTTCACAGGTTTCACTGTATTTTGGGCCTTTCAGAACTCTGTATTGTCCTTATTACTTTTTTAAGGACTGAATCAACAAAGAAAAGAAATAATTTTGAAAAACAAAATCCACACATTCTTGTCAATTTGAATACAATGAATGGAAGTAAATTTATCCCAATCCACGTTCTATTCCTACTGCACACTCCCCAGTCCCATTTATTTAAGTTAAGAATATTTTGGAATTTAAATGGTCAGTCTAGATGGTTATTTGTATTTCTTTTTTCAGGTACTGCTTGAAGAGGCAGTGTGTGTGTGTGTGTGTGTGTGTGTGTGTGTGTGTGTGTGTGAATTTTGCGAGACATTATGTTAGGGAGGAAATGTGGAATCTATGAGTTGTGCAATGGTTAATATGCCTCCAGATAACTGAAAGGTTGGAAGTTCAAGTCCATTCAGCATTACCTCAGAAGAGAGGTCTGACAATCTACTTCTGAAATATCATCCACTGTTGACTATAAAGAATATATTAGAGTTCTACCATGAAAGACAAGGAATAACCATGAGTTGAGATTATCTAGGTGGCAATTGCTTTATTTCCAATAAATATATAAAACCTATCTTGAGGCATCCATACTAGCTTTGGAGATGATGCACAGCTCGTGTGCCCTTTGGAGCTGACTGAAATAAAGAGCTGTTTCGTTCCCTGTCCCTGTAGTTGTACATAAAGCTAGGACCCAAGGTGACAGTGTCTTCACTTCAATGCCACCTTTGGCCCCAGGAGAATTTTCTGCTTTAGTTACCCCAGCTGACACTGAAATAGACACACATGTTTTATTCATGAAAGTAGAACTTGTGACGATAGCTCCCAATACACTAGAGTGATGAAAATGTAATTAACATTGCACCTAAATGAATCTGTAGTTATGTATCAAACTGACGCATAGATTAAATTTTCACTGAAAAAGCATGCTCAACTCTGCAGTCATAAGCTAGTATAGTATCCTGCTAATTAGTTTAGTTCATATTTGTTCATCAAAGATGACTGAAAATGGGAAAATATAGGGACTTATCTTTTTATTAAAAATGACTTACTTCAATGAAGTTTTAAAAATGGAATCCAAACTATGTGTTAACTTTTACTTTACGTTAGATTTGTGATAAACTGCTAGGTACAACCCCCATCCTGAGAATAGTTGTATCTCATTGTATCATACTGAAAAGTTTTTAATTTTCTGTGTGATTGATAGTTTAGGTGGTAAGGGAGTCATCACTGACCCAGTGGCTAGAAGAAACTCCATGCCCTCTTATCTTTGGTTTCATCTCCTGAAATAAAGAAGAACTGGGCTATGACTAGCGATTGTGAACTTTACATTTCCTTTGGGGAGAAAAACCAACTGATTTTACAGTTCTGAGGAGGATCCAAAATGATATCAGGCTAAAACTAAATAAAGGGCAGGATGGACTTTGAAAGACTTCTCTACAGTCTCAGGTACAGTTTTAGCTCATGTGAGAAATATTTAACCAACAATCTGTGGAAAATACTGACGTCACAAAATCACAAATGCCATGAATTAATGTGGCTATACACTGTCTTAATGAAGTAGGGCTGAAATAAAAATCTGTTATTAGCCCACAAAATTCGAGCTTCAAAATTAGAAATTAAGATCTAAAGATTGATGCAATATACAAGGGGGTACACCCCCAATCTGGTATTGCTCTGGCTGGAGTGGAACTTGTGTGGTAGCATTTTTCCCACTGATGAGCATTGAGCAATTCACTCTGAGCAAGTGCACCCAGCATTGTTATCTAGGAAGGTTCTTTCTGGTCACAGTGAATTTTTTCTTAAAATCAGTTTCACTTGAACCCCGTCTTTTTGTGATGGACAATTTAAGAGAACAATGTGTGGCTGTGAAATTTTGTTCACTGCTTGGGAAAATGTCACAGAAATTGTGATATTGAACACAAGACATCTTTAAAGTGTTGAAAAGCAAGAAGCTTACTTTGAGGACTAAGGTGAACTTGACCTAAGCCATGGTATTTTCAATTGAAAACCAAGAAGAATTGGTGGATTTGAATGATGATGTTGGTGAAGAATATTGAAAGTACTATGGGTGGAAAAAGGAACCCACATCACTGTTTTGGGAGTACAGCCAGAGCGCTCTTTAGAGGGAAGGGTAGTGAGACGTCATCTTACATACATTGGACCTGGTGTCAGGAGCTTTCAGCCCAAGGGTAAAGTAGAAGGGTAGCAAAGAAGAGGAAGCCCCTTCAAAAGATGAATTGATATAATGACTGTAACCACGGGTTCAAGCATAAACACAATTGTGAGGAAGGAGCAGGCCTGGGTGGTGTTTTGTTTTGTGGTACCCAAGTGCACTATAAATTGGAAGCTACCTGATAGCACTTAAGGACAAAAACCAACTTATCTCAATGGCCTTCCTTATCTGCCTTCCTCAGTTAGAGCAGCCTTAGTGCTTGAGCTAAAAAGGAATTTTGACTGCAAGGGAGAGGGCTGTTACATTTTGGATTTCTAACAAAGTGAACTTTATAATTCTAGTATTTTGATGAACATCAGTCTAGCTCTTTAACTTTCTCTATCAAGAGTGTGATAGGTATGTACTTTCATGTCAACTTGATAAATAACTGTACGGGCGGAGTCGAGTCTGTCATTCACATCAAAGTCTGATGATGCCTCCCTGTGGGTGTGGCTTTCTCATGAGGGTCCTGGGAACTTCCTCTTTCTCTCTCTGCCTTCATCTTTTTGTGGACAAGCCACACAGAGACTTGCTGTGACCAGTGAGCGCTCTCTCTTCTGCTTCGCCTTGCTGTTGAAGAGCCACACTCAGAGAGCTGGAGGAGCCATGTGGGAGACCAGCACCATCACTGAGATGCTTCCACTGCCACTGGATCAATGCGATTTTGCGCTAATTGATCTGTGCTTTTCCTTCATTCTGCATGCTGCATGAGACTGCATGAGTCTGAAGATGGGTTTCGGACTAGTATTGGACTTATGGGCTAATATGGGACTTCAGGACTTGTTCTGGACTGGGCTGGGATGTTTTCTTAATATACAATTACTCCTTGATATAAAGTTCTTTCTTATATGTATCTGAGTGTCCCTGGATTTGTTTCTCTAGTCAATTCAGCCTAACACAAAGAGGAAAAGAGGAAGACCCTCCATAGGATGAGTGACATACTGTCTACAACAATGGGTGCAAACATAACAATTGTGAGTGTGGTGTAGGACTGACAGTGTGCTATTCTGCCATATATATGAGTTCTATGAGTTGGGACTGAGTGAACGGTACTTAAGAAGAACAGTAACAACATAAGATAATCTATATTAGCTCAGGCATAAACTCCTCAAACTTTGGGGTAACAATTATCATGCTCAGCATTTGCTTAACACATATTTTGATGTTTGAGTTTTTATTTAGTATTCTTTTCTATATATTGTAAAACTATAAATTAATTGTTTTCTAATACAATACAATTTAAGTGACTTTTCTCAATGAAAACTAAAATGAAAGCTTAGAAAATTATCCATAAGGTAAATTGGTTAAGGGCATTGCAAAATTATGAACAACAAAATACACTGTAACAAGTTGAGAAAATCACAAGGTAAAAGTCATAAACACTTTTAGATTAAATTGTGTCAGATGTCTGTAATTCTTGATTTACTTCAAAGGTATAATACTGGAAATGTAGGTATACATTAGTAATACAGTTTATATGAAAAAAAGAAAGTGACTTTCAGTCAGAATTCACATATAAAACAAAGGCATGATCCTTAAAGCAAATAATAAGTGAATGAATGGACATTCCCATGTTTGGAGTTAAAAATAAAATGTTGATCATAAATATATACCTTTATATTAATATTTTTACCCTTTTTTTTAAATCACTGACAAAATACTAGCCCCTTTTTCATTAGATAAGAGATTTAAATATTAATATATTCACTTATCAAATCTGTTCAATGTTAGCATATCTAAATAAAATGAAATGCCATGAACAGAAGGTTCTCATTCACAAAGACACTTTGAAAGGAGCCAGCCAGAACACTCAGACTAATCTTATTTTGACAGATCAAAAGAAACCACACTCACTGCCATCTAGTTAATCCTGACTCCTGGCCACCTTACAGGACCAGGGAGAACGGCCTGGGGCTTTTGAGAAGGACACTAATGATGGTTAGCTGCCCCATCCCCAGCCACTACGCCACCATGACCCGTCTATTTTATCCATTCCACTCTAAGTATTTCTATCCTTAAGTTTATCTTTCTAGTGCAGATTCTATAGCCCTTGAACTTGGTCACTTATCTTATGTAATTCACTTCAATTCCTTTTCCTTTGTTCTATTCAACAAAGCATTCTTTTGTTGTTGTTTTTTATTTGATTTACAACCTGAGCTTTACACCGAGAAGTTGTGGCAAAAGCACATGATGTTGATTTTTGAGATTTGCAGTTTTCTGAAAGTTGTCTCACACTTTGTTTTGAAAAGAATGATTTTCTAGTCTCTCTCTCTCTCTCTTTCTCTCTCTCTCTCTCTCTCTCTCTCTCTCTCTCTCTCTCGCGCGCGCACGTGTGTGTGTGTGTGTGTGTGTGTGTGTGTGTGTGTGTTTCAGCAGCTCTAATATTCCCCTGAGGAGTCCCTGTATGGTACAGCTAACATGATCAGCTGCTAATGGGAAGGTTGGAGGTTCCTGGTCATCTACTTCTGAAATGTCAGCTACTTAGAACTACATGGACTGCAGTTCTACTTGGACACACATGGCAGGGTCATAAATTATATAAATTCCACAGCCACGGCTTTCTTATTCCTCAGAACCTCTCGGAAATACTCCTGCTTCAGCACTTTTCCCCTAGAGAATAACGCTAGTCCTTGGCAGTGGCAATCTCGTGTAATGCCCATGTCTTTTATAGTTGAGTTCACGGTTTCTTTAGATGCATATTTATGAATGTGCACATTTTATCCCTTCTGTGTGCATTTCTTCAGGTCAGAGAGCTACGTCTTGCATACAAGTTCGATCTTTCTGAGGACGCATCAGAAACCCAGCAGAGCGCCTCGTAGTTCGGAAGTTGCCTGTGGAATACATCTGAGCTCAATTTAAATGATCATCTTCTTAGTGCTGACAATCTGGCACCTCAGGCAGGAGACATTGCTCTATCAGCTTCGATGAATCCTTACAGCCTTTTGGGGGCGCACTATCCTGAAACATTTCTCTTTGGCATGCTGTAAAGAACATCTCCCCACCCACTACCAGGTTGTCCTGACAAAATGAAAGATAGTTTCTGTATTAGTCTAGGTACTTTGGAGAAACAAATCCACAGCAACTCACGTATAAGAGAGAGAATTATGCAAAGAAAATGTGCATCACGAAAACATCCCAACCCAATGCTGCCCAAGCCCACAAGTCCAACATTAACCCAT
>NW_022111372.1:20502931-20517587 GCF_000313985.2 Echinops telfairi
ATCTAGGCAGCTGCACCCTGGTGCGACCATCACAAAGCAAGAGACCTGAGAACTAGAAAGGTGAGGCTTCACCACCCATTTATCCCTCCACCTTTCAACCAGCACCACATGTGATTATTGGCCAGGCTGGCACAATTAACTAACTCAGTTTCCTTCGGGCAGAGGGACAGCAAAGCATCATACTGAATTGTAAGACAGTGATGACTGCTCTTGGACCATCTTTGCCCAAAGGCTTGTCTTTTCTCTTTAAAAGAGCAGGTGAGCATCTAAGAAAGCAAGTGAAAGAGGCAGAGTAACGTGAGGGTCTGCTTTTTATTTGCCAATCAGTTATTTTGGATTCCACTGGGAAATAAAGAGCTGGACAGGATTAGTTACTGAAAGTTAACATAAAATCATCATTATTATTAATAAGCAAGCAAGGACATGAATCCATACTTCCGATAGTTACCCACAGTAGTTAATTCACATGCAAAGTTGCTCTTTGTTCACCCCTCCTGGCTCCTGTCACCTGATGGTAGGAAACCTGCCACAAGGAGAAAATTACCCTAACCTTTCCCAGGCTTTCCTAGGGGAACACTATTTCAGATGGCTTCCCTTAAGTTCAAGAGCTTAAATCTACCTTTATATCCTCTCTTGATTTAATTTAGAACCTTCTTCATTCCCATGTCACTTTACTTTTCCCCCCTCCTCCTTCTCTCGTTTGAAATAGTTTCTATTTCTACTTGATTTCGTGTTTGTCAATTCTATAGCACGCTCTGTTGTAGAGGAAGTATAGAGTTGCAAATTCCTGCCTACTGCTTCCGTTTTCTTTGTCGCCAGACTTTCTTATTCCTGCTTTTCTTTTGCAACTTTATTTTTGGAAAGCAAACCTGAACAGGTTTGCTCTTTATTATGTTTATTTATTTTCTTTGTTTTGTTTTGTTTTTCTTAACCATTCCAACACCGTGCAATCCCATAGTTCAATCATATCAAGGAGTGTTGTACAATTGCTACCAAAATCAATTTCAAAACATTTTCTTTCTTCTTGAGCTCCTTGATGTCAGCTCCCCCTTACCCATCCAGTGCACACCAGAAACCCTTATTCACTAAAGATTCACCTATCCTGGGTTTCATAAACTAAAAACCATAGCTGAGGGAAGGTAATTACCTGGTAATCAGACAGAGTATTGAAGACATGATTTAATAGATTAAAATGATAAATAGACTTGAACAGTTAAAAACTTGTCTCTCTCCCTTCTGATACACTTTGAGCTTGATCTGGTTCTAATACTTTTTGTGGGTTTTTTTGTGGGGCGCAAGGGCATTATCTCTGTTGTATTTTGTCATTGTTGATAGACTTCTTGACCCTTTTCTAACTTTTATGCTCTTAAAAATTTCATTTCTGGTTTGGGAGTCGAGCCCTCAGGCCCCTCCACTGGCTCCCCACTCCTTGCGGGCACGCTGCATTCATCTGGCACTGGCTTTAAGTCTGGTCTCTCTTTCCCTGTGGAGACACAAACAATACCCTCCCCTTGGGTGGATCAATGCCCTATTCCCCTGCCACACATCTTTTCCTCCCCTTTTCCTCCCTCCCAGCCCCTTTTTAGTTGGATACCATGTGCACCCCTGGATTTGGTCTGGCCCCTGCCATACTACCTGGACCTCACCCCTGGAGTGTTTGTATACAGTAGCTTTTTTCATGTGCCCCTTTTGCATTTACTTTTCTGTTCTTTCTTTTTTTATATATGTAAACTTACTACAGCGGACTCGTTATAGTTGTCCTTTTGCGCTTGGCTTACTTCACTTAGCATAATTTCCTCCAGTTCTTCCCATGTGGTGATATGCTTCGTGCATTCATCAGTGCTTTTTAGCGATGCATAATACTCCATTGTATGTATGTACCACCGTTTTTTAATCCATTTGTCTGTTGATGGAAATTTGGGTTGTTTCTAACTCCTTGCTATTGTGAACTGTGTCGCAATGAAAATTGGAGCACAGATGTCTGGCCATGGTTTGTTTCTTGCCTCTTCTGGGTATATGCCCAGTAGGGGATATATAGAGGAAAGAATTAGGTGACAAAGGGTATCTATAGAGGTCTAAAGACTGGAATGTACATATGTAAATATATTTATATAAGAGTGTTGGAAAACACATCTATGTGCATATATTTATAGGTTTAGTATTAAGGCAGCAGATGGATAGTGGGCATCCACTCAAGTACTCCCTCAATGGGAGAACACATTGTTCTATTAAATTGACACTCCAGGATGCATGCCATCCCAACATGATTGCTGAAGGAAAATGTGTGCATAAGCAAATGTGGTCAAGAAAGCTGATAGTGCCCAGCTATCAAAAGATATAGCATCTGGGGTCTTAAAAGCTTGAAGATAAACAAGCGGCCATCTAGCTGAGAAGCAACAAAGCCCACATGGAAGAAGCACACCAGCTTGCATGACCATGAGCTGTCAAAGGGATCAGGTATCAAGCATCAAAGAAAAAAAAAATCATATCATTGAAAATGTGGGTGAGTGCAGAGTGGAGACTCAAAGCCCATCGGTAGGCAACTGGACACCCCCTTACTGAAGGGTTGTGGGGAGATGTGCCAGTTCGGGTGCAGGGTAGCAATGATGAAACATATAACTTTCCTTTAGTTCTTAAATGCTTCCTCCCCGCCACTATCATGATCCCAATTCTACCTTACAAATCTGGCTAGACCAGGGGATGTACATTGGTACAGATAGCAACTGGAAACACAAGCAATCCAGGACTTCTTCAGGACCAGTGGTGAGAGTGGCAATACCTGGAGGGTGGAGGGAATGTGGGGTAGAAAGGGGGAACCGATTACCAGAATCTACGTATAGCCTACTCCCTGGGGGATGGACAGCAGGGAAGAGGGCGGGGGGAGTGTGTCGTCAGACAGTGTAACATATGACAAAATAATAATAATTTATGAATTGTGAAGCATTTATGAGGGAGGAAGGAGTGGTGAGGGAGCGGGGAAAATGAGCAGCCAATATTAAGGGCTCAAGTAGAAGGCAAATGTTTTGAGAATGATGAGGGCAACAAATGTACATGTATGCTTGACACAATGGATATATGTATGGATAAGAACTGTATGAGCCCCCAATAAAATGATTTTTTAAATTCATTTCTATTTTAAAGGCAAATAAAATTTGAATGATATTTTCTCTACATTTTTTTTTTCTCCTTATGTGCTTCTTTTCTCCTTCCTAATCTGAGCACAGGGTTAACTGCCTCCAGGGTCACACAGACCTAGTGAAGACACACCCTCTGGCCATTTCCAGTGAACATGCTGTGATGTTTAATACAATTTAATCTTGCTTTCTTGTACTTCCTAAGTGAGAAGTTTTCAATAAAAACAATGGAGATAGACACGCTCCCATATATTTATTGAACAAGTGATTTTTGTTCTTTAACAATAGACACATAGATAGCATTTTTCTTTACACATAGATAGCATTTTACGTACCTTTCATTCCATATTTTCCTCAGTGATTCTCAAACTGTAGCATAGAAAAAATACGACATAGACAACGGAGTTACCTTTCTGGGGGTTTCATCTTCCAATTCAAAAGCATTTTTCTCTAATTTTCTCATTCCTGCCTCAGTGTCTGTTTTCTCATTTTATGTGGTTTATTTATTAAAAGTAAAAGAAATGCTGGAAGTAGGAGCTCCAGTGTTGGGCTTCTAACTGGAAGGTTGTAGGTTCAAGTCTTTCACCTAGAAAAAATGGTAATACTATCTGCCCTGATGCAACCGCCGATTCTCTTGGCATAGGAGTCATCTTCTCACACTAGGGTGTTTTAGTCCTAAGTTCAAGGTAGGGTTTTAGTTCCTTAAATCTACTGTAAGTGAGTTTAGGTAGAGTTCAGTTCACTTAGAGGGATGTTCAAACCAAATCCTTCTGTTCTGGCCTGTGAGTGGGTGTTGTGCCACAAAATGGTAGTTGAACGTTTAATTGTCTATAACACAGGGACTAGTCCACCAAGGTCTGAAAAGAAACTAGGTCAAAAGTGTTCAATTAGAAATAGGATAGTGGGTGTATGCTTCCCGTTGGGGGTCTATATAAGTAATGTTAAGTATTTTTCCCCATGGCAGGCTGTGCCACCTGGTTTACCCATCAAGAGAAGTATAATTGCGTTCTCATGTTTCTCCTAAACATGACTACCCTACCTCTTGACTTGAATTTCCAGTAAGATTCACTAATCACTCTTATAGGAGTGTCCGTAGAACTACGTTACATGGCAAAGATTGATTGGTATTCTCTCTCTTCCTACATCCTGAGAAACTGATCCCAGCTCAGACAAGACCCCTTTTCTTGAAGTGGTTTTTAAGATGTACAAAGAAGCGGGTAATATATGATTCATGGACTCTAGGCAGGCTGCCTTTGTTATGGTGTTTAACCTTATAGCAGTAGTCTCAAACAATATTTTGAGATTGACTAACTTCACTAAACATAATGGTCTCCAGTTCCAACCATGTCATGAGTGTTTTGTGGTTTTATCACTGTCTTTTATGGATTCATAGTATTCTGTTGTATGTACGTATCAGAGTTCTTCTACTGAAGGGCGTTTGGGCTGTTTCAGCTTCTTGTTATTGTGAACTGTGCTGCCATGAACAAGGAAGAACATGTTTGTCTCTGACTTCTTTGGGGTGTGCACCCAGCAGAGGTATTGCTGGGTCATAGAGGATTTCTATTTCAAGTCGATTTAGGTAGCATAATATGGCTTTTCACAATGCATATTTACAGGCCCAACAGGGGTGTGTAAGTGTTCCACCTCTGCTTGCCCTCTCCAGGATTTGTAGTTGTCTATATTTTTTAATTGGACTATCATTGTGGATATAACGTAATATCAAATCATTGTTTTGATTTGCATCTCCAGACAGCTAGTGATTTTGAGTATTTCGTCATGTGTTTTTATAATTATTCCAGAGTCATTTTTTGTGTGAACTGCCTACTCATTACTTTTGCCCATGTTTTAATGGAATTACTTAGGTTTTTCAAAATTTCTTATTGCAGTATTGCAGCAGTATTCTATCTGTTTTAATAATTAGTCCCATATCCAATGTGTCATTTCCCCATTTGTGAGCTCTCATTTTACTGTTTCGATGTGTACATAGGTGTTTTATTTTTAACAGTTCCCCGTCATCTATTTTATCTCCCACGTTGTGTGCCTCCTTTGGTGTTCTGTGTGTGCCTTGCAGAGGGGCCTTAAGTTTGTCTCAATTTTCTCATTGATGATCCTGATAGCTCTGGGATTTACATGTAGGTCTCTAATCCACCTGGAGTTCATTTTTGTGTGTGTTTATTCTTCTGTTGATGGAGTCCCAGTTTTTATAGCACCATTTGTTGAAGAGAGTGTCCCTTTTCCGTGTGGTATTTTGGTCCTTTGTTGAAAATCAGCTGTGTAGAGGTGGATGCTTTCATTTCTTACTGTGGTTCTGTTCTCTGACTTTTGAGGGTGTCTAATGTCTGCCGATGGTCCAGGATACCAACTAGTCACTGTTTTCATGCTCTCTTTGCTTTTCTAATGATGAGTTAGGCTAGCAGGCAGGTTCTGTCATTGTGAATGTGTGTTATGGAAAGTTTTGCCCCATCCCCATTGTGGTAGTTACAGAATCTGTTGTGAATTTGAGTCTTGAGAATGAAGGGGTGGAGTTTAGCTGGTCAATCAGGTCGCAGCTTGATGACCTCATTTGGAGGTGGTAAGGAGATAAATAGCTCACTGGAGGCCAGACAAATGCTGAATCTCTGTGAGATATTCCTGCGGACCAGACACATGGGGTTATGCTAGAGCTCTGGAGCTGTAGGAGCCATGTGGAGACCCCTGCCAGTGCTGAGATGCTTAAAACACTACTGGATCTACAAAACTTCCCACCCACCGGCCTGTGATCTTCTTGAATTCAGCATCATGCATGTGTTTTGTGAGTCTGAAGAGGATTTTATAGATTGGTATGAGACATATTGGCTAATATTGGACTTATGGACTTGATCTGGACTGGGCTGGCCTGTTTTCTCAATATTCCATTGCTCCTGTATATAAAGTACTTTCTTATACACATATGAATGTCTAGGAATTTGTTTCTCTAGTCTGCCTGGACTATTCTACCCATTCACTGTTGGTATAAATAGTACCTAGTCATTTAATATTTTAATCTATAGAAGTTAAAAATTTATGTATTGCAGTCTAAAAGATGGCCTATATATCTATCATTTCCATTTCTCAACAGCCTTTTAAATTCTATACTACCAGTTAAACTAACGATACTATCAATAGAATTACCTTATGCCTCATAAGAAAAATGACTTATAATGTTCTTCAATAAAATGTTAATGATGTTTCCATAATCAACCAGGGACATATATAAATCATAGATACATGAATGGATTTGGGGCTCAAACTTAATCATGGCCCTATTATAAGAACAATTCATTCTTATAGTATGGTCCTGCTTGCTGGAGATCACTGAATATATGAATTGCCAAGTGTGGTAATGCTATCAGAAAGAATAGTATCTAGGGTCTTAAAGGCTTGTCTTAGAACAAGCAGCCATCTAAGTGACATGCCCACTACGCTAAAGAAGCTACTAAGTGAAACTTCTACTATATGTAATCCATGTGGAAGAAGTACTCCAGCTTGTCTGATCCCAGGGTTCTAAAGGATACAATTCAAATTTGGAGGAGGAATTGGTAACAGAGCTTAAATTCTGAACACTCAAGTTTTCAGATGGTGATGGGTGACAGTGGAGCCGTAAATCCATTTGCAGGATCCCAATGTGGAATAAGCCTCTGGTGAATTCCCTCTGAGTATCATCCAGGGTTTTAAATAGTCTAGCTTTTAGACAGAAAGTGTGGTAAAACTGATTATGGCAGATGTAAGTAGGTTAGATTGTAACACCTTACATTTTAATCTCTCCTTTGAGCCATTTAAAAATAGTTTCTGCTTTCTTTTAGAGTGATGTCTTTCTCTCTTTCATTTTACCATTGTTGTTGGGTTTTGTTTCACGTGTTTTTCTTTCTATGAAATTTGGGATAGATAAATCCTTGAAGATTAATAATTACCTAAAGACATGGCTGGGGAGGTTGGGAGAAAATGGGGAGCTAACAATAACAATTATAAGAAAGAAGAAAAGGTAAAATTGATTGGGGTGTAGATTGCACAACCCTTCTATTGAATGGAATGGCGTGTAAATTTTACGGCAATAAGACAAAAAGACTGCCTAGTTAGGAAAAAAATTATTAGTCTTAGAAACCCTCTACAGAGTTGCCTTGAGTCAGAATAAACTTTATGGTCATGTTTGTTTCATCGTGTAGTTCACAGAATGAGTGTTTCGCTATATTGACAACATCAGACTCAGAAACAGAAAAGAACTAAAGCATTAGGGACAACCTGACCATCTATCTATCATGCCATCTTTTAGGGAACTAAATATGATCATTGTTTTACAGTCTTTGAGGCACTTAAACATTTCAAGTCTGGCTGCCTATGTTGCGGTCATGTGTCTTGTTGGCCTTACTGGAGATCCTCAACAGGAAAGCACTTGGCAGAACGAATCTCATTTTTTTTCAAGACCCACCTAGATTGTACGCAATGTGTCAAAAACTAATACTCACTCGCATCACTGTCCTCCACGGCTCCACATAACAAGTTTCATCTCATTATAATCTCACACTTTTGCAGAGGATTTCGTGAATTATCTAGATTGTAGCTAATGTCCATTACTACTATGATTGCTCTTTCCTTTCCAGGATTCATATCAATAGTGACTGTTTTAATTTCATCACACCCATTCTTCCAATGTATAGGTCAGATAAACTTTTCTGTAGGAACAGACTGGTAAATATATATGAGTTACACATTAAATGACCAATTTTATAATGCATTTCATTGAGAGAAACCAACTTACATCATGCAATATGTATTCTTCAGATATTTTTTAGCTATTTAGCCAGGTAATAAAGCTGCAGCTGGCTGAACATCAACTGAAATGATTGACAACAAGGAGATAGCAGTTATTGGAAGAGGAGGAACAAGAAAATTTGAACTGCTTGACTCTTTTAAATAAAATTATTAAAAATAAATTAATAAAATATTTTAATTTTGTACCTTATTTCATATTTCTTTTAACTGACTAGAAATTTCAAAAGGTTCTCTTTTTGCCAGTTGATTTTTTTCTTAGCAGTTTCCTGAACCCAATGACCTCTCCTTTCTCAGCAATAAACTCTGTGCGAAGTCTGTGCTGCTTTCCACAGCAGCTCTTGTAGCCGTGGCATTTGCAGTAGGTGGTGACAACATTTCTGAAAATTTCTGTCTCTGCTGGAAAATAAGAAATGTACTGACATTTCCAATTGGAGAACAATAGCTCTTCATTAATTCTGAATTGTAAATGCCACTCTGGATCTTGGTTTTCTTTGATTTCCTCTGATTTGGTAATTTCAAGAATTCATTTCTTTACAAAACCCCTTCATAGTTGAGTGTGTATGGTAACAATTTTGCACATATGGCTTTTAGTATTGTCTGTCATATATCATATGTAGGAAATGAGTTATTTCTCTGTTTGAACACTACAGGTAACAATTTTATATGTTTAAAAATTGTTTTAAATACATGTATTACCAGCATTAGGATACATAGGTAGTCTAGACAGAAAGTTAAGTATTTCTGGATTATGCAAATATATTTTGATTTACTAATGTTCATAGTCAAAGTACTCATTTTATTTAAGAGGAAACAACGGATTGGATGCTTTTAGTAAAAGAGATGTATGTCATGAATTGGCTAATTTTACCTCCCTGTCATAACATTAATGAATCTTCCTATTTGAAATAGATGTTCAAAATCTCTGACATGTGGACCTAAATCTAGCTGTGATATTATCATTGACTCAGGGCTGGATCACGTTTGATCCTATTGTGTATGGGGTTTCCATGAGGTGCAGCTGACTCACGGATAGCTAACAATAAAAACAATAGTCTTTGAGTAGGGATGGCAATAATTGGAAATTTGGGGAGCACCAACAAGTACATTTTGAAATATAGCAGGGATATTTTCCATTCCTTAACATTCCTGACCTCAGTCTCTATGGGAGTCAAACTATGAGACCCTCACTCTTGTCCTGGGCAATGTGGGACCTTGGATCACCCTGTGATTCCGCTGATGCATTCACTTCAATAGTTCTCTTTCTTACCGACCTTTGACAGGTCTTTTTATATGTTTATGGTCATCTTTTATCGCAGATATTTTATTCCCTCACAGGACACAGTGAATCATAAGATCTTGGTCATAGTTTCTAAAATAATATTTTAAAAAACGATGCTCCTATTGGGAATATGGAACCCCTGGGATACAAACTGCTAATGTAAGAACAATTAGTACTTGGCCATGAACGTTAGGTAAACTTGCCCTCACTTTGAAGCTTTTGAAGCAACCCTGACAGCAAATTATTTGTCACAATCAGCTTTCACTGCAAGTGCAGCTTTTAAACCACTTCAAAGGTCTCGAGCCTTGTCTTGCAGCACTAAAATGAGGCGAAATAAACCCTGGATGCACTTGCTCTGATTTACATACCAGTTTCACTTCAAGACACACTCAGCAATGGACATCATTTGTAATCTGGGGGCTACCTGCCCTTGTATTCTTTTTATCCAATCTCCTCACTGATAATATTTATTATTCAAATTCAAAGACGTTTCCAGTCAGTCACGTTAGTGCACTCTTCCTGTGACTCGCTGGCCAGTGCATGCTAGCTATGCCTTTTAACTGGCTTTGCAATCTCTTGTCCTCTAATGGCTGGGACTCTGAGCAGTTCTTTTCCAGGCCTGCATTTAGGCTTTGAAAGCAAGCTTCTTGGTACCTGTCTGTTTTTTATTCTGCACCCAAGCGCAGTTTGCCCTTTTGCGATGACGTTTTTCAAGACAACGACAGAAGTGCCAGAAATTTTGGGAGGCATTACCCAAGAGCTCAGGCTGGGGGAGGAGCTTTCCCTCTCAGAAGTACTTCAAAACAGATTTCTCCACATGACGTCAGTTTGTAGGATTGGTTCCCTTTCTAAATGACAAGTAATTCTAGGGCGGGTACCTTTTATGAATAATTTCATTCTCAAAACTTAGGAACTATTGGCACATCAAGGCTATTGAGCTAAAAAATAAATAAGAAAAAAAACGAATATTGAGCTATATAACAAGTAATGCACTGCACCTCATCAATAAAATCCTGAAACTTGTGTTTTTTCATCAAGTAGTCCAGAGATTAAAGGAAAATAATACCGTGTGTAAAATAAATAAGAGATTTTGAGTATGAACTGAAACTATATTTTGATTTGTGTCACATTATAAAGTCCTATGCAATTTAAAAAGGAATAGAATATTTGTTGCACTAAAAATAATTAAAGCAACTAGTATTTGTGTGCCAAAGAATGGTTATAATACAAGATCTTATTCTTATTGAGCTATTTTACCATTTAATTATAATCTAAGCTCTTTGATCATAACATCTTGATGAATAAAAATAACTGGGAACATTTTGTTTTCTGACTAGATAATATTTTCTTTAATTTTTTTGAAGAATTCTTTAGACTTAATGAAAGTCTATGATTAAAAATAATCTAATTACTGTTGAAGTCTAATTTTCAATTTGAGTGAAAGGAAATGCAACATTTTTAAGCTCAGCAAAGCCTCCAGCATAACAATAATAACAATTTTTTTCGTCAATAAATTGACAGCAGGTGTACATACTAACTTTGATAATAGTAATGTGGTAACTGATTTGAAAACAAGAACTAATTTCAATTTTCTTGATGTTTTATGTGCTCAAAGAAGCACATTTTTCTCCCAAGTCTGGGATTGACTTTTATGTTAAGATGTCATAGGCTTGTTATTTAAGACAACTTGCAATTAATGCAGTAGACCTTTAACTTCTCTGACATATGATTATCCATCTATCATAAAAATAAAAGCTTATAAAATACTATAAATGGAATTAAGCAATGAAAATATACAATTGCACAACCCCTCTCATTTCTTCTGATTTTAAAACTATTTGACTAACTTATCTACCATTACTAGCTATATTTTAATAATTATATTGACTACATATTTAAATTAATATTTTGATTTATTTTTTCATATTATCCTGATGGGAACAAAATTGGCACAAACTTTGATAGATAAATATGTCAAAATATATTCAAAATTTAAAAATACATATTCTTTTAAGTTCCTATCTTTACCATAAAATATACTCAAAGACGGTCAGTGTTTTGGATTAATATATTTATTGTAGGTTTAAGGGACTTTGCTGGAGTAAGATGCTTCCATTTTACTCCATACAAGGTGATGATAATATATGCATGATATATTTTTTATATCACCACCCAAGCCAAGCTCATTGTTATCCAATGGATTCAGATATGTAAAGTAAAAACCCCCAAACTTCAAAACCAGTGCCAGGGAGTCAATTCTGACTCATAGTGATCCTGTGAGACAAAGTAGAACGACTCTTATTGATTTCTGAGACTGTAAACTTTTATGGGAGTAGAAAGCCTTATCGTCTCCCTTGGAGCAGCTGGTGGTTTTGAACTGCTGACCTTGGAGCTAGCAGCCCAACATGAAACCCACTGTGCAACCAGGGCTCTTATTCATATGTATAGGGACCTCATGTAGGGTTTCAGATACTACAATTCTTTAAGAAATCAGATAGACACATCTTTCTTCTAGGAAGTGACGGGTGAGTTTGAACCACCAACCTTGAGGTCAACAACCCTACATTTCTTCTACAGAGCTTCCTTTCCTCCCAATCCCAAAATCTCTCACCACAGCTTTCTTATTTCAAATGTGCTCATATCAGTCTCCAAACCCAAAACAAAACCTTTTACCATCGAATTCACTCCATCTCATATTTATCTCTGTTGGACAGAGAAGAACTGCTCCACAAGGCTGCAAGTCATTAGAAAAACAGGCTACCATATCTTTCTCCCATAAAGGGGCTGTAAGTGCTGAAGCACAGACTTTTTGTTAAGAGTACAGTGTTTAACCACTATGCTACTTTTGTCTCCCCAGCACCCCCTAAAATGAGTTTTCCATTTCCCCAGACAAATAGTCAAAACTGTTAGCACTGGGACTTGCACCACTTTTTGAAAAAGAAGTAGGCAATATTTCAGAATAAAAGTAATTTTAAGGGGGAAAAAAAAATCTAACATTTTAACTGATCTGGAAAACCCAGAATTTTTTGTATGAATCCACTAGAGACAAGCAGGAACGGGTTTTGGTAAATATAACAGCTGTTTTCCTTGTTTAATTGCCTGTTCTCTTACAGACATCTGAGTTGGAGACCTTTGCCCAAGACCCTTCCTTTTCTCAGGTAAGTTAAAATTGGAATCATCTAGTTTGTACTGCTCCAGGGTTAGTAGTCACATTGCATTTTAGTTTATGTGCAAATCCAATAAATTCTTGGAGGAAAAAGTGAGAGTCGAGGAGTGTCAGGTTTCCCTTGGTGACTGAGATTATTAAAACATACACATACTGCCTAAAGAGTAAAATTTTTAAGAAGCCTAATGGACAAAGGAAGTCAATGAGATCCATTCTTTTTTTATCCAATTTTTAACTTTTCTTTTATGCTTTGAAATTTGCTGAAATAGTAAAAGAGTTACATTTCCATTTCTATTCCTACAGAGCCCCACTAAATTCTGTAAATTTCCTCAGTGTCCCACTTTGGTCTGATGCTATAAAGAGAATATTCTTCTCTTGCTTTTAATTTTTATAATATATGCAAGGGTTATTTTGCATCTAATATATGCAAAAACAAAAAATATTCCATGTAAATGAAAAGGTATTTTTTATTCCATGTAATAAGCATTAAAGGACTAAAATAACTACTTTAGTAAAGTAAAGCTTTAAAGTAACTACTAAGTAACTGACAAAAATAATTTTAGAACTAAAAATATTAATTTTTAATCATGCCTCACACAATCTCATAAGATGTTTACAGACATAGTTCTGTCGACTCTTGGTCAATGTTTAGCTCCATATTTATATCCGTTCACATTGCAATAATAGGTGATGAGATAAATGACTTTCCATCAATTATCTTAGGACTCTCAAAGCCTACAGAGATAGACAATTTGCCTGAACAGCACATTTCTTATACCACCTATGCACATTTCTCACCCCATTACTATACACATTCATCAACATGGTAATATAATAAATTGCATGTACTAGGAAAACCTGAACATTCCCTGGACTCACGTGAGTCCAGCAGGCCTAAAAAGAACCATGGATAGAGTCACATCAGATACTTTTTCATTAGGGATCAAGTGATCTCGTTTGAGGAAGTCAAAAGGAGAAAGAGTTGAAACACACAAACTGTATCTAAAGAAAATAAGTACTATGAGAAAGGAGGGAATAATTTGAGGTTCTAATTGTTCAAGTGTATATTACTAAAATGTTATACCTACCTGGTAGGGGAGATACCATGATCATAAAGGTGGTTTTCCAGGGTGAGGCTTATCCATAGCACTCGGGATGTGCTGGGCCCTGCGATTCCCCCAAATGTGGGCAACTCGCCTGCATAATTTGTGGTAGTGAGGGGCTGCATTTGCGCTCTCCCCTAACCAAAAAAAGTGATAATAATAAAATAAAATCCTCTGAGGACACAAAGGAAGCCCATAAATGAAAAAAACAAACAAACTCCCAGCCATGGAGTCAAGGCTGACTCACAGTGACCCTTGTTGGGTTTCTGAGACTGGAACCATTTACAGGAATAGAAAACCCAGTCTTTCTCCCAGGTACTGCTGGTTGTTTTGAACTGCCAACCACGTGGCTCACAACCCAATGTGTAACCTCTAGATCACCAGGGCTCCCACACTGGTATTCAAAAGATCCGTGGTGCAATGGTTAGGGACTTGTCAACAACCAGAAAGTTGGCAACTCAAACTCTCCAGCAAAACTTTGGAAGGAAGACATTGAAACCTGGTCCTACAAGGATTACACTTCAAACCACTCTCTACTGTGATTGAATCAATTCTGACTTACAAAAACTAGACACAGAGTTTCCAAAATTCTAAATGTTTTCAGGAACAAACAGTTTCATCTTTGTCTATCACAACAGCTGTTGGGTTTGATCTACCAATCGTGTGCTTAGCAGCCCAGGACCTAACCCACAATACCATCGTATAGTCTAGACAATCCTACAGGGCAATTTTATACTGTCTTATATATATATATATATACTGTCTTATAGGGTTTTTGTGAATCAGAATGAATTTGATGATACAAAATAGAAAAACTGGAATCAAACTAATTTGAGGGATATTGTGCACAGCCATTCATTACAGAGAGCCAAGATACATGGGCCTGAGAAGCAAGTGATAGTAACTGAAGCAGTTGGCTTACAAACTTTCAAAGGTAGGGGAAAAAAACTCACAGGATTATAGGGTTAAGGTATAGGTGTTCATTGCAATTGTGAAGCTAAGAATTATATACAGATGCCAGGTTGGCAAGGGGTGGATTGAGTTAGTTAATTGTGCCAGCCTGTCCGATAATCACATGTGGTGCTGGTTGAAAGGCAGAGGGATAAATGGGTGGTGAAGTCTAGCCTTTCTAGTTCTCGGGTCTCTTGTTTTGTGATGGTTGCATCGGGTGCAGCTGCCTTAGCAG
>NW_022111372.1:20517975-20527622 GCF_000313985.2 Echinops telfairi
TGTTTTCATGATGCACATTTTCTTTGCATAAAACTCTCTCTTATACGTGAGTTGCTGTGGATTTGTTTCTCCAAAGTACCTAGACTAATACAGTAACTTATATCAAAATAGCAACACTGAAGGTGGTAGCCAGTAAAAAGTATCATGAAAAGTCGCCAATATGTAAGCAATTGATTCAGATAAATACTTTGAGACTGTGTGGCAGCAGTTAAGATGTTTGCTAACTTTAAGAAAAAATTGCTCCAAAACTAGTGGCAAGGAGGGTGTGAGAGGCCTGGTAGGGATTCAGCAAGGGCAATGTAACCGAGAGAAATTACTGAAACCCAAATGAAGGCTGAGCATAATAATGGGACAAGAGGAAAGTAAAAAGAAATAAAGAGCTAGGAGACAAAGGGTATTTCAAGAGGTCTAAATATAGGCATGTACACATGTAAAAATATTTATGTAGGATGGTGGGGAAATAGATCTACGTGCATATACTTGTAGGTTTAGTATTAAGGCAGCAGATGGATAGTGTACCTCCACTCTAGTACTTACTCAACGCAAGAACATTTTGTTCTATTAAATTGGCATTCCATGGTGCACACCTTCCCGACACGATCGCTGAAGACAAATGTTTGCATAAGCAAATGTGGTGAAGAAAGCTGATGGTACCCAGCTATCAAAAGATATAGCATCTGGGGTCTTAAAGGCTTGCAGATAAATAAGTATCTATCTAGTTCAGAAGCAACGAAGTCCACATGGAAAAGCACACCAGCTTGTGTGACCACGAGGTGTAGAAGGGACCAAGTATCAGACCTCAAAGAACAAAAAAGCATGTCATTGTGTGCACACCTTCCCAATATGATCACTGGAGAAAAATGTGTGCATAAGCAAATGTGGTGAAGAAAGCTGATGGTGCTCGGCTATCAAAAGATATAGCATCTGGGGTCTTAAAGACTTGAAGATAAACAAGCGGCCATCTAGCTCAGAAGCAACAAAACCCACGTGGAAGAGGCACACCAGCCTGTGTGACCATGAGGTGTCAAAGGGATCAGGTATCAGGCATCAAAGAACAAAAAATCATACCATTGTCAATGAGAGGGAGTGCGGAGTGGAGACCCAAAGCCCATCTGTAGGCAACTGGACACCACCTTACTGAAGGGTTGCAGGGAGGAGACGAATCAGTCAGGGTGCGGGGTAGCAATGATGAAACATACAACTTTCCTCTAGTTCTTAAATGCTTCCTCCCCGCACTATAATGATCCCAATTCTACCTTATAAATCTTGGTAGACCAGAGGATGTACATTGGTACAGGTAGGAACTGGAAACACTGGGAATCCAAGTGAGATGACCCCTTCAGGACCAGTGGTAAGAGTGGTGATACCTGGAGGGTGGAGGGAAGGTGAGGTACAAAGGGGGAACCGATTACAAGGATCTACATATAACCTCCTCCCTGGGGGATGAACAACAGAAATTGGGTGAAGGGAGATGTCAGTGTAAGATATGACAAAACAGTAATAATTTATAAATTATCAAGGGTTCATAAGAGAGCAGGAGTGGGTAGGAGGGGGAAAATTGAGAAGCTGATACCAAGGGCTCAAGCAGAAAGCAAATGTTCTGAGAATGATGATAGCAACAAATGTACAAATGTGCTTGACACAATGGATGGATGTATGGATTGTCATAGGAATGGTACGAGCCCCCAGTAAAATGATTAAAAAACAAAACCAAGAATCCATTCATTCTGTACTGAGAGGAAAAGCACACAAACATAGTAGCCAGGAGGTTTAAATGTGGGAATGTACAACCGATTTTGGGAACTTCGTGATACAGTATTTGATCAAGGTGGCACTTCCCTTTAATGACAGGGAGTAATACAAAAGAAAGGGAATATTTTGTCTTTATTGTATTTTCAAATTGGCATGAGTTAACAATACATAAGCATTATAAAATAATGGAATAGCTAACGCTGAATGTAGCCCCAATATCCTCATGGTTGATAGTTCATGTAAAAGTGTTTCAAAGCTATGTATTTAAATTTTTACAAAACAACCTTATCACCTTTAAAGGATACTCCATTATCCTTGGTACATTTGTCAAATCTCCAATTCAATTCTTGGAAATATTTTTCAATGTCAAGTATTTGGATGACTGACAACACCTCCATCGGTTTTTTCTTCCCCTCTTCTATGTCATCAAGTCACTGTCCTTTCAGTCCCTCTTCATTTGAAGAAACAAAAAGAAGTCCCACGGAGCAATATCAGGTAAGTCAGGTCCATGGGAAAAGAGAGGCATGCTGTTTTTGCCGCAAACTGGCGCACTGAGATGGCTGCATGAGCAGGTGCATTGTCCTGGTGGCACAACCAACCCCCATCTGCCTCAAGTCAGGCTTTTTTGTGTTGCACACTTTTATGCTATTTTTTTCAGAACCTCTAAATAGCTTGGTTAACAGTCTCACCGAGGGGAAAAAAATTCCATATGCACTATGAGTTGAAATTTTTATCCATTCAGGAAGTTGATGGATGTCCAGAATAAGGTTTCTCAAAAATCGACATTTCACCTTTTTAGAAATGAATGTCCACTTGTCCACTTGAGTTTTTCCCATAGCACTATCCTTGTAAGCTATGTTCAACATCACGACAGTTTCTGTGGCATTTTTACCCGAGCAGGAAACAAAATTTTGCAGCCACACATTGTTCTCTTAAATCAGCCATCACAGAAAACAAGGTTCAAGCGAAACTGCTTTTATGACAAAACAGACCAGAAAGAACCTTCCCAGGCAATGCCTGGGTGCACTAACTCAGAGTGAGTTGCTGGGTGCTTGTCTAGTTGGGGGGGAAATCATATTACAAAACCTCTGCCCGGCTTTCCATTTTGGAGGGTGGGTTACCTGACCATATATCTCTACAGGTATTGTTATTAAGTGCCACTGAATCAGTTCCAAGTCAGAGCTACTCTAAGCACAACAGAATGAAAAGCCACCCAGTTCTGTACTAGCCTCACAACTATTGCGATGTTTGACCTTATTTTTGCAGCCACTGTGTCAATCCATCTTGGCCAGGTTCTTCTTCCTTTTTCACTGCTCCTTCACTTTATCAAGTGTGTTAGTCAGGGTTGACTAGAGAAACAAATTCATGAGCACTCATATGTGTGAAAGAAAGAGCTTTATGTAAAATAGTAATTGTACAGCCCAGTCCAGATCAAGTCGATAAGTCCAGTGTTAGCCCATATATCCAATACTGGTCCATAATTTCCTCTTTAGACTCTAATTTCCTCTTTAGATTTATGCAGCCATGCAATAATGCTGAATGTAGGAAGATCACAGGCCAGTGGGTGGAAAGTCTTGTGGACCCAGTGGCAGTAGAAGCATTTCAGCGCTGGCAGGGGTTTCCATGTGGCTCCTCCAGCTCCCATGTGTCTTATCAGAAACAGTGTCTAGCAGGGAGTGATACTGTGTCCCCCGGGAGTGAGACTGTGTCCCGTCTCCAGGGAGCAATTTATCTCCCACACCTCCAAAGGAGGTCATCAAGCTGCAACCTGATTGACAAGCTAAACTTGACCCCATTCACTCTAAGTTTCAAACTGACAACAGAATATGTAATTACCATATCAAGACCCTACTTTGGGTAGATTCTACTTTGGGAAGGCAGCTGCCATTCTTCCCCAGTCATATTTTGAGTGCTTTCCAAAACAATGGGCCCATATTCTGTCGATGTATACTTCAGTGCTCTGCTCCTGTGTAAGAGGTTCTCAGTATCCGGTAATGTTCCGCTGCTTTTCATAAGGTTCTCAGTGGTTAATCCTCAGACGTGGACAGCCTGCTCCGTCTTTTAGTCTACTCTTAGTCTGCGAACTCTGCTGAAACCTGCTCACATTGGGTGACCCTGCCTTTAGTTTAAATCCCAGAGAAGACATAGCTTCCAGCATTACGGCAACCATAATATGACAAACTGGCAGGTAAGTACTGGATGCATTCTACCTTTGTATTATACTATAGGGGGGAAAACATGAGGACCTGTCGCGCGCGGATGACACGGCGCAACACGGACCGAGACAAGAATGGTCAGGACCCTTCTGGTAGATGCAATCTGCGAAGTTTATTTAAGCTGCCTCTTGCTCCAAGGTCAGCTGCGGAAGACCCCAAGCTCCTAAAACCCCGGGTATAAATACCCTGCTCGGTGACGTGTCCTACCAGGATTGGTGCAATTTGATAATGCGTAGCAAGCGGCTGGCAGCGCATGCGCAACAAGCTTGTTTACAGCTTAGCTCTGACGATGCGGGCGCGGTCCGGCGCCATCTTGTAATGGCGTCCACAAGGACCCAAACTATATATATAGTTTGACTATATAATAATTGTGAAACACACCTGAGCTTTAAACTTAAAAGCAGTAGCGTGTTAGTGTCTTATTGCCTGTTACTTAGCCCTATATTTGTAGTTGTTAAAAAACCTATTTTGTCAATATTGATGACTGTAGAAAGTGCCAAGCCTATGTACTGAGAAAACTGTGCTAAGTGACTGCAGGTAATGAAGGCAACACCTGAATTTGCAAAGCTACTTATCATTTTTAATATCAATTATATATCATAGATGGTAGCGGAGTTCTTATGAAACAAACAAGCAAACATGGTAAGTAATAACAGAACATAAACGCCAACCATCATTTTACCAAAGGAAAGGGACAGAGAGGAATATGGTGAACTCATCGTCAGTAGTAACTCTTATGGCCTTATTCCTTCAAAACGCTTTCTTTCAGTGTGAAAACACAATACAGAAGTTTTAAGAGTTAGTTACTAGAATGTGTACGTTATATAATGTCCTTAAGATTACTATTTGAGTGCCTTTCTCCATTCCCATCATGTTTGGATAGTTCTACAGAGATAAAGCAAAGAGAATTCCAAGTCAGATTGTTGGGAGTTAAGTTTTCGTTGTAACACCAGAATTCGCCTTTTTTACTTATGACAATAGAATGGAGACTGTAGCATCCTGGACAAGTCATATGCAGTCTTCATTCCCAAATATAGTCTTGGACACATTGCAGATACACTCAGCACAAGGGCACTAATAAATTCATTACTAAAATAAGTGAAGAAATGGAAGTAAAAAGTGTATATTCCTTTGTAACTCTAGGAAATGTTTCTTTAGATTAATTATGAGTATTTTTGTACTTAAGCACTGCTAGAGGAAAAACAAGAACAAGAAGAGAAGAGCATTGTCTACTTACATTTCTGATACCTTTTGATCTTCTATCAAACCTTCAGCTAAATATAAAAACTTGTGTAACCCCACTGCTAGCTATATGGTGTCAAATAGTTTCTCCTAAATGATAAAGACTTGTTGTAGTCGCCTGAATTTATTAAAATATTACATAATTTATGGATTGTTTCTTACAAACAATGAACACAAGTCTATGATTTCACTTTAATTTTAAAAGTTTATCCCAAACGAATCCTTTTAATAATTTCATGCCCACTTTAATTTATTCAGGAGCACGGGTGGAGTAAAAGTTTCTGCTAGGCTAGGTCCACACTTCAAAACCACCATGAAGAATCACAATCTCAGAAGCACACAGTCCTAAAGGATTGTAGTGAGTTAGAACCAACTCTGTGGCAGGGAGTTTATGTTTTCAGAATTCTATACTTTCTTTAATATCCTGGGTGACACAAGCAAACAGCACTTGACTAATACCTGAAGGTAGTTGTTTGAACTCATCAAAGGCACAGTGGAAGACCAATCTGCCTGAGTGCATCCATAAGATCACTGCCAAGCCAGGTCTACTCTGTCTCATGTTACCGTGACTCAGAATGGACTTAATAGCAATGACTATTTTATGAACTTAACAATTTCTACACAACATTATTCTTGGGTTTCTATTAAAAGATAAACTCAAAATTCCTTAAGCTTTTTATTTATTAATTATTTATTTTACTTATAGGTACAAGTCAAAGCATATCCATATTTTTGAGGGGAAAGTAAGAAATATAGGAAAACAAAAAATTTGAAAGGTGAATAGCTGATGAATGTGATAGATATAAAAAAGAATTGATTAAAGACCTAGATCAGTACTATTGCCTTCTTCTACCTCATCCATTGACATTTGAATAAAGCTCATTGGAAAAGGCACCTCATGCATTTTCAACAGTATCTAACCGAAACCCCTAACATGGAGTTAATTCCAATTTACAGTGACCCATTGGGACAGAATAGACCTCTCTCGCAGGGATTCCTAGGCTGTAAGCTTCACGTAAGTAGATTACCATTTCTTTCTTCCACAGAATAGCTGGTGGACTCAAGTCATTGATTCCTTGATCTTTCAGTTAGGAGCTAACCAGTTAAGCATTATACCACCAAGGATCTTTGCAATGAGCACACTAGGTCATAAAAGATTGCAAGCTCAATATATAAGCATCCCATATGACAATTAGATTTAATGTTGGGTGTTCTGCTACGGACAAATTAAAATATTTATAAAGATGTACCAATAGAATGTTTTATAGATAAATGGTTTCAAGAATCAGGTGTATTTCTTTAAAAAATAGATACCTTTAGGAATATATGACAGTTCCTTTAAAATGTTAAAGGTCTTCACAATAGAATATTTTGTGTTTATAATGAGCAAAAGATTAGGGCTAATGTATGAAAGTTATGATCCAATGTCATCTATCTGCATTTAAAAATATGTTTATAATCTTTTCAAATTGCCTTGTTGCCTCAAACAGTAGAGAGGAGACCTTGAACTCTCTTTTTCATAGATAGTAAAGGAAGCTTAATACAGCATAAAGTTTCTGACCAGGTGACCTTTAATACCTTATTCAATTTTCAGACTTTGTGATTCTACAGCATGTGTGACATTATCTTTTAGAACTTTGGAGCTACTCTTGTAATGGACAGTTTCAGTCAATTCTTACAATGGAAACCAGTTACTGAAATGTTATAGATGATTCTTGCAATCCCATGACCACCAGTTCACAGAAGACAACTGGTTGATCTTTGTTATTTTGAAATGAAAGTCAAAATTTTCACTTTCACAGAACAGTGACTGCACAAAAACAAATGCCTTTTTAAAATGTAAACATTATTAAATGATAAGGCTATATCCTGTAAATAGAAAATGAGAACATTTGTAGTAAGTCCAATGATTGAGAAAAAAAATAAAGTTTTATTTTTAAAAAGGGGCTAAGAAAAGGTTGATGAGATTTCACACTTCTAGAACACATTCCTAGGATAGTCTTATTAGCAAAGCAATGGTAATACTATTTGGAAATATCTCAGATGTGAAAAAAATTGCATGCATAACTGAATCGCCATGTTGCTGGTTGCTGTTAGCTGCCATCAAGTTGATTAAAACTAGAGGAAAACCATATTTCCTAATTCAAAGCTCTGACTTTCAGAAGCACATCATAGGTTTGTCTTCCAAGGTACCTCTGAGTGCATTTGAACTGCCCACCTTTCGGTTAGTGGTGAAGTGTTAACCATCTGCACCAATAAGGTACTACGGGAGTTACAAATATTTTCTCTACAGTTAGATTGCTTTGACATGTGCTTCCACTATTATTAGTGACGTAAGGTCTTTCTGCCTCATTTTTCTCATTTGTAATTGTGGATATAAATATTAATGCTTATCTACAGTATGGTAGACATTACATAATAATAATAATAATAATAATATATCTTAGAAATATGCCTGAACATAAAATGTTCATGAAATAATAACTATTAATGTCTTTATTATTTCCTTGCATAGTTGTTCAATATGTATTTGGTAGTACAGTTTCTCTGATAACCTGGTACACAGAGCACTAATCACATCCCAAGTTAGACTCCGTTTGTGCAGTTCACTTTAATATTGAGTTTATTTTCAGACTACTCGATGTAAGTGCACCAGAAAAAGGCTTCATGGTGAAGGATGCTATAGTAAGCGGCTTCTGCCTGGAATAGAAGGAACTAAAACAGAACCAGGAAAAATGTGGCCCAGGAAGCTCTGCAGTGATGCCAATTACTTAGTTGAATGTCAGGAGGGCAGCCTACAAGACCTCAGGGAAACTGTGGAGGTGTGATTAGTATCCTGGGATGGCTATATAAAGCACCACAAATGGGCTGGCTTAAAACAACATAAATGTCTTCTCTCACAGTTCTGGAGGCTAGAAGTCTGACCGTGGAAAAGCCTCGTTTCCTCTGAAATGTCTGGGGAAGAAAATGTTTCTCCTGCGGCTGCATTTCTAATGAGTCCAGGTGATCCATGTCTCTGTCCAACCAAGGCAGCCGCATACCCTCCACGTGTGTCTGGAGCTCTCTCCAAATCTCCTTCTCCTGACAAGGGCCCTGGTCATTCATTCTAGTGCCCACACCAATTCTCCTGTCATCTTCCTTTAATGTGATTAAAGACCAAAGATGAATTTTGCATTTCAATTATGGTGCTGGTGAAGAATACAGGCAATACCACAGACTGCCAAAACAGCAAACAAATCTGTCTTGAAAGAAAGACATTTTAAATGCTCCTGAGAGACAAGGGTGGCAAGACTCCATCTCATGGGCTTTGAGCAAGCATTCAGGAGAGACCAGTCCCTAGAGAAAGTCATAGTTCTCGGTATAGTAGAGCAGAAGTGAAAGGCGAAGAAGGCCCCGTAAAAGATGGATTGACCCAGTGGCTGCACCAGTGGGCTCAGACATAAGACCAATTGTGAAGAGGGTGCCGGGCGAGGCGCGGGGTCATTCTGCTGTGCAGAGGGTCGCTATGAGCTGGAAACAAGTGGCCGGCACCGAACAGCAACAGCAATGTATCTTCAAAGAGGCTGTCTAACGAAGATCCCATTTGTGGATTCTGGGTGCACATTAATTTTAGTATGCATGATTCAATCAGTACAGCGTGCATTCAGTTCGCTGTGCATCGCTCTAACTGGCAGGAGCCCTCACAAACCGACCTCAGGAGGAATCATTTTAGAAAATCACTATCACTGAGCGCCATGGGGGCACAGTGCATTAAGTGTTGGACTGTGGTTTGCAGGAGAAAGAGGAGGCTGTCTGCTCCCATAAGTATTGATGGTCTTTGAAGCTCTAAGGATCGGTTCTACTCTTTCCTGTAAGGTCACTATGAGTTGAAATTGGCTCAACTGTAGTGTTTTTGTTTTTCATCTTTATTTCTTTTTTTTTTTAACAGGAGTCTTACATGTTGTTAAGATACCAGCAGGCATTAATGAAGGATGTGTAATCTGAGGCGCCAAAATATTTTTTTTTGAGTGAGTAAGTCAGTGAATGAGTGAGAGAGTGAGTGAGTGAGTGAGAGTGAGTGTGAGTGAGAGAATGAGAGTGAGTGAGTGAGTGTGAGTCAGTGAGAATGAGTGAGAGTGAGTGAGTGAGAGTGAGTGAGTGCGTCAGTGAGTGAGTGAGAGTCAGTGAGAATGAGTGCGTCAGTGAGTGTGAGTGAAAGAGTGAGTGAGAGAGAGTGAGTGAGAGTGAGAGAGTGTGAGTGAGAGAGTGTGAGAGTGAGTGAGTGAGTGAGTGAGAGTGAGAATGAGTGAGTGTGAGTGAGAGAGAGTGAGTGAGTGAGAGAGAGAGTGAGTGAGTGAGTGAGAGTGAGTGAGTGAGAGTGAGTGAGAAAGTGAGTGAGACAGAGTGAGAGTGGGTGAGAGTGAGAGTGAGAGAGTGAGAGTGAGTGAGTCAGTGAGT
>NW_022111372.1:20527722-20556081 GCF_000313985.2 Echinops telfairi
GAGTGAGAGTGAGTGAGTCAGTGAGTCAGTGAGTGAGCGAGAGTGAGAGAGTGAGAGTGAGTGAGTCAGTGAGTCAGTGAGTGAGCGAGAGTGAGTGAGTGAGAGTGAGAGAGTGAGTGAGAGTGAGAGAGAATGAGAGTGAGTCAGTGAGTGAGTGAGAGTGAGAGTGTGAGAGTGAGTGAGTGAGTGAATGAGAGTGAGTGAGTGAGAGTGAGTCAGTGAGAGTGAGTGAATGAGAGTGAGTGAGAGAGTGAGTGTCAGTGAGAATGAGTGAGTGAGAGTGAGTGAGTGAGAAAGAGTGAGTGAATGAGTGAGAGTGAGTGAGTGAGTGCGAGTGAGTGAGAGTGAGTGAGTGAGTCAGTGAGTCAGTGAGTCAGTGAGTGAGTGAGTGTGAGTGAGTGAGTGAGTCAGTGAGAGTGAGTGAGAGTGAGTGAGTGAGTGCGAGTGAGTGAGAGTGAGAGAGTGAGAGTAAGAGAGAGTGAGTGAGAGTCCAAAACATTTTTTAAATGTGTAAAATGTCTGCATTTTCTTTAAGTTTTAAGAGATTAGATTTAAAAATAGTAAGATGATCCACTATAAAGCTGAAGAGGATTTCAAGGCTCAGTTTTGTGAGTTGCTGAAAGTCCATTAGTTTGTAGTAGAAGTTTGATGAGCTGTGTTTACTCCTTACTGTTTTCATTAGATAGCCATGCTTTCTTCCCAGTTCACATGGCCTAGCAAATGTGTTCTGAGGATGCCAGCCTAGAGGTGAATTGGCAGCGTGTATTGTTGTGCCTCAAGGCTCGAGAAAGATAGACAACGTATCTTTCTTAGTGATTTGCAGAGTCGAGCAAAATTCTCTTGGGGAAACAGTGTCTATTGAACCCCCAGATATTTCGCAGTGTACAGCAAGTGCTGTATAGATGTAATCATGTGCATCTCTCCTATTGTTCCTATGAAAAGAAGCTGCTATAAATCTGACTCTTCCAAATTGCTGCAGCTCTTGCTTGTTTTGATATTACATGGAGCAGTAAAACAATATCAGCCATTTTTAAAAATTCTAAAATGGAATGAATATACTTTAGTCATCATACTGAAGAAAATGTATATGCATGGGATAAGTAATACATACCAATCTTTGTTGTAAACTTAACTCATTTTGATAATGAAAATTCTTTGATTTCATGTAACAATTTTCAACAAACCAAACAAAAAACCATACCTACTTCCCCTGAGTCAAGTTTGCCCCACAGTGATCTCAGAAATCGTGTGGCTCAGTTCTACTTTGTCCTACAGGTTCACTGTGAGTCAGTCCTGACTGCGAACTAAAAGGTGGGCCTTTTGATCCCACAAACCAGCAACCCACTGTGCAACCAATGGTTCTTCTTTTCAATAACTATTTATGAAATATCTATCTTCGCAAGTTGTCCTAGTTATTGACTGTGTGTAGATGTCTTTTAATCCTTCACTTTTAAGAAATAAAATAGATTTAAGTTGAAAAAAAATACTATGATCATGTAGAATGTACGTAATGAAGGACTACATTAAATGTAAATTCCAAAGGTCCACATCAAGGGATGAATAATGATAAAATTTGCATTGGCCAGAATTTTATGGGAAATTCCGAGTAAGATGCAAAGATTTGAGAGCAGTGAAGAATTCAGAAGGAACTTCGGAAGCACAATGGCCAAATGCTGGGCTGCTACCCTTTGGGTTTCAGAGACTATGAATCTTTATGGGAGTAGAAAGCCTCATCTTTCTCCTGAGGAGAGGACGGTGTTGACTGTGGTGAGTACGCCAACTGGAAACCTCCTATATCTCGAGGGCTCCTCTCTAGAGGTTTTAGTGTTGTTTTATTTGCATCTTTTCCAAAACTGCGTCTCATTAATGATCCCTTTGACACTAGGATCCACAAGTTGCCATCTGTTGGGACTTCTTGACGGTACCTACAAATATGCTCTGACCTCTCCATCCAAATATATATATATTTTTATGCTAAAGAGTTTATTTATTTTTATCTTCAAAGTGAATCTCTAAAAAAGTCTCCTTCCCTTGTTCTTAGTATACGCTCCATCCCACTCAGAGTTGTACACTTTTCCTGACTCCTTGGAAACTACTCTTGTCAAGGTTGTGAATATCTGCTATGATTACAAATTAAATTGTGAGCAATTCTTTCCTTCCTAGAACATTTTCCCTTTGGATTTTATGTGCACACACACACCCCACCCCCACCCCCACCCCCTCTGGTTTTCTTATTTCTTTCTTCTGCTCTCTCCTCTTCCCACTCAGCCTATACGTCTGCATATGTCTCCATGCTTCAGCTCTCAGCCTTACACATATAAATCCTAGTTCCAAATGATGACCCTGATATCTCTCCTGAGCTGAATAGCTACTAACTACTCTCCATATATTACTCAAACTCAGCATGCCTATGCCATGTCATTTAGCCCCAAATCATATGCCCGTTTTTCTTGCAGCATTCTGTCTCTCAATATTGCTCTAGAACCACTTGATTTCAGCCCTTTTCTGCCTCTCTCCTTACATCCCTTTTCCAATTCACAAGACAACCTGAAAACATGAATCAGATTTGGTCACATTCCTGGGCAGAATATTTGCATAATTCCCTAATGCTCTCTACATAGGATGTACACTCTTTAACACTGACTTCTTCATAAATAGTTTTCATCCCTTTCATGTTGTGCACAAATTCTTCCCTATACTGAGAAATCGATGACCATCCTTTCTTACCATCTTTGGCTGACTAATTTCTACTCAACTTTCGGAACTCAGTTTGGATGCCACTTAGCATACCACCAATTGGAGCTTAGGTACCAATGCTGTGTGTTTCTAAAGCACCCTAATACGCCACCCAGTAAAGGGTTTCTGATTATTTTAATCACATATATTCCCTATTAGAGGAGACGTTTATTAGGGCATGGGATGTCTTATTCAACATTGTATCATTCATAGCAGTGTTCAAAACAGGGTAAATGCTACAAGAATATAGCAATTAAATATATCAAGAAACGAGTAGTTTGAATGCAGATTTATCTTAAGATAAATTGGATAAATGGAAACATTCAAGTGATCTCTTCATTAAATATAAGGTAAAAGCATCCATTTAGAATGAGAATTTGGGCTCAGAGAAATGTAAGCAGGCAGATAAATACATTTCTGGTATGGCCTTAAATATCACTGAAAAGAAAGGCATTGTTGATAACAATAAGGGGAGATGAGCCTGGATTCTCTGTTGGTGGTGGTGGGGCCTCAAGTTAGATCTGACTCAACAAACCTGCGGACAACAGAAGGAAACCCCGCCCTGCCCTGTGCCATCCTTCCAATTACTCTTATGTTTGAGCCCTTTGCTGCAGCCACGGTGTCCGTCCACCTTGCCAAAGGCCTTCCTCTTGTTTGCTGCCGTCCCACTTTGCCACGTGTACTGTCCGCTAGGAACTCGTCTTTCCTACCAACTGGTCCAAAGTATGTGAGGCAAATCTCACCCTTGTTGCCTCATAGGAGTATTCTGGCTGTACTTCTTTCAAGACAGATCCGTTTGTTTAATGATAGGTGCCCAAACTTTAGAATTGATTTAATTTTTGGTGGCATATGTGTGTGAGGTCTGCCCTGGTGGCTTAGTACTTACCTGTTGGGCTGCAATCCACAACGTCAGCAGTTTGAAACCACCCGCTGCTCTATGGGAGAAAGACCAGGCTTTCTACTACCTTGAGTTACAGTCTTGGAAACCCACAGGGGCAATTCTACCCTGTCCTATGAGGTCACTATAGGTCAGCATCGACTCCATAGTAGGGACCCGTGTGAAAAGGGTTATTGATAACCTTTTTCAGAATGGAGATGAAATATGTAAAATATGTAAAACCAGCACTTGAATAATCAATGCCAAGGTTTTAATCGAAATCATGGGTGATGCCAAATGTTAATGTCCTTAGCTGCTGGGCACATAGTTCAAGTATACCTAGTGAACTCCAGAGAAAATGTTTGATGATCTGTCTCCCGAAAGTCAACCATTGAAAACCCTCTGGGGCACAGGTGTACTCTGACCTATGGGATGTAGGCTGAAGAGTCTTAAAGAATATTAAGCCAAGTAGTTGGAATGTGCGTACGGAACGTGCAGAGTGGCTGAAAGTTTTTGTGAGGGTCAGAGTGGGTGGAGAGGAGGATTTCCCAAGAAGAGCAGCGCACCCTCAGTAAACGGAGTGAGCTCCTTCAGTAGTCTTGAGTTGATGGCATTGTTTGTAACGATGGGGATTTATCTTTCAGAAATATATGCGTTGCTATTGAATGCAGAACTGATCATTTGGTATGGCATTAAGAAAGAGTTGGTTCTTTATGGTCAAAATTGCAATCAACATAACTGGTAAGGTTTCTTCAAAAAATAAATTGTAAATGCTGAGGAGCTACTGCCCATCTTCCCCTCCCTCATTTCAATTAGTATAGAAAACTAACACTAGGAGACCACTTTCCTCCTGGCAACTAATTATCCACCACAGGCACTTACCTGGGGCTGGATCAATCGCTCTCCAAGTACTTATTGGTCTCCCATTGTGTGCTCAACGTGCTGCTAACTGATGAGGGTAAACAAGAAAAATAGAAAGCATGATCTCTGCCATGTCATCTTGCTAGTGTGTTTCGATACTTGTCAGCGTACCCTGGGCAGTTTTCACTTTTATATAAGTATTGGTATTGGTCAGAAAATGACGTTATTGACACTTACTGATCAGCTATTCACCCATAATTCTCTTTTGGGTCTAAAATCCATTTGGCATCATTTTCTAGGTTTTAGTTAGATTCTCATATGTTAATATCTTTTATGTTGTTCTATAAAATGTGCTTTATCTTGCTAACGAAAAAAAACCCTGAAAACTGTGATCTTTGATTCCTAAAAATTTCCTTTTGATCTCTTTTACTTTTCATTTCCTTAATATTTTATACAAAAATACTTCTTAGACATCTTAGGGTTTTTTATTTTGTTTTGTTTTTCACTTCTGCAAGCTCTGCCATTACATTATCATTATTTATCATTAATTTATGTAACCTTTCCATAAATGATAATCTGTCTTTTTCCCCTCTTTGTAGTAGTTATGTTCAGATTTAGAAATATTTTTTCTTCAAATCTGATTTGAATTTTTCAGTTTTAATGTAGTGTAGCTTTAGATTAAATCCATTTTTAATGACTTTTTCAAGAAGCTTATAATTTTAAAATATAGCTGCGGGACCATTTATTTATGAGCTGACATTTAATCTTAATAAATCTCGACTGAGACATGAAACTTCCATAAGCAGTACTGAGGTTTATGTGGAAATATTTCATTGATCTGTGGACCAATGCGTCAAACCACAGAAAATAAATGACAGATACATTTGTTGCATGACACTATTATTGAATCATGTGGCCAGGGATGTGCTCAATCCATAAAATGAGGAAAATAAAACAGATTATACACACTATTTCCGCATCAGCAGCACATTGCATTTCTATCAGGTAACGGAAGCATTGCCCCTCTTTTCTCACTGCTGTGTGAATGCCTTCTTGGGGCTAAAGTGTTGTGGACTTTAGACAAATTGTGAAGGCCTAGAACAGGTTACCTAAAGTACCGTTTGTATTACGTCTCAGAAATAGATGCAAACTGAATAAGTAACCATTTGTATACAAATATTTTTGTGAAACTTGATCACAGTTAGTGAATTTTATAAGATCTTATGGAGATAAATGTCTCTTAGCCTAGTTATTCTTTTTTCATTTTTGACGTTCGGGAAAAAACCTTACAATAAAACTGTTTAGGCTCCAATCCTCTATTTTTCTTCTCCTGGGATATTGTATTTTGATGGTGTGTTAGGCTGGGTTGACTAGAGAAACAAATCCAGTGGCACTCATTTATGTGTAAGAAAGAGCTTTATATCAAGAAGTAATTATAAATTATGAAAACATCGTAGCCCAGTCCAACTCAAGTCGATAGTCTAATACTGATCCTTAAGTCCCACTGCAGACTGATGCAGATGCAGAATGATCACAGGCCGGTGGATACAAACCCGTGCGGATCCAATGACATTGCCTTGGGAACTCTCGGAGGAATTCAACAGTTGGAAGGTGAAAGCAGAAAGAGAACTGGAGGTTCCAGGGACACTTCATATGGGAAGGCCACACCCACAAGGAGGCAGCATCAAGCTGTGACTTGCTTGGCAGGCTAAACTGCACCTCTATGCTTTTATATATTTTCAAGTTGACATTAAATTATGTAACTATCTCAGATGGCAAGATAAAATGACTAGCATCATATAGCTGATGTGGAATAGCACAATAGAAAAACCATCATGGCTCTCATGGAAATATTGCAGCAGATGCATGGATTAGCATATTATCACCCTAGAAACATTCAAATTGGCCACATTCACTGCACGTCCTCTTCACTGCACATGCCTTAAATTGGGCCTATTTGACCATCTGAAGCTGTGCACTCATATGTTTAGAAGCAGCTACCACTAGTCCCTTGTGACCCAGGGGATATAGGCTGAATATTTAGTAGAATATCTCATGAAACCAGAGTTCAAAACTTAATCAAGAAAATAAACAATAGATACATGTATGAAGTCTGGCTGATACATACCTCTTTTTTTTTTGTAGAGTTGCCAAGGTATACTATACCTAGGCACATGCTATCCATTGTGAACTTTCACTACCTTATTCTTTTTTTTTCTTTTGTATAGTGACAAGACAGTTTGTATTTAACATTGTAAAGCTACCTAATTATAACTGCTGAGCAAGGTTTGTAGATTTATATGCTCATCCCCACAGAACAGCATAACACATTAGAGATTATAAATCAATTTAACTAGCCTAAGTTGGAGATTTTAAAAATCACATTTATTTATTTAATAGAATTTTCTCTGAACATTTGAATCTTTTTCCTTGAACTTTTCCCCTCTCTGAAAATGTATGGAGGCACTTAGAGAAAGGAAATATTTGTTTGGCATATGATTGTTTTAATTTTTTCTTTTTGTTTTTTTTAAGAGCACTGTCTGGAAATGCAGTGCAAATGTTTTAATGAATAAACATTACTTATCATTCTGTCCATCAAAGGATCTCTGAATAGAAGAAAATGGTAATTTGCCCATCATCTTTGACATATGAAAATGTTGTACAATTTTACTTTTCTGTAGCATAAAGATCCAAACTGAAGAACTTTTATTCACAACATGGATTTAGAAATCCTATTATAATTATCTATGATACAAACATATCAAAAAATTCTGAGTGTCTAAAGATGCAGGGCTCCATTTTTTAAGAGGTTTTATTTTTCTAAACACTGGGCAGCTAACCATTTCTAGCATGATCCTTTTTAAAGCAATTTTTAACATTGTGAATTTGGTGGGGGGTTATATTTCAGGTAATCAATTTTATATTTAATGATTTAACTTACTTGTTATCCCCACCACCTCCCCCCAAAAAAGCATGCCTTACCTTCCTCGATTTATCTTGCTCTTGTGGAATACTATCATTTTCTTCACCCAAGTCAACTCCTGCCAACCCTCTTAAATATAGACCAAACCCTCTTTTACAGAGACCCCCGTATCGTCTATTGCTTCATCTTTCCTCCTTTACCCTCCACTGCCCTTGGAAATCATCAAAGTCTGTTTTCAAAGGTTTTTCATAATGTCTCGATATTTTTCTTTGTAACAGTGGCGCTTTTATGATTGACTAATTTCACTCAGTATACGGTTCTCCAAATCCATCCAGGCCATGAGGTGCTTTGGGGCCCCAGGGGTTTTTAGGGGATAGAATTCCATTGTGTGTAGGTGCCATTTACGTTGGACATTTACGTTGTTACCATTTTCTTCATGTTGTGAACAGTGCCGCAGTGAACATGCATGTGAATATGTCTATCTGGGCTATGTGTCTGCATACGCAGAAGAGGCATGGCTGGGTTGGATAAAATGTCTATTTCCATTTGTATGAGGTAGAGCCATATCACTTTCCACAGTGGCTGCACATCATCACAGTCTCCCCAGCAGTATCTCAGGGATCCATTCCCTCCATAACTTCCTCAGCCTTTGTTATATTCATTTTTTAAAATTTTCCTATCAATGCAAATGTAAGGTGATACCTCATTATTGTTTTTATTTGTATGTTTTGGATGGCTGGCAATCGTGAGAAGTGTCGGGAACATATTTTAACCACATTTACTGGTCTATACAGATCTCTAAATAATGTAGATCTCTATTGACTACCTCTCAGTTTCAAAACAGTTTATGAATCAAGCAAGTGAATGAAATTCCTAATTAGAATTTGTGATTCTGAAAAAAATCACCTTATGTCACTTAAACCACTTCCAGGTTCAGCATTAAATACAGATAGGTTTGTTTTATATTTTCAGAACATATCTCAGCTGTGGATATTAAGCTCTTTCTTGAGCTGAATTTTTCAAATTGTTAGTGTTTCAAATATCACTTTATTAGGTTACAATAAGGTTTTAAATTAAAATATACCATGGGATATTATAACAAATACTAAATACATCACAAGGTGCAATAACTGTGTGAGGTTTTAAAACTTTCTTTTAGTTATGGCGTGTAACAGTTGCAAGGGAGAATGTGCACACATACAAACCTTTAATGGTAGATGCAGGTTTTATAGGACTTGATAAGCAATTGTTTAGACGTATTTTTTTCTGAGTACCGTATCCAGTTGGCTTTTATTGCACAATAGAGTTTCCCCATTATTACCTGTCAACTGCTGTCGAGTCGATTCCAACTCAGAGCAGGGAACCGCAGACAGCATTTCTGAAGTTGTACATCTTTACAGAACAGACAGCCCATCTTTTGCCGGAGGAGAAAGATGAAAGATTCTGGCCTTTCTGTTAGCATTTCAACATGTAATCCACTATGCCACAACATTATTAGGTGTGCTAAATTAAGTAGTTTTGATGTGTTAACATTTCTAATTCAAATGGCCAATACCAGTGCATTTCAGCTCACTAATACTTAGGTTATAATTCTTTATGTGTTCCATTTTATTTCAGATAACTTCCAATTTCCCTAGATTCATAATTTTCACAATCCAATGTCTGACCAGTAGCAGATTTTTGTAGCTGTTTCTCTTGACCTGGAGTCCTGCCCCATCAGCAAATGAAGATCGCAAAGGCTGCACTCTCACAGGCTTTACTAGACTCACGTCACCATGGTCAATTCCACTGTGAGAAAGCAGCTCTTTTTCAATCACATTTCAAAGACCCCTGATCTAAGTGTCCTATCCTCTTCCACTCTGACAAGGTGCTGCTTCCATTCATTAGGTCTGCAATAGCTGACAATATTTTGAAGCTATGCTTCGGATTTTCAGTGGCTCCTTCCTCCAAAGTAGGGAGCCCAGTCCTTATTCATTGTCTGTGCTTAGACTATAAGTTCTGCTGAAACCTGTTCACTTTGGGTGACCCCACTGCCATCTTAGAGAACAGTGTCATAGCTCCAGCATCATAGCAACAAACAAGTCCTGACAGTAGGAAAAACTGACAGACAAGTGGTTTAAAATCAGGACAGGTACGATAGAGTTCCATTCACTCATTCTACTTATTCAATCTGTATGCTGAGTTAATCATCAAATAATCTAGCTTATATGAAGAAAAATGTGGAATCAGGATCAGATGAAGGCTTATTAACAGCCAGAGATATGCAGATGACAGAACCCCACTTGCTGCAAGGGAGGAGGACTTGAAGTACTTGCTTATGAAGATCAAGGATTGTAGACATTACTATGGATTATGACTCAATAAAAAGAAACCAAGATCCTCACAACTGGGCCAATAGATAACATCATGTGATAAATGAAGAAAAGTTTGAAGTTGTCAAGGATTTCATTTTGCGTGGTGCACAATCAAGACTCAAGGACCCAGCTATCAAGAGATCAAAGGACGCATTGCATTGGGTAAATATACTTGCACAAGAACTCTTTAGAGTATTGAAAAGCAATGATGCTTCATTGAGAAGTAAGGTGACCTGATCCAAGCTATGGCATTTTCAATAGCCTCGTATGCATTTGAAATTTGGCCATTGAATAAAGAAGACCATAGAATAAACAATGCATTTGAATTGTGGTGCTGGAGAAGATAGAAACGTCCATGGACAAACTAAAGGGCAAACGATCGGTCTTGGAATAAGTAAATCCAGTGCGTTCCTTAGAGGCAAAGATGGCAAGACTTCATCTTGCATTCTTTGGACATGGTATTGGGAGAGACCAGTATGTGGAGAGGGCACCATATTTGGTAAAATAGAAGGGCAGCAAAGAAGAGCAAAGATTGGCACCATGGCTGCAACAGTGTGCTCAAGAGAGGGACAACTCCGAGGATGGTGTCGGCTGGGCAGCCTTTGTTCTGTCGCGGAGGTGGACTGGAATTGACTCCATGTCACCTAACAACAGCAATATCTATATTTTTAAACACAGATTTTTATAATCTGTGTTTCTCAAATCTATGCTTTAAAATCAAAGTAGACTCACATATGTAAAAACCACTATTTATTTCACTCCATCTCTCACACAAATTTTGGAAACTGAATATATCTCAAATCCCTATAAATCGGTATGTGTGGATTGCTAAGGAAGTATACTAATCACAGTACTTCTATTAGCTATCAATGTGATCATTGTATCCTCTTTTCCTTTTGCCATCAGTTTACTGCACACACTAGAAAATTCCACCACCAGAGGTTATAGTTTAGAATATCTAAAATATAGCTCCTTACAAAGATGTTGAATTACTTAGTATGGCTGTTCCATTTGTAGTCCTTGTTACTCCCTCTCAGGAACTCAGCAGGAGCACGCAAATAAAGTGCAGCGGGCTCTAACCAAGCGACTGGTTGGTTGTGCCATTCATTGGGTATGAAAGTGAGCCATCTTAGAGCAAGAGCAGAAGAATCCAGTGATCATTAAGGAAGAAGAGTGACCAGCATATATGGTGTATGATCCCTGCATTAGAGAGCGGAATAGCACTGAGACCACGAGCAGTAACACTGAGTGTCTTTGAAGGTGGGGCAGAAGCCAAGGGAGCATGTAGCTGAGAGGATGAAGAACAGAGAGGAGTTCCAGACAAAAGAACGTTCTTTTTTTTAATTATGGTGGTTTACTATGGAAGCTAACAGGTTACAAATAGGTAATGATAATTGCGAGTATTGTCTGTGTGCTTTGTGGTCATTACAGTGGATTATCAAACCTAGCACAGGATTAGAAGGCTCAGAAAAGTGGTAGTTGTCAGAATAGAATACAGAAGGATGGAGACAGGAGTCATGTCTGACCTCTACCCTATAGGACTCATCCTTGGGCAGATATAAAGCTGGATTCTGCCGCCCATTTGTGTAGCCAGAGGAGATCAGATGTGGCCTTCAGCCATTTCCTCAGCACAAAGCTGTGTGTTTTAGATGTGTAGTGAGTGGATATTTCAAGAAGGACCACAGAGAGTATCTAACTTTTGCTATAGATGTCAGAGAAGTGGCTTCCAGACCAGGCTCCTGGAATCCAAGCTCCTTGCTTATTCCATCTTTGTAACAAGTTCTTCTCTTTGTCCTTCCTTCTCTGGTCACTGTCGGGTGGGCTTCCCCATGGATTTCCAAATAACTAGCCTTAGCTTCAGCTCTGTCCCTGCACAGGGTTCCCTTAGTTGTGTATACCTCCCCGGATATTTAGTGGGCAAGCAATCTACTTTCTATTGTTACTTTCTTTTAAGCCCAACTCACCAGGGGGATTAATATGAATGCATGAAGACTCCAACGTCAACATGGACCATACTTAGTGGATGCAAAAATATTGTTTCTCATCACAGAAAAGCCCTCACATTTGGACAGACACCATGAGGCCTTGCTATCTTTTCAGTGAAGTGGGTTCACTTCTTTGAGGCCTATCCCTGCCAAATTTCCACCTGGCTGACTGGGTTGGCTCACCCTTTCAACATGCCTGGATATGCCTGCTCTTATAGTGCACACCAAATTTAGGATATGACACTGAAACACTAGACAAAATAAATGTGTTGTGATTTCTTCTACACTCTCAATTACTACAGCGAAAACTGACATCCTTTTCATAATGATCACATTTAAGACGGGGAATACACCTTTACAATAGGTATGTGAATTCCCAATTTTCAAATGGCTCAAGTGAGTTGCAGAGGGGTTAAATAATTTTCCCAGATTTACTTCACTAAATTTTGAAAACAGACCTTGTAATTCTTAGTAAAAGTCAGCATTGTTGTTGAATTAAGCTAATTTAGACTCTGAAAACTCATTCTTGAAACCTCAAAAACATAATGCCTTAACAACCTGAACCCGCCTAATCTGTCCTATCATGTCATAAAAGCAGAGTATAATGCCGTCATTACAAGTCATTTAGTATGGTCATGGAATGATTGCTTTATCTCTCCTTATATATACATATATATGAAGAGTTCAAAATTTTGTGTTAAAATTTCATATCTCTAATTTCAGTTTTCCATAAATTTTTTGGATTTAAAGAAAATGTGTTTCAGGAGAAAGTCTTAACTCCATTTAAGATTTATATTCTTGGACACCCACAAAGAAACTTTTACTCTGTCAGGGTTACTATGATTTGGAATTGATTCTGTGCCAGTGAGTTCGGTTTGGTTTGGTTAACATGTGTGTGTCTATATTTATAGTGTATAAATAATATATAGATATCTGTAATTCACATAGATACATAACCTCTAGGGGAATGAATAGTAAGTGCTCAACCAGATGTTTGGAGGTTTTAATTCATCCAGAGGCATATCATCATCATCAACATCATCATCATCAGCATCATCAGCAGCATCATCACAACAACAATCTGCTTCCTAAAGGTTACAGCTATGAAAACGCAGTGGAGTACAATTTTTTTTCTGACAAACAAGGGGCAGGATTCAACTCAATGATGACTCATATATATTTATAAGCAATAAATAAATTAAACAATATTTTATTAAACTTAGGGAGTGGCTTGTAGGTTTTCTCACTAAAGGAATAGGCAGGGTTGGAACATCAAGTCTCTGACTAATCATTCATGTTGGAAGTATCAACAAAGGTGGGGGAAGTGAAACATAAATATGAAGGGAGGTTTGGCATTTTGGGGAGGGATTTAAGTATTATGTGACTCACAAAGTAAAACACAAGGAGGGAGAGGCTGGTTAAAGAGGAAGGGAAATGAATCAGTTTGGTATTGAAGAGAAAAGGATTTGAAATAAAGGTAGGAAATCAGAAGGAAAAACAATAATTTAAATTCAAACAATCATTTGATGTTTCTGAATTATTTTCTGAAGTTCTTGAATTCACTTGCATTTACAAAATTATCAATTTATCATATGATTTTTTTCATGCTTGATACAGAACAAGTCAAGATTTCTTTCCTAAAACCATTTAAAATCAAGAGGAGAGATCATTCACAAGTATAGACCCATTCATAATCACTATGTAACTCTAACCAAGAAGAACTCATCATTTATCCCATAAATATTATAAAAAAAATAAAACACTATGCAGAGCTATATTAAAAAAAAAAGAATGACAAGCAAAAATATCATGGGAAAAAAAGTAGTCTAAAGAATATGTCTTTTTGCCTGGAGAAATCCAAGAAGACTTGAAGGTGTAAGTGGAATTCATTCTTGATCTTCAAATAGAATTATATTTGGAGACCATGCGTAGTATTTTTTAAATAGAAAGCCACATGTTGGCCAGAAGTAAATAAATTAAATGATATAATATAAAACGCTAATAATAAAAGCTGAAGTGACTACCAGAAATGAAAGGGCTGTTTTATTTATTTATTTTTTTTAGAATATATGAAGTTTATTATATGTTGATAAAAGACCATAAAACCCTTCTACATCAGGACCCAGCATTCCCTTCTAGACCTTCCCAACCTCAGCTAAAAAAAAACATCCATTCTCCCCCCACCCGCAATTATTAGCAAAGACTTAAAAGAGAGCTTTCAGAAGGAATAGCGGATTGGCTCAGTTCATCTCAGCATCAGTTCAACCTTTCAGATCTCTAGACAAGCTGAACTCCCGGCTAGCTGGAGGGGGCAGGCACAGCTACTTCCTCCACCGCAGCTTTCAATAATGCTACCATCAACCACTCCTTCATTTCTTTTAGACTGCCTGGAACCGATGCATGGCCATTTCCAGTCGAGGGCACTTATCTGCAAACACAAGCCGGAGCCAGCCTGGTTCTTTGCACATGAAGGACTGGCCAGGGGACAGCAATACCTTGTTTCTTACAAAGTGGCGATGGAGAATTTGTTCTTCTTCAAATGTACACGGGTGCAATGACCTTCTTATAAAAAATGCTGTTTTAAATATGTTGGCATATATCAATAAACTTTAAATTTAAGCAAAAGGTAACATATACTAGAAAACAATAAATCCTTCTGTGAAGTTGGACAATTTTGTCTAGCTCCTTTTAGAAATGGGCAGAGAAAATATACTGAAAGAGTTAGGATATAGATTATTTAGATAATAGCATCAATCAACTTGATACAATCAACTTGATACTGGAATATATATATCCTCTCACCATATTTATCCTCTCACCATATTTATTCAGATGTTATGCAGAGCCAATAATCAGAGAAACTAGATTATGTGAAGAATAACTCAGTATCAAGTTTGGAAAAAGACTTATTACGACCTGTGATATATAGATGACACAACCTTCCTTGCTGAATTTGGGGGTGCAAGCAAGATGAAATTCTTGACAACTTCAATCTTTTCTCCATTTATAATAATGTTACCTATTGGTCCACTTGTGAAGAATTTGATTTTCTTTACATGCAGTCGTAATCCATACTGAAGGCTGGAATCTTTGTTCTTAATCGACAAGTGCTTCAAGTCCTCCCCACTTTCAGCAAGCAAGGCTGTCTCATTTGCATATTTCAAGTAGTTTACAAGCCTTCCTCCAAACTTTACATTTTTTAGGTCAGAAAAATATTCTACAACATCTTGATCTGGTGAAATTTTTTAATATTTGCTCTAACCAATATTGGCCTGTTTTGGTGAATGTTTTCAAGTACTTGATGAAGATCAATGATTGCAGCTTCAGTATGGATTACAAGTTAATGTAAAAACAAACAAACCAAAAATGAAGATCCTCACAACAGGACTGATAGGTAACAGCATGATAAATGACGACAAGGTTGCATTTGTCAAAGATTGTGTCTTGCTTGGATCCACAATCAATGCTCATGGAAGCAGTAGTCAAGAGATCTCAAAAGACACATTGAATTGGGTAGATCTGGTGTACAAAACCTCTTAAGAGTGTTGAAAAGCAGGTTTGTTACTTTGAGGACTAAAGTGTTCTTGACCCAACCCATGATATTTTCATTACCCCACATGCAAGTAAAATCTGGACATGGAATAAGGAAGACCAAGGAAGAATCCATGCATTTGAGTTTGTGGTGCTGACAATGAATACTTAAAAAGAAATTTCTATGGACTACTAAGGGAACAAGCCAATATGTCTTGGAAGAAGCACGGCCAGCGTGCATCCTAAAGGCTAAGCTTGTAGGACTTTGTCTCACTTACTTTGGACACGTCAGGAGAGATCAATCCCCGGAGATCGATAGCATGCTTGGTAAAGAAGTGGGACTACAAAAGAGAGCAAAGCCCTCAAGGAGACGGATTGATACAATGGCTGCAACAATGGGCTCAAGCATAGGAACAATGTTGAGGATGGTGCAGCATTTCTTTCTGTTGTGCATTGGGTTGCTATGGGTCAAAACCCACCAGATGGTACTTAAAAACAACATCCAACACAAGGAGCAAAGACTATTGAAAATGCCACCAACTACCAAACGAACAAACAAATTGCTCTTAGAAGAAATTCAGCCAGAATGATTCTTAGAGGCAAGGAGGATTGATTTCATTTCTTGTACTTTGTCAAGAAAGACCAATCCCTGGAGAAGGACATCATGTTGACAAAATAGGGAGACCGCAAAAATGGGGAAAGTACTGGAGAAGAGGGACTGACACAGCGGCTGTAACAAGGAGCTCAAACATGAGAACAATCATGAGGCTGGCATGGGACTAGGTGGTGTTTAGTTTGTCACATGTAGGGTTACTGTATATCTGAAAGGACTCTCCTTTACAGATCAACAGCAACAAATGAAATTTAATGTGAAATCCAAAAACAAACATGCAAAAAAATCTCTAAACATCTGGAAATAAATAATAAAGCAATATATTCTAAATTATATAGGATTAGTAAAATTAAGTATTCCTAAGGAATTATTTTTCACCAAAGGGTAATAAACAAACAACAAACAGAAAAGTTTTCTGGAAATTAGCTAAAGTAGTTCTTCTCTTTTATTAAAAACGCTTATATTAAAACAGAATCAAAGTTTAAAAGCATATATATAGTTCCCACTTCAAGAAACTAGGACAAGAAGAAATAATCCAATTTAGTAGAAAGAGAAGTAATAAACATAAGAGTAGAAATTTATGAAATAAAAATTGTCAATTTTTAAAGTAGGTTTTATAAAAACTGCCAGCTATGCTGACAGGGTATGCCAGAGTATATTTCATAGACATTAAACAGTAATAAAAAGGTTGTTATTGTTGTATGCCTTTGAGTTGAGTCAAACTCATAGTTTCCTTACAGGTCAAAGAAGAATGGCTTCATCGGGCTTCCTTGATTGCAAGCTTTATGGAAACAGAATGCCAGATTTCATTCTCCTGCAGGGCAGCTGGTAGGTTCTAAACAGTGACTTTTTGTTTAGTAGTTAGTACTTAATCACTGTGCCACTAAGCATCTCAATAAGAAATTGTTATGGATTAATAATGCCCATACATTTAATAACTAATTTTTATAGCTGTATTTTTGAAACAAGAAAAAATTACTATATGAAATAAAGAGGAAACAATTGCCTGAATTGTTGTGGTGGTTGATAGGTGACATTGAGTGAGTTCCCACCCATTTCCACCCTATACATCAAAGAAAAAGATACCGCCTGGTCCTTTGCCATGCTCACAATTGTTCCTACGTTTGAGCCCACTGCTTTAGTCACTGTGTCAGTCCATCTTGTTGAGCGCCTTCCTTACTTCCTTCCCTATAACAAGCAGATGTCCTTCTCCAGGACTGGTCTCTCCTGACAAGGAGTTCAAAGGATGTAACACAAAACTTTGCCATCCTTGCCTCAAAGAAGCACTCTGGCATACTTCTTCCAAGATAGATAGGTTTGTCCTATTAGCAGCCCATGGGACTTTCTATAATCTTCTCTAGCACCACAATTCAAATGCATTGATTTATCTCCAGTCTTTATTCAATGTCCAACTCTCACATATATATGAGGCAATTGAAAATACCATGGCTTGGGACAGGTGCACCTTAGTCTTCAAATTAATATTCTTGCTTTTCAATTCTCTAAAGAGGTCTTGTGTAACAGATTTACCTAAGGCAACATGTATTTTGATCTCTTGACTGCTGCTGCCAGGAGGATTGATTGTGGATCCCAGCAAGACAAAATCCTTGACAACTTCAAACTTTTCTTCATATCTCATGATGTTATTTATTGGTCCAGTTGTGAGAATTTCAAGCTTTTTTTTTTTACAGGTTTTCTTTCTTTTTAAATATTTAAAAATGTTTTCTTTTTTCTAATCATTTTATTAGGGGCTCATACAACTCTTATCACAATCCATACATACATCAAGTGTCTAAAGAGCATTTGTACATTCATTGCCCTCATCATTCTCAAAACATTTCCTCTCCACTTAAGCCCCCCCAGCATTAGGACCTCATTTGTCCACTCCCTCCCCACTCCCCCCTCCCTCATGAGCCCTTGATAGTTTATAAATTATTATTTTGTCATATCTTTCCCTGTCCGACATCTCCCTTCACCCACTTTTCGGTTGTCCGTCCCCCAGGGAGGAGGTCACATATAGTTCCTTATAATCGGTTCCCTCTTTCCAACCCACTCTCCCTCTACCCTCCCAGTATCGCCACTCACACCACTGGTCCTGAAGGGATCATCCGTCCTGGATTCCCTGTATTCCAGTTCCTATCGGTACCAGTGTACAACCTCTGGTCTAGCCAGACTGGCAAGGTAGAATTCGTATCATGATAGTGGGAGCGGGGAGGAAACATTTAGGAACTAGAGGAAAGATGTATTTTTCATTGTTGCTACATCGCCCCCTGACTGGCTCATCTCCTCCCCGAGACCCCTCTGCAAGGGGATTTCCAGTGGCCTACAAATGGGCTTTGGGTCTCCACTCCGCACTCCCCCCATCATTCACTATGGTAAGATTTTTGTTCTGATGATGCCTTATAGCTAGCTGATCCCTTCAACACGTCGTAATTGCATAGGCTGGTGTGCTTCTTCCATGTGGGCTTTGTTGCTTCTGAGCTTGATGGCCGCTTGATTACCTTCAAGCTTCTTTACCTTTAGTTGTAATCTATTCTGAAGGCTGCAATCCTCGATCGTCATCAGCAAGTGCTTCATGTCCTCCTCACCTTCAGCAAGCAAGGTTCTGTCATCTGCATTTATCAGACTGCTAATAAGTCTTCTTCTGATCCGTATGCCACAGTCTTCTTCATATAAGCCAGTTCCCCTGAGCACTTACGCAGCATACAGACTGAATAAATACTGTGAGAGGATACAATGTTGTTGTACACCTTTCCCGATTTTAAACTATGCATTCTTCCAAGGTTCTGCTCACACAGCTGCTTCTTGATCCAGGCACAAGTTCCCCACGGGCACCATGAACTCTTTTGGAGTCCCCACTCTTCTCAAGATTATCCATACATTCTGTGTTCCACGCAATCGAAAACCTTGGCATAGCCAAAAGAACATGAGCAAACCTCTTTCTGGTAGTCTCTGCTGTTAGCTAAGATACATCTGACATCAGCAATGATATCTCTCATTCCACATCATCTTCTGAAAATGGCCCAAACCTCTGGCATCTCCCTGTTAAGGTACTGCTGCAACAGTGGTTGGAGGATCTCTAGCAGAATATTGCTTGCATGTGCTATCAGTGATATATTTCCATAGTTTGAGCATTCGTTTGGGATCATCTTTCTTTGGAATAAGTACACATATGTACCTCTTCCAGTCAGTTGGCCAAGTAGCTGTCTTCCAAATTTTCTGTCATAGGTGAGTAAGCGTTTCCAGCCTCTTCAGCTTGTTAAAGCATTTCAATTGGTATGTCATTATTTCCTGGATAACCTGAATAACAATATACAATTTTTGTAACTTGAATTCATAATTAAGTCATTCCATAAAGACATTTCTTATTGTCACTGGTGAGTCAACTTTGTGTTAGTCGGGTATACTAGAGAAACAAATGCAGGGGGACTCATATAAGTATAGGGGAAAAAAACACCTTTATATCAACAAGTAATAGTATACTGAGAAAACATCCCAGGCCAGTCCAGATCAAGTCCATAAGTCCTATATTATCCCATATGTCCAATACCAGTCTATAAATTCCTCTTCAGATCCATACAACACATGCAATGATTCTGAATGCAAGAAGATCACAGGCCAATGGGTGAAATGTATGTGGATCCAGTGGCAGTGGAAGCATCCCAGTGCTGGCATGGGTCTCCAGGTGGTTTCTCCAGCTCCAGGGCTCTGGCTCCTTCCATGTGGCTTGTCAACGGGCATGTCTCGCAGAGAGTGAGTGTATTTGGCCTTCAGTGAGATATTTATCTCCATCGCACCTCCGAATGTGGTCAGCAAGCTGTGACATTATTGATAGACTAGACTCCACCCCTTCCTCAAGTTGACAGATTATATAACTGCCACAAATATTTAGGAAAAGTTCTATACCCAATATTCAGAATAATGAGAAAGAAGTGATATTTCCTAATATGGACCTGATACCAAATCCAGTTTAGGGTATTATAAGTAAGGGAGAATAAAGAGCAATATACTTTATGGACAATCGTGTATGCGCAAATAAATATTGACAAATTGAATTCAGCGCCATATAGAAAGGTTAAAACATCATGGCAAGTGCAGTTCACTCAAAATACACAATCTATTTAACATTGGAAAATGAAATAATTTACATTTTGTTGCTTCTTCATTATCATCTGTATTAGTATTCTCAATTAGAGGGGAAAAAAAAGCTCTCAGCCCAATAGATGAAGAAAAAATATTTAGTCATATTCAGAACTTATTCATGATAAACAGTTCAGTAAATTAGAAATAGAAGGAAACATCTTCAATGTTACAGTGTATGTCCCTTTATCATATAACTAATATCACAGTCAGTATCATCATTAGTGTTGCTGTGACTCAATGTAATAACTTATGGGGACACCACCACCTCCAAATCTTCTCCCATAATGGGTCACACAGAATCCTTAGCAATGCTTAAAAGTATTAATAAAACCTAATAATATTATGAGTATATCTATTATCATTTGCTGTCACCCCATGGCTTAAATGTGGTATTTTTAGGATTATATGAATATTAGTAACAAAAAGTATCTTATGAAATCTTTTTACATTGAATTATAACATTATTTAAACTCATTGACATTGAGTCAATGCTGATTGATAATGACAAACTCGTTTGTCATATGACACACTATAACTGCCTCAGTGGGTTTCTGAGACTATAACTCTGTATGGAAGTAGAGTGGCTGTTGGTTTCAAACTGTTGACCTTGTTGTTTGTAGCCCAATGCATAGCCCACTATGCTACCAGGATCCTTATTACAACGTTATTACTTGAAATGTTACTTATTTATTTATTTATCTGCATGTGTGTTAAGATTTTTGGTATTATTTTTTTTAAATTAGGAGCTCTTACAGATATTATAACAATCCGTAATTCAATTACATCAAGTGACTCCACTATTGGGCATATACTCAGAAGAAATAAGAACCAGACCACGACCAGACATCTGCGCTCTAATGGTCATCGCTGTGCAGTTCACAATCATAAAGAATTGAAAACAGCTGAAATTTCCATCAACAGATGAAAGGATTAAAAACTCTGCTATAGACACACAACAGAGTACTATGCATCACTAAACAATAGGGAAGAAAAGAGGAAGCACCTCGTCTCTTGAAGGAGTTGGAGGATACTACACTGAGTGAAGTTAGCCAAGCACCAAAGGACAAGTTCAAAATGAGTCCACGGAGGTTTGTTCACTCCACAGAATGAACACAGGGAAAAGCACATATCTCAGAGTTCCCGGGCCGAGGAGCCCATACTCTGGCAAGAGACAGACCGAACCCAATAATACATACATCATCGAAAACAACCAAATAAAAAGCACTTACAACGTTCTTAGTACCCGAGCAGTAAACTTTTTGATTTTTCTTCTTTTCTTTCTTTTTCTCCATCATTTTAAAACAATTTTATTGATATAGTCACAAGTAGTACATACTCTAATATTGTAGCTAATGCACCATAAGATATGACATCAGTGACTATCGAAGCACCAGCAGCGATACAATCAACAATGCATGTTTGTAGCACTTACAAACCCACACAATACAAAGCCTCACTGAAATTAGATAGTTCTGATAGTACATTAGAAGGTTCCAAGAATAAACTCACAGACTTTCAGCATTGTTGGTATCATTATACATGGAAGTTGAGTTTGTAGGGGGAAATGCTGCTGTTATAACTATCTGTAGGGATGCTTTTATGTAAAATAATACATTTGTGTCATGAAACTCTACATACACAAAAGTGTATTGATTATCATTTTGCTGTCACCCCATGTGACAGTGTCAACCACTGTGGTCTGCATCCCAATCTTCCTTCTAGTGACACCATCAGTCATACTTAACTGTAAAACACCAAACATCTCCTCCTTTTATTAGGAGCAAGGTTAGAATGCTCTTTTTCATAATTCTCCTAAACCTTGCGCTGGAATTTTGAACAAGTACAATAAAATAACAGAAGGAATCAAAGTCTAATCAACAGCTACGCACACAAAAATTCAGATAAGTCAATTTTGACACACCGCAACCGCAACCCCTTGTGGGACGGATTTGGATTGCTCCTTAGGAATTCCTCTATTCTTGTTATTGGGAGCCAAGAACTTGGTTCCCACTTCTGGTGACCCTTTGGACAACAGAAGAAAACACTGCCTGTCTGGTTCCACTGCCACAGTTGTTCTTATGTTGAGCCCTGGTTGCAGCCACTGGGTTAATCCATCTCCTCAGGGGCCTTTTCCTTGTCCAATCCCCTTGGACTTTACCAAACCTGATGTCTTTCTCTTGGGACTGGTGTCTCCTGACATGTCCAAAGAATCTGAGACAAAGTCTCTCCATTCTTGCCTCTCAAGAGTTTTCTGACTGCACTTCTTTCCTGACACATTTGTTTGTTCTTTGGGCAATCAGACTGTCATATGTACTATAAGGATCCCTGGTGGAGCAGTGAGTAAAGCAGTGGGCTGCTAACTCAAGGATACTAAATATGGCCATCTCTTTCTATAAAGATTTACAGCCCTGGGAACCATGCGAGGCAATTCTACGCTGTCATGTTGGGTCACTGTGAAGCATAGTAGACTTAAAGGCGGTGTTTTTTGTTTTTATAGTATAAAATCACCAGCCTATGATTCATTTAGGTTTATACCGAAACACAAGCAATTTGAACCATCAAGGGGCCTATAAAATTCAGTACTACTGTTAGTTGAAGAGAAAATAAAGCTGCCTTTATTCATTAAAAACATGAATGAATACATACAAAATATTCTAAAGCTCCTAATTTTTTCAAAAGTATGTTTCAATACAAGTAAAGAAAAGCAGGTAATTTAAAGCCTTCCCCACATTCACTGAAGCAATAATTTAACTGTGACTGAAACGCAGGTCAATTTGGGTTCATCCCTAAGAAAATAATCAACTATAAGACAAAGTGCCCTCATTGACTGCCCTCCCTGCCTGCAGGTCATACATATGCCTCAGGCTGCAAGTAGCTTCTCTACTGACAAGGGAACCATAGAACCAAAGAGAGCGCAGCGTTAAAGTATTTCACCTTTGATTTTTCACTCTTATGCTGGACTTTGCTCCATCGAATCGTGATTTGTATGCACTATTTTTCTAGGTAGTTCCCCCAAATCCCCGCCATAATTTCCTTCTTGCTACATGCCTACCTACTCACAACTCAATTCAAACTGTACTTAGTCTATTTCCCATTCTTAGGCAATCCCACTAAACATGGCATATCGTATCAGAGCATCTATTATTATTTAAATCTTTACTACATTTATGTCTGATCACCTCCACTGAATCCACTGCTTTATGCAAGAAAAATCCTGCTCACACTTATTTAGGGCTATTGCCTAGTTTTTTAATAACTACTTGTTAAAAGAATATGGGAGGTGAAGGTTTAATGCTGTTCTATGACATTTCATAGTTTCAACTTACAGAGAGATTTTTCAAGGTATTTCACATGATTAACATATTTTACAAAGGACATATGTGCTAGTAAAAGTTGTGTTCATATTCTAGACTGTGTTCTGGACACAAGCATTGCATTGACAAATTTTGAGTTAGCATCGTAACCAGGGGTACACATTTTTTTTTAATACTCAAAAAGGAAAGACAGCACTAAAAGGGGGCTCAGACTTAGTTTCAAAGCTGGCACTTCATATTTTAAATTAAACAATTACTGAGATGGATCTCTACCACATAGAGTGTACGGCAATGCTTCCTAGTGCTTTCTGTTCATTTCCTGTGGGTGGAGGAACATTAGACATGGAGTTGGGAGTTCTGAATTTTAACAAGTCAACGAATGAGGACTATGTCATCTCATTTATATATGATTTCATTTCTTTAGCTGTAAAATGAAAAGTTACACTAAATGTCACCTGAAGTGCTAACCACCAGAGAGGTGGTTCAAACCCACCAAATTTTCTCCAGTAGACAGATGAGGCTACTTGCTCCTGGAAATATTTACATTCTGAGAACCTTATATAACGTCACAAGGAGTTGGAATTGAATCAATGGCAGTGGAATTAGTTTGATTTTGGAAAGTTTCTTCTAGATCTAATGCTCTAGAATTTATACGGTTTAGACAAGACTTTTGGACTCAAAGTGTTATCAGGAACCAAAATTACTGATACCCCCCTTAAGGCTGTGTTAGAAACACAAACTCTCTTCTTGAACCCCACTTCAAATCTAGTGAATCAGAGCTTGCATTTCAACAATTACTTGTTGAAATGCAAGATTTCCGGGTAATTGGTTTCCACATTAAAATTTAAAAAGCACTACGATAAGTGTATGCTTTAAACTGCATCATAGTGACCTTCAATGTAGTGCTTATTTTTCTTTAAAGCTAAGAGATTTAGCCACAAACACAGATAACCTGTCATCTGCCCCTCTCCAGCAACCCAGAAAGCTATGTGTCAAAGGGAACCCATTACTCATTGAGTATACCATTATCACCCTGCTTTTGCCTTTTTCATTGACATATAGGAGGTATGACATTTCACCCTTCCAGGTTTAGAAAACAGAATTTTCTTCATTTGTAGCTTTCAGATGTAGGGGCTCATGGTGGAAATTTATTCTTGAAAGGACAAAAACTGAACATGGCAATGGTTATCATCTATGGCTTTAACTCAACAAGGGCGGCAGTCTCGATTTCTTCTGCACTTCCTGAGTGAATAATTGACTGCATTATACTGAGATGTCTTTTTCAACTGAAGACCGTATTTGCTTTAATTAGTTTTTCCCGTCGCATTGGTTGACATTAGGAATTATTTATCTGTTAAACTGGATGTTACTCCTCAGAGTCTCTTAATAAACAACAGCATCAGAACTTACTCTTTTTCCTTTTTCACTAGACAGAAGGCTTTGTTAGTTATTTAGTGTTGTTGGTGATTTTCATCATGTTATGTTAATTCCATCCTTCTGTGACATTTCTCTATTCTATCAGTTTCTTTAAAGGTGTACTCTATGGCATTTTAAAAGAAAAGCATTTAAATCATGCATTTGCTGATTTCACTGTAAAAAATGGATTTTCTGTTTAAATGACTATAACAGCAAACTGATGGATGGAATGTTTTGACATTATATTAGCATAGGCTTTGTGTTTAATATCTTATACTATTTTTATAATACATTATGCCCTGTGAACTAAACTGGAAAAAAATGCACTTCCTTGTGTCTCAGAAATTTTTGTTTGTCAAGTTGAAGACACTGTCTCTATTCCTCAATTTATATCACTTTGTTCCTATATATTCATTGGAGCTTATTTTAACACATTAATTTCTACTACTAAGAACTTCCTTTTTTCTTTTTTAAAATCATTTTATTAGGAGCTCATACAACTCTTATGACAATCCACACATACATCAATTATGTCTAGCACATTCGTACATATGTTGCCATCATCATTCTCAAAACACCTGCTTTCTACTTGAGCCCTTGGCATCACTCATTTCTTTGCCCTCCCTCCCCGTTCCCCCTCCCTGAACCCTTGATAATTTATAAATTATTATTATTATTTGGTTATATCTCACACCATCCAACGTCTCCCTCACCCACTTCTCTGCTGTCCGTGCCCTGGGGAGGAGGCCATATGTAGATGTTGTAACCTGTACCCCCTTTCTCCCTCACCTTCCCTCCACCCTCCCGATATCACCACTCTCACCACTGGTCCTTAGGGGTCCATCTGCCCAGGATTCCCTGTATTTCCAGTTCCTATCTGTGCCAGTGTGCATCCTCCGGTCCAGCTGGATATGTAAGGTAGAATGGGATCATGATAGTGGGGGGAAGGAAACATTCAAGAGCTGGAGGGAAATTGCATATTTCATCATTGCTACACTGTACCCTGACTGGCTCATCTCCATCCTGCAGCCTGTCTGCAAGGGGATGTCCAATTTCCCACAGATGGGCCCTGGGTCCCCACTCCTCACACCCTCTCATTCACAATGCTATGATTTTTTTGGGCTTTGATGCCTGATACCTGATCCCTTCAACGCCTTGTGATCTCACAGGCTGATGTGCTTCTTCCATGTGGGCTTTGATGTTTCTCAGTTAGATGGCCCCTTGTTTAGCTTCCAGTCTGTAGGACCCCAGATTCTATATCTTTTGACAGCCGGGCAAGAGCTTCCTTTTTTCAACAAGTCTCCTTTCCATCAGCACAGTGCAAATAAAATTGCTGTAAAGCTCAGTGTTCAGTGACAGTTGGTTATAATAACCATTTTAGTTTAGAAAGAAAGAAAAAAGAGGTAAATATTTTTTTAGTTAGTGTATTAGTCTAGGTACTTTAGAGAAACAAATCCACAGCAACTCATGTATAAGAGAGTTTTATGTAAAGAAAGTGTGCATCACGAAAACATCCCAACCCAATGCTGCCCAAGCACACAAGTCCAACATTAACCCATTAACCCAACACCAGTCCACAAAGTCCTCCACCTCACAAAACAGAGGCAATGATGCTGACTGCAGAAGGAAAGCTGAGTCAGTGAATGAATAAGCATCTCAGCACTAGCAGGGGTCTCCACACGGCTGCTCCAGCACCCAGGGCTGCATCGGGATAGGTCCATGTGGCTTCTCCTTGGGGATGTCTTGTAGGAAGTCAATCTAGCAAGCTGAGGCAGGGAATTGCTAAGGCAGCTGCACCCTGGTGCGACCATCACAAAGCAAGAGACCCGAGAACTAGAAAGGCGAGGCTCACCACCCATTTATCCCTCCGCCTTTCAATTAGCCCCACATGTGATTATCGGCCAGGTTGGCACAATTAACTAACTCATTTAGTTACTGGACAGTATGATTTCTCATGAGAACTAAAAAGCTGATAAGGTCAATAAATAAATGTATACAAATAATCCACATATGTAGTATTTTTCTGACTTTCAAAATATGTATTATATCATGCAAATATTCTGTATAAAACATGTTTAAAATTTATAAAAACAAAGTTATAGCTTTGATGAGTAAGGTGCACTGGACCCAAGCCTTGGATTTTTATATTATCACATATATTAAAAAGCTGGCAGTGAAAGTGGAAGAGAGAAGAAGATGGGATAAATTAGGACTATGGTGTTGGTGAAAAAAAATGAATACAGTGTGGACTGCAAGAAGAAACTAACTTAGAAAAAATATAAAGAGAATGCACTGTAGACATCACAGTGACAAAACTTTGGGTTGCTTACTTTGTACATTCCAGAAAAGACCAACCACAGAAAAGGTCATCATGGTTGGCAAACCAGAAGGCCAGGGAATATTAGTGTAACCCACAGTGAGATATATTGGCACAATAGCCACAAAATGGAGTCAGACATACCAGTGAACATGAAGATAATATAGGAGCATATTTTGTTTTGTTACATCCTATATAAAGTCACTATGAGTCAGAGCTGATTGATGGCAACTAACAACTTAGAACTGTGTAGTTTTACAATTTCCTAAGATCCTGAAGACCAAACGCACATTTTACTGCCCAGTGTACTGTTAGATAAACCAAATTGCTGTCATTCATTCACTGTATATTATTTCCACTAGAAGTTAGAGACAAGATTATAAATGACAGGAAATGATACAGAAATTCAAATATCCTCTCTAATTGAGTGATTAGCAATTTCTAAACTCACAAGTGGCAACTACAATGCAAAGGGCTTGAGTCATTTTATGAACCAGTTTTTACATGAATATAGATATAAATCCACTGTAAGTTATGAAATGAAAGATAAGATAAAATAAAGATAGATAGATGGAAGATATATCAATGAAGATATAATTTCAGCGTCCAAATTTCCATACTATGAATGCAGAAATAGAACCCTCATAGTTTGGGTTAATAACATCATCTTTTTCCTTTATTGCAAGTTAAAAAAAAAACATAATCAGATGAATGGCAGACATCAATGATTTTGAATCCTGAAAAGGACATTTAGTAAATGAGGTAGTTAGTTTATTGTGCCAACCTGGCAGATAAACATGTGGGGTTAATTGAAGGGCGGAGGGATAAATGGCTCAGTGGCCCTTGCCTTTCTAGTTCTCAGGCCTCTTGCTTTCTGATGGTACAGGGTGCAGATGCCTTAGCCAGTTCCTTGCTTCAGCTGGCAAGGCTCACTTCCTGCAAGATATCCCTGAGGAGAAGCCACATGGACCTATACCAATGCAGCCCTGGGTGCTGGATCAGCCGTGTGGAGACCCCTGCCAATGCAGAGATGCTCACACATTCACTGATTTGGCTTTCCTCCTGCAGTTGGCATCATTGTGTGTATTTTGTGAGCTGGAGGAGGACTTTTTGGATTGGTGTTGGACATATGGGTTAATGTTGGACTTGTGGGCTTGGGCAGCACTGGGTTGGGAAGTTTTCTTTCTTTTTTTAAAAAATCATTTTATTAGGGACTCATACAACTCTTTTTTTTTTTTTTTTACATTTTATTAGGGGCTCATACAACTGTTATCCCAATCCATACACAC
>NW_022111372.1:20557240-20607421 GCF_000313985.2 Echinops telfairi
GCTCTTTCCTCTATTTCCCTTGATTCTCCTCCTGTCCCACTATCATGCTCAGTCCCCACCAGGATTTCAGCACTTCCTCTTTGTTACATTCCCCTTGATCCTGCCCTACCAGGTCTCCCACACCCACCTCCCCACCAATTTGGATTGCTTGTTGTTCCCTTGTCCCTGCATTTGTTAACATCAACGGAACTGACAGTTCTGGGGGGACATGGGAGAGGGGGAGGTGGGGGGAAGGGAAGAAGGATGTTTTCTTGATGTGAACTTACCCTTTATATAAAACTCTGTCTTATACATATGAGTTTCTGTGGTTTTGTTTCTCTAATGTACCCAAACTAACACCGTAAATCAAACTTGATATTAAGGAATTGGCAAATAAGGTAGCAATTGTAGTAGCAATTGTTTCACATTGATTCCTTTCATGGTGATGTATTTTTATCTTAATTTAGGTTGCATTGCCAGCTAATTGTACATTTTCACATAGAAGAGTTGTCATGTATTCTCATATGGCTGTCCTCAATCTCAAAGTCCTCATTATTTGTCTCAAATATAGGGATATATTACTTCCAGAATTACTCATTTTATGTTTGAAATATTTATGCGGGCTATGTAGACATACATGAGGGTGTCATAGGTGAGAAGTCCTCTTTTATAACTAATCATTTTAAAAATATGAAAACTTTAAAACATAAACTAGGGAAGCATCTAACTGTCTTTACAAGTGCATCTATTTTGGGCATAGTTTGTGACAAAGAGTCTTTAATTTGATACTTCATGATCAAAACTTTGAGTATGAACTATTTTAATGTTATTTTACTTTTAACCTAAATAAGATCATTAGGGCTGACTGGGAAATAAAAGAAGCGTATTATTTTGGATGGTGTAATCTGTTGTGCATCCCAGGGCTTTTCATTAATATGTTTTTAAAATTAGGAATGCCAATACTCATGTTAATAAATGTTACATTTATAATCCTTCAAACTCCATCCTATCCCTCATCTTAGTAACAATCACCCCACTGCATATATTATTACAGCCCCAGCCATCTGTCTATCAGTTAGTCACCCTGTGATAGCTTTCAGGTTACTAACGTGCTGTAAGATACAGTGCTTTGCTCTTCTGTTGTACAAAGGGCTGCCATGAGTCAGAACAGGTTAGATGGCAATACCACCAACAACAATCATAACAACATTTCAAATACCCGTAAGTGACCCGGAGTAAACAAATTCCACGGAAGTTTCCAGACTGAGACCCTGAAGAGGCCTGGCAATCCATTTCCAAAAATTAACCAAGAAAAACTGTGTATCATGGAATCTTGTTTGAAAGTTTGACTCAGTTTCTCTGGCTGCATCACCAGACGTGGTGGAGCACTGGAGAAGGACGTCACATCTAGCAGGGGGAGGGCCAGTTAAGGCAAGGAAAATTTCAGTAAGAAGGCTTGAAACAATAATAAGAAAAAAACAAATTTAGGCACAGGACAAGATATTTTATTCTGTTATCCATAAATTCACTATGAGTGGCAACTGACATGGACAACAATAATCAGAGTTAAAGCATAATCTCATCATTACTTGCATTTCATATTTTACACAATACACTGCATTGTGCTCATGATGAACTTGTACAGAGGCAGTTGTGAGAACAAAACAAGTGCATACTATATGGTTCAATGTCAGGAAAGGTGTGCATCAGGGTTGTATCCTCTTGTTTAATCTGTGTGCTGAGCAAATACTCAGAGAAATTGGATTAAAATGAGAAGAATTCAGCACCAGGAGTGGTGGAATGCATATTAATAACAACTTGTGAGATGCAGATGATACAACTTTGTTGCTTGCTGAAAGTTAGGAGGACTTGAAACACTTGATGGTGAAGAGCCAAGATTTTAGCCTTCAGCATGGATTATAACTCAATGAAAGAAGACTAAGGGCCTCACAACTAGACTAACAGATAACATCATTAAATGGAGGAACGGTTGAAGTTATCAAGGATTTTTGTCTTGCTGGATCCATGATCAATGCTCAAGAAAGCAGCAGGCAAGAAATCAAAGGACCCATTGAACTTGGCAAATCTGCAGCATGAAGCTTCTTTAGACTATTAAAAACAAGGATGTCACTTTGAGGACTAAGGTGAGCCTGACCCAAGTCGTGGTATTTTTAATTGTCTCATAAGCCTATGGAAGTTGGACATTGAATAAGGAAGGCAGAAGAATTTATGCATTTGAATTGTGGTGCTGGTGAAGATGTTTGAAAATATCATGGAATGATAAAAGAACAAACAAATGTATCTTGGGAGAAGTATAACCAGAGTGCTTCTTAGAATCCAGGATATCGAGACTTCCTTTCATGTGCTTTGGACATGCTGCCAGGAAAGATAGTTCCCTGGAGGAGGACATTGTCTTAGGTAAAGGAGAGAGGTAGTGAAAAAGAGGAAGAACCTCAACGTTGGACACGGTGATTGCAACAATAGGCTCAAGCACAGGAACATCGAACTATTGTGGGAAGGGCGCAGGGCTGGGCGTGTTTCATTCTGTTCTGCACAGGGTCACTATGGGTCAGAACTGATTCCATAATGCCTAATAACAATGACATACTTTATTTATGACTTGCTCCCTTAAGAACTAGGTCATTGGCTTCATTCTGATCTTAATTTCTATCTATGTTTTCCTTCAAAGGTCCTTCCTGGCCTTATTCCTTAATCACCTAGTTTTCACACAGCAATAATTTAAACAATGATTTTACTAGGGACTTAGAATCCTTTTTGTCCCTTACCTTATACAACGCCATGCACCCACTCCTCGTTTGCTTTGCTTTTTCCTACTCACTCATTGACTAGCTCAGGATGGGACATTTTTCATTACGAGAAAAGCAACAATTGCACTATCTCACAATTTTGAACATTATAAATGCACACCCACACTGAGATATGAGGCAAGAGCAATGTTGGTTTTCACGTTCAAGGTTAGACCGAACGTGGTCACCCTCCATTTTTGCAAAATGACTTGGTTTTTGAAAAACATATCAATGAGGAGTGAGAGTACATAAAAAATCATTCTCCTGGCTGTCATCATATAGTTCAATGAGTTCAACACTCAATAAGTAAATGTTAAATCAGCAAAAATGTCCATTAAATTATTTTTTAAAATCTACTTACAGTTTTATTTTTCCTCAGCAAACTCTTGAATGTCTTTGATATTGAGAGAAGCTTGCAAATAAAACAGACAGAATAATTTTAATTATGCTTTAGGAACAACAAAGTGAAACATTGTTGCCTTGAAATAACAAATACTATAGATCTTTTGCTAGTTTGCCTGGCCTGAGGGTGATTCTGTTTACTCAGAGTGACAAAATCTCTGTCTTTTATTGATATTCTTAACAAATTAGAGACTTAAAGCTCTCTAGATTAGGAAAAATGAGTGTAGAGGTGTGGCAATTATATTTTATATCAATTTAAGATGGTGTGAATGTGTAGGGGTGGCATCCAATCTCTCAGATCACAGCCTGATGAGGCCTCCTTGGGTGCATGGTCTTTTTATAAGAGACAGCAAGAATTCTCCCTCTCTGGCCCTTCAAGTCCTCCTTGCTGGCTGTGACTCTGTGTCTACCTCCATGTGGGCCACTGACTCAGGGAGGCAGCCTGGGAGTTAATGACACTCTCCCATATTCCAGCTTCACCCTTCTGTATTGTTTTACTGCACCTATGGGAGTCTGAAGAGGGCCCCAACTAGCATCAGACCCATGGACTTGAGTGGGTCTAGGATGGGATGCTTTCTTGATATAAAGTTCTTTCGATCAGAAATTGGAACATTCTTTAGAGTAATTTAGAAAAAGGATATGGTGGGAAAAATAAGGGCTACAATTATGTCTCTACTGTAGTAAGCAGAGGTCCTAAAATAGGGTTAAAATTTGTATAAGATTCTAGTATAGTCTGTGTCAGTGCCCATTCTAACCCTTTACAGAAATTAGAAAATGGAGAATAAATGAAAAACCCCTTGTATTATTTGTAGCTAGTGTTTGGGGTCTCACTTTGATACCACCATTTAGATGCCCTCCCTTCAGATTTAGACTTGGAATAGAACAACTGAGACAGACATCACGTGCAGTATTTATTTTGCTGACTTGGATCATGACAGAGATGACATGTTTAGCAGTTTGATTCATCTGTCATTGTAACAAGAACAGTGTTGCCAAGCATGGCGGATGTAGTGGGTTTAACAGTTCGGATGAGAAGTAGTAGCTTCCTAGAGTCAGATTCTTGACATAGAGACAGAAACCTCAGAATGAAATGAATGATAAAAGGGGGTGTATTCCCGGTAGTGTGCACATTACAAACCACACTGGACTGAGGTTCTGGGCACATCCCGGGAACCAGGCTACTTGCCATATAACACTGGGGCATTGAATCCTGGATCCTCAACATGCATAACACACCTTAAAGGCCACACCAGAGAGATTCCGTGAGGAAGCTCCAGTAGGTGAATTGGACTCTACTTCAAACACACTTGTAACCGATGACTTAAGACTAAAAATTCATGGTGTTTGAGGAAGCAGAAGACAGATATGCCAAGAGTATTGAACTGTTGGTAGGCAGAGAATCACTAACTTACTATATCAATGCCCTATATGCTGTATTAAGATATATATTATTATGATAAACCCGTAACTGACATTCTCAGTTAATATTATTGTAAATGTTCCCTGACCGCAAACCATCCAGTCATGAAAGGATTTATTATGTACAAGTAAAATTTATATTGGCCCAATATCCCTCTATCAACAGTGTTTTAAAAAAAATAATAACAGGGGCTAATTAATGTAATATCTTTATGTTCCAGGGAGATAATCAATAAGACTTTCTAACATAAATTAACAAAGGTGTCTCTAAAGGGAGCCAAAGTCAGAGAAAAGCATAGATCCAGAAAAGGATTCAGGGTTCACATTAAATCCTAGCTCCCATTTAAGAATAATTAGTTCTTACACCATGGCTTTGATACCACCCTTAGGAAGGGAATACAGAAGATGTGAGTGCTATAGTAAACTGTGGTGAAAAAATTAGATGGTGCCTTGCTATCAGATAAAATAGTGTAGAGAGTCTTAAAGACTTGCTTCCAAACACGCAGCTGTTTAAGTGAGACGTCAACAAAGTCCTCATGGAAAAACACACCAACATCTATAGGACTGTAAATCATATAATCCAAAACCAAAGGAGGGAATAGTATCACAGTCTAAATTATGAGATTCTGTTTAGCAGAAGGCTATAGATGACAGTGGGAGGCCAAGATACACGTTCCTATGTAAGATCTACATAGGAAATAAGTCTCTGGTCATTTCCCTCACTCCATAATGGAGGGATGGAAAGAAACTTGTTACCAGATCAAGGGCACTGAAGGGAAGATGACAGAAGATCAAATGATAAATATATCTTGAACTGCTAAAACCTAGTCAGTTGATCCCCTCTTTGGTGCATGCTGGGCCTGATCTGGTTGTCAACATTTTCTGGTTTTCTGTGCATTTTTGTTTGGTTTGGGGATTTTATCTCAGATGTATTTTGTCATTAGGGGTGTGTTAGACAGATTCTCTAGAGAAACAAAACTAGGACACTTATGATTTTATATACCTATGTACTTAAGTATACTCCAACCCGAATATCAGCCAAGGGACCTAATTTTACCACAAAAACTGCATTAAAAGGTGCTGAAAAACTCAGCTTATACACGAGTGTATATATGGATAGATATTTACAGCATGAAGGAATATAACAGCTAATTAGTTCACATAGCAGTACCAGGGCCGCAACTCACTTCCATAGAACAGTTAATATACTGGAAGTCCTTCAACTCAAGAGAGCTGCTGGGTCCAAGGTCAAGAAGCAGACAGCTGAGTCTTCCATAGAGCAATGTAGACAGTCTAGCCATAGGCAGTAAACAGCAGGGCTAGGTCACCAACAGTCAGCCAGACAACAGGATCCAACAGTCCCAAATCAAAGTGATGTATATATTGAGCCAATTATCTCTTTGCCCTCCTATCAAACTTGGACCTTATTAATCCCGCATGTCCCTATTGGCCAGGTTGGGACAATAAACCTACCTATCACAAGGGGTAACCTTCTTGAATTTTAGTTATATGGGTTGTTTTTTTGGTATATAAAACCCAGGATTGATGAACCTATAAAGACAACAAGTAAAATAGGGTTCCCTAGAAAGCACAGTGGGGGAAGGGGAGTAAAAGGGAACTAATATCAAGGAGTTCAAGAAGAAAGACAATGTCTTCAAACTTATTGTGGTAGCAATTGTACGAAACTGCTTTATGGGATTGAACTATGGAATGATATGATATCTGTTTCAGCTCCCAATAAAATGGCTTTGGAAAAAATAAAGATAAAATGAATGATAGGATGTGAAAGCTATTTCTATAAGTTCAGCCTAATAACTTCTTTAGCCTGACAACTTTATAAACCCCTAAATCTCTATTCTATCAAACCTGTGTGTTTAATCTCACTAAAGTAGATTCTATTTTCAGAAACTGAACACTGATACAGATAGCAATTAGTAGCAGAACATGTTATGTGCATTAGACCTTTAGGAAAATGGAAATTTAGTAGAGGTTACGTTAACTATTTATATTTGCATGTACCCTTAAAAGTAGGACTTCAGAATTCTATGACACTGATATAAGACGCCCTAGATGAAAAGCTTTGGTGGACAACGTTACTATTGGCAAACCATGATCAGGGTCACAAGTGGTGATGGCATTTAGTCAATTCAGCAGAACCAATGCTAATTTTTGGTTTAGTTTGTCAAAGTAGTTGTTAAAGATGCAGTTATAATCAAGGTTCTCCCTTAGGTGGTATGGTACTTACGTAATCTGAGGATTAAGATTGTAGGGGTGGAGTCTAGCCTGTCAATCAGGATATAGCCAATGAGGCCTCTGTGTGGCCATGGCCTTTCCCTGAGGATTCTGGGAATTCCAGTATTTTCTTCTTGGAGGCTGGAGACACTTCTCTCTCTGCTCACTCCCTGGGAGATGCTCTACTGACAAGACACATGGCATTACACTGACAGACCCTGTGCCCTGGGAACTGGAGGAGCCATGTGGAGACCCCTGCCAGTGCTGAGATGCTTCTACTGCCACTGGATTCACAAGACTTTGCATCCACTGGCCTGTGATCTTCCTGCATTTGGCATCATTACATGTATTTCAGAATTCTGAAGAGGACTTTATAGATTGGTATTGGACATATCTGCTAATATCGGACTTATGGACTTGCTCTGGACTGGGCTGGGATGTTTTCTCAACATTTAACTGCTCTGTATATAAAGCTCTTTCTTATACACATATGAATGCTCATGAGTTTGTTTTTCTAGTCTACTCAGACTAACACAGGTGGGCTTCTGAGAAGCCAAGCAACCTGGAAATCACAGATTTATACTTCTTAATCTTTTTTAATGTTCATCTGTGAAACAGTGTATTCTAAGTGCCCATACTAATGCTCATTCCAGTTATAGGTATAAAACATTAGAAATAACTGCTTATATTAATTTATTTCATTAAACTAGTTATGCTTTTAATGAAATACTGAATTTTTATTTCTTTGTGTTTTTTACTTTGGAAAAGAAACATAAACTGTAGGAGAAAGGTGTCAAACAACCGGAGGGGACACGCTGTCATTCGTTTCAGCTTTGTGTTATGCCTCAAATTTCCAGGGGATATTATAAGTGAATTATGCAATTCCCAACAGTGTCCAGAGAGCTAAAAATTGCTATAAGGTCAGCATAACAATTGCTATAAGGTCAGCATAAATAGAAAGGGATTTTTCAAAGATGAACATAATATATTCATAGAAGAGAGGTAGCCTATTACTAATATATCAAACACCAGTAAACTATTGTTAAATTGACTTACCTCTGAATACATGAGATCCTACACCTGCGGTGAGAAGAAAGCTAAGGATAAATCACACAGCCTGTGATGTTTGGATAAAAAGCAAAGAATATTTTAAGTGAGGAAACCAAGCAAGAAGCAACATGGAAGTAGCTTGAATAATAACAGTTTTATTGTTTTTTCTCATGTGCTATTTAATATTTTCCTTAGTATTTAAAACTCTTATAATCCAATTTTGTGTACTTATTTTATTGTTCTTATTTAAGTATTAACTGTATGAAATAATAAACTACCTTTCAGCATATCACTTTTTATACTAAAAATAATCAGTAGGAAAGAAAACCGGTTGGTAAATTATTTTAATCCCACCACTCATCACAGGTATCTGAAAGATCTTGGGCTATGAGAGATAAGTTTAAAAACTGAAAAAATTATAAGGTCAATGTTTCAATTTTTGGTTCATAAAAATATCAGAGAACCTAAATATATCTAAGAAAGTTTTAATCTTTAAAAGTCTCAATATATATATATATATATATATACCAAAATGACAAGTTTAGAGTATGATCTTACTTGTTAGGAAATTATAACATATATTCAAAATATTGTATTAGGTGGATTACTGGGAAAGGGGCTGTGTTAGGCTGATTGACTAGAGAAACAAATTCAGTGCCTCTCATATATGTGTAAGAAAGAGCTTTATATCAAGAAGCTTTATATACAAGGCAAACATCCCAGCCCAGTCCATAAGTCTAAAACTAATCCACAAGTCCCTATTGAGTCTCATGTAGTCACAAGGAATGACTATCACAGGTCAGTGGGTGCAAAGTCTTATGGATCCAATGGCAGTGAACACATCTCCAAGGGTCTGGATGGCATAGGGTCAGCAAGCAGGAAAGTGAAGGCAGAGCAAGGGAGGGAGATTGCCAGGGCCCTTCTTATGAGAAGGCCACGCCCACAAGGAGGCACCATCAGACTGTGACCTGATTGATAGGTTGAATAACATCCCTACATTTTTATACCGTTTCCCCGAAAGTAAGACATCCCCCCAAATAAGACCTACTTACAGTTTTGCCTCTTGCTGAAATATAAGGCACCCCCTGAAATAAGACCTCCCCCAAAATAAAGCACCCTGAAGCTACCTGGACTCTGGACCGTAGTGGCGGGCGCTGCCGCGCAGCTCACTGTTGGCTGCAGCGCAGCTGGAGCAGGCAGGAAGTGCAAGCTCTCTTTTAATAAAACAATAAACAACAAATGTGTACTGCATTCTTCTTCATGGAAAAATAAGACATCCCCTGAAAATAAGACCTAGTGCATCTTTGAGAGCAAAAATTAATATAAGACACTGTCTTATTTTCAGGGAAACAGGGTATATCTTCAAGTTGAAATGAAATTATATAAATACCACAGGAGCAAATATTGAGAATTTAAAAGGTGATTTGGGAATATTTTGATGGCCTTTACTCAGGTTACTCAAATCTTACCAAGTTGGTCAGTAGAAGAAAACACTTTTGCCGTTGTAAAGGGGCTGGACTTGCAACTAGAATGGCATCTTGCACCGGGATCCCATTTCTCTTCATGCTTCACTCCTCCCAGGCGCATTGCTTTCAGATATCTGTAGGCTCCAGGCATCAGAAGTCCACATTTAGGAGAAAAATGCTTGCCCCAAAGTTAATTGCAATTTTATTCTCATTTACCTCGGCAAATACAAAACAATAGCAGCAAAACAGCCATTGAAGAATATGGGTGAGAATGTGTTCTGAACAGATTTTATCTTGGCTGACTATTAAATACTTTCACTTAACCCAAGACAACTATTGTCTTGACATCTGAGAAAATGTATTTATTGTTTGCTCATTGTGTTTCCTGAACCATTGGCTGCATGGAGGTTTTTTTTAACCTAAATTATTTTACTAAATGTAAGTTAGAAAAAGCCTCCTTACAGTTAGCCTAAGGTACTTTAATTATTGCAGTCTGTATTGAATTCTTACAAATGTCTCAACAAAAAAGAAAAGATTTGATGCCAGTGTCGCCTAGAGGGCCCACAGGGTGCTGAGTCGTAGTCACCTGACTGTCAGTGATGACTAGCTCGGCCCTGCTCTCTAGTTCACCGATGGAGACATCCTGAGACTGGCTTAAGACTTCAAAGAACTTTGCTGCCCTGTTCGCTTATTCATGGCCAACAGTTGTTTCCTCTCGTTTCCATGAAACCTGAGTTAATTTACAACATCTACACATGATTCCTCAAGTTGTAAATTCAAGATAAAAGTATATATTCTCTATGTATTCTAATCTCAAATAGAACAGCACAAAGCAGCCTGTTTTATTGCTGGTCTTCTCTCTGGTGTACATCTTTTAATAAAGAATTATATTTCTTCCACTAACTTAGACGAAATAAATTGGTTGGACTACTCGAGGGTGCAGACCTGCATTTCACGTGATCTTTTGTTGAGTCAAGACAGATGTCAAAACCTTACTGGTATAATATGGAAGAAGTAATTGAAAGGTTCAGGGGTGTGCATGTGTGGAGGGGTTCGTTGTTTAGCAACACAAATGTCTTTCTCGCCCATTTCATAACTATGTCCTCAGAAACAGTCCAGAGGGCACGCTCTTACCACTAAACTAAAATAATGACAAGAGGAACCCTGGCATTCTTAAAAATATATATTCAGTGACTGTATTTTTGTAGAACGTAGAAAATGGAGAGGATTTGGTCAATGAACTCCAAGAGTAGCCAGAATCAAATAGTGTCATTGAGTCATAGTTACATTTTAAGAGACAAACATTTGTAGTGGTCATTTAGAATGATCTGGTCAATAAAAATCTCAGGTGAGAGCTAACTGATCATATGATGTTTAGGATTTAAATATAGGTTAATTTACTAAAGACTTAATTATGCTATGAGAATAAAGAAACATGGCATAGCAAAATGAGGCTTGGTTCAACATGATAGAAATGTGGACTCATAATTAATGAGTTAATTAAAAAAACAATTCTCTTAGAATTAGGAGAGACTAAGTGCCATGTACAAAGATTCTATCTAATGTCAGACCTGAATTGAAAATCAGCTTCCAAGTTTCCCCAACAGAATTTGTGTCCATTTACCAAGGTAAAGAAGCCACTAAGAAAAGAAACTTTGTACATTTTTAGACACTGTCTATGAGCTAAAATTAAACAATAGATGCTCATAATGAAGGCAAGTGAGGGCTACAAAAGTGAGGAGATTAATGGAGATGTGTTCTTAATCTATTTTACAGTGTGCTTAAGGGCAGCCGGGAAGAGGATCTTTCAACCTACGATATCCTGTATTCCGAATTTTGTAGTATTTACAAAAAGCTGACATGGTTTGCACCTTTCATTCCCTTACTCATGAACTAATAGTAATATGATAAGGAGATCAATTAATAACCTCTGAATGTTCCTGTCTGAGAAAGTTCTTAAGCAAAATTAGTGCCAAAATGTTCAAGGCATTGGAAAAACTAGGGTCCTTTTCAAAGACATGAAAGATATATGTAGTTGCTGAGTTCACGCATATCTATTAGGCCCTTTGTTTGACTTTACTAAAGTCAGGTGGGGTATAGGATATAACATTAGTCTTATTGTTGTTGAACAATTTCAACTCATAATGACCCTAGTACAACAGGAAAAAAAATTTAAAAACATTACCTAGTTCTGCCCATTGAGCCTAGTGTTGAAGCCATGGTGTCAATCAATCTCACTGGGTTTTCCTCCTTTTTGAAGACTCGCTACTAAGAATGTTGTCTTTCTCTCCTAATATCTTGTCCACCCTAAGTGAGAAGAGGTCTTGCTAATCTTGCCTCTAAGGAATATTCTGACTGTACTTCTTCCAAGACAGATTTATTTTTTTCTTCTGACAATCCAGGTTGTATTCCTTATTCTATCCCAACACCATAATTCAAGAGTTTTAACTCTCCTTACACCTTCCATTTTACTCTTAGCCTATGTTGTATTCCAAGGTAAGAGGCTACAGAACACCTTGAGGGTTAGTGTAGGAAAAGCAGAATTTTTAACATTCCAGTTTTAAAATTCCAACACCTGACTAAGGAGGTGTTGTCAAGAAAGTGAGGGAATGCCAAGCAAGAATGATGTCTGAGAAGTCAAATAAAGAAAATTTAAAGTAAATAATAGATCAGAAGAAACAGAGGCTGACACCTGAATGCTGGATGTTGCAATATTGGCGTTTAAAATGCAATGGGGGAAGGAGAGTAACTCAAAGTGTGACTGGAATGGGCTTGAAAGGGCATGCTATGCGGGGACTGAAAAGAGACAGGTGGAAATGCTGGTGCTCAGGTCTTCGTAAAAAGATGAGCAGTTGAGTCAATTGGCATGTTGAGTCAATTGAAGTTGTTTAAAATTATTTTCCATTTTTGAAAAAATGGGATGTATTACAAGTTGTACATTTAATAGAAAAGGCAAAGATGATCATGTAAGAGAAGGAAGCACCACTCTTATATCCTCCGTCATCCTGTGGTGGGTTCTGTGTAGCTGCGATGCAGCAAGTTAGGCCAGTGGTATTTCAAACACCAGCAGGGTCACTCAGTGTGAACAGGTTTAATGAAAGCTTCCAGAATATGATGCCATTATTGTTAGATGCTTACGTGTCATTTGCAACATTTGGCAAGTCCATGAAAAACAGAATCTTGGCCAATCTTGACTCCTCCTTTCTATCATTGCTCTATATGAGCCCAGTGTGGCAACTGCTGTGTAATTCAAGCTTCATCTCCTGGGGTGTTCTTTTGTCATTGTAACCAAACCTGATGACCAAAGAAGTTCAGGGATTGCTTCCTCCTAATAACATTCCCAAAGTGCATGGGACAAAAATCTCTTCGTCCTCAACCCAAAGGAGCAATTCTTCTTCTTTTTTTTTTCTAAAGGAGCAATTCTAATGATAGTTCAAAGGCATCAGCTTGCTTCTCCAATGCCCAACATTCTCACCCTGAGGAGGTGAATGAGATACCAAGGTTTGAGTCAGGTGCCCCTGCGTCCTCAAAGTAATATCTTCGCTCCTTAATATTTCCCAAAGCCATTATACAGCAATTCTTCCCAAGACATATGTTGTCTGATTTTTTGATAGCTGATTTTATGGACATTGATTGTGGTTCCAAGAAAATTAAATCATTGACAATTTTGATCTTTCCCCCATTTATCAGTGTTTTGCTTATTAGTTCAATTGTGAGGGCTTTGTTTTTCTTATGCTGAGATGCAATCCATTGACAGTTGTAATGTTTAATCTTCATCAATAAGCACTTTAAGTCTGCTTCACTTTCAGCATGCAAGGTACGTCATCTGCATCTCGCAGGTTGTTTATGAATCTTTCTTTAATTTTGATGCTGTGGTTTTCTTCACATAATTCAGCTGTTCAAATTATTTGCTCAGTATACATGTTATCATGACATGACACAGCCATTGCACACATCTGTTCTTCTTTTAAACCATCCAAAATTCCCTTGTGTTTGAGTAAATGTCTCTTGTTCTATCTATAAATTTCACATGATCAAAATTCAGTGTTCTGGAACTCACATTCTTTGTCATGTTACCAATTTATTAAGCTTTGAACAATTGAATGCCTTTGCATAATCAATATAACACAGGTAATAGTTGCTTAGATATGTTTTGCTTTCAGCCAAGATCCATCTCACCTCAATAATGATATCCTTCATTCCACATATTTTTTTAAAATACAGCTTGAATTTCTGACTATTCCAGCTGGATGTACTAGTGCAACTATTTTTTAAGTAGATTCAGCCAAAAATGTACCTGTGTGTGATCTTCATGATATTATTTGATAATTCCCTCATTTTACTGGATCCCTTTTCTTGGGGATGTGCACATACTCCTCATTGGTGGACCAGGCAGCTATCTGTCAAATTTCTTGGCATAGGTAAGTAAGGGTGTCCATCATTGAACCTATTTATAGAAACATCTCAATTAATATTCCATTAATTTGTGGAATATTGTTTTTCACCAATGCTTTCAAAGCAGTTTGAACTTTCTTCAATAGGATCAGATCTTGATCATATGCCAATGCCCACCTGTTCTCTCTGGAATAGTGACAGGATTTCTTCTATTTTCTTTTGATGACTCCTGTATCTTTGAATGTTTTTGATCACATTGTTCTTGCTAGGTACCATCAAATGACTTCTGAATAATAGTGGTCCTGGACACAATATAATATACGTTCTGGTTCTGGGCCAACCTAAATGCATTTGTATGATTGAGATTATTGTTGCCACTGTGGCAATCTATCTTACTGAGAGTCTCACTAACTAAAATACTGGTCAGTATTTTTCACTGACCTTCTGGTGTACTGAGCATAATGGCCTTGCCTAGAGACTTGTCCCTCCTGAAAACATTTCCGAAGTCTGTAAGAAGAATTTTGCCATTATAGCTTCTAAGAAGCCATCTGGCTCCCCTTCTTCCAAGACACTAGTGCATTCTTCTGGCAGTCTGTAATTAATTCAGTCTTCTTTGCATTCACCATAATTTATCCTTTCTTTTCTGGTTTTCCTTGCTCATTGTTCAGCTTTTGCATATGAAGCAATGAAAATGTCTATGGTTAGATCAGGCCCATTTTAGACTCAAAGTGACATCATTGCTTTCTAACACTGTACAGAGGTTTGTTTTGTAGCAAATGTGTCCAACATAATGCTTCATTGGTAGCTGCCTCCCAGGGCATTTATTATTCATTGAAATAGCATGAAATCCTTGACAACTTCAATCTTTTCTTCGTTTATCACGAAATTCAGTTGGTCCGGTTGTAAGGATTTTTATTTTCTTCATATTGAGGTGGAATCAATGATGAAGACAGCTATTTGAAGCTCCATCACCACATACTTCAAGTCTTCTTCGTTTTCAGCAAACAAGAGTGTGTCATCTAGATGTTCTAGGTTGTTCACGAGATTTCCTCTGTTTGATGTTGGATTCTGTACATCGTCTAGCTTTCTCAGAGTATTTGCTTTGTCAGCATAAAAATTAAATAAGTATGGTGAAGGGACACAACGCAGACACCTGCCTTCCCTTATTTTAATCCATGCAGCATACACTGTTCGGTTCTCATCTCTATGTAAAGGTGCCCCATGAGCACAATTTAATGTTTTGGAATCACGTTTTTGAAATTTATTCATATTTTGTTTTTGACACGCACAAGAAAATGCCTTTGGGGGGTCTTAAATGCTTGGAGATAAACAAGCAGTCATCTAGCTGAGAAGCAACAAAGCCCACATGGAAGAAGCACACCAGCCTGTGTGATTGTGAGGTGTTGATGCGATCAGGTATCAGGCATCAAAGACCTGAACAAAAAATCCTATCAATGTGAATTGGGCAGGGGGCGAAGGGGGGAGTGCAGAGTGGAGGCCCAAAGCCAATCTATAGGCAATTGGACAACCCCTTAGAGAAGGGTAGCGGGGAGAAGACAGACCAGTCAGGGTGCAGTATAGCACCTGTGAAACATACACCTTTCCTCTGGTTCTTTAATGCGTCCTCACCCCAACTATCATGACCCTAACTCTACCTTACAAATCTGACTAGACTAGAGCATGTATGGGTACAGATAAGAGCTGGAAACACGGAATACAGGACAGATAAACTCCTCAGGACCAATATTGAGAGTACCCATACCAGGAAGTAAGGGGAACGTTGGAGGAAAAAGGGGGGACCGATCACAATGACCTACCCATAACCCCCTCACTGGCTGATGGACAACAGAGGAGACATCTGACAGTGCAAGACATGGAAAAATAATCATAATTTCTAAATTATCAAGGGTTCATGAGGTAGGGAGGGATGGAGGGGGGAGGGGAAAATGAGGAGCTGATACCAAATGCCTTTGGAAATATAATGAAAAACAGGAAAACTTCTTTTTTATTATTCTCTGCATTCGGTCAATGGACATCAGCAATGCTATTCCACTTCTGACTCAGCTTCAAATTCTGGCAGGTCCCTATTAAGGTACTATTGCAGCTTCCTTTAGATTATCTTTAGCAAAATTGTATATCTGATATTAATGATATTGATAGATAATCTCTGCTTTCTGTAAGGACGCCTTTCTAAAAAATGTGCACAAATATAGATCCCTTCAAGTCAATTGCCCAGAGAGCTCTCTTCCAGGTGTGAGGGCATAGATGAGTAAGGGCCCCCAGCACTACACCTGTTCATGGAAACATTTCATTTGATTTTCCATCCATTTCTAGAACCTGGCTTTTTTGTCATTGTCTTTAGTGTAGACTTCTTTTAATACCACTAGATCTTGAACATTTGCTCCTTTGTACATGTTCTTTTAAGGTTTCCTGCGTCCATTGATATTTTCACATAAAAACTTTCACTGTTGCCACTACAGCCTTGATTTTTCCTCAATTTGACATATTCTTGCTTTATTTTTCCCTTTTGCTGTTATTGGGTGTTGTTGAATTGCTTCAGGCTCGTCGCAACTCTAGGCAAACTAGAACAAAATAAAATTTGACCTTCAATCCTTTCTCTATTTATCACAATCGACTGGTCCACTTGTGAGGATTTTGGTCTTTTCATTGAGGCATAATCTATAGAAAACCAAGCCAAACCAAAATCACTGCCACCAAGTGGATGTCAACTCATAGCGACCCTATAGGATAGGGTAGAACTGCCTCTGAGCGTTTTCCAAGATTTTAACTCTTTATGGAAGTAGAAATCCTCATCTTTCTTCTGAGAAGCAGCTAGCAGTTTCAGATTTCTGACCTTGAAGTTCACATCGCAATGCCTAACCAGTCTACAACAATGGCTCCTGTAATCAAAATAGAAGATTGCAGTCTTTGATATTAATCAGCAAGTACCTCAAGTTATCCTCATTTGCAGCAAGCAAGGTTGTGGTATCTGCATGTTGCGGGTCATTCATTCGTTAATAAACATGCTTCCAATCCTGATGTCACATTCTTCTTAATATAAGCCAGTTTCTCTGATTGTTTGTTTAGCATACAAACTGAATAATTATGGTGAGAGCATACAATCATGGCATATACCTGGTTTTAAACCAGGTGAGAGTATACAATCATGACATATACCTGGTTTTAGACCAAGCACTGTGTCCTTGTTTTGCTCTCACACCTGCCTCTTGATCCATGCACAAGTTTCACATGAGCACAATCAAGTGCTCTGGAATTCTCATCCTTCTCAAGGTCATCCATAATTTGTTATGATCCACAGAGTCGAATGCCTTGGCATAATCAATGAAACACAAATAAACATCATTCTGCTAATCTCTGCTTTGAGCCATAGGCAATGATATTCCTTTTCCACACCCTCTTCTGAAGCCAGCCTGAATCGCTGACAGCTCTTTGTTGATATACTGCTACAACTGTTGTTGGATGATCTTCAGCAAAAGTTCACTATCATGTGGTATCAGTCATATTTTTCTAGAGTTCGAGCATTAGGCTGGGTCACCTTTCTTTGGAATGGAGACAGATATTGACCTCTTCCAGGTAGTTGGCTAAGTAGCTGTCTTCCAAATTCTCTGGCATAAATGAGCAAGAGTTCCCAGTGCTCCATTGGGTTGTTGAAACATTTCAATTGGTATCCCAACAGAAGGAATGGGAAATTTCTTAAATCCGTTTTTTAAGTAGGCAAACAACAATACATTTAAGAACACAAATAGAGAAACTATTTACGTAAAAAATGGAAAAATAATGATAGGTACATAGGAACACAAAGTATAAGGGTATATGTGCACATAAATTGTAAGTGATTTTGAAAGAGTTTGAAGATATCAATTCTTGGTTGTCTCTGTTCTTTCACTGGAAAAATACTCCACTGAGAGTACAGATAGATGAGAAAGTAGAGGAAATATGAAGGAAAAGAGGTCTGAAAACTGAGTCAGAAGAATAATAGACTAGGGAAATTCAGAAGTGTGTCTGGCAGAAGTAAGGGTCAACTAGAAACCATGAACCCAATATCAGACTTCAACATGTTTATGTGTAGTTCCTTATAGTGTTCAGGTGTCTCAGTGCAGGTGCAGAGTGGGTGGACGGTTTTATTTAATTAGGATTTCATTTGACCAGGTGATAATGATGACACAAGGGAGGAACAAGTTTGAAGGTGTGTGTGACAGAGCAATTACAAAGGTGAAATTATGGTTAAGCAAGAAAGTGAGACGATGAAGGGATTGAAGTATAGTGAAAATACAGTGGATCTAATTAATCATTTTTTCTTAATCCATCCAAAGAATTGCTGAATTGGGAAATCATAGGGAATGGGCTGGAAGACAGAAGACAATGACAGAAATACTGGATTCTTCAAATCAAGAGCAATAAAAGTCTGCCATTAATGGTAATGGAAAAGTTAGGGGTATGATTATGAGTAATGTCTGAAATGTGAAAGAGAACAAGATCTTTAGAAAGGGTGGAGTCACAAAACTTAGAAACTAGAGTATTATGTAAAACATTTATATTAATAGTGAAATCACAAAAAAATCATGACAGCGATGAATAAGTATGTAAACATTGTCAAAGAAATGGAATAGGCATCACAGGTGTTTAATGATGATTGAAAAATTGAGCAATTGAGTGATTATAATTTTAAATTGATGGCTTTAAAAACAGATGTAATGATGGTGATCTGATAGGCAATCAGGAGTGAGGCCTTATAAAAGTGTAAGGGGAAGATGCCAGAGTGGCTAAAGAGAACGAGATTTTACTTGACAGAATCAGAGAGAAGCCGATATCCTAGATATTTATAGTGTGACATGCTGTACTTAGAACAATAAGGCAAAAGAAACCTGGAGAAGAGAGAGAAATGAGAGGTTGATGAGGGCTAGAGCAATCAGAGAGGGGTAATTATATAGATGATAATCTAAGGAAGGCACAAGGCTGTTAAAGAATATAAACTGGAAATCCCAGATTTCTTGAGATGTGTTGAGATATACATAAAGGTAAAGAAGAGGCAGTGCTTTATCTCAATTGTCTCCAAGGTCAATTTTGAGATTAGGCTAATGGGATAAAGATCTGAAGTTCTTACCAGTCCCAGAACTTCATTTTGGTTCCTGCTCATGAAAAAAATAAATCTTAAATCACCTTTCTTTGTAATATTGCTTGCTTGTATTCATTCTTATCAACCAATTTTCTTTTATTTTTCCTTTTTTCTTAATTACAATGCATAAATTGAATTGATTTGATTATATTCATAGAATATGGGAGACTATGATGGGATAAAGCTTTATTTAAAGATGAATAAAGGACACCAAAATGCAGATGGCAGTGAAGCTGTGGATCTTCCACTATGATGAGGAAGCAAGTGCCCAGTTGTGTTACATTAAGTAAAAGCATATTACTCTTGACTTGAACTCAAAGTTGATAGATGGAAATTTGAAGAGATTAAATTAGAAAGGCAGAGAACTAAAAGTTTATTATGACCAATCACCTAACACTTGGTGACAAGGAGAAACTTTGGGAGATTTGAAACTTGGTAATAATGTGATTAGCATCATAACCTTAAAAGAAAGGATTACTTTGGAGTGTGGAAAAAGGATTTCAAAGGGTGAAGATTGGAACCAATGAAAATAATTGAAGTGATAATGCAATGGTGCGCATGATGGAGTCAAAAGGACCAACTAAGAGGATGGCAGTAGACTGAGAGGAAGTAAGGCTTTCAAGAAATAGCTATGAGTGATTAAGACTTAACATAGATTTATGATGAATTAAATTGGAATAAAGGATAAAAGAAGTCTTCTACATCTGTCTTAGTGTCTCGGTTGATGGTTATTTCATTTAACAAATGTGGTAATGCAGTAAGAAGAACAAGATGGGGGATAATAGCGGTTTGTTACATGTATGTGGAGTTGATGTTGCATAAAGAATACATAATGGACATGCTGTTGTTCAGCGCTGTTGAGATGGTTCTGACTCAGGAAGATGCTTTGCACAACAGGACAAACACTGCCCACTCTTGTGCTATGTCATCATTGTTATGTTTCAGCCCACTGTTGCAACCACTCAGTCACATCTTACTGAGGACCTTCCTCATTTGTGCTGAGATTGTAATATACTACAAATGATGCCCTTCTCCAGTGACTGATCTCTCCTGACAACGTCAAAAATATGTAAGATGCCATCTTGTCATCCTGCCTCTAAGGAGCTCTCTGGCTGTATTTCTTCCAAGCCAGATTTATTTTCTTTGCACAATCCATGATACTTTCAAGAATCTTCATCAGCATGATAATTCAAATGCATTGTTTCTTCTTGTTGACAAATGGTAGTATGTGTCTAAAGTTCATAAAAATACTTGAATGATGAAGGAATGTCCCATGTGCAGATTGGTGAGCATGAAACAACTGGGATGATATGTTTTATGTCAAATTGACTGGGCCAGGAGATTCAATGTTTTGGAGGTAAAGACCTTGTAATTTTCCGTGATGTAACAGAACACGTGACCTAATGTGGGGAACTGGACACCTAGAAAAAAGTGTATGTGGTCTACTCCCATTCATGAACACAGGGCTCAGTATGGCAGCAATAGTATCAGGCATGTCTTCCTCCACATTCAGAAATATGGGGAAAGTGCTGCAATGCACAGATTCTGGGAAGGATATTTCTGTACATCATATCTGCACCCATAAATGCAAACGTAAAGCTGTCTCCTACAGGCACCTGGCTCCTCACTTACAAAGTTAAAAGATGTCTATTTTTAAGAGTATCTGCTTCCTTTGTCCTTTATGCTTACGGAGTAATCAGTACTCTTTGTCTCTTTCATGCTTGATATTCCCTTGGAAATATTCCCCCATAGAGGACTTGGGATATTCACAGTGAACACATTGCCCATTTAAATATATGTGTGTAACAAGAGACTTGCAGACTTCAGTACTGTAAAGCCCTATTGTTGAATAAACTCTAGAATCTTATCCTTCTCTCTCCCCAGGAGAATGGAGATTAGTCATTGTGCTCCACTGTCTATCTTTATTTTCTTCTATAGTTGTCACATTGCTCTATGGGACTATGGGGCTGGTCCCCACAAATGAATCATTTCCATATTGATATATGCTGTGAGAAGTCAATCATTGTTTAAGACAATTAGAGTGGGAGGTAAAACCCTTACTCCACAACCCTTGTGATGTTTCCTTGGATATTTTGCCTGCTTCCAATATAAGTGGACACTGTGGAAAAGTTTGCATGCTTTCTGCTGAATCTTACATCTGCTTCATCAACCTCTCTTTTTTGGAACTGCCATATTGCCTTTCAATCATGGAAGTTGTCAACAGACTGCCATCAGACCTGACAAGGTTGGTTTTATTTGCCTTTTCAGCCACAACCCTGACTTGTCGATTTTGAATTAATCTCCCTTCTAGATTCACCAGCCTGTGGCTTCCTGTAAATCTTAGGTTCATCAGTCTTCACAACTACATGAGTCAGGAGAAGCATCTAGCCTAACATCTGACCCAAAGACTTGGAATCTGCCTGGACTTGAAATAACTCACTTTTACAACTGTGTAAGCAATTTTCTTGATATAAATCTTTTACACACTTTTTTTTCTCTCCCTCTCTCCATATATTTACATATAAATATATAAATATTATTTGTATTTGAAATACTCTTTATATAACTGTATTACATATTTATATATCACTAATTTTTGTTATTATTATTATTTTTAAAACATTTTATTAGGGGATCATACAACTGTTATCACAATCCACACACACATCAATTGTGTAAAGCGCATTTGTACATCATTCTCAAAACATTTTCTCTCCACTTAAACCCCCGACATTAGGTCCTCATTTTTCCCCTCCCTCCCCACTCCCCACTCCCTCATGAGCCCTCAATAGTTTATAAATTGGTATTTTGTCATATCTTGCCCTGTCCGACGTCTCCCCTTACCCACTTTTTGGTTGTCTGTCCCCCAGGGAGGAGGTCACATATAGTTCCTTGTAATCGGTTCCCTCTTTCCTACCCATTCTCCCTTTACCCCCCCTGTTTCGCCACTCACACCACTGGTCCTGTAGGGCTCATCCTCCCTGGATTCCCTGTATTTGCAGTTCCTACCATGTCAAGAACAGATTTGATGCATTGAATACTAATGATAGTAGACCAGGTGAGCTGTGTAAGGACATAAAGAATATTATTTGTAAAGAAAGAAAAGATCACTAAAAATACAGGAAAGAAATGATTAAAGTGGATGTCAGAAGGAACTCTGAAGATTACTCTTAATTGTAGAGTAACTAAGGCAACTGTAAAAAAATAATGAAGTCATAAAGATAAATAAAAAATTCCAAAGGATATCTCCATAAGACAAAGCCAATATTATAAAGAAATATCAAAGACTTAGAATTCAGTTATACAAAGGGGTGGATAGGCTCGGCATAAATTAAACTGAAAGAACTCAATACAAATACAAGTGTGGAGTTGCAATATTAAATGATACTCTGGGGAAAATATTAAATGCTATATGAAGCATCAAAATAATATGGAAAATATGCACACTGTCACTGTGCCATAAAGCACTGGTTGACATGCCACCATTTTATGGGTTAGCATATGAATAAGAACTAATGGTGCTAAAGGAAGAAGTTCAAGCTGTACTAAAAGCATTAGCCCAAAACAAGGCTCCATAAATTGATGGAATATCAATTGAAATGTTTCAACTAATCAATGAAATATGGAAGCACTCAATTGTCTATGCCATGAAATTTGTAACACAGCTACTTGGCCAACTGACTGAGAAAGATTCAAATGTGTACCCCTTCCAAAGACAGGTGAACCAACAGAATACTCAAACTGTAAAGCAATAACATTTGTATCACATGCCAGTAAATTTTTACTGAAGAGCATCCAATAAATACTGCAGCAATACATTGACAGGGAATTGACAGAGGTACCAGCTGGATTCAGAAGAGGATGTGGAACAAGGGACATCATTGCTGATGTCAGATGGATCTTGGTCAAAAGTAGAGAATACCAGAAAGATGTTTACTTGTGCTTTATTGACTCTTCCAAAGCATTTGACAGTGTGGATCATAACAAACTGGGGATGAGCATCTGAAGAATGGAAATTCCATAATGCTTGACTGTGTTCATAAAGAACTGGTACATGGATCAAGAGGCAGTTATGGGAACACAATAAGGACACACTGCATGGTTTAAAAGCAGGTGTATGTCAGAGTGGTATCCTTGGCACCATACTTCTTCAATCTGTATGCTTAGTGCTCAGAGAAACTGGCTTATATGAATAATGTGGCATAAGGATTGGAGGAAGGTTTGTTAACAACCTGTTCTATGCAGAAGACACAGACTTGCTTGTTGAAAAGGACAAGGAATTGAAGCCCTTGCTGATGGAGATCTAGGTTTATTGCCTTCTCTATGGATTAAAACTCAAGGTAAAGAAGACCAAATTCTTCACAGCTAGACAAATATATAACATCATGATAAACCAAGAAAAAGTTAAAGTTACCAAGGAATTTGTGTTATTTGAATCCACACTAATTTCTCATGGAAGCATAATTCAAGAGACCAAAAGACATTTGAAGGGGCACTCCCAAAACACAGAATTTTGTTTTCAAAGGTATGTATTTAATTTTTTTAAAAAACAAACAGCATCTTCAAAGTACGCTCCATTACACTTAATGCATTTGTCAAATCTGCAATTCCATTCCTGGAAACATTTTACAAACTCATCTGTTTGTGTGGCTGTTAACCGCCATCCTTTCATGTCCCTCTTCATTAAAAGAAGTCACATGGAGTGAGGTCAGGTGAGTAAGGTGTGTGGGGCAAGAGAGGCATGCCGTTTTTGCCAAAAGCCAGTGCACTGAGATGACTGTATGAGCAGGTGCATCATTGTGGTGGCAAAACCAATCCCCATTTGCCTCAAATGAGGCCTTTTTGTCGCACACTGTTAAGCAATCATCTCAGAACCTCTAAATAGAAAGCTCAATTAACAGTCTGACCTGGTGGAACAAACTCCAAATGCACTATCCCCCTCACATCAAGAAAAACATCATCTTGATTTTTTATTTCACTTAACACCTTTTGAGGGAGCAAGGTGATAATGGTGTCTCTGTTGTCGTGATTGATGTTTGTGTTTGCAGTCTTAAAAATAGCATCGTGTTTGTTACCAGTAATGGCCTTACAAAAAGGTCTGGTTTGCCTTGGAGCAATTCTTTCAAAGAAAAGCATGCTTCCACTCTATGCTCTTTTTCCTGGTCAATCAGATTTCACAGCAACATTTCTCATCCCCAAATCTTAGATTAAAATTCGCTGAACTGAGCTCTAAGATAGTCCAAATGACTTTCCCATCTCGTCAATGGACCATTGTTTTTATGAAAAATTTATTCCCAGGCAATGCCACTGAGTGCACTACCTCAGAGCAAGTTGCTTGATGCTCACCTCGTGGGAAAAAATGTCATGCCCAGTGGAGTTTTTTTCTGTTTTGGGGGGATACCCCGTCATACTGCATTAGGTAAATCTGCTGTACAAGACCACTTCATAGTATTGAAAAACATGGTTGTTATTTTGAGGACTAAAGTGTGTCTGACCCAAGCCCATGATATTTTAATTGCTTCATATGCATGTGATAGGTGGACATTGAATAAAGAAGTGCAGAGAGGAATAGATACATTTTATTGTGGTGTGGAGAAAAAATATTGAAAGTACCATTGACTGCTAAAAGAACAAACTGACTTGGAAGAAGTACAGACAAAGTGCTTCTTAGCAAGGGTGACCAGGCTTTCTCTTACATGTTTTGGATGTGTTGTCAGGAGAGGTGAGTCCGTGGAGAAGATCATCATGTTATTAAAGTAGAGGGGCAGTGAAGGAGATGAAGGCCCTTAAGGACACAGATTGACCCGGTGGCTGCATGAATGGGCTCAGGCACAGAAATTGGAAGGATGGCACAGTATCATGCAGTGTTTCTTTGTGTTGCACATATGGTTGCTATGGTCAGAAAAAACACTATGGCCCCTAACAACAACAACAAAGTTTTGCTTCTCTAGGAACTCAGCCTAAGACAACTGGTATAGAAAGTAGAAGTGGGAGAGAAAGTAGAATAGAAGGAGATATGGACCCCAAAATAAAAAAGAAAAACAATTAAAATTCATGGTGAACACAATAATAAGAAACTGTTGAAGGTAAACAATATAATATTCAATTAAAGGAAATCAAAATGAATTCAAAAGGTAAAAGAACCAATAGACATTTCAAGAGTTAATTATTATTCATGAATGTCAAATGCTGCCTACTAGTGCAGTAGTGTATATATAATAAAATAGTGCACACAATAGATTCAACAGATCCAACTAAAAGAGTGATAGTAGAATTAAATGGATACTAAATCAGTAAAAGGAAATGAAGACAACAGAAGTTATTTGGATTTGGTAATCTTACTATCAGTTTCACTGGAATAGCTGAGAAAAAAAAGAGAGAGGAGCCTTGTAGTAGGTAGAAACGTGACTGCCGAGTTAAGAAACAGAAAGAATCACAATAAAAGTAGAACAGTTGGGGCTATGAAATAAATTGAAATATGGAAAGAAATGATCAATAATATTCTGTTTTATTTATGGAAGATTATTTAGATGATTTAAATGTTTATAAAAAAGGATAAATTAAATATTTGCAACCCAAATGGAGCAGTCCTGCGTGGCTCAAATTCAAGGCCTTGCGTCAGTTCAGTCACGACTGACAGAAAACCGAACATATTTGAATTTTCAAATTTGGATGAAGTTCAGTGTTAACCAAAATGAAATATATGTATGTATATATATGTGTATATGTATATGTATATTTGTGTGTGTGTGTGCGTGAATGTAGTGAGAGACTCAGAAGATGTATAGTGAGTCCTTTGTTTTCTTTTTTTTAAAATACTTTTATTGGGGGCTTTTATATCTCATACATTCAGCCAGAGCGTCAAACACATTTGCACATATGCCACCATCATCATTTTCAAAGCATTCTCTTCCCACTTGAGACCCTGATATCAGCTGCCTATTTCTTCCCCCTCCCTCTCCTGCCCACTCTCCCTCACAAACCCTTGATAAGTTGTAGATAATTATATCCATATCTTACATCATCCTCCGTTGTCCCTCACCCACATTTCTGTTATTTGTCCCCCTGGGAGGAGGTTCTAGAATGATCCTGTGATCGATTCCCCCTTTCTCAACCCACCATCCCCTAATCCTCCTGGTATCTCTACACTCCTTGTTGGCCCTGAGGGGTTTATCTATCCTGGATTCCCTGTGTTGCCAGCTCTTATCTGTAACAGTGTGCATGCTCTGGTCTAATCCAATTTTTAAGGTAGAATTGAGGTCATGATAGTGGGGGGAAGGAAGTACCAAAGAACTAGAGAAAAGTTTGGTGTTTCATCGGTGTTATACTGCACCCTGACTGGCTCATATCTTCGCTGTGACCCCTCTGGGAGGAGATGTCCAATTATCTATAGATGGGCATTGAGTCTCTACTCTATTTCTCACCCCACCCCACCCATTCACCTTGGGTATGATTTTGTTCTGGGTCTTAGATGCCTGATATCCCATCTATACCTCATGAGGCTCGTCTGCTTCTTCCATGTGGAATTTATTGCTTCTGAGCTAGATGGCCCCTTGTTTATCTTCAAGCCTTTAATACCCCAGACACTATATCTTTTGATACCTGGGCACCATCAGGTTTCTTCATACATTTGCTTATGCACCCATTTTGTCCTCAGCAATCGTATCGTGAAGGTGAGCATCACAGAATGCCGGATTGTTAGAACAAAGTCTTCTTGTGTTAATGGAGTACTTGAATAGAGGCCCAATGTCCATCTGCAACCTAAATTGTCAACATATAGATATGAGTACATAGTTCTTTTTTTTAAGTACATAGTTCTATTCCCTTCTCATTATATATGTATTTACATATGTAAATGCCTGTATTTAGGACTCCATAAATGTCCTTTGCCTCCTGGTTCTTTCCTCTATTTCCTTTTACTCTCCTCTTATCCCACCATCATGTTTGGCCTTCATTCGGGTTTAGTAATTCCTCGCTGCTATATTGTCCTTGATTAAGCCCCACTAGGCATACTACGTCCTTCCTTCAATTGATATTATTCACTTGTTTTTCCCTTGTCCCTGGGTTGGTTACCGCCACCCTTCCTTTTTCCCACCTCCCCTTCTCCCGTAGGCCCCTGGAACCATTGGTCTCATTATTTTCATCTCTGAATTATTTATCCAACCTATCTTATCTAGATAGACACACAGCTACATTAATAAGTGCAAAAGTCTGGCAAAGCCAAATAAAACAACAAAGGAAGTCAAAAACAACAAAACAATAACAGCAGAAATCAAGAACAAAATAACAAAAACAAAAAGAAAGCCACTGACAAAAACGGAGAAGCCTATAAATATTTCAAGGTCTGATGGTCTTTACGAGTGTTTTCCAGTCGAGTCTGATGGGGTGCCACACTCTGTCTCCAAAGTCTATTTTTGGTATTTCCCGGGGGTTTCATCACTCTGCTCCCCTTGCTGCACCGCTGCAAGCCCTCAGTGCCTCATCTAGTGCATCACACTAGGTGTGATGGGGCCAGACTGCACTATTCTTTCACTGTGTCTCCAGTACTGTCCCCCACAGCGCCATGGTTCAGTGAGGGATGCCATGTCCTGTGGTGAGGTCAGCTCCATGGTCCTCCCCGTGTTTCTCTGGTGTGCTCAAATCCAACGCGCCCCTCTCCCCCCAGATATATGCCCAGGGCTGTCCTCTGAAGTGCATTCTTCTGAGAGGGTGGTGGTCCACATAGTTGGGGTTGGGACCAGCGCTGCAGACGCATCCGTTGGTTCCCTGGTCATCCCAGTGTGTTGTATTCATGTCTTGACGGGTTGAAGCCTGGTCTAGCTGTCCCTCTCCTGTTGTGATATAAACAATACCCTTCCCTTGGGTGGGTTAGTGCCCTGCTCCCCTCCTACCCATGTCTTTTCTTTTTTTCTGTTTCCTTCCCCCTCTTATTTGGTTGGCTGCAGTATGTATCTCTGGATTGGGTTTGGCCCCTGCGGTAGTTGCTGGACCTCACCCCAGGGATGTATGTATATAGTAGCTTTTCCCTTATGCCCTGTTTTGTTTTTTTGGGTTTTATTTAAACTTAACTCAGCAGACTCATGTTGTACTTGTCCTTTTGTGCTTGACTTCACTTAACATGATTTCCTCCAGTTCTTCCTATGCAGCAATGTGCTTCATACGTTCATTGCTGCTTTTTCCTCAATTTTCTTTTGTATCATTTGAGTAGAGAGTAACAATTGCATCTTAAGTGTCTACTTGCAAGATGTTAAGACCCCCAGATACTACTCATCAAAATAGAATATAGAACATTATCTTTGTGAACTATGTTTTGCTATTTGACAAAATAGCACTTCAAGGCTAGGGTCCCAAACCAATTGACACAGTAAAATAATCCCATGAGTTGCTTGGAAATATCTAGAAAACCTCTGCAAATTATTCCTCTTTATAGTGTCTCTTAGGTTTCTTCATTCTTCTTTTTTGATTGTTTCTCAAGAAAAATTAGTGTCAATGTCTTTATTATGTATTTCATTAATTCTCCCATTGATTCAATTCTACTTCTATGTCCTTTCATTTAGTTATCTATGTATGATATGTTATTGCTAACCTTCTGGATTTCTAATTGTTATTTTATATGGTTCTTAAGTGTTAGTTAATTTCTGTTTTATTGTCCCACCGAATTCTTCTTGGGGATTTCCTTGATTTCTTTCAGTCCTTTATGTCAGTCTTTTGGACTCCTTATTAGGTATTTCAACTACCATTTTTTACCCCAGGAAGGTTGTTTTTTCCCTTTTATTTTGCTGCCTTGTTTGAGCCATATTACCCTATTTCTTCATGCGATTTTCCTGCTACCTTTGAGGTGATGAGATATTAATTATTTGATTTATATATTTCTCTACTGATTGCATACATGCCATGGATTGATTTCACCATTTTGGTTAGATGAAACTAAAGCTTTGTTTCTTCTCATTCTCCTTAGAATATATTTCCTTGTTTTCCTTTAAATATTATTTTAAGTGTGAATTTGGTGATTTGTGTTGGCTGGGTGCGATTTCCTCTCCCTTGTGGGCATAGCTTTCTAACTCTAGGTCTTTGCATGTTTCATTATCATATTTTGCTTTGTCTTCTCCAGCTGCCCTTTGAAATTTTCTGTTTAGTTCCTTTCTTCTATTCATCTTAGCTACCCTAAAGTGTTGAAAGCAAGAAGTTATTTAAAGTACTAAGATATGTCTGACCCAAGCCAGGGTATTTTCATATGCATGTGAAAGATGGCCATTGAATAAAGAAGACCCAAGAAGAATCGATGCATTTCAATTATAGTTCTGAAAAAGAATGTTTAAAGAACCATGGAATGCCAAAAGGAAAGGCAAATCTTTGTTGGAAGAAGTACAGCTAGAATGCTCCTTGAAGACCAGGATAGCGAGATTTCATCTCATGTCCTTTGGACATCATGCTTAGTAAAATAGGGGGCAGTGTAAAAAAAGGAAGACTCTCAACAAGATGGACTGACACAGTGGCTGCAGCAATGGACTCAAACATAAGAACAATTGTGAGGATGGCGCAGGACCAAGTGGTCTTTCTGCTGAACACAGGGATGCTATGAGTCAGCACGGAGTCCGTGGTTCCCAACAACAACAATAACAATGAGTATGGTGGTTCTCACTCACGTGTGATTCATCTATGTTCAGGCTTATATGTCTTTCCTTGCCAGGAAGTGGAAGAGCAGGTTCTTACCCTGATACTCAGTGACAAGCTTTGGAGATTGGTGTCCCACACATTCCTTATAGATAGTATGGTCCTTCTGGATTAGAGGTGGCTGTTTGTGTAGTCTCTGTAGGACAGAGCAGGCTGTCCTCGTCCACCACAAGGGCGTGGTACCCAAATAGACAAGCCAAACCCACTGTGTATGTGAGGATTGGTATACCAGAAGTTGGTGGAGGATGAAGGGGGCCTCAATGCAATTGTAGGGGACCTTTAGAAACTCTTTAAGTGTAAAATGTGTGACATGAGAGTTTGGCAGATAATGGATAAAGACACTAGATTCTCTTGTCATTTGAAAAAGGTTCAAATGGCTGCTGTCACGATGTGAATGGTGTTGTTGATGAGGTGATGTATCTTTCCAGCCTGTCACTGGGATGTGAAGATGGAGAGCATTCTCACAAGTTGCTGTACTGGACATTGGGTGCATTGCTGGTTGCTGGGTATATGGCGCAAGTGCATATCGGTCACCTGTCACCAACTCGGTGGCATTGAATCTCAGACTACCTATTGCCAGACAGACAGAGAAGAAAATATTGGGTTTGGGAGTAGGTCTCCATTGCCTATGGTCATGAATCTGTAGGGAGAAGACGCTAGTGATTGCCAAGCATGTGGGATATCACAGGAATAGACAGAGTGATCATGAGCTTCTGGTTGTAGGTTGGATGTTGCAGGAGTGTGCACCATGGATTGCAGGCAGGGAGAGAGCAGGCCCACCCAGGAGGGGGCAGGGATTAGGGGTATATGTAACTGTTGTCTTTGGCAGGGGTACTGGGGAAATCCTCTCCGAGTATAGCCAGTGATCAACCTAGCCCAGGCCAAATGCAAGGAATGGGAGATGTCCAGTTCATAGGGGTGGATAAATCTAGCTACCATTCTAAGAGCCCTCTGCTCTGCCAGTACTACACACCCAAATGATGGGAAACTGAGTAGTTTCATCACCGTACTGTGGCTTCTAAGCTCCTCTGTGGTCCTCCAGATCCATAGAGCTAATACCCACATTTCTTCTAGATCTAGTTCATGTTCCACTCACCTTACTTTGTTCCATGTGTTTCTACATAACATTTCTGTCTCCCATGGAGATTTGGTGAAGTTGCCTTTTGATGCTCCTTTCCTGGGAATTCTGCTGGCTTTGTCTCCAGGTGACCACCATGCACTGCTCTGGCTGGTAGGACACTTGCGGTTCACATATCTCCCTGGTGCCTGTGCCATGCTGTTTTCTCTTCCTTCTGGTGTTTGATCTAATTTTGCATCCTTACATTTGCTGTTCTGGGTTCCCAGATTGTCCTTAGTATCTGCTTCACTCTGTTCCCAAGTTCTTTGTTGTAGGGGGCAGCACGATGTGTGTGACAGAGCTGCTAGCTTGGGCCCTTTCTCCACAAAATGCTCTGCAGGACATATTTGCACAGCTCTCAGTATTTTAAAACAAGCTCATGGCTGAATCCAAATAAACTAAAAGCATGAGGTATTTTCCTTAAAATTACATACGCTGTTTATACAAGTATAAAACTTCTACAAATGGCAGTTTGTATTGAATATTCTGAATAGTCTCACACACACACACACACACACACACACACACACACCTCAAAACAATTGATAGATTCTTCTCAAATGTTTAAACACCTGTTTGGGAAAACTTTTCTCTGGCTCCATGCCTGCTACAAAAAGTCAATTATCTCTAAAGTCATCTACATTCATTTCCCAGGCTGACCAGGAAACTAGGTTTGCCCAAGGGATGGCTTGTATCATCACACCAGGAAGTTTGAACTGCAGCCAGGCACCCAATTAAGACATTCCAAGATGGCTATTATTCTTGGTTCGGGCACATTCCACTGGCACAAGTGTTCTCTAGAAGAAACGCACCAACTAGTTCTTCATGTTTTCATTGAGAGAACGAAAGTTTTCATAGTGTATAATTTAACTATTAAAGTGACTGTTTTCTTAGGTCACGTTTTAAATCAAAAAGTTTTCATTCAATAAGTTATATTCTAGTTCATGATTTTCTCTTAGTGTTGATATTTTAGATGGCAGAAAGGGAATAAAGATCAGGAAATGATTGTCTTTGCTTTAAAGTTATTTTTATGAAATTTAAGAATCAAAGAAAAATGTATTTATTTGTTTACATTGTAAATTTTCTTTCTTTCTTTAGATCTAATTTTCACTAAATCTAGTGTGCAATTAAGATATAGTTAACATTATTACCTGACAGCACCAGTTGCAAAATCTTTTACTACTAAAAACATCTCCATTGTACAGCCAGAAAATCATAGCAGAATTATGTTAGTTAAACAAATAATAGACACATATTTAGAATATACTGTAGCAATGAATAGTTTCTCAAATAAACACTTCATTCACCTAAGTTAAGATATTTACAGATGGTGTGTCCTCTAAGGGAGGCATCAGGCTGAGAGCCAAGAAGTATTTGTTGGAACTCTGCATGGATTTTCTGTGGTATGATTTGTGGTTGGCATTTTCTGCCAACTGGAATGCTGTTATGATTTGTGCCATTACCTTTAAATTATGAAATCTTTCAATGGGATCTGTTCTGTCTTGTGTGTTAAAAACTACTCGGGTAAATAAAAGGGACAGGTCCTATGACTGAGCTCATAGGACCAGTCATATATATCCAAAAATCCATATATCCATATATATACATATATATCCATTTAAGCAAATTCCACCACTTGTCTATAAGTTTGTTGTATTGTGGTGCCTTGTGTGTGTCTGTGCTGCTGAAAACTGTCGCTGGTATTTTCAAATACCAGTAGGGTCACCCAAAGTGACGCAGGGAATCTAGGACAGATGAACCACTCAGGACCAGGGGTGACAGTGGCGATACCAGGAAGGAAGGGGGTGTAGAAAGGGGGAATTGATCACAGGGAGCTACATATAACCTCCTCTCTGGGGGATGGGCAACAGAGGGGTAGGTGAAGGGAGATGCCGGGCAGTGTAATATAAGATATAATAATAATTTATAAATTATCAAGGGTGCATGGGGGAGGGGGGCAGAAGAAGGGAGAGGTAGGGGGGGAAAGGAAAATGAGCTGATTCCGGGAACCCAAGAGGCAAGCGAATTTTGGGAATGATGAGGGCAACAAATGTATAGATGTGCTTTACACAATTGATCTATGTATTGTGATGAATTTTATGAGCCCCAGTAAAATGATTTTTAAAAAATAAAAAATAAATAAAATAAAAAACAAAGTGACCAGGTTTCAACAGAGCTTCTAGACTAAGAAGGAATAGGCTGACCACTTCAGAGGAACTTGCTATGGAAAACATTATGAATAGCAACAGAACAATTTAAGAGATAGCACCAGAATATGAGTCTCTCAGGTTGGAATACACTCAGAATATGATTGAGGAGTTTCTACATGCTCGTAGAGTTGACAATAATGACCTGGATGAAATAAAGCCTTTCGGAGTGACGCCTTCAGGACCTTCATTTGCTGAGAGGAGCATGGCCCAAAAGAAAAGAAACAGCCACAAATATCTATTAATAATTGTGACTTGGAATGCATGAAGTAAAATTGAAAGTCATCAGAAATGAAATAGACCACATACTGATCGACATCCTGGGCATTAGTGAGCTGAATTGGGCTGGTATTGGCCATCTTAAATCAGAAACTCATATTTTTAGCTATGCCAGGAGCAACAGATTTAAGAGGAATGGCATATTTCATTCACCATCAAAAAGGAATGTATCACGAAGAGTGATGCCTTCAGTGATAATGTAATTTGCATACACAAGGAAGCCCAGTCAATAAAACTATTCAAATTTATGTACAAACCACTGAAGTAGTGACTCGGGAATTGAAGACTTTTACCAGTTTCTTCAGTTTGAAATTGATGAAGCATGCCATCAAGATGCACTGATAATAATTGGCAAAAGTTAGGAACAAAGAGGAAGGGACAGTAGTCGTAAAATATGGCCTTGGTGACGGAAAGAAAACACGATCACCTGAGAAAATTTGCAAGACCGATTACTTCATCGCAAACACCTTTTTTCAGCAACACACGCAGTGATTATATATGTAGAATTATCTAGATGGAATACCTATAAACAAATACATGTGTGAAAAGAAATATTGGAGAAGCTCAACATTAGCAGCTAAAATGAGCCCAGGAGTCAACTGTGGATCACACTATCAATTGCTTATATGTAAGTTCAGGTTGACGTTAAAGAAAATTAAATAAATTCACAAGAGCCAATATAAGACATTGAGTACATCCCAATGGAATTTAAATCACATCTCCAGAACAGATTTGAAACATGAGCACAAGTGACAGCAGATGGTGTGATAAGCTGTGGAATAACATCAATAATATAGATATAGATATAGATATAGATATAGATATAGATATTATTATGTAGATTAGAGGGGCAGTGAAACTGAGGAAGGCCCTGGATAGATGGATTGACACAGTGATTGCAACAGTGGGCTCAGACATAAAAATCGTGGGGATGGCACAAGACTGGGCAGTGCTTCTTTCTGTTGGAAGTAGGGTCACCAAGAGTTGGAGCCTATGTTTTCCTTTTGATGTGTTGATGCAGTGGTGGCAAAAATGGGCTCAAACATAACAATTATGAGATTTTCCCACGGCAGGGCAGGACTTTATTTTATTGTACATATGGTCAGTATGAGCTAAACAGATGAGAAAACAAGAACAAAGCAAATCCATGGAACTTTGGGGGTGCAATATTTAAGTGCTTGAGTGCTAAACTTAGTGTTAGCTAGTTCAAATCCACCCAATGGCTGGCATTCTACTCCTTTAAAGAGTGTAGCCCAGAAAACCCTGTGAGACATTTCTTTATCCCATATGATTATTATGAGTTGACAACTGATTAAATAGCACCAGTCACCACTTACAACTAAGAATTACAACAAATCAAATGAATAATTCTCTGAGTGGTCAAGATTAGTACATGTTAGATTATCAACCAAAATATTGTCAATGCCAGTCTACCCAAGAGGACGTTGGAAGAAATGCCCTGTCAATATACCTCTAAAAAGTTAGCCATTGAAAACCTGTTCTGACACTCATAGGGTTACCGTGAATCATAACTGGATAAAACAAATACACGTTTGAAATGTTATGCAGTAGAAACAAATGAAAACATTAGTTGTTTAGAAGAAAAAACAAATGTACTTTTTATTTTCAATAGTTAGTAAGTACAATGCATTTCAACCATTGCGCTTATTTACCAGTTTGCTGTACTGTGGTAGCTTACTTGTTGCTATGATGCTGGAAGTTACTTCAAATACCAACATATTTTAGTGAGGCTTTTAGACAAAGACAAACTAGAATAAAAACAAGCTACTTCTGAAAACTTGCCAAGGAAAGCCCTATAGATCACAACAGGATATCACCCAATATACTGTTAAAAGATGAGCCCTTTAGTTTAGAAAGCACTCAAAATACACAAAGGCCACAAAAATGAATTTGAGCATTTTAAGAATTATGAAAATAGTCTAGAACTGTGTAATGTTTTATTCTTTTGTGTACATTGTAATCAGGAGTTGAACCAACCAACTTGACAGCAACTAGCAACAACAAAATACATTCTTCTTTAATATTTAATATTTATAAGTAAACTATAAAACTAGATTGTGACTAGAGAAAAATCATAAAAGAGTATAAAAGGAACATGAAATATTACAGTTGACTCAAATAAGTATTACTTTTGACTGTCATATTTTATACTCTGCTTCCATAGTTCATGTAGAGTTTTGTTCACAGTGTTAGAAAAAAAGCAATTAGTCACTTAGGCTAGAGGTATAAAATGCTGGAAAAGGAAGTTTTCCTGGTCTTCTCAGCTGTGGTGCAGGTGTGGAGCTACCTGGACAGGGAGAAACTGATAGGAAGAAGGATCCCTTTGAGCCCTTTACTCTTGACAGACAGTGGGATGCACATCATAGCAGCAGCATCTTTGCCTGAACAGATTTTGATCCAGGGGGGGCATTCGTTGCTATGGAACATTTCCTGCTATGTGCTATTTCCTTTTTCTTAGTAATGAAAGCTACTTGCTATGTAGCTATACATGTTAAGTGAAATCTAGAAAGGACATGATGTTTATGGGACAGTTCCTATTAGTCATTGATGCCATTCAGCTTCTTGGCTATCTAGGAATTGAATACAACCTGTAAGATTTGAAATGTATTACAGTAACAGTATAGTCAATGGGTTGTCCTAAGCATAGCTTTAGTGCTAGGGAATTCATAATTTAACGTTTTCTTGTGTTTTCAGGAACATTTCTTGTTTTTGCTGAAGTGAAAAGTATGGCTTCCTAATTTGAAACAAATGATATTCCTGAATCCACACAAAGCCATTCTATTTATTTTGATGCATAAGATTTTGAAATATTTTGAGGCCTTTCTCACAATGTCTTTGCAGTAAGGTAGGGGCACTGTATGAATATCCTTCCTTCATTGCTAACTGTGGGATCTCGATCAGCATGGACTAAATCCCTGGACTGTGGAAATGGATACAATCCTAACCTTCCACTTCCCCATCACCATTGACATTCTTTCTTGACTCTTATCCACCCAGAGCTGGGTCAGAGGTCATCTACTAGAAGAAGCCTTTTTTTGGACTGCCAGAAATGCAGACGCCAGTCCCTCCGGGTTCTCACTGCCCTTGTAGGCTCATTATTTTGCTGGAATCGTCCACAGGTTTCCCTGATACCATACAATACTTATCACTACAATTTTATTAATATAAGAAGGACAAAAATGAAGAGAGAGATATAGGATGATATCTAAGAAGAGATACAGTGTAGAGCTTTTATGTCTCAACGAGGCGCATACAAGGGGAATACCACCTCCAAAATGGAATTTTTAACCAAAGCTATGTATTTACATATTTTTTACAAAACAACTTTATCACCTTCCAAGTATTTTCCATTACACTGAATACATTTGTCAAATCTGTGATTCCACTCTTGGAAACATTTTACAAACTTCATCTATTTGGGTGGCTAACAGAATCTCCCTTGGTTGTTTTCTTCACCTCTTCTAAATTTTCAAAATGCTGTCCTTTCATGTCCCTCTTCATTCGGACAAACAAAAAGAAGTTGCACAGAGAGAGGTCAGATGAATAAATTGCATGGGGAAAAAGAGGCAAGTTGCTTTTAGCCCAAAACTGGCACACTGAGGGGGCTGTGTGAGCAGGTGCATTGTCGTGGTGACAAAACCAGTCCCCTGTTGACCACAAATCAAGCCTTGTTTGTCACACACAGTTATGTTATCTTTTCAGAAACTCTAAATAGAAATCTTGATCAGTCTGACCTGGTGGAAAGAACTCCAAATGAACTATTCCCCTCACAACAACAACAACAACAACAAAACAAGAGAGCATTGTTGTTTGATTTTGATTTTACTTGACGAGCATTGGGGGTGCGAGGTGATGATGGCATCTTCCACTGACTTGATTGATACTGATTTGATTGGCATGGTTGTAAGAATAGCACCATATGTCATCACCAGTACCTTGGGGGGGGAAAAGTCTGGGTCTCTTTGGAGCTGTTCTTTCAAAGCATGGCATGTTTCCACTCAACATTCCCTTTCTTGGTCAGTCAGAACCTGAGGCACAAATTTTGCAGCAAACCTTCTCATTCCCAAATCTTCCATTAAAATTTGCTGAACTGAGCTCCAAGATAGTCTAGATAACTTTTCCATCTCTTCAGTGGTCCGTCGTTGGTCTTTGAGCACAAGTACACAAATTGTGTTGACATTTTCATCCATTCAGGAAGTTGACAGACATCCAGAATGAGGTATGTCATCAACAGACATTTCACTTTTTTGGAAATGAGAAAATCACTTGTACACTTGAGTTTTTCCCATAGCACAGCCGCATCATGTTTTCTTAAATCAGCCATCACAAAAAGCGAGTTTCCAGTGAAATTTCTTTTTAAAAAAATTTCACTGTGACCATAGAGAACCTTCCCTGGCAATGCTTGATGCTTGCCTAGTGGGGGAAAATGTGTAATATGAAAGCTCTGCCCAGTGAACTTTTTTCCTTTTTTTTTTTTTGGTTGTATTGGGGGGTGCCCCTCATATTCATAAACAGGAAAACTCCATCAGCAATTTTTTTCTCTCTTCTATATCCTTATCTCCATAAAGGTATGTATTCCTTTCCATTGCAGATTTCCTTTGAACGTATCTGAGCCTTCGCCCCGAGAACTCACAATGTGGCTATGATGAATTACGACATGCCTCCTTCGGCTTAGGGGGCACCACGTGTTGAGTTGTCCCTCCTCTTCTTATCAGCCACTATTCATGAGTCCTGGGTGTTTCATTGACTGTAAATAATGAAAACTAAGGCAGCATTTCTTTTTGTAAGTTGACTGTGAGATAAGAGTTTATAGCAACTAGATACTCATGTATAGAAAGGGGTGGAGCACTGATGGCATGTCTTTCGGGGTGGGCGTGACCTTGTGTACAACAGAAGGATCCTAAGTAGAATCCTGGTCTCTTTAGCTTTTCATCTTCTGCTGGATCTGGGAGCCTTAGTGAACTATTGACCTGGGATTCATTCAACATGTCTTGGATTAATTTACCTGTGCATCCACAAACTTGTGGTCCTCGTGCTTCATCATCCTGCTTCCTCTTCATCAGCTTACCCAGCTACATGAGACAGGAGAGGCTGTACTTGCACCAGACTAGACAACTACTTCTCCAACTGTGTAAACCATTTTTTGATATAAATCACTTTTTATATACATACACACAGTGTCATTGGTTTCGCTTCTCCAACATAATAACTTTATACATTGCAATTTTAAGCCATCTGTTCTTTAGGATAAACATGCTTCACTGTGTCAAAAATTTTCTCAAATACACAGGCCCTACCACCAGACATCAGTTATTTTATTTAGGTAAAATTTTCTGCAGACAATTGAATTATTTATATTCAAGCCTAGTTGCACCAACTAGCAATGTTTTCAGTAGTACATTGAAAGGAAGCTGCCAAAAATTCAGGCTGCATTCAGGGGAGAACAGAACAAGGGATAGCTCTGCTGATGTCAGCGGGATCTCGGCTCAAATAAAAGAATTGCAGAAAAGGTGTTTATTTGTCTTATATTAAATATGCAAAGGCATTTGACTGTGTGGTCACAACAAACTATGGAAAGCCTTGATAAGAATAACAATTCCATAACACTTCATTATATTCATGTGGAAACTGTACACGGATCAAGAGGCAGTTGTAGGAACAGAACAAGGGAATATTGCGTGATTTAAAATCAGGAAAGTTGTGCTTCAGGTGTATCCTCTCACCATACTTATTCAATCTGTATGCTGAGCAAGTAATCAGAGAAGCTGGATTACATGAATACGAATGCAAAATCAAGATAGCAAGCCTTTGTAGAATACTTTTCTGACCTAAGTAAAATCAGGATTGACCAAAAGCTTATTAACAACCGGGGGATGCAGATGACACAACTTTGCTTGTTGAAACTGAAATTGACTTGAAGCATTTGCTGATGAAAATCAAGGATGGCAACCTTCTGTATGGATTATGACTCAATATAATGAAAACAAAAATCCTCACCACAGGACTGTTGGTAACATCGTGATAAACAAAGAAAAGATTGAAGTTGTCAAAGATATAATCTTGCTTGTCTTCACAATAAATGCTCATAGATGCAGCAGTAGAGATCAAAAGATGTATTCTATTAGGTAAATCTGCGGCACAAGACTCTTTAGGGTATTGAAAAGCAAGGGTGCTATTTTGAGCACTAAGGTATGCTTAAGTCAAGTCATGATATTTTCAATTGCATTATAGTTATGTGAAATTTGGACATTGAATAACGAAAACAGAAGAATAATTGATTTGCTTGGATTGTGGTGCTGAGAAGTGTATTAAAAATAACATGTATGACCAAGGACAAACAAACCTGTCTTGGAAGGAGGATGACAGACTTGGTCCCACATAATTTGGAAAGTTGTCAGGAGAGACCAGTCCCTGAAGAAGAACTTAAAGCCTGATAAAATGCAAGAGAAAAGGTGAAAGACCCTGGACAAGATGGATTGATGCAGGGGCTGTGTTGATGGGCTCAAGCATAAGAACAATTGGCAGGATGGTGCAGAACCAAGCAGTGTTTTCTTTCTGTTGTGCCTTAGGTTGCTCCGAGTTGGAACCCATAGCATGTCACGTAACAATAACAATAAAAAGCCAAGCTCCAGCTATAATGAACAAGTTGGGTCTTTTAGGATGTTAAACCTGGATAAGTTAAGCAAAATAAATGATAATTTATGGTTATGAGACTTACATAAATTAATGAGGAAAAACTTGGGAAATTGAGAAAAACATTGGGACGTGACTTAAATTTGGTGTCAGGTGCTGTCCAGTCATGTCTGCCTCATTGCCACTCTTTATACAACAGAACAAAAACGATCTGGTCCTGTGTCACTTTCACAATTGTTGTCATGTTTGGGTCTATTGTAGCAGGCACAGTGTTGATCCATCTCTTTTGCTAACCCTCTATTGTAGAAAACATGATATCCAGTTGCAGGGACTGGTCTTTCCTAATAGCATGTCCAGGGTAGGTGTGACATTGTCTCTCCATCCTCCCTTCTCAGTAACATGCTGGATGTGCTTCTTTAAAGATAGATTTGTTTGTTCTTATACCAGTCTAGGATACTTTTGATATTCTTCAGCAACACCATAATTCAGATTCATCAGTTCTTCTGTGGTGTTTCTTATTTGTTATCCAGCTTTCAAATATATACGAAGTGATTGAAAAATACTGTGATTTGGGTCACCTTATTTCTCAACGTATAATCCTTGCTCTTAAATATTTTAAACAGGTGCAGCAGATTTGCTGTTTTGATTTAACTGTTGTTTCCATGAGTGTTGATTGTATATCTTGCATATTGTATATATATTATATATTGTATATAAGTAAAATGAAATCCTTGACAACTTCTATATTTTCTCCATTTATCATGATATTATCTATTGTTTTCTTTACACTGAATTGTAATCCTTAATAAAGGATGCCACCTTTGATATTCATCTATCAGTGTTTCAGGTCCTTTGGGCTTTCTCCAAGCAAGCTTTTAGCATTTGCATAAGGTAGGTGGTTAATGAGCCTTCCTCCAGTCCTGATCCACATTCTTCTTCATATAGTCCAGATTCTTGAATGATTTGCTCATGATAAAGCTTGAAAATGTATGATAAAAGGATACAACCCTGATGTACACTTTCTTGATTTTAAACCGTGACGAATAACAAATAACCTTGTTCTGTTCAAATGACTACTCTTGGTCTATCGACAGGCTCTCTATGAGCCCAGTTCAATGATCTGGGATTTCCATTCTTTCCAATGGTATCTTCATTTAGCATCTGCACAGTTGAATGACTTTGCATAAGCAGTAAAATGCAAATAACAACACTCTGGTATTATTTGCTGTCAGCCAGAATCCATCTGTCATTAGCAATGCTATCTGTTGTTCCTAGTACTCTCCAGAATTTAGCTCGAATTTCTGGCACTTCTGTGTGATGTAGTACTGCACCCTTTTCAAAGTATTTTTAGCAAAATCTTACTTGTATGTGATGCTAATAATGTTTTTCAATATTTTTTAAATTGGGTTACTTTTATTCAGAATAAGTACAAATATGGGTCTCTTCTAATCACTTGGTCAGGTGGATGTCTTCTAAATTTCTTAACACATATTAGTGATTGCTTGCAGCACCACGTAAGTATTCTAAAGCATTTTAATTGGTATTCCTTCAAAGGAGAGAGCCTTTTGAAAAATATAATGTCTTTAGTACAGGTTGGACTTTTCCATACCGTCAGTCCTTGATCATATACTACATCTGTAAATGGATGGATGCAAAGTAATCCTTTTTGACACAATATCTCGATTTTAATGCTTTCTCCATCATTTAATATTTTGACCACAGGATCCTTTGTAATTGGCATTTGAAGCTTGGATTTATTTATCTGCTCTTTCAGCTTGAGATACTGAGCATTTCTTCTTCTTCATCCCCCCCGACCCCTAATTCCACGTCTTTACCCTTTACTTTGTCCCCTGGAATTGCCCTTTGAAGCTTTCTGTTCAGCTCTTTTACTTATTTCTTTCATTTGCTTGAACTATTCTATATTCAAGAGAAAGTTTCAGAGTGCATTCTGTTATTCAATTCCATCTTTTTTTTCTTTCCTGTCTTTTAATGATCTTTTGTTTTCTTAGTGTTTGATGTCATCCTATAATTTGTCATATCTTCAGTCATTAGAGTTCAATGACTTTACTCTGTTCTTTAAATATTCTCTATAGTCAGGTGAAATATGCTCCAGTTTGTGTGTTGTTTCTCATGGATGTGTTTTAATTTTCTACAGCTAAAACCTGAACTTGCATATGGAAAATTTATGGTCTGTTGACCATTCATTGTCAAGCCTAGTTTTGGATAAGGATATAGAGTTTTTCCATTTTCTCTTCCCAAAGATGTATTCAATTTACTTCCTGTTTATTCCCTCTGGTAAGGTCAATGTGCATAGTTGCTTTTTCTAAAGCTGAGAAATGGTATTTGCAATGAAGTTGGTTTTGTAAAATTCTGTCACCAGATCTTAACTTCCTTTCTATAATCAAGGCCATATTTTCCAACTACTGATCCATCTTTGTTTCCAATCTTCATATTCTAATAATCAATCATTATCAATACATCTTTAAATTTTTTTCTTTTTATTTCTCCTTTCTTACCCTAACCTTGACTCTGATCCTGACCCTAACTCTAACCCTATCAATATGTCTTGATGGCATGTGTGATCAATTTCAGGTAGACGGAGTTAGTATAAAGTCCTTCAATTTCTACATTACTTGTTTTAATGCTTGGTGTGTAAACCCGAGTAAAGGTTGTATTTACTATTTTCCCTTTTAAGTTTATAGAAATTATTCTACCACCTAAAGTATTGTAGTTCAAGATAGAACTTGAAGTATTCTTTTTAGGGATGAATGTGTTGTCATTCCTCTTGAATTTGTCATTTATGTTTTAGTAAACCATATAATTAATTAAAAATGTTCAATGACAGTATATTTGAGCTCACTGGTGTCTAGATATCTATTTTGATGCATTCTTTTAATTTTTTATTATTTCTAATTTTCTTAGGCTCATACTTTTTGTATTTTATGTTCAGATTATTAGTGTACTGAGTTTTTTTCAACATAAAGGACACATCTGGCACTATGTCAGACAAGTCTCACTGCTGTTCATATGGTTGGCAGTGACTAATCCTCAGAAGCGGACAATTACTTCTTCCTGCTTTGATCTTCTTCTGGTAGTGTCACTGAGACCTGTTCACCATGTATGATCCTGCTGGTGTTCCATATAACCATGATGTACCTTCTGCCATCATTGTAACACACAAACTAATTCAATATAAAATATTCCAGGTAAGTAGGGTTAGATTTGATATCATTAGTTGAATAAACTTGTTTTACCTATATTAAAGTTATATAACTGAAAAATTTGTTAGCTCTGATTTTAGTTCAAATAAAGAGTAATAGATCATCCTAATCTTCCCCATCTCCAAGCCTTATCAAGGTCACAACATAGCTAAAATGTGTATGGAAGCTTGGCCATCTACTTTACTTCCCTGTTTTGTTTTTTAATTATCCACTTTCTTTTTATTATTATTATATTTTATTATCTAAGAAATGTTCTGCACAATAAGAGGCTCTAATTTATTTTTGGTGAGACTTCAGTGCAGATATACAATGTAGTAAATAGATAAGCTTTGGTATTGTCTGAGGTGGCCTCAAAGAGATAATGGAACATTTTTATTATCTTTGTATTCTCTTTTGTGTGATACATTTGAAGCTGCCTTATATTTGTTATCTGCTGTTTCTTAATAAAATTCTATGAAACTTAGCAACTTCATAGAAAAAGCATTTATTATCTCTCAAAGTTTCTGAGGATCATGAATCTGAGCACAGTTTAGGATCTCTCCTGAGTTATATTCATTTTTTGTTTGCTACAGCTGCAGTCTAGTCTATAGTTTTAGTTAGAAAATTGTTTCGAAGTTAATTTACATGCTAGTTGGCCAAGCTCAGCTTCTTGAGGTCCATTGTCTGGAGGACCTTACCCCTTCTTGCCACCTGGTCTTCTGCATAATTGCTTACAAAATGACAACTCGCTTTTCCCAAAGTGACCCAGAAGGAAGACACATTCTTTAAAACCTTAATCTCTAATGTGCTAAGATATCATGTTTTCCATACATTATTGGTCAAATAGATGGATGTAATACAATGATTTACCTAATATGGCTGTTACAGTCCTTTCATGTACTACCAAATGACTTTTTCCTGATGAATCTAGACAAGAGAAGTTGGGGGAAGACACTGATAAAATTATATGATTCAATTTGAGTCATTGTTAGCAGGATTAAGTGGAATTTTAAAAATCTGGAAATCTGATGAATTTTGCCATCCTGCTGGGTATTAAAGGAGCTAACTGAGAAACAAGAAAGGGGAAACTTACCACTATCAAGAAGGACGAACTTGGACCTAAGTGTGTTCTTTAGACCCCCCCAATCCCTATGAGTTCATAAATTGAGCTCCTTGATGCAGGGGCAGAAAGCTCTGATCCCAGAGAAGCAGACGATAAATAGCAGAGGAGTGGGCATCAGTGGAGCAAGGTGTAAGATCCCCAAACACCTGGTAGAATCCCTGTAGCACGAAGAGTGCAGGTGAGGACCTGTGGGCAGGAGGTTCACTTGCTGAGTGAAGTACCTCTAGGCACTTAATGGAGCACTGCTTACCTATGGAGCTAGGACCAAGCACATTCCTGCAGAGGTTACTAATGGAATGGTTTACATTTTAGAAGCAGGTGATCATGAGCTCATGCAGAGATGAGGATGGTGAGCTCCAGAAAACCAGCCTCATTGGGTAAAGGACGGGAAACTAAAAGACTATGCAGGATAGGGATGCCATCATGTTCAGTTTTATTGATGTAATTGTGGCTAAGATGAAGATGGTAAATTAAAAGGGATTAAGATTGAAGGAGGAGAATGAAATAAAAATTTGAGTTTATTCAAAGAGTCAAAAAGAGTAAATGTGTGAGAGCGAAAAATGAGACATATATTCCAGATGTATATATGAGGAAGAATCGACAAGTAAATTTCAGTAGAAAGCCAGATCTACAAGTTTAGAGACTATTGATTAGAATAAAAATTATACTGTCAGACTATTCCAATTCATATTGACCCTTTAAGACAGAGTTAAAATGCTTTAGAGGGTTTCCCAGACTAAGTCTTGATGGACATGCACGCCTTCACCTAAATACTGCCTATTGACTGCTGAATATGAAACTTCAACCTTGGTAACATAATCACTTCTGTATCACTGGAGTCTAGAACGCTGCCTGTGATTTAGAAGAAGCTTAAAATATTTGTTGAAGGAATGTATGGGTGACTCCGTATCTGACTAATTAGGGGAGCCAAATCTTTGTTCATTAAATAAAAATTTATTAATTACCAGCTATATTGCAAATGAGGCATAGGCATTTCAATAGTAGAAGTCTTACTTTTCTCTCAGGAAACCCTGATTATATTCAGTCAGTAGATAATGTCTATGTTACTATGATGCTGAATAGATTTCAGCAGAGTTGAAACAAAGATCTCGTGATTTACTTCTAAAAATTAGTTAGGAAAAATCCTGTAACCACACTGGTTCAATCCATAAATAATCACGAGCATGGCTCAGGAATAGGAAATATCCTGTCACATTGCATATGTGTGTGTGGGGGGGGGGGCGCATTGGGAGTTGGTAGCTGACCTGATTTTACCTAAGAACAACTACACCTTTGAGGAATGTTCCAATCAATTTGGAAATAGACATTGTAGATATGCGTCTGTACCTAGCTAGCTCAAACCAAATCTGTTGCAGTTGAATCGATTCTGACTTTTGGTGACACCATGTCTTTCAGAGCATAATTCAGCTCCATAGGGGTCTTTTAGCTGTAATCGTTTTAAAAAATCAGATTTCAGTTGTTCATTTTATGATGCTACTGGATGAGAAGAAACTTCTTGGGCCACCAGGGCCTGACCTAACTAGCTAATTATGTCATCTATCTCTATCATCCATCCACTTCTATCTAAGTTAATGCCAATATCTTTAGATATGGCTCTATATAGTGGTGAACAGTTTTTATTGTTATTAAGTGTCATTGAAGAGTCAATTGTGACTTATCTTGACACAGTGTATGACAAAACAAAGCATTGCTCGGTCCTGTACCATCCTCACAACTGTTACTCTGTTTGAGCCCAGTATTGCAGTTACTGTGTCAGTTCATCTCATTGAGAGTCTTCCTCTCTTGGCTGACCGTCTGTTTGACTGCATGCTCATCCTTCTCTGGGGACCTGAACCCTCCTGTTACATGCCCAAAAGACATGGGATGAAGTTTTGTCATCCTGGCTTCTAAGGAACATTTTGGCTGTACTTCTTCCAGGACAGATTAGCTATGTCTTCTGGCAGTTGATGGTACTTTCAATATTCTTATACAGCAACATAATTCAAAAGCATCAGTTATTGTTTCAGCTATGTTTAAAACACTTTTTAAAACTGTGCAGTAGGTGAGATTTACATTTCAGATAATCAATTTTGTATTTGTCAAATTATGCTCCTTATCAAACCCCCATTAGCTTCCCCTACCCTTCCTCCTTTGATTTACTTTCTGGCTTTTTGTATTATTATCTTTTCCTTCACTCAAGTTAGTTCTTGACGAACTTCTAACCGATTGCGTCATCTTCCACCTTACTAGACCTTCACTCTCTTTGGTAACCTCCAAAGTCTGCTTCTTCAGCTATGAAAGTTTTACTTTCTTCTTTTTAATGACAGTGTAGTTAACCCTGAAAGCAAAGGTTTAACTTAAAATATTAACTAGTCCAGGGACTGAAGACTGAGAGTAGAAGAAATCTTCAAACATGCAAAGTAAAGCCTAGAACTGAAGAACAGAGTTCAAGTTCTTCTGTGTAGCAAAATTCACAAGAAATGAGAAAAGATCCTGGGAACTGAAAACCACAGATCATAGCTTGTAGCAAAGGGCTGGTGGTAAATTCCTGCTTTAAAGTGGCTGAAGAGCCTCTGGATCAAGAGGCTGATATACGTTTTTTGGTTGGTTTGTTTTTGTGTTGTTTCTGGTTTTGTTGTTGTTGTTTTTTGTCACGGAAGCCCACTCTATCAAATATCCAATAAAATCTGTGACAGCAAATTTATATCAAATCTCTGTTAAATTCAACTACATGCCATTTCCCTTCATTTTTATTAAAGGTAGCTTCATGCATTTCTTTCTGAGAGATTTGAATGGAGGTGATGATTTAAGAAAAATGAGTAGCAATCCATTTTGGAATCAGCTGAGAACAACAGATAGAAGAGGATAATCCACAAGAAGTGATCTACGTCTTTAAGCTCCATCATTACAAATAACTATATGAGGCCCTAGGTACTGCAGGTAAGTGCTCAGGTACGAACCAAATGGTTTTCAGTGCAAATATACATAGATGCACCTAAAAAGACGGTGGGGGTGGGGGGGTCATGGTGGCTTATGGTATACTTCTGAAAAACCAGCCAGTCAAAATTTTATGGAGCACAGTTCTAACACTTATAGGGTCTCCATGAATGGGAGTTGACTTAATTGCAAACGTTTTTGGATTCAGATAGATAGCTAGACAGATAGATAGATAGATAGATAGATAATGATTGATAGATTGATAGTAAATAGATGGTAGATAGATAGATAATTGATAGATAAATAGATAGATGATAGATAGATAGATAGATAGATAGATAGATAGATAGATAGATAGATAGAGATGGATGATAGAAAGAAGATAGATGATCGACAGATAGTTGTTGCTAGGCGTCATCCAATCAGTGCCAAAGAGCAAGAACAGACTCAACGTATCTTAAAATAAGGAAAGGTGTGCATCTGTGATGCACACTGTCATTGTTCTTATTCAATCTGCATGGCGGTGTTATGAGATACCATCAAGTCAGCTCCAACTCACAGAGGCTCTCTGTACAACAAAATGAAGCATTGCCCAGACCTGCTCCATCCTCATACTTATTATTAAGTTTGAGCCCATTTTTGCAACCACTCTGTCCGTCCATCTCCTTGACCATCTTGCTCTTTTATACCGAAGACCTACTTTATCAAACAAGATGTCCTGTTTCAAGAACATCATGCTACTGTAAGGCATAATAACTCTTGCGAAGGTGATGAAATAGTAGTTTTATGGGCAGAAAACTCCAAACACCCATCTAAAGTTGTTCTGTTAATTGCCATTGGTGGTTGGGGAAGATATTTAAAGTGCAATTTTGTTTAAAATACAATAACAGGTACACCAACAAGAAACATCAATAACAAAGCTGACTGGAAAGAGTTCCCTGAAATGTAGTGTGAATTGTTGGACTAACACCTCTGACAACACCTACAAGGCCTCTTAGGTTTGTTTACAGATAATTATTAAGTGAAAGAGAACACAAACTTCCTGATGAGATTTTGAAACTACATGACATAAAGACTCAAAATCCTGTGTCTAAGGAGCATTCTGGTTATACTTCTCCCGAGACAGATTTGTCTGTTCAAAGTATACTTGTATTTATTAAAATTATATATATACAAGGGGCTTCAATATGTCAGAAAATATAATTAAAGATAATGATCTTTTCCATGAACTTTTAAAACCTACACACACACACACACACACACATACACACCCCAATTTGAAGATATCCTGTATAGAACGATGAGCTTTCAAAAGCACAGAATAGGAATTTCTGTCCAATTATATTATTGCTGAACAGAAAATGTATTTCAGGTAATATTTGAGTTATAAATCCTAGTCATCCTCATTGTTAACTGATGATATCTTGCTGAAATGTATGACACCGTGTGTGTGCATTCATGATGAGTATCGGTAATGACTAATGGGTTGATGCGATTCAGGGAAGTGGTTTCTTTGTTCAGTTGTTCGCGTGGCTCTTACTCAGTAGGAATGGATGCAGACTGGCTACGGAAATGCAGGCATATTCATTACAATACAGGAAGCAAAGATCTATCAAACTTGTCAGGATTCAGGGATTCAGTCCTGTTCAGGTATAATTTAGGTTAATTGCTGCAGTTCCCATTTCAAAGGACTGTATGTTTAAACCACTCCTCTAAATTATAACTGCTATTGTATGGCATAATAACCCTAGAAAAGGTGATGAAATAGTCATTTTGTGGGCAGAAACCTGCAAACACCCATCTAAAGTTGCTCTGCTATCTGTCATACGTGGTTAGTGGAGATATTTAAAGTGCAATTTTGTATAAAAAACAATAACAAATACACCAACAAGAAACCTCAATAACAAATCTAACTGGAAAGAACTTCCTGAATTTTACAGTGAATTGTTGGACTCACACCTTTGACAACATCTACAAGCCCTATTGAGTTTGCTTATAGATGATTATTAAGTGAAAGAGAAGACAAGCCTACTCATCCTAATGCCTATGACGATTTTCCCATAAATTGTAAAACATATGAAACAGCTTCAAAAAGCTCATGAGGGAAAATTCACTTCCTTTTAATCTATTATTTCATTAATTTTCTGCAGTCACCTCATACAAAATATTATTCTGATTACTTAAAAGAATTCTGTGCACCATAACAAATGTACTACTACTGTAGTAAATATGGGTGATGTAAAGGAATGGGATATTTGTTCTTGCATTTTTAATAAGTATCCCATGTATTTCTGTGCAGTTGCTATATGGAAACAGTGGGAGTCAGTGATATTCCAAAACACAAAAGGGTACATTTCTTCTATAATATTAACAGCATAACAACTATTAGATTACTGATTCTTAAAATTCCTTTATGGGGAGGCAAACCTCTTCAAACTATGAGTAGAAATGAAACTTAGTTTAGTAATTTTCTAACCTAAAGTGGAAGCCGGATAAGGAAGACAGAAGAAGAATCAGTGCCTTTGAATTACGGTGACGGCAAAGAATAGTGACTATACTGTGGAATTATGGAATTCCAGAAAAATAAACAAATCTGTTTCAGATGTACATCCATAATGTTCCTAAAAGCAAGGATGATGAGACTCTATCTCAAATACTTCAGATGTTATCAGGAGGCAAGTGTCCCTGAAGAAGGGAATTGTGTTTCATAAATATTTCTTGATTGATGCTTCCATAAGTATTGATTATGGATCCAAGCAGAATGACCTTGACAACTTTAATTTTTTCTCCATTTGTCATGATGTTATCTGTTGGTTCAGTTGTGAGGATTTGGGTCTTCTTTACATTGAGTGCTATCCATACTGAAGGCTGCAATCCTTGATTTTTGTCAGCAAGTTCAAGTCCTCCTTATTTTAGCAAGCAAGGTTGTGGATCTATGTATCACACATTTTTAAAAATCATTTTATTAGGGGCTCATACGACTCTTATCACAATCCATACATACACCCATTGTGTAAAGCGCATTTGTACATTCATTGCCCTCATCATTCTCAAAACATTTCCTCTCCACTTAAGCCCCCCGCATTAGGTCCTCATTTCCCCC